>NC_090447.1:371874327-372499327 GCF_031143425.1 Pleurodeles waltl
CACCAGCACCTCCTCCACAGACACCGCTGCAAACACCACCACCAGCCCCGCGACGTGCTCAGACAGTGCCACCACAGCTGACATGGCAATCATCCCCAGTGGCCAGCCATTCGAGGCTGCAGGAGACGTCCTGGACCCTGCCCAGCGTCGATGAGGCATGACTCCCAGCACTGTTTGTACCAGCAGGTGGCAGGCGAAGTCGTAGCAGGGTGGAGTGTGTCTCTGCCTCCATGGCATATCATGCTACCTGTTCCCAGGCAATCTCGTGGCACACACACCCAGGTGAGGGAATGGGACCTGCCATACTGCATGTGAAGCACTCTGGGCACAAAGTTCCCTCCAGAACCAGTGGAGAGATACATCCACTTCCTCAGTCCTTGGTAGGATGAAGCACTCTGGGCACAAAGCCCCCACCAGAACCAGTGGAGAGATACATCCACTTCCTCAGTCCTTGGCAGGATGAAGCACTCTGGGCACAAAGCCCCCTCCAGAACTAGTGGAGAGATACATCCACTAGAGAGACTGTGGCTTTGCACTCCCCAGGATAGGGCAGTGGGCAAACCACCCACTGGAAAGACTTGAGAGACTTTGGCTTTGAACTCCCCAGGATGGAGCAGTGGGCAAAACCACCCACTGGAAAGACTTGAGAGACTGTGGCTTTGCACTCCCTAGGATAGAGCAGTGGGCAAACCACCCACCATAAAGACTTGAGAGAGTGTGGCTTTGCACTCCCCAGGATACAGCAGTGGGCATGGAGCCCCCTTGTGGAGCAGTGGCATCGTCCGTTCATCCGGCTGAGGTGCCCCCCATCCCCCTCCCCCTGAGGTGCCTGTTTCATTTCGATCTTATGCCCCTGCAGTGTTCTCTCCATTTCGAGTCAGGTATCTTGTGTGGGCTTCGCCCATGCATTTTGGGACACTGATCCACGGACAATGATTTCAGTGATATCCGGACTTGTGTAGTTGGTGTACATATTTGTATATACTGATTTTTGAAATTGCCCTATCTGATTTTTATTGATTACACTCATTACAACCATTTTCTTTTGTCCTTTCGTTCTTCCGGGGGTGAGGAGGTGTATATGTAATATTGCTGCATGTATTTGTGTGTATGGTGTTGTGGGTGAGGGTGGGGGTGGGGATGTTGCGTGTTGCATGTGTGTGTCACTCTCTTTTCCCTCCCCCCTACCCTTTGTTGTAGGTGCAGTACTCACCGTGGTCGTCGACGGCGTCTTTCCTGCTCCTGATACAAGAGGAGGAAGACCAGCATGGGCTCCAGGGCGTCCAGGTTCCTAATTGGGTGTTGAGAGGTGAGTGGTTTCCGTTCCAAGTCCTGTTTCCACTGTGCTTTTGATAGCTTTGGTACCGCCCCAGAAAAGGTGGCGAATAGGCCTCTTGTAATACAGTGGGCAGTACATTGTCTTCCGCCTGTCTTTTGGCGGTTACCACCGCGGTGTTTGTTTCTACCACCGTGGCGGTCGGAGTGTTAAAGTGGTTGTCTATGTTGGCAGTTTCCACCATGGTCGTGATTCCATTTCTTTTTCTGCCGGGCTGTTGGCGGTATTACCGCTGCTTTAACACCGACCACCAGGGTTGTAAAGAGGGTCTTAGTCTTGTATTTGCGCCTGCCAAATAGCATGAGCTTGGCTTCCAACTCAATGGCTTCTAGCTTGTTTTTTTTAATTATATATCTATATATTTAATGTTCTCTGGAGGCTTATTTGTATGTGGTTAAAAATCACAAGGTCATCAGCATATTGCAAAATGTATATTTTTCATGGCCAGTTCTTGAAGGAAATGCTCTCAACCTTTGAAGTGTGATGCTTATGACATATGTATAGACACTGAGGCCCTCATTTTAACTTTGCCAGTCCTTTGTGAAGACCGCTGTCAAAGCAAGCGCCAAAAGACCGACCACTGTTGATGGTTGGAAGACCGCCATATTACGAGGCACCTACAGATTTCCACCCATAAGCAGGCAGAAATCTGACACCATCAGTCTGACAGATGACAGATGAGAGGCAGTTCTACAGCCAGCATCGCCACGCCCGAAGGACTCCACCCGCCATATTACGGGGAGTAATATGGCATGCCGGTCCTTTGGTAGTGGTGCTGCATTGGCAGTGGAACATCCGACATCCACACCCTCCCAGATGACCACTTCAACCTGGGCTGCTGTGCGGCCCAGACAGATAGATACACTGACCGGAATGGGGTGTGTGTGTGTGTGTGTGTGTCTGTGTGGTAGGAGCATGTTTGTGGTGTGTGCGTGTATGTGTGTGAGCATGTGTCGGAATGGGCGTGCGTGCGTGTGTGACTGTATGCGTGCGTGGTGGTTGGGGTGTGAATGTACAGTATGAAGAGGGTGGGAGTATGTGTGTATGAATGCGAAGGGTGGGGGTATGTGTGTGAATGTATGCAGAGGGTGGGTGTGTGTGTGTGTATATGAATATGGAGGGTGGGGGTGTGTGTATGAATGCGGAGGGTGAGGGGTTGTGTGAATGTATGCAGAGTGTGTGTATGTGTGTGTGCATAAATGTGGAGGGCTTGCATATATGTGTGAGCAAATAGGGATGCATGTCTGATTGTGTGCGAGCGAGTGGGGATGCATGTCTGTGTGCGAGCAAGTGGGGATGTCTGTCTGTTTGGGTGCGAGCAAGTGGGGGTGCATGTATATGTGTGAGCGAGTGGGGGTGCATGTCTGCAAGTGGGTGGATGAGTAGGGGTGTGTGTCTGCAAGTGTTTTGATGTGTGGGACTGCATGTCAGCAAGTGTGTGGGCGCATGGGGGTGTGTGTCTGCAAGTGTGTGGACAAGTGGGGGGTGTGTCTGCAAGTGTGTGGACGTGGGAGGATGTGTGTGCTGGCAACAAGAATGGGGATTCCTGTCACTGGGTGCATTACCACCAGGGTCTTCGTGGTGGGGTGACTGCCACGAAAAGCCTGGCGGTTTGCTGCCTCATAATACAGGTGGTGGTCTTAGGCATGCCACCGGCCCGGAGGAGTCCACCGTCAGCCACGCCGGTCTGAGTGAACCAGTGGGACTGGCGGCATTGTAGTGGTTTGGTTTTGGTCAAACCCCCAAACTCGTAAAGAGGCAGTCTTTACTGCTAGGACTGTGACGGTAAGACCGCTGCACCGGTAATGAGGGCCTGAATAACTATGGGGCTACAACGCAGCCCATTTGAGGCACTTGCAGCTAATAATTCAGTCGGCGATTCTGCAGCCCTTGTCCATCTTAACTTTTCCACATGACTCAGAGTAAAGAGAGGTAATCACGTTTAGCAGGATTGGGTGGTATGCACCAAATTATCCAGTTTTGCCTACAAGATCTAATTACCAACCCCATTAAAAGCAGCCATATAATAAATGAAACATACAAATAGAGGTGAACAGTAAATTAACTGATGCAGTTAGGTTTGGTGAAAAGGAAATGTTTGATTTTGCTCAGACCATTGTTCAAGTTAATCTAACAAGTTCCATGCCTAGGCCTTGGACTCAAAATCCACAAGTGTAATAAGACAGTAATTTGCTGGACCAGATCATCCCCCGTCTTATGTAAATATAGGCTCTTCAGGTGTCATGCACTGAAAGTGCAGGGAGACACTGAATACAAGTTGGGGCTACTTAATCCAAAATTCAATGGCATGTTTACTTAATTACCACAGAGTGCCATTAGTACTAGCTGCACCTTTTGGCGTGCAACTATTGCCTTGCTTGTGGTTGCATCAGTTATTATGTCATTGGGGATGGTAATGTTATAGATGCTAATTTAGGTGCAGAGTCTGTTCTAGCTGTTAACAAATTACGATCTGCTGAGTGATGAATCTTTTTGGTGTGTTCTTTCCATTTTTGGGTTATTGCCAAATTTTCTTCAGCTTAATTATTGTAGCTATCCAAGCTTAACATAGGACCAAAATTCCCTTTTATCCAGCTGCTTTGAGAGTATATATACCATTTCCCATTGTAGCTCAAAATACTTTCTTACCACATAGGTTCATTATAGGATATTTTAAGCGCTTGTAATTTGAGTAGGCCCTCTGAATATATATATTTTTTAATAATTGCCTTTTCAAAGTCCTCAGTTCAGACAATTTTGCCATTAATACTAGAGTGAACGACTTCTTTGAAAGGTAAGAGCTTTTTTAAGGGAGGAGTTTGGTTTCTATTACCATTTAAAGTTTTAATCTATGATTTTATAATGGCCGACCATATTAACAAGGGATAAAAAGCTCCTGGTGGATGCTTGAGACATTCCATAAGCTCTGTGTTTTCTTCAGAGTCTTGCCACTCATTATTTCACACAACATGCTGGGCTCCATTTAATCCTGTTTAGTTGGCATTACCCTTCTATGTATCACACTAGAACCAAGTTCTCTGCAAAAAACGGTGGTAGTCAACAGTTGATGTTAGCAGGAAATGCTCACTTTCTCTTCTCTGTAGAGCAATGAAAGATGTACAGACTGAAATGCTTTTGGGGGTATTGCTGTCTCCTTTCTTTTAACATTGATGCCCCATTTAAATAGGACTACTGGATATCTCCCTGGATCCTTCCATTGACATTAATACCCCATTGGGTAAAAAAAATATGTCCATTGGATAAAAAAATGCTTTTGACTAAATACCAGTTCCAATGTATTTCTGGTTTTCCAGGAGAATGGTGTAGCTTCCTTATCAGGATGCAATTGTGAGCTCATAAATTAAATCCAATTAATATCCTCCGTTTCTAAATGTGGCTGAGTCGGTATGTGTAACAGGAAATATATAATGTGCCTCTGTTTAAAATGTTTCCTCTATCCCCTATTATGGTCACGTGGAGTAAAAAAATAAGGGTATTTTGACATTGATTAAGAATATTATCTGTATTGACTATATATATATATATAGATATTCACTTCTCAGTAGATTCATCTGACATCTCTAATGTTGAAGAACGTAGAGGAGTTGAGGGTCTGCCAACATGCTTCTTCCATACTACTCACTACGTTAGATAAATGTATTTGTTTTCATTTATCAATTAGTAATTGCAGTTTTTCAGTTTCCACCAACCTTAATAATTCAAGACAATACAGATGGATTTAATAATATTGATGACATCCCCTGTATTCTTATTCTCACAACGAGGTAAGAAATTGGTCGATCATAATTTGATCAAAGGGTTGTCAACTTGGTCAGTAGCGGAATAGTGAACCTGGGCAATCGTTTCAATAGATGTTATTTGTCTTGGATTTGATGCTTCAGCAACATTTTTCTTTATATGGAAGTGAAGCCTGGGACAGACTGTTATCAATTCCTTGGAGAGTTTGCCAAAGTTAGAAACAACTGAGTGAGTAGTTGGAACAGAAAGTATAGCAATGTCTTTAGAACTAAGGTTAGGGGTATTGGCATGCATTAGGGGTGTTGACATATGTAGAATGTGTCATATTAATGTTTACATGAGCTTTCAATAATTTTAGATGTTTGCTCTTTCGTTTGGGAGAAGATTTGTAGGATCTTTCATAATTTCCTTGTCTCATCAAAAAAATACATGTTACCAGATAGCCTCAAGGAGAGAAAGGATGGTCTTGATGTTCATATCTGGTGATTCATTTTCTGGTTCCTGTGTGGTCACTTTGTTGGAACATACATAGAGGAAGATAAGTTGCCCTTACACTGTGGAAGAGTGTCAATCAAAGGCTTGTTTTTAAAGTCTGTATGATGAACATTTACAGGTCTGAGTTTTAGGTGAGTGTTCGGGGATAAATAATTACACCAATTTCACACAGGCTCACAGGATCTCTCCAAACCACCATCACCTTCAGAATGGAGATAGAGGGCTTATTATCCAATGTTACCCAGTTGTTGAAAGATTTGTTGTCCTCAATATTGCATCCAATATTATGTCCACTGCTGTTTCAGTGATTCGCTTGGTGGGCAAAGAAATCTCTTGAGGAAAGTCTGTTTTGAGACAACCTCATCAAAAAGTTCCACGTGTTTAGGTTGGTGCCAGGACCATTGAGGCTGCAGAGAACCATGCCAAACCCCTCCCACCCACTCACCTCTCCAAGTTCCACAAGTGGGTAAGCACAGTGGTGGAAGGCTGGAAGCCCACAACTTAGGCTACTACGGGTAGGTGAATCCCAGATCCCACAGCTGCCCCTCATTGCTGTGAGGAAAGAATGACCAAGAAAAGACCCAAAATAAAGCAATGAAGCAAGAAAGCCAAGCATCTGTTACTGCTCGCTGTTACTGCTGATTCTGTGATTAAACCAGAAGCAGAAATTAATTGATGCAACAGCTGCCATCAAGGTGCCAGAAAATCCAAGCATCACTTTCACCTCATGATCAGAATCTGTTAGAAAATGTCAGAGGGCACAAGCATAGCACAACATGGGAGGGAAGTTTGCCACAAGACACAGAAGGTCTTGTAAGACGTGACAAAAGAATGGCTACATGTATTGGGAACTTAAATATGGAAAGCGTTTGTAGGGAAAAAGAGAGATTATAGGGTATTACCCACATCCACAAAGCAAGTCAAACCCATTGAATGAAACAACAGCGGAAATTGTCAACACCAGGACAGTGTGCCCTCTACGGGCAACATAATGCAAAATGACAAACCTTATGCAATGTAGTAATTCATGCATTGTGTGCTGATATTGCATATTAACTTTTTGCATTGCAGGTATTTATCTTGAAATGTCATTAATGCTGTTTGCAATGTATTGTTCATTTTCAAGCTTGTTTATTTTCAAGCCTTTCCTACAGCCTGGTTGGGTGTCGCATGTGGGTGGGGCTTGGGTCTATTTAAGGAGCCCAGCCCATCTCCACGTGCTCACTATTCAGAGGTCCCGGTGCAGAGCAGCAGCATTTTCCAGGGCTCCTGTCCCACAGGCCTACTTGGACATTTCCTGGCCCTGTCCTCATTATCTTGCTGATCTTCAAGCAGGGTGGTAAGGCGGAGTTTGGGGAAGACCCTCGACTCAGTTTTCTAGAAACATTAGAGTTTTTGGCTTTGTGATTTACAGTGTGTGCAATTTATTCTTCGCACTTAAACCTTGTAATTCGGATCGGCAGAGTGCGTGATCATTTCGAGGCTTTTGAATCTTGATGGTTGAATCGGCAACAGTGAGCGCGATTCATTCTTGACAATTAACCCTTGCAGTTCAGATCAGCAGAGTGCATGATAATTTCATGGCATTTGAATCTTGATGGTTGAATCGGAAACAGTGTGCGTGATTCATTCTTGGCAATTAACCCTTGTAGTTCAGATCGGCAGACTGCTCAATCATTTCAAGACATTTGAATCTTGATGGTTGAATCAGAAACAGTGTGCGCGATTCATTCTTGGCAATTAACCCTTGCAGTTCAGATCGGCAGAGTGCACGATCATTTCAAGACATTCGAATCTTGGTGGTTGAATCAGAGTGTGCGCGATTCATTCATGGCAATTAACCCTTGCAGTTTGGATCGGCCGAGTGCACGATCATTTCAAGGCATTTGAATCTCGATGGTTGAATCGGCAACAGTGTGAGCGATTCATTCTTGGCAATTAACCCTTTCAGTTCGGATCGGCATAGTGCGTGATTGTTATAAGGCATTTGAATCTTGATGGTGGAATCAGTAACAGTGTGCGTGATTCATTCTTGCCAATTAACCCTTGAAGTTTGGATCGGCAGAGTGCGCGATCATTTCAAGGCATTTGAATCTTGATGGTTGAATCGGCAACAGTGTGCATGATTCATTCTTGGCAACTAACCTTTGCAGTTCAGATCGGCAGAGCGCGCAATCATTCCAGGTACTTGAGTCTTGATGCGCAGTCTGGCAATAAAGTGCACAAAAAATGGCTGGACAATTGAATCTTGAAACTTAGATCAAACAGAGTGTGATCTTTCTTGACAAAACAAGTTTAGTCAGTTTGCCAATTCTACAGTATCATTCATGAATCCTATAGCAGTTAATTCTTTGGGAACAAATGTACTCATTGACTCTTGTTGTGATGTAATTGCTATTCTAAGGATTACCTTGAGAGAGTTCAATGTTCAGATTATATGATTATAAAAAGGTCACGTTATTGAAAAGTTCTTGATCTCTCATGTTATTAGAGCATAAAAAATTAAAACAAAGTTCATGAAGATTAATGTGAATGACCTTGCTATTGTGTTCTTAACTCTTGCTTTCACAGGTCTCCTTCCCCGCTGTTCCCATCCTAAAACCTCATCCCCCGCTTGGCCATCCTTGAACTCTGTGCTATGATAACTATTAGAGTTTGGAGCTGCCAAGAGGTGAACATATTGGGAACAGGCGCAAACCCAGAGGATCTGGTCTCGCTGACAGAATAGTGAGCCCACACATTTTTATCCGGGTTTGTGCTAGGTTTTCAATATGGCCACATTGGACAAGCTACTTAAGGTAATTACGCAGCTTCAATTGGATGTAGTCGAATCTAAAAACATAGCAACCAATCTAGCAGAAAGGGTGGATCAGTTACAAGACAAAGGGCCAGATGTATCAAAGCTTTTTGCATTCGCAAACGGTGCAAATGCAAAAAGCCATTACAGAATGTATCAAAGGCATTCTAAAAGCAATTTTAAGGAATTGCTAAAATAGCGATTCCTTAAAATTGCGACCCTGTTTAGAACGTCGCAAATTGCGACTCTCTAAATAAGAAATCGCAAATAAGGATTCCTTATTTGCGATTTCTGAAGCACATGTAAGAAGCGATTCCTTAGTGCGAATTGGGCACTAAGGAATCGCTATTTACCACCAAGTTGAACTTAGTGGTAACCATGTGCAAATTTTGAAAATGCATTTAAAATGCTTTTTTTAAATGTACATGTGAAGCACACATGCCCTTTTGGCATGTGTGCACTTTACATGTCCTAAAAAACTTTTTGGGGTGCAGCAGAGGGGGCTTTAGGCCCCCAGCACCCTGGGGTTTTGTATTTCCAAAATTGAGATTTCCAGTTAAGAAACCGCAATTTTGGAAATGCAAAAAATTTGCAAATAAGGGCCCATAGGTGCGAATGGGGCAGGTATCGCAATTTGCGATTCGGTAATAGCATTTGCGATTTTTAAGAAATCGCTATTACCGAATCGCAAATGTGAGATATTGCATTTTGCGAATCAGAAATAGCGATTTCTTAAAAATCACTATTTCCGACTAGCAAAAGGCATTCTTGATACATCTGGCCCATTGGCTGGGACAACCCTGAAGCCATGGCCACTGTTATTTGAAAAGACCCACTGGCCAGGAAATGGACTACAGACAGGGCCTTCACTAGAGGGGGTATTCCTGTGGGATGGCGGATAGCTGACATCAGGTCTGGCTCCAACTGGGCACATAGTTCCTGGACTATTGCACAATCAAGTCTGTAAGTGATAATGATGTGTCTGTCTTCCATTGTTGACAGGTCCACCAGGGGTCTCTACACCGGAGGATGCCGCCATCTCATCACCTGCCCCAGTGGACGTGCCCTATGGAGGAGAAGGGGGAGCAGAGGGTCATACAACACTTAGGTATCACAATGCTGTTTTGCAAAAACGTTACATTTTCTCTCTGTGCCTTTGTCTGTTTGTATTCCCGGCCTAAATAGGTGTGACACAGTTATTTGGCCTGCCATGTGGCCCCCTGAAATGGCGGCTGCCTGACCTGAAAGGTGGGAAAAGGGAAAATGAGGTATCTGCTCTGGCGTTGTACACCGTCGCCGCAGGCGGTCGAAGACCGCGGCGCAATTCAGCATTGGTTATCATTGGGCCCTATGGGTTCCAGGAGCCAATGACGATGTATGCTGGCGGTGACGATACGCACAGCCGCGGACGTGGCCGCCATTTTCTAACTGTTCACTCACTTGATACCTGACCTTCAACAGGAGAGGACCCACACTGCAAGTTCTGCTGTGACCTGTGTCTGGAAGCGACATTGGCTACAGTGTCTGGGGAAAGGGCCCCTGCCTTCACTTCAGAAGAGTTGGAGAAACTAGTGGATGGGGCCTCCCCTAGTACACGCAACTGTACGGTCCTCCCGACAAACAGGTGAGTACACTGAGAGCATGGTGGATGGCACATTATTGTATGGAGGGTCGTGGATGGAAGAGGGAGCGGGGGGACAGGCCAGCATGTGAGGATAGTGTGTGTGTATGTATGTCTGGGCCAGGGTGGGATGTTTTTAGGCAATGTGTGAGAAGAACTGTACGGGACAGTAACATCCATTATAACTTCCTATTTCCTCTAGGTCAGTGCCCACCAGAAGAAGGGTGTTTGGCCAAGGGAGTGCGGACCGTGGGGTCTACCATAGACGGAGCACCCACTGCCGGAAAAGATGGGAGGACCTGCGCCGCTGGAGCAAGAAGACGGCGGAGGACCAGCTGGGGATGGCCTCCCAACGTGGAAGGGGTGCCCGTCGCACCATGATCCCCCTGATGTTACGGATACTGGCGGTGTCATACCTGGAGTTGGATGGGCACACGGGGGAGTACACTGTCATTCAGCTGACTCTGCGCGCTTGACGAGGTGTCTGGGTGGGGGTGGTGGCCTGTGGGTTCCCCTAGGCAAGGGCAGACGCACAAAGGTAGATCCATTGTTTTGCAGCTTCATTCCCACTCCAACCCCAAAGGGGGTATTTGTCCTCTACACCTAGTCAGGCTCCCATGGGTTCCAGCTGTGCATGAAATGGGTCTAGACAGAGTCCCCTTGGGTATGTGCTTTTCACCTGCACTGTTAGTGCATGGCTTAGTGCATAGGGCTACTCCCTGTGTGTTGTGTCCGACCAATGCTAGTGGTGATGCATGCACTGACCATGGATCTTTTCGGTCTTCCCCCCCTTTTTGTTTTGTCACCCTGTTCTTGGGTGCATTAGCATCATCTGGCGGAGGAGCAGTGGCACCGGAGCAGGAGTTAACTGCATCCCACATGGCCCTGGAGGGTGAAATAACAGAGTCTGAAGGCATCAGTGGGATGGAGGGCGAGGGGAGCTCCATGACGGGGACAGGTGCATACACCAGCGACAGCGACTCCTCCTCTGATGGGAGCTCCCTTGCAGTGGCGGGCACCTCTGTGCCCACTGCATCAACCGGTACAGCCGTCACTCCCCCTAACAGCACCACCCTCCCAGCAGCCCCTGAGCATGTTTCCCATGCCCGCTCACCCAGGAGGGTGGGCATCTCCTTCGCCTCAGGCACCTCAGGCCCTGCCCCAGCCAGCCCTGCTGCCCTCAGTGAGGAGGCTATTGACCTCCTGAGATACCTCACTGTTGGGCAATCTACCATTTTGAATGCCATACAGGGTGTTGGGAGGCATTTGAAGCAAACAAATGCATACCTGGAGGGCATTCATTCTGGCCAGGCCGCCCAACAGAGAGCCTTTCAGGCTCTGGCCTCAGCGCTGATGGCAGCCATTATCCCTGTGTCCAGCCTCCCCCTCCTACTTCCTCAACCCAGAACCAATCCCATGTACCTCAGCCTATCCCAAGCACACCATCAGAACAGCATGCACACTCATCAACACACAAGAGTGGACATGGCAAACAAAAGCACCACACATCCCACAGGCACTCACACAAGCACCATCCCCATGCAGACACAGCAACATCCACTGCCTCCATTGTGCCCCCCTCCTCCACGTCCTCCTCCTCCCTCCCTGTCTCGTCTCCACTCACACCTGCATGCACTACATCCTCAGCCACTACCTCCATCACCAGCACATCCATCACCACCCACCGCTCACGTGCAGTCACCACCCCACTACCATTCACACGTCCCCTGTGTCCTCTCCCAGTGTGTCTGTGAGCCTTCCTCACAAACTACACAAAGACAGGTACACACCCACCCAACAGACATCCACCTCTCAAACAGCCTGCGGCCCATGCACCTTCACCCAAATTCAGCAAACGTACACGTCCTACAACCACTACCTCTTCCTCCACTCCCAAACCCCTCCATCTTCCCATCCCAGTGTGTCTAAAAAACTTTTCCTGGCTAACATTGACCTCTTCCCTACACCTCCCCCCGTCCTTCCCCTAGGTCCAGGCTGTCCAGGTCCCAGCCCAGCACCTCAGCTACCAAATCCACAAACACAGTGGTCACAGCAACTCCGGTCTCATCGCGGACACCACCCTTCAGGGCTGCCAGTGTGCCACCTAGCGAGGCCAAGGAGCAGGCCATTCCACCACCTTCCAAGGTGAAGAAGGTCCCCACATGCCAGAGGGAGAAGCTGCACCTACCAGCAAGCAAGTGCTCCTCCAAACCAAAATGGGACAGTGGCAAGACACCAACAGCAACATCAAAGGTGGGGAAGGGACACAAGCCAAAGAGCAGGTCAGGACAGGGCACAGTGGCTCCGGCTGAGGGACCAGAGTCACCCCTTCTGTCAACCACGACATCAACCTGTACGGCGGTGGACACCGCCACCTGCACCGCCACCTGCACGTCTGCTGCCTCAGAAACAGTCCCCAGCATCATCCCCAGTGGGCAGCCATCCGAGGCTACAGGAGACGTCCTGCTGTGTCCCTCAACAGGTACATCACATGCACCACTGCCAACACCTCCTCCACAGACACCGCCGCAAACACTACCACCAGCCCTGCGACGTGTTCAGACAGTGCCACCACAGCTGACATGGCAATCATCCCCAGTGACCAGCCATTCGAGGCTGCAGGAGACGTCCTGGACCCTGTCCAGCATCCATGAGGCATGACTCCCAGCACTGTTTGTACCAGCAGGTGGCAGGCGAAGTCGTAGCAGGGTGGAGTGTGTCTCTGCCTCCATGGCATATCATGCTACCTGTTCCCAGGCAATCTCGTGGCACACACACACAGGTGAGGGAATGGGACCTGCCATACTCCATGTGAAGCACTCTGGGCACAAAGTCCCCTTCAGAACCAGTGGAGAGATACATCCACTTCCTCAGTCCTTGGCAGGATGAAGCACTCTGGGCACAAAGCCCCCTCCAGAACCAGTGGGGAGATACATCCACAAGAGAGACTGTGACTTTGCACTCCCCAGGATAGAGCAGTGGGCAAACCACCCACTGGAAAGACTTGAGAGACTGTGGCTTTGTACTCCCTAGGATGGAGCAGTGGGCAAACCACCCACTGGAAAGACTTGAGAGACTGTGGCTTTGCACTCCCTAGGATAGAGCAGTGGGCAAACCACCCACCGTAAAGACTTGAGAGACTGTGGCTTTGCACACCCCAGGATACAGCAGTGGGCATGGAGCCCCCTCGGGATCAGTGGCGTTGTCTGTTCATCCGGCTGAGGTGCCCCTCATCCCCCTCCCCCTGAGGTGCCTGTTTCATTTCAATCTGATGCCCCTGCAGTGTTCTCTCCGTTTCGAGTCAGGTATCTTGTGTGGGCTTCGCCCATGCATTTTGGGACACTGATCCACGGACAATGATTTCAGTGATATCCGGACTTGTGTAGTTGGTGTACATATTTGTATATACTGATTTTTGAAATTGCCCTATCTGATTTTTATTGATTACACTCATTACAACCATTTTCTTTTGTCCTTGCGTTCTTCCGGGGGTGAGGAGGTGTATATGCAATGTTGCTGCATCTATTTGTGTGTATGGTGTTGTGGGTGAGGGTGGGGGTGGGGATGTTGCGTGCTGCGTGTGTGTGTCACTCTCTTCCCCCCCCCCCTACCCTGTGTTGTAGGTACAGTACTCACCGTGGTCATCAACGGCGTCTTTCCTGAGAGGAGGAAGACCAGCATGGGCAGGATCTGTAGTTCGTGCTTCAGGGCATCTAGGTTCCTAGTTGGGTATCGAGAGGTGAGTGGTTCCCGTTCCAAGTCCTGTTTCCACCGTGCTTTGCTTTTGATAGCTTTGGTACCGCCCCAGAAGAGGTGGCGAATAGGCCTCTTGTAATACAGTGGGCGGTACAGTGTCTTCCGCCTGTCTGTTGGCGGTTACCGCCGCGGTGTTTGTTTCTACCACCGTGGCGGTCGGAGTGTTAAAGTGGCTGTCTATGTTGGCAGTTTCCGCCATGGTCGTGATTAAATTTTTTTTCTGCCGGGCTGTTGGTGGTATTACCACTGCTTTAACACCGACCGCCAGGGTTGTAAAGAGGGTCTTAGTCTTGTATTTGCGACTGGCCAAATAGCATGACCTTGGCTTTCAACTCAATGGCTTCTAGCATGTTTTTTTAAATTATATATTTATATATTTAATGTTTTCTGGAGGCTTATTTATATGTGGTTGAAAATCACAAGGTCATCAGCATATTGCAAAATGTGTATTTTTCATGGCCAGTTCTTGAAGGGAATGCTCTCAACCTTTGAAGTGTGATGCTTATGACATATGTATAGACACTGGGGCCCTCATTTTAACTTTGGTGGTCTTTTGCGAACACCGCTGTCAAAGCAAGCTCCAAAAGACCGACCAGTGTTGATGGTCGGAAGACCGCCATATTACGAGGCACCTACAGATTTCCACCCATAAGCAGGCAGAAATCTGACACCATCAATCTGACAGATGGCAGGTGAGAGGCAGTTCTACAGCCAGCACCACCACGCCAAAAGGACTCCACCTGCCATATTACGAGGGGTAATATGACATGCCGGTCCTTGGGTAGTGGTGCTGCATTGGCAGTGGAACCTCCGACATCCACACCCTCCCAGATGACCACTTCGACCTGGGCTGCTGTGCGGCCCAGACAGGTAGGTACACTGACCGGAACGGGGTGTATGTGTGTGTGGTAGGAGCATGTTTGTGGTGTGTGCGTGTATGTGTGTGAGCATGTGTTGGAATGGGCGTGCGTGTGTGTGTGACTGTATGCGTGCGTGGTGGTTGGGGTGTGAATGTATGAAGAGGGTGGGTGTGTGTGTATATGAATATGGAGGGTGGGGGTGTGTGTATGAATGCGGAGGGTGAGGGTGTGTGTGAATGTATGCAGAGTGTGTGTATGTGTGTGTGCATAAATGTGGAGGGGTTGCATATATGTGTGAGCGAATAGGGATGCATGTCTGATTGTGTGTGAGCGAGTGGGGATGCATGTCCGTGTGCGAGCAAGTGGGGATGTCTGTCTGATTGGGTGCGAGCAAGTGGGGGTGCATGTCTATGTGCGAGCGAGTGGGGGTGCATGTCTGTAAGTGGGTGGATGAGTAGGGGTGTGTGTCTGCAAGTGTTTTGATGTGTGGGAGTGCATGTCTGCAAGTGTGTGGGTGCATGGGGGTGTGTGTCTGCAAGTGTGTGGACAAGTGGGGGGTGTGTCTGCAAGTGTGTGGACGTGGGAGGATGTGTGTGCTAGCAACAAGAATGGGGATTCCTGTCACTGGGTGCATTACCACCAGGGTTTTCGTGGTGGGGTGACTGCCACCAAAAGCCTGGCGGTTTGCTGCCTCGTAATACAGGTGGAGGTCTTAGGCATGCCACCGGCCCGGAGGAGTCCACCGTCAGCCACGCCGGTCTGAGTGAACCAGTGGGACTGGCGGCATTGTAGTGGTTTGGTTTTGGTCAAACCCCCAAACTCGTAAAGAGGCAGTCTTTACTGCTAGGACTGTGACGGTAAGACCGCTGCACCGGTAATGAGGGCCTGAATAACTATGGGGCTACAACGCAGCCCATTTGAGGCACTTGCAGCTAATAATTCAGTCGGCGATTCTGCAGCCCTTGTCCATCTTAACTTTTCCACATGACTCAGAGTAAAGAGAGGTAATCGTGTTTAGCAGGATTGGGTGGTATGCACCAAATTATCCAGTTTTGCCTACAAGATCTAATTACCAACCCCACTAAAAACAGCCATGTAATCAATGAAACATACAAATAGAGGTGAACAGTAAATTAACTGATGCAGTTAGGTTTGGTGGAAAGGAAATGTTTGATTTTGCTCAGACCATTGTTCAAGTTAATCTAACAAGTTCCATGCCTAGGCCTTGGACTCAAAATCCACAAGTGTAATAAGACAGTAATTTGCTGGACCAGATCATCCCCCGTCTTATGTAAATATACGCTCTTCAGGTGTCATGCACTGAAAGTGCAGGGAGACACTAAATACAAGTTGGGGCTACTTAATCCAACATTCAATGGCATGTTTACTTAATTACCAGAGAATGCCATTAGTACTAGCTGCACCTTTTGGCATGCAACTATTGCCTTGCTTGTGGTTGTATCAGTTATTATGTCACTGGGGATGGTATGTTATAGATGCTAATTTAGGTGCCAGAGTCTGTTCTAGCTGTTAATAAATTACGATCTGCTGAGTGATGAATCTTTTTGGTGTGTTCTTTCCATTTTTGGGTTATTGCCAAATTTTCTTCAGCTTAATTATTGTAGCTATCCAAGCTTAATATATGACCAAAATTCCCTTTTATCCAGCTGCTTTGGGAGTATATATACCATTTCCCATTGTAGCTCAAAATACTTTCTTCCCACATAGGTTCATTATAGGATCTTTTAAGCTCTTGTAATTTGAGTAGGCCCTCTGAATATATTTGTTTGTTTTAATAATTTCCTTTTCAAAGTCCTCAGTTCATACAATTCTGCCATTAATGCTAAATAGAACAACTTCTTTAAAAGGTAAGAGCTTTTTTAAGGGAGGAGTTTGTTTTCTATTACCATTTAAAGTTTCAATCTATGATTTTATAATGGCCGACCATATTAACAAGGGATAAAAAGCTCCTGGTGGATGGTTGAGACATTCCATAAACTCTGTGTTTTCTTCAGAGTCTTGCCACTCATTATTTCACACAACATGCTGGGCTCCATTTGATCCTGTTTAGTTGGCATTACCCTTCTATGTATCACCCTAGAACCAAGTTCTCTGCAAAATAACGGTGGTAGTCAACAGTTGATGATAGCAGGAAATGCTCACTTTCTCTTCTCTGTAGAGCAATGAAAGATGTACAGACTGAAATGCTTTTGGGGGTATTGCTGTCTCCTTTCTTTGAACATTGATGCCCCATTTAAATAGGACTACTGGATATCTCCCTGGCTCCTTCCATTGACATTAATACCCCATTGGGTAAAAAAAAATATGTCCATTGGATAAAAATATGCTTCTGACTAAATACCAGTTCCAATGTATTTCTGGTTTTCCAGGAGAATGATGTAGCTTCCTTATCAGGATGCAATTGTGAGCTCATAAATTAAATCCAATTAATATCCTCTGTTTTTAAATGTGGCTGAGTCGGTATGTGTAACAGGAAATATACAATGTGCCTCTGTTTAAAATGTTTCCTCTATCCCCTATTATGGTCACGTGGAGTAAAACAATAAGGGTATTTTAACTTTGATTAAGAATATTATCTGTATTGACTATATATATATATAGATATTCACTTCTCAGTAGATTCATCTGACATCGTTAATGTTGAAGAATGTAGAGGAGTTGAGGGTCTGCCAACATGCTTCTTCCATACTACTCACTACGTTAGAGAAATGTATTTGTTTTCATTTATCAATTAGTAATTGCAGTCTTTCAGTTTCCACCAACCTTAATAATTCAAGACAACACAGATGGATTTAATAATATTGATGACATCCCCTGTATTCTTATTCTCACAATGAGGTGAGAGATTGGTCGATGATAATTTGATCAAAGGGTTGTCAACTTGGTCAGTAGCGCAAAGTGAACCTGGGCAATCGTTTCAATAGATGTTATTTGTCTTGGATTTGATGCTTCAGCAACATTTTTCTTTATATGGAAGTGAAGCCTGGGACAGACTGTTATCAATTCCTTGGAGAGTTTGCCAAAGTTAGAAACAACTGAGTGAGTAGTTGGAACAGAAAGTATAGTGCCAATGTTTTTAGAACTAAGGTTAGGGGTGGTGGCATGCATTAGGGGTGTTGACATATATAGAATGTGTCATATTAATGTTTACATGAGCTTTCAATAATTTTAGATGTTTGCTCTTTCTTTTGGGAGAAGATTTGTAGGATCTTCCATAATTTCCTTGTCTCATCAAAAAAATACATGTTACCAGATAGCCTCAAGCAGAGAAAGGATGGTCTTGATGTTCACATCTGCCGATTCATTTTCTGGTTCCTGTGTGGTCAGTTTGTTGGAACATACATAGAGGAAGACCAGTTGCCCTTACACTGTGGAAGAGTGTCAGTCAAAGGCTTGTTTTTAAAGTCTGTATGATGAACATTTACAGGTCTGAGTTTTAGGTGAGTGTTCGGGGATAAATAATTACACCAATTCTTCACAGGCTCACAGGATCTCTCCAAACCACCATCACCTTCAGAATGGAGATAGAGGGCTTATTATCCAATGTTACCCAGTTGTTGAAAGATTTGTTGTCCTCAATATTGCATCCAATATTATGTCCACTGCTGTTTCAGTGATTTCGCTTGGTGGGCAAAGAAATCTCTTGAGGAAAGTCTGTTTTGAGACAACCTCATTAAAAAGTTCCACATGTGTTTAGGTTGGTGCCAGGACCATTGAGGCTTCAGAGAACCATGCCAAACCCCTCCCACCCACTCACCTCTCCAAGTTCCACAAGTCGGTAAGCACAGTGGTGGAAGGCTGGAAGCCCACAACTTAGGCTACTATGGGTAGGTGAATCCCAGATCCCACAGCTGCCCCTCATTGCTGTGAGGAAAGAATGACCAAGAAAAGACCCAAAAGAAAGCAATGAAGCAAGCAAGCCAAGCATCTGTTACTGCTCGCTGTTACTGCCGATTCTGTGATTAAACCAGAAGCAGAAATTAATTGATGCAACAGCTGCCATCAACGTGCCAGAATATCCAAGCATCACTTTCACCTCATGATCTGAATCTGTAGAAAATGTCAGATGGCACAAGCATAGCACAGCATGGGAGGGAAGTTTGCCACAAGACAGAGAAGGTCTTGTGAGACGTGACAAAAGAATGGCTACATGTATTGGGAAATTAAATATGGAAAGCGTTTGTAGGGAAAAAGAGAGATTATAGGGTATTACCCACATCTACAAAGCAAGTGAAACCAATTGAATGAAACAACAGCTGAAATTGTCAACACCAGGACAGTGCGCCCTCTACGGGCAACATAATGCAAAATGACAAACCTTATGCAATGTAATAATTCAGGCATTGTGTGCTGATATTGCATATGAACTTTTTGCATTGCAGGTATTAATCTTGAAATGTCATTAATGCTGTTTGCAATGTATTGTTCATTTTCAAGCTTGTTTATTTTCAAGCCTTTCCTGCAGCCTGGTTGGGTGTCGCATGTGGGCGGGGCTTGGGTCTATTTAAGGAGCCCAGCTCCACATGCTCACTATTCAGAGGTCCCGGTGCAGAGCAGCAACATTTATCAGGGCTCCTGTCCCAGAGGCCTACTTGGACATTTCCTGGCCCTGTCCTCATTATCTTGCTGATCTTCAAGCAGGGCGGTAAGGCAGAGTTTGGGGAAGACCCTCGACTCCGTTTTCTAGAAACATTAGAGTTTTGGGCTTTGTGATTTACAGTGTGTGCAATTTATTCTTGGCACTTAACCCTTGTAGTTCGGATCGGCAGAGTGCGTGATCATTTTGAGGCTTTTGAATCTTGATGGTTGAATCGGCAACAGTGAGCGCGATTCATTCTTGACAATTAACCCTTGCAGTTCAGATCAGCAGAGTGCGTGATCATTTCATGGCATTTGAATCTTGATGGTTGAATGAGCAACAGTGTGCGCGATTATTCTTGGCAATTAACCCTTGCAGTTCAGATTGGTAGAGTGCACAATCATTTGAAGGCATTTGAATCTTGATGGTTGAATCGGCAACAGTGTGCGCGATTCATTCTTGACAATTAACCCTTGCAGTTCGGATCGGCAGAGTCCGTGATCATTATAAGGCATTTGAATCTTGATGGTGGAATCGGTAACAGTGGGCGCAATTCATTCTTGGCAATTAACCCTTGCAGTTTGGATCGGCAGAATGCGCGATCATTTAAAGGCATTTAAATCTTGATGGTTGAATCGGCAACAGTGGGCGCAATTCATTCTTGGCAATTAACCTTTGCAATTCAGATTAGCAGAGCGCGCGATCATTCCAGGTACTTGAGTCTTGATGCGCAGTCTGGCAATAAGGTGCGCAAAAAATGGCTGGACAATTGAATCTTGAAACTTAGATCAAACAGAGTGTGATCTTTCTTGACAAAAACAAGTTTAGTCAGTTTGACAATTCTACAGTATCATTCATGAATCCTATAGCAGTTAATTATTTGGGAACGAATGTACTCATTGACTCTTGTTGTGATGTAATTGCTATTCTAAGGATTACCTTGAGAGAGTTCAATTTTCAGATTATATGATTATAAAAAGGTCACGTTATTGAAAAGTTCTTGATCTCTCATGTTATTAGAGCATAAAGAATTAAAACAAAGTTCATAAAGATTAATGTGAATGACCTTGCTATTGTGTTCTTAACTCTTGCTTTCACAGGTCTCCTTCCCCGCTGTTCCCATCCTAAAACCTCATCCCCCGCTTGGCCATCCTTGAACTCTGTGCTATGATAACTATTAGAGTTTGGAGCTGCCAAGAGGTGAACATATTGGGAACAGGCGCAAACCCAGAGGATCTGGTCTCGCTGACAGAATAGTGAGCCCACACATTTTTATCCGGGTTTGTGCTAGGTTTTCAATATGGCCACATTGGACAAGCTACTTAAGGTAATTACGCAGCTTCAATTGGATGTAGTCGAATCTAAAAACATAGCAACCAATCTAGCAGAAAGGGTGGATCAGTTACAAGACAAAGGGCCAGATGTATCAAAGCTTTTTGCATTCGCAAACGGTGCAAATGCAAAAAGCCATTACAGAATGTATCAAAGGCATTCTAAAAGCAATTTTAAGGAATTGCTATTGTGTTCTTAACTATTGCTTCCACAGGTCTCCTTCCCTGCTGTTCCCAACCTAAACCCCATCCCCCGCCTGGCCATTCTTGAACTCTGTGCTATGATAACTATTAGAGTTTGGAGATGCCAAGAGGTGAACATATTGGGAACAGGCGCAAACCCCGAGGATCCGGTCTCGCTGACAGAAATGTACATTTAAGAACAGATACATTCAAAATAAACTTTCTGAGGAATAAACATTGAAAAATTGCAGACCTTGAGACTCATTTGAAGACTAATAAATATTAGAAACAAATAATAACTGTCTCTATCTAAAGAATAAGGTGAGTATTAGAAGGGGTGTTTTTGTAAGGACACAACAAGTTCAAAAATGCAAAAAAAGTTTAACTAAAAAATATTATAGGTCACAGCTTTCAAAAATACAACCTTCAACTGTTGAATGGTGGAGTGAGCAATTTGATGATCTCCGCTATTTTACTTAAAGTAAAAACAAATAAATGATAAAATAAACACCAAATAATAGGAAAATAAAATAGGATATTTACCAGCTGTATAACAGGAATTGTTGGGCTGATACTTGGGCATGTTTTGAATACAACGGAATAATGTCACCAAACTGGGATCATCACCAACTACATGAGCTTTTCTCCTCTGTATCAGATGTCCCATTGCAAACCTTGTGTCCTGATACCAAACCTAAAAAGCATGGAATACAGGAATGTTATTGGTGCATCCTTATCTGAAAGTAAGGTCATTATTGTATATATGTATGGCCTGAATTAGAGTCTTACCTGGCCGTAAATAAAGAAGTAACCTGTTTCTTTCACTAATATATTATTTTGCCGTTCTTCAAGAGCTGCTCCTCTTTTAAAGCTGAGGATCCAAGGGACAGTGCTTGTGGTACCTAAAGGAGAACATACACTCAATGAGAAGATACGTAATTGGTGTGGTAGAGAAAACAGTGGCAATCTAAAAAAATTAGCAGATCAGTAGAACAAAATGAGAAACATGTCAGTAGGGCGTGTTGGGGGTGATGCATCTACATGACACATTTTGGGAGTTGGCCTGGTCCACATAGTGATGTTAATATCTAAACAAGCCAGATGAACAGTACCTGCGAGATGAATGGTGCACTACAGGCACTGGTCCCCATGGTGTTTTTAAGGATTTAAAGGGTGTGATTTTGAGACAATTTATTGCAGAAATTATAATTTTAGTACTCTGTAGGTAAATATCGTTAACAAAAAGATGTTGCATTGGTATATGTTTTCTGTTATTGAGTCAAATGATGCAATACTTTTTTAAACTATGGGGCATATTTAAGAGTCCCTAGCACTACCGGAACGTCACTTTTTTGACGCTTCTGGTGGCAAAAAGTTATTCTCCATATTTACAAGGAGGTGTAACACCACTTTTTTGTGGCGTTACGCCTCCTTGTAAATATGGCCCCTCCGATGCAGATTTCAGCATCAGAGGAACGTGCAGTGGGTATTGCTATGGGGGTTCCAAAACAACACCTATTGCTTTTGACGCTGCCTCAGATTTATGAGTTGCCGTAAACCTGAGGCAGCGCCAAAAACTAATTTCATCTCAGGGGTGGAGTTAGCATGACAAAACGAGGAGGAATGCTTTTATTCCTCCTCATTTTTTAACTTTATCAATGTGTGCTGCATTCTGCAGCACACATAGAAGAAGCAAAATGCCTGGTCGATTGTTTACATGCAGGAAGGGACATCTTCCTGCACATAAACAATCATTCAAAATGGTGCTTTGGTACTACTATGTGTGCTGCATTTTACAGCACACATAAGAAGTGCCAAATCGCCATTATAGATTGTTTTTGTGCAGGAAGGGACGCCTTCCTGCACATAAACAGTCTATCCTCTCAATGCAGACACCCTTTCACTATACAAGCTAGGTTGCCTTGTTAGTGCTAGGCAGCTTGATTCAGCACCAGCACAGGGGGAAACGCAGGGGTGCACTGTATTCCTCTAAATGTGGTGCACCTCTGTGTTTGTTTCTAAAGTGGAGCTGCTATTTTTGGGGCAGCCATGCACTGTGCCACTTTAACGTAAATCTGGGCCAATATTTAAGACACAATATTTCCGTAAAACAATATTTGAATTGTGATATTCTGGCACCATACTCCAAAACCTTCTTTCAAAGAATGAGCAGTACAATATTAGTATACAATGTGAGAAAATGTTTATTTCGGGATTTTACTCAATGAACATTTCAAACCTATAGTTTTAATGTAATTTGCCAGGTCTAATTATATTTTCACATCACTTACTAACAAAGTGGTATTCATTCTTCAGTGGAAGCTTTGGGATTTATTTGTATAGAACTAAAACGCATGTGCTGAGTAGCACCCACAAACCAAATAGATGAATATTATTAAATATCAGGTACTGGAAATCTGAGTGATAAGCTATAGTAGAGAGATCATACTCTCAGCTACTACAAAATCGGAACAATCTGACTTCTAATAAGTAATCTGGTTTTTGTATGCTCTTGGCAGCTTAACTCACATAATAACACCCCCCTGAGAGAAAAAACATGAAGTACAAGTAAAACATCACAAAAGCATTATCACCTTTAAGAAATACTGAACCTTATTGTTATAAAAAACGTTGGTTAGGAATCAAGAATTGCACCCAAAATAATCTCCATTAAAAATAAGCCAAAATGAAAAACAGTTTTATTTTTTGGGATGCAGTAGAAACTAATAAAGTCATATTTTTGAGGAACATTAAGAAAAAGTAACTTTTAGACATTTACTTTTTCCCTGGTTAAAGTCTCAGAAGGCTGCTTAGCATTAGCCTCTAGCTGCAGTCTTCTGAATGCTCAATCCCTGATGAGATTTGAAAACTGTTTTCAGAGCAGAGAGAAAGGTCTTGTGTGGAGAGGTGATTTTGTTCCTTGTAGGAAAACAGTTTTCTGCAGGTTTCCACTAACGTTTAGCCCCCATTCGGACGATTATCTGCTGGTTTTTAAATTTCAGAGTTTACTGATGCCTGCTGTCCAGACCTCAGAGACTGTGTTCAATCAATTTTCAAAAGTAATGTTTAATTGGGTGTCCCCAGTTGATATGTACTGACTTACTTATAAGTCCTAGTATATGGTACCCAGGCATCCAGGGCAGGTAAGGCAGGCCACCCAAACAAGAGAGGCCACTCTGTGTGACAAAAGTAAAACATGACTTCTAGCTGCCATTGCAGACTGGAGAGACAGTGCTTGAACTGCACATGCGACTTTGGTATTACCATGAATGACAAAGTCAACAAGTCTCTTAACCAAAGCAGATTGTTTCTCAGGTAAGTTACACCAGCAGTTTCAAGGGTTTCTGGCCCTGGAGTGGTGGGTAAAAAGACTGATGAGTGGGTTAGAACTAGAATTCCCAAACGCATCGGGAGAGATCATAAGAAGGAGGGGCTAGGCCCACAGAAGGGAAGGAAGGCAGGTGGCAAGCTCACCAAAAGTACTTCCTCAGAACCCCAACACCCTAAGGAGGATAGTACATCCTACCCCAGGTCTAGTAAGCTGAGCTGTGGGGACACTAAGCTTAAAGAACAGTTTACAGAAGATAGGCCATGCTTTGACTGTCAGCAGGTTGGACACTACAGAGGGGGCTTAGATTGTCCCAAGAAGAAGGTAAACACTAGAGCTGTCAGTGTATCCTTTAGGGATTGCTCCTCCGATGAGGACATCTTAATAGCCTTTAACTGGGACAAGTACCCAGGGGTAAGTTGGTGAATCCAGAGGGTAGTGAATTTCACCACATCCAGGCGAAGTGAATGGAATCCCAGTCACTGCCCTGAAGGATATCTGGGCAAGCCACACCATTGGGCATGACAGGCTGGTAACCCCAGACCAGTATTTGCCAGGATGGACCAGAAGAGTAAGGGCTGTCCAAGGTAAAGTTACTGTTAGAGGTAGATGGTTCCTTAGTTGGCAGGGGATGGTAGTCAGTCCAGACCTCCCCCTTGATTGTCTCTTTGAAAATTAGTTCCCACAGGTTGGTCTGAGCCCAAAGAAGGCAGTTGCCCACTGCAATACCTCTCCCAAGGATTATGGAGCTGCTGCTCTCATAGTTAGTGAAAGTAGGCCCCAAAAGAAAGGCAGGAGAAAGAAAGTTAGAACAGGTAGGCAACATTTAGAAATGTTCCAGTGAGCCAAGGGGATTTTACTCCACTAAGGAAGAACTCCAAGTATGGCACTGGTAAGGCCTCGCATGTCCTCACAGACATCCTGACCAGTCAGGAAACTGTTCATCAACAGGTTGTGACACCTGAACTGAAAGAAGAGAGAGTGGAAGGAGGGTGCCTGCTACAAGATGTGGCAGCCCATACTTAGAAAAGGAAGGCACCCTAAACAGAAAGAAACCTATTGCATAGCACATCCACCTGTCAGTGGAGCGCTAAAGGTGTGGTGCTGGCTATTGACAGTGTAGGAGGCTGGCCTGGTTTATACCAGGTCCAGTTTCCCTTATTAGTCAAATGTAGGCAATGTTCTAGCAGCTTAGGCTGTCTAGAGGTAGCTGTCACAGAGCAGCTTAGGCTGAACTAGGAGACATGCAAAGCTCCTGCTATACCACTATAGTTACACAATAAAAGACAATACTCAGTGTTATCAAAAATAAAGGTACTTTATTTTAGTGACACAAGGCAAAAAATGTCTTAGAAGCAATACTCCTTCCGGAGGTAAGTATTATACATAATATATACAGTAGTAACCAAAATCAGGTAAGTAAACAGTCATAGAATAGTGCAAACAGTAGAAAATACAATAGATTGCAATGGGCCTAGGGGCAACACAAAGCATATACTAAAATAGAGGAATGCGAATGTCGAATTCCCCCCTAGGCAAGTGTACTGTGTAGAAGGGTGCTGGGAGTGTAGGAAAACACAAAAAGTAAGTAAAGTACCCCAACCCAGAGCCCAGGAAACCAGGAGTAAAGTACAGCAAGATTCCTCAGGACACTACAAGTCGTGATAAAGGATTTTAAAATAACCAAGCAAGACTGCAAGCAACAAACAATGGATTCCTGAACCTGAAGACCTATGGAGAGAGGAGACTAAGTCCAGAAGTCGAAGAAGAGTCCAGGAAGGACAGGAGCCCCTGCCAACCTAGAAGAAGGTGCAAAAGTGGATTCTCCGGTCAGAAGAAAAGTACAGAAGAGCACCAAATAAGATGGCTGTGGGCTCCTGCTTGGTAGAGGAGATATCCCACATCGAGTAGTTGGATGCAGGCTGTTTGCATCACTGGATTCTGCCAACAAGTCTTGGTTCAAGCAAGTGTGCAGTTTGCTTCAAAAAGAAGCTGCCTGGACCCAGGAGGGACCTGGGGGTCTCAACCTGGACTGAGGAGACAGAGGGAGGGGGCTCTCAGCACTTCAGGGAGCCCTCAAAAGACCAAGCAGCACCCACAGGAGTCCCAGAACACAGGGACAAAGAAGATGCACAGTGGAGTCATTGTAGCACTACACTGGAAGGTCCCGCACTGCTGGAGAACAGCTAAGGGAGCTGTGCGTCACAGAATGGGGTGCTGGGGACTTGGGCTACACTGTGCACAAAGGATTCTTGGTAGAAGTGCAGAGAAGCTCAAGCTGCTGCAGACGCGGTACACAGGGGTGCTGTCGCAGCATGGGGAGGCAAGCTCTTATCTCCACCAAATTTGGACAGCTGGACCTCTGTACAGTCTGGGTCACTTTGGTCCACCATCTGTGTTCCAGGGAGCACACTCATCATCAGGAGAAGAGTCCCAGGGTACTGGTTGTCATCGCAGAAGTGTGCCTCCAGAAGCAGGGAAGTGACTCCGTCATTCCACTGGAGATTCCTTCGGTTCTTCTGGTGCAGGGTGAAGGCAAGCAGCCCTCAGAGCATGCACACCTTGGAAACTGTTGCAAATGCTGGCTGGAGCTGAAGTTGCAGGTCACAGAAGTCATCCTGGATATTTTGTTGCAGTTACAGTGGTTCCTGGAGCAGTCTGTGGTTGATCAGATGGTCATAAGCTGAAGCAGAGGATGCATAGGAGTCCTGGAGGAATCTTGTAAAACACATCTGAGGAAACACCCATAGGAGAGAACCTAAATAGCCCTGAGAGGGGGATTGGCTACCTACCCAGCTATGCACCAATCAGGAGGAGTCTCTGATGTCACCTGCTGGCATTGGCCACTCAGAAGTCTCCAGAAGGTCCCCACGTCTTGGAATCCAAGATGGCTAACACCAGGGACACTGTGGAGGAGCTATGGGCACCACCCCAGGGGTGGAAATGGGCATGGGAGTGGTCACCCCCCTTTCCTTTGTCCAGTTTCACGCCAGAGCAGGGACTGGGGGTCCCTGAACCAGTGGAGTCTGGATTATGCAAGGAGGGCACCATTTTTGCCCTACAAAGCATTTCCAGAGGCTCTGGGAGGCTACCACTCCCATGCCTGTAACACCTATTTCCAATGGGAGAGGGTGTAACACCCCTCTCCTAAAGGAAATGCATTGTTCTGCCTTCCTGGGATTGAGCTGCTCAATCCCCAGGAGGGCAGAAACCTGTCTGTGAGGTGGCAGCAGCTGGGGCTGCAGTGGAAACCTCAGAGAGCTGGTTTGGCAGTACTGGGGATCCATGGTGGAGCCCCCAGGGTACATGGGATTGGCCCCTCCAATCCCAGATTTGGATTGGGGGGTCAATCCATGATCTTTGACACCTCACATAGGATTTACCATTGTGAAGTTACATATATGTATTAACATATATGTAGTGAACGCTTATAATGGTATCCCCGCAGTCACGAAGTCCGGGGAATTGGCCCTGGACAACTTGGGGGCACCTTTGCTAGTACAAGGGTGCCCTCAACCACAGTAACTTTGCATCTAGCTTTCAGTAAATGGAAGTCAGACATATAGGTGACTTATAATTTACCTTAATGCAGTGAAAATGGCTGTGAAATAGTGTGTGCACTATTTCACTCAGGCTGCAGTGGCAGTCCTGATGAAAGGTTTTTATGAGCTCCTTATGGGTGGCAAACAAAATGCTGCAGCCCATAAGGATCTCCTGGGACCCCAATGCCCTGGGTTCCTAGAGGGGTCCAGTGTGCCAATCAGAATTGGAATACTGAAGTCACTAAAGTGCAGTGACAAATCTGGTAAGCAGAGAGAGCATAAGCACTGGAGTTCTGGTTAGCAGAACTTCAGTGACACAGTTAGGCATACTGACAACACACATAGGCCACAAACTATGAGCACATGGGTCCTGGCTTGCAGGATCCCAGTGAGACAGGCAAAACACACTGACAAACAGGCAGACATTGGGGGTAACATGCCAAGAAAGATGGTAGTTTCCTACAGACAGCTGTCAGTAGCCTCTGCTGGATGTTTGCCTTTATGGCTGCACTGTCATTGGATTGGTGGCCCGACCACATATCAGGTATCAAGATAGCCCCACTGACCATAACTCCAGTTATGGATGACCTTACTGGGCAAACTACATGTTGCCCCGGGTAAGATAGGGTTAGCAGAGGTAAATACTCTCTTCCGAAGGACAGGGAAAAGGCTAAGGGAACCAATGAGCCAGCTAAAGTCCTGTTCAGGATGGGTCCTGTCAGGATAGAAGTTGGCCAATTCCCCAATGGAGATAACCCAGTCACAAGATGTAAGGCAGAGTAGGCCTGCAATAATGGCAGACCTTTTTCTACATCCTTACTCGCTTAATGCCCCCAGAAACTCACCAAGTGGTGGTTGAGGCTTCCATGGTGTATTAGCTGGGTTGGGTGGTTGTGTAGAAAAACAGACTTTTTGCAGGTTTCCACTAACTTATTGTCCCCATTTAGACTATTATATGTTGGCTATCAACCTTGAGAGTGCACTGATGCCTGCTGTCCAGACCTCAGTGACAGTGTTCAATCCATTTTCAAATGTTATTTTTAATTTGTGTGCCCAATTGGCATGTGCTGACTTACTTATAAGTCCCTAGTATATAGTACACATTAACCCAGGGTAGGTAAGGCATGCTGCCCACACAAGAGCAGCAGCACTGGTTGTGCAACTTTTTGTGTGACAGAAGTATAACAAGACTTCCAGATGCCATTGCAGACTGGAGAGACAGTGCTTGCGCTGCACACATGACTCTGCCATTACCATTATTGGAAAAGGGCCTGATTTAGGTCATGGAGGAGGGGAATACTCTGTTACAAATGTGACAGATATCCCATCCATCGTATTGCAATCCCAATCGGGATAGCCATCATGTTTGTTTTGGAGTATTCCCTCGGTCAATATCTAAATCAGGCCCAAAGTCATCAAGTCCCTTACCCATATATATGTCTCTTCTAAGGCAGGTATATGAAGCCCTCGGGCAATGAGCTGTATATTGTTAAGATAGACATATATTTTTGATATGTATTTACAGCAAAGTCCTTAAGTGTCAGCATTTTTTAGGACAGTTACGTAGCCTTACTGGCAAATACAGGGTTAATGGTAAATCAAATCAAATCAAATCAATGACATTTATAAAGCGCGCTACTCACCCGTGCGGGTCTCAAGGCGCTAGGGGAAAAAGGGGGGTTATCGCTGCTCGAACAGCCAGGTCTTTAGGAGTCTCCGGAAAGCGGAGTGGTCCTGGGTGGTCCTGAGGCTGGTGGGGAGGGAGTTCCAGGTCTTGGCCGCCAGGAAGGAGAAAGATCTCCCACCCGCCGTGGAGCAGCGGATGCGAGGGACAGCAACGAGTGCGAGGCCAGAGGAGCGGAGGAGGCGGGTGGGGACGTAGAAGCTGAGGCGTCTGTTGAGGTATTCCGGTCCCTTGTCGTGGAGGGCTTTGTGTGCGTGGGTGAGAAGTCGGAAGGTGATCCTTTTGCTGACTGGGAGCCAATGCAGGTGTCTCAGGTGTGCGGAGATGTGGCTGCTGCGGGGTATGTCGAGGATGAGGCGGGCCGAGGCGTTTTGAATGCGTTGCAGGCAATTTTGGAGTTGGCTGTGGTCCCGGCGTAGAGGGTGTTGCCGTAGTCCAGGCGGCTCGTGACGAGGGCGTGGGTCACGGTTTTTCTGGTGTCGGCGGGGCTCCAGCGGAAGATCTTGCGGAGCATGCGGAGGGTGAGGAAGCAGGCGGAGGACACGGCGTTGACTTGCTTGGTCATGGTGAGAAGAGGGTCCAAGATGAAGCGGGCGTGGTCTGTGGGGGTCGGTGCGGTGCCGAGGGCCGTGGGCCACCAGGAGTCGTCCCAGGCGGACAGGGTGTTGCCGAGGATGAGGACTTCCGTTTTTTCAGAGTTCAGCTTTAGGCGGCTGAGCCTCATCCAATCTGCGACGTCCTTCATACCCTCTTGTAGGTTGGTCTTGGCGCTGGCGGGGTCCTTGGTGAGGGAGAGTATAAGTTGGGTGTCGTCGGCGTAGGAGGTGATGATGATGTCGTGCTTCCGTACGATGTTGGCGAGGGGGCTCATGTAGACATTGAAGAGTGTCGGGATGAGTGATGAGCCTTGGGGTACGCCGCAGATGATCTCGGTGGGTTCTGAGCGAAACGGAGGGAGGTAAACTCTTTGGGAACGGTTTGAGAGGAAGGAGGCGATCCAGTCCAGGGCCTGGCCTTGGATTCCGGTGGAGCGGAGGCGGGTGATTAGGGTGTGGTGACAGACGGTGTCAAAGGCAGCCGAGAGGTCGAGCAGAATGAGGGCGACTGTTTCACCATTGTCCATCAGGGTTCTGATGTCGTCAGTGACTGAGATGAGGGCGGTTTCAGTGCTGTGTTTGGTTCGGAATCCGGTTTGTGAGGGGTCGAGCATGTTGTTGTCTTCCAGGAAGGTGGTCAGCTGTTTGTTGACGGTCTTCTCTATTACTTTGGCTGGGAAAGGCAGAAGAGAGATGGGGCGGAAGTTTTTCAGGTCGCTCGGGTCAGCCGTAGGTTTCTTTAGTAGGGCATTGACTTCGGCGTGTTTCCAGCATTCGGGGAAGGTAGCAGAAGAAAAAGAAGAGTTGATGATGGTCTGGAGGTGCGGGGTGATGATGTCGTCGGCTTTGTTAAAGATGAAGTGCGGGCAGGGGTCCGAAGGGGCGCCGGAGTGGATAGAGTTCATGATGGATTTGGTTTCTTCCGTGTTGATGTGGGACTAGTTGTTGAGGGTGATGGCCGTGGATGCCGGTTCGGTGGTGTTTGGTTGGGTCTGGTGTCCGAAGCTGTCGTGGAGGTCGCTAATCTTGCGATGGAAGAAAGTGGCGAGGGATTCGCACAGATCCTGTGAGGGCGTGACGGCGTTGGCGTTGGCGCTGGGGTTGGAGAACTCCTTGACGATGCTGAAGAGTTCTCTGCTGTTGTGTCTGTTTTTGTCCAGTCTGTCGTGAAGAAGTTCCTTTTGGCAGCGCGGATCAGGTGGTGGTGTTCGCGGGTAGCGTTCTTGAGGGCGGTCATGTTGTCAGCGGTGCGGTCCTTGCGCCAGGCTTTCTCAAGGGCGCAACAACTTTTCTTAGATTCTTTGAGGGTGTCAGAGAACCAGAGAGGTTTTTTGGTGTTGGTCTGTCGATGCGTGCGTTTGAGGGGAGCAAGGATGTCTGCGCAGTTGGAGATCTAGTTTGTGAGGTTGAGGGCTGCATCGTTGGTGTCGGTGGTGAGGGTGGGTTGGTTGGCGGCGAGTGCGGAGAAGAGTTGCTCTTCGGGGATCTTGTTCCACTGTCGACGAGGGATGGGTTGGGTGCGGAGGTGGCGGGTCTCGCGTCGGAATGTGAAGTTGACGCAGCTGTGGTCGGTCCAGTGTAGGGCGGAGGCGTGGCTGAAGAAGAAGTGTTTGCTGGCGGAGAAGATGGGGTCAAGCGTGTGTCCGGCGATGTGGGTGGCGGTGTTCACCAGTTGTTTGAGGCTGAGGTTGGCGAGGTTGTCGAGCAGGGTGGTGGTGTTGGGGTCGTTGTTTTGTTCCAGATGGAAGTTGAGGTCACCTAGGAGGATGTAGTCCGGCGAGGCAAGGGCGTGCGGGGAGATGAAGTCGGCGATGGCGTCTCTGAAAGGGGCGCGTGGCCAGGGAGGACGGTAGATGAGGGATCCTCTGAGGGTGGTCCTCGGATCGGTGCGAATCTGAAAATGCAGGTGTTCAGCGGCGAGAGGGGTGTCTTCGGTGGAGGTGGTGACGCTGATGGAGTCTTTGAAGACGATGGCGATACCTCCTCCTACCTGGTTGGTGCGGTCTTTTCTGGAGATCTTGTAGCCTTCGGGGATGGCAGTGGCGATGTCTGTGGCCGAGGAGGCGTTCATCCAGGTCTCCGTGATGAAGGCGACGTCCGGTGCTATGGAGTCCAGGAGGTCCCAGAGTTCAACGGCGTGTTTGTGGACGGAGCGAGCGTTGACTAGGATGCACTTGAGGTGGTTGATGGCGCGTGGGCTTGTGGTCGTGGTTGTTGCGTGGTGGAAGGTGCGTTTGCAGGAGTTGCAGGCGAAGGGTCCATGGGTGCGTTTGGGGTGAGCTTGGAAGCAGGTGTTGGAGCGTCCTGGGTTGAGGGCGTGGAGGGTGGTGGGGTCGTAGCGGGTCAGCGGGGCTTGGGAGAGCTGGGGACCAGGGGTCGTGGCGCTGGGCGCGGGACAGGCGCGTACGGGCGCAGACGGGCTTGCCTCTGGCGTGCCTCCACGCGCCAACGGCGCGCAAGCTGCACGGACACACAGCGGCCGCCATATGAGGTAGGAAGGAGGGAGGGGTCAGGTGGGGGCGAATGGGAGCTGGGGGGCGGGGGCATGCAGGAGGTCGCGGCGGGAAAGCGCGAGGGAGGGGGGGACAGGTAGAGTGAGAAGAGCTGGGGAGGGGGGTTTAAGGGTGGAGGGGGTTGAGTGTTAGGAGGTTTAGGAGATAAGGGAGAAAGATAGGAGTAGGGTTGAGAAGATAGGGGAGGGGGGTTGTAGAGGTTGGTGAGCGTGAGAGGTAGAGTGAGAGGATAGGAAGATAGGTAATAGAGGGGGTGAGGGAGGGGGAGAGATAGAGAAATAGATAGAGAAAATGGATAGATAGGGAAATCGATAGATAGGGAAATAGATAGAGAGATAGGAAGATAGGAGGAGGTGGAGAGTGAGGGAGTTAGATAGTGGGATAGAGAGATAGAGAGATAGGTAGATAGGAGGAGTGAGGGAGGTAGATAGTGAACGGGTTAGATAGGGGAGATAGAGAGGGGGATGCGAGTGGGGGAGGGGGATGAGGCAGGAGGGCAGGCGCGGGGAGAAGAGGACGGAGGAGGCAGAAGAGCCGAAGGCAGAAGACAAGAAGAACAGAAGACAAGAAGAACAGAAGAACAGAAGAACAGAAGACCGGAAGGAGAGAAGAAAGGAAGATCAGAAGACCGGAAGGAGAGAAGAAAGGAAGACCGGAAGAACACAGAAGAACACAGAAGAACACAGAAGAAGATACAGAAAACGAAGAACAGAGGGCAGAAGACCACAGAAGAAGATGAGGAAGAAGAGAAGAAGAGTGAAGACGGGGGAAAGAAGAGTACAGAAGAAGATTACAGACGAGGAGCGAGGAGGAAGAACAGAAGAACAGAGAAGAAGAAAAGAAGAAAAGAAGAAAAGAAGCAGGAGCAGGAGAGAGGGTGAGTAGCGCGGGGCAGAGCGAGGGGCTGGGAGGGTGGGGGTACTTACTGTGAGGTGGGTCTCAGGAACTCAGGAACCTGGAGGAGCTGCAGCGGCAGGGGGAGCGACCTACCCTTGGGTCAAGGGTCGCTACCACTGTCGCACAGCGGCCGCCATATGAGGTAGGAGGGGGGGGAGGGGTCAGGTGGGGGCGAATGGGAGCTGGGGGGTGGGGCGTGCAGGAGGTCGCGGCGGGAAAGCGCGAGGGAGGGGGGGGACAGGTAGAGTGAGAAGAGCTGGGGGAGGGGGTTTAAGGGTGGAGGGGGGTGAGTGTTAGGAGGTTTAGGAGATAAGGGAGAAAGATAGGAGTAGGGTTGAGAAGATAGGGGAGGGGGGGTTGTAGAAGTGGGTGAGGGTGAGAGGTAGAGTGAGAGGATAGGGAGATAGGTAATAGAGGGGGTGAGGGAGGGGGGGAGAGATAGAGAAATAGATAGAGAAAATGGATAGATAGGGAAATCGATAGATAGGGAAATAGATAGAGAGATAGGAAGATAGGAGGAGGTGGAGAGTGAGGGAGTTAGATAGTGGGATAGAGAGATAGAGAGATAGAGAGATAGGTAGATAGGAGGAGTGAGGGAGGTAGATAGTGAACGGGTTAGATAGGGGAGATAGAGAGGGGGATGCGAGTGGGGGAGGGGGATGAGGCAGGAGCAGGAGGGCAGGCGCGGGGAGAAGAGGACGGAGGAGGCAGAAGAGCCGAAGGCAGAAGACAAGAAGAACAGAAGACAAGAAGAACAGAAGACAAGAAGAACAGAAGAACAGAAGAACAGAAGACCGGAAGGAGAGAAGAAAGGAAGATCAGAAGACCGGAAGGAGAGAAGAAAGGAAGACCGGAAGAACACAGAAGAACACAGAAGAACACAGAAGAACACAGAAGAAGATACAGAAAACGAAGAACAGAGGGCAGAAGACCACAGAAGAAGATGAGGAAGAAGAGAAGAAGAGTGAAGACGGGGGAAAGAAGAGTACAGAAGAAGATTACAGACGAGGAGCGAGGAGGAAGAACAGAAGAACAGAGAAGAAGAAAAGAAGAAAAGAAGCAGGAGCAGGAGAGAGGGTGAGTAGCGCGGGCAGAGCGAGGGGCTGGGAGGGTGGGGGTACTTACTGTGAGGTGGGTCTCAGGAACTCAGGAACCTGGAGGAGCTGCAGCGGCAGGGGGAGCGACCTACCCCAGACAAAGGCTTCCTAACTATGTCAAATAAGGAATCAAAATAAAGTTACATTAAATGTGACTCAATGATGTAGTCAACATTTATGTCAATTTTATACTAGCAACTTCTGCCAAGTTGACACTCTTTGACCAGAGGCACTGTGACTGAGACTCTGTCCACCAGGGGAGACATGTGATTGATTCTAAGCCAGGAACAAAAGCTGTTGCTGCACTGGAATGTTTGACACCCTCCCACAGGATGGTTGACCGGGAAGTTAGCCCACAGGGCCATCTTCATATAGGAAGCTGCCTTTGAAGGGCTACTTTGAGAACACTCTTGGGCAGTATGCCTTTTGGTTCTGCTAGGTAGAGTAGAGCCATTGATAAGATAGGGAAAACCAGATCCCAAACTGGATTTCCTGGGCATGCAACCCCATGGTAGCCACACCCCTGGTAGTGAGCTACTAAGGTCCTCACAGTTGAGGATGGCTTCAGCCATGTTGTTTGTAGCATGTATATTGCACCCTGAGATAGCCAGATGCCACCCATCAATGGAACTGTGTCACCAGATAGCATGGGACCGACTAGTCCATTGGTTATTGACCCCATTGTCCCCTTGGGCCACTTTTATGGGATCTAATGGGCAGTCCTGGCACCTGAGACTTTAGTAGTCACTGGACTTGGAGAGAGAATGAGAAGAAGACCAATTTGCACCTTTAGAAAGTCAAAAGGAGAGGCTTTGACGCTGGAGTGATTGCACCTGTTTCAATTCGGGCTAGCTGAGTTTAGACCCCGCTCTGCATTTCTGGCTAGGGGAAAAGTTGATTTCTTGCTCCAGTTCAAAGCAGAGACTCCAAGGGTCAGTTGACTGACCACCTTGGACAGCACTGGGGACCATAAAGCTGGAAGATCTGAAATGGGCACTCTGGTAGCCACCGCACTGGGTTTGCTGTTACCAGACGCTGGGCACTTTGAAAGAAAATTTGGATATAGCCAGAATTTGCACCCATGTCTGCCGGACCTGTGGGTGTTGATTGTGGCCGGATATGTCTACCCTATAAGGCGTTAGCCCCCACCAAAGATTTACAGCCTGACCAAGGTGTTGTAAGACTGAAAGACCTGCATCATCAGCCCCTTGACCCCTGCATGGACGACTTTGTGGGACCCTGAGAAGCATGGACAGAGTCCCCTGCACTCACCTATGGACTGAGGACTAAACCGAATTTCACCCCCGGGACCGCACAGCATCTGGTGCATCACTTGAGCATCCTTAAGTCTGCATCTCTCAGCATAAGGACTTCTCAATAGAATTCTATGGCAGTTGTCCTATTAAGTTTGGAACCTTTTTTAAAAAAATGCTCTGGTGGCCAGGCAATTGTCCAGTGATTACTGTTTGGCCTTCTATATCCGTCAGATTTGGTCACCCAATCCATTTAGGAGTTGCCGACCTAGGTGTTACAAACTTTGGCAAACTCTTCAAATGTTTTCAAAGTTTTGTTTTGCCACATGCTTGTTTGTGGTTGACATCAAAGCTTTTAAATGCTTTAAAACTTCATATCTCTGGAAACCCCGCAGTGGATGTTAACGATCAAGGGCTGTAAAAACTTCATACAAATATGCTCTATTTGTATAAATTGTTGTGTGTCTCTTTCTTATGATGTGACTTTCATATTCCGTTATTTGGTGTTGTTAAAGGCTTACTGTCTAGAGTCACCGCTAAACTCTGTACCCTAAGGTTGAGGAAATGTACCTGACTAGACCGAAATGTCTAAGTACTGCACAATTAGACTCCAGTCCTATTATATAGTACTCCCATTTGCCTACATTCCTCTATCAGGATGACCATTTGCGCTGCGCCAAATAACTTAATTTGCTTCAAAAGGGCTTCCTCTGTCAAAATCAGATGTCAGATGACCCTGGACAGGCCTCTTCTTGTTTTCCTCTGCCAGGCAGGCACCAATCCTAGTGGGAAGGGAGTAGCCCTCAAAACGGGTTTAGAGTGAACAGAGATGAGGGTCTGCACATTGTCCTGACCACACCTGTGAGAGCGCACACAGACTCTGTACAACAGGAGAAGTGTTTCATCATCTTGGATTTAGACAGAGAGGCGCTCAATGGGACAGCTTGCAGTAGGCCAGGCAGGACCTACTGTAAAATGGGTGGGGTAACTCCTAGGATCTTGTACCCCATTGGTTAGGAAGGAGCGAGGTGTAACCTCCAGCGACAGACTAGGGCCATGCAAAAAGGTGGCATTCAATAGTACCCTCTTCAGAACACTTTCTTGACCTGACAAAGAACAGAAGAACACTGGGCCTGCTGTCTGTGACCTGAAAGAAACCCTGAAATATTGGATCAGCTCCCTTTTATTCCTAGGACATAAAGGGGACTCTAAGGGTCATAAGGCTGCCCACCTGTTCATGCTACAAGGATGCCACAAGCTACAAGAGGCCTATGCAAAAACGTCCCTGCTGACCAGTCTCAATTGGATGTGCCCTTGGCCTAGCAGTTGGCTGCTGCTGAAGCGAGTCAAGACTGCCAAGTGCTGTTCCTGAGGTCTTGGGACTTTGAATGCGTTTAGCCAGATTACTCCCACCACCCCTGAAAACCTGGGTCTTAGAAATGTCTCAGCTTCAAGACTTCCTGAGGACAAGTCTGCTAAGCCGATCTGACTGAGATGTATTGTTGCTGGGTTGAAGATTCAGGTTTCTCCTGTTTGGAGCTGCTCTGCAGCAGCAAATAAAATTCAACAGGACCTTTCAGAGGAGGTATTTGGCTTTGTAAAACACACTTCAGCTACAACCTGGAGCCTTCCCCCACTGAAGGACTCACAGCTCTGAAAATGTGGTAAGGTGCCAACATATGAAATTTGACTGGCTGAAGGTTGCAAAATGCAGCTGACTGGCGAAAGACCTTCTTTGGGCATGAAATTCAGATTTTTCCCACTATGAATATTCCTCCCAAAAAGCATTGGCTGCAATGGGACTGCATCCAATGGGTAGCCGACCTCATGGAGGCCTATTCAGCTACTGCCTACTGTCTTGCCCCACTGAAGATTTTGGACTTCCATTTTTAAATATAAGTCCCAAGGTAAAACCCCACAACATGTTGAACCTGGTTTCTATACCTGACCCACAATCCATCGTGGTCACCTTCAAATTAGTTCTAGGTCCTGGTCTACCTCAACCAGTTGGCCATAATTGGCACTTAATGCTTTTTGGTGCTATTTTCCTTGAAAATGTTAAATAGTCATATCTCCCATTCCCTTGATGGATTTTTGTCGCGTTGGTGTCATCTTATTTATTAAAATGCACTCTATTTATCTAGTCTAGCCTACATCTGGGACTTGTTGCTGAATAAATGCTTTAACACAATGGCCTAAATTCTGTTCTATGCCAAGGGTATAGCGACCTCGAGGTTTCACCCTGACAAGGATTGTGATTGCTACTTGAGGTGCGGAGTCACCCCCCTCAACTAGCAACCTAATTTCTTATAATACTGTTCAAAAATATTCCATATTCTTAATCTTAGCCTTCCTAACTGCTTCACTGGTAGTGATAGCACTAGTGTAGATGTGGTTGATCAGGAGTTTCCATAGAAAATACATTTTTTGTTTCCTTAATAACATTGAGTTCATTCATTAAATCTGATGGAAAATTTACCAACACAATTGCTTCCAATGTGACTCCTACATAAAGCGCAGTCTAAGAAAAAAGAGGAGGTCCCAGAAGAGTGATTTGCAATTTTCATTACCATAGGCTGTTTTGCTGTTCAATAGCGAAAACATGACTGAAAATACAAGAAAGCGCTTCCCCTGCCAGTCCCAACCCCCCACCCCCGTTTTGGTGATTTGATGATGTTGGCACTCACACAGAACCCCATCACCAGATGCTGCAGAGGACTCAGTGGAAGCCATTTGCTTCTAGGTCGTTGGAAGAAATTAGCTAAAAAAACAGACACAGGAGAAAAGGAAAGAGTTTTTCTTTCCCCCGTGGCTGTTTGGAGTAGATTCGTACTCAACGATCGCCATGCGGATGGCAATCGGGGATCAGGAACCCTACATCTGGAACCCCGGGAATTTGATATATGTATGGGGAGAGACCCCCTTGGGCAAGGATTGCACTCCATGGGAGCAATATAAAGCATCCATGTTTTGGACCCCCTGGTGGGGTAGTTTGGCAATTTTTCCATCTGATCTACACCTCAGAGGTGGTCAAAACCCGCTAGGTGACAAGAATTTTGTTAATCTTATGATTACGGGGAGTTACCCCCTAGGGCAAGGGTCGTTCTCCATGTGGTATATTGTTATGAGAATTCTCCCCCCCACTCCGGAGGGAAGCTAGGCCGTTTTCAGGTCGATCTGTCCTTGGGGGTGCGAAGCACGCTAGACATCAGGGAAATGTATGCAGAAAGGAAGTGAGTCCCTTGGGCAAAGGTAGCTCCCCTTGGGGGCTCAGTTTTTGTTTCCTGCCACCTCTTCCCCATGGTTCTGAGACTAACTCTTCATCTGAGACAGAGAAGGAAGTCCAAGATTTTGTCAGTTAACTTTCTGTTGTGCGATGAAGTCACGCTCAGTGCAGAGGAAGTGCCTCACACTGACACTGATATGCCACAAGAGGCATCTGGACTGCAGGCTGGGGCAGAAAGGCTTCCTATTGGAAGCACTGAACTCTGGGTTGCCCCAAACATGGTGCAGCGTGGATTGCCTGTCTTTACTGTTGTTGTAGGGTGCAGAGTGAATACTGACATTTTATTGTCTATAAATGTTATTCAGTTGTTCGTGGATGCTGTATTTTTGGGTGGTTTGTTGATCAGACTAATTTGTATGCCCAAACAGTATTTGAGAGGCAACAGTGCCAGACTTAAGCCCCACTCTAGAGCCAGTTGGTGGACTCCCACAAATCTGGATGAGTTGAAGAAGTTCTTGGAATAACTTTTCTTATAGGCTTGATAAGGAAGACGTCACTGTCTTCATATTGGTCTACTAGTCCTGTGATGGCAACAGCTATACTTCCTGCAACCACGAGTTGTGATTGGTATTTTCTTCTGCTTCAGATACTGCATTTTGTTGATAATGCTTCAGCATTACCACAAGATCACAATTTTTGTGACCGTCTCTTCAAAACTCAGCCTGTCCATCATTTTATGTTCGCTTTTCAGAGATCTATGGTTCAGGGAAAGAAATAGCTGTGGATGAGTCTTTTGTCCTGTTACGGGCGGTATGGTTTTTAGACAGTACATTACTAGCAAGAGGACACATTATGGAATTAAGATATATATGCTGCCTGAGAGTAGTACTGGATATCTCTATAATTTTAGGGTGTACACTGGTAGGGATTCTTCTATTGACTCCCCTCGTCCATCCACTTTTGGAGTGAGTGAGAAAATTGTCTGGGAACTTGGAAGAGGACTTTTTAACAAAGGTCACTAATGTCGTATAAAAGGATTGTTCTCCAGATTTAAAGGTACATTTTGTTCAGTTTCAGCAGTATATTATAGGCAGCCTTGTTGTAGTGGAGCAGGCAAGTGTTCCTAGAGCTTGTGTGTTGGGGAATGTGAATAGATTAAAAGATCGCCACTTTCTTGATTACATTCCTCTCACACCCAAAAAAGTTTAAAAACTTTCCCTTTAGGAGATGTAGAGTCTGTGTTCAAGAGGTGTGTAGAAGGAGAGTTGTATGCACAACACCTGGGTTAGTGTTCCCACTTATTTTAAATTGTACCACATGCAACAGAATCTTTTGGAGCAACTATGAGCAGAAAAGTAAACTGACAAGTCTGTATAGTTTTATATTTTGTGTCCAGTTTCACGGTTGGCAGTAGTTTGATGTTTTGAGTTAGACCTCTTGTGTTTGAGGCCATAGTTGGTTTTTCAATCTCCTTCACAGTGCTTTGTGTTTTTTTTTTTTTAAATAATGTGATGCCAGTGTGTGTAGACTGGCATCTGGCTGGCGGTGTGGGTGGACTAGTGCCTTCCTGGCAGTGTGGGTTGACTGGCGCTTGGCTCACAATGTGCAGGGACTGGTGCCTTGCTGGTGGTGTGTGTGGACTGGTGCTTGGCTGGTGGTGTGCATGAACTGGTGCTTGGCCGGCACTGTGTTCGGACTGGTGCCTGGCTGGTAGTGGGGGTGAATTGGTGCCTGCCTGATGGTGTACGTGGACTGGTGCTTGGCTGGCAGTGTACGTGGATGGGGCCTTGCTGGAGGTGTGCGTGGATTGGTACTTGACTGGCGGTGTGCATGGATTGGCGCTTGGCTGCAATGTGTGTGGATGGTGCTTGGCTGGCAGTATGCATGGACTAGTGCTGGGCTGGTGGTGTGCGTGGGCTAGCACTTGGCCGGTGGTGTGTGCGAGCTGTCATTTGGCTGGTGGTGTGTGTGCAGTGACTTGCTGATGGTCACCACACACACATTGCCAGCCAAACGCCTGTCCACACACTCCATCTGCCACCAGCCGGTATGATTGCTGTGTGAATCACCTAGGTATATGTAAGTGATGGGTCCTTAAATAGCACTGTTGATGTGAGCATTGTAATGTGTTGGGCCCATGACTGGCCTTGTGAATGGAATTGTGTGTGCACACACAAAAGGTATGTGAATGGTCTATAGAGCGGTTGGTGCTGTTGCGGTGTTACAGCCAATGAGCTGTGAGTCACTGATTCAGGTTTTTTCGAACTTTCGATTATTAACAGTGTATTTCAGTTTTCTGAATCACTTGTTAATAAAATTTACATTTTGAACCGTTCACTCATCCGAGTGCCAGATCCAACCAGTATGTGTGTGCACTCGAGGAATAGATGGTTGTGTAGTCTTTTCTGTCTTTCTCTGCCAAGGTATACATTGTCTCTAGGGAAAATCTACTAACTGTAGATATTTTGGTGAACTGGACACCCAGGGGAGTGGATGGTGGTGTTCCTCTTATGGATTCCATCAATTTTTCAGACCCACAATGCTCTGCACACCTCAAAATCAGACTAAAATCAGATATGTTCCTTTCTATTCTGTGCCACATTCTTCCAAAATCAGAAGGAAACCACACAATTGCTCAGTGTTTCCCTCTTGTCTTAATAAAAAATCTGCTACACTTATGTGGCTGGGCCTAGTGCCTGCAACAGGAATGTATCAAACTAACAACAATGGGAGTCCTCACAAAGGGACTCTCATTGGCCTTGGTTTGATTTGTTCTGTCCCAGGCACTAGGCCCAGCCACACAAGTGAGGTACTATTTTTATCAGACAACTTGGGGGAATGCTGGGTGGAAGGAAGCTTGCAGCTCCCTGCAGATCCCAGAATTTTCCATCACAGAAACGTTATGAAAATGTGTTTTTTAGTCAGATTTTGAGATCTGAAGGGACTCTGGGTAATATAACTTGGTGAGAGTCACGTAAGTCACCCCATTCTGGATTCTCCTTGGAGTCTAGTTTAAAAAAATATACAGGCTTTCTAGGTTACCCCAGGTGCCGGCTGAACTAGGGCCCAAAATCCACAGCTAGAGACATTGCAAAAAAGGGGTCAGTTTTCAGTGGAAAAATGTGATGTGTCAACATTGTTTTTTGGGTCATTTCCTGTTGTAGGCACTAAACTTGCCCACACAAGCGTGGTACCACTTATGTCAGAAGACTTGGAGGAATGCTTGATTAAAGGAAGTTTATGGTTGCACTTGGCTTCCTGAACGTTTCATCACAGAAGTGTGAGGAAAGTGTGTTTTTAGTCACATTTTAAGGTTTGAAGGGATTCTGTGTAGCACAACCTGATGAGAGTCATGCAAGTCACCCAATCCTGGATTGCCCCAGTTTTAAAAATGTACATGTTTTCTAGGTTTCCCTAGGTGCTGGCTGACCTAGGCCCCAAAATCCACAGCTAGGCACACTGCAAAAAAGGGTTAGTTTACAATAGAAAAATGTGTCCATGTTGTGTTTTGGGCCATTTCCTGTTGCGGGCACTACGCCTACCCACACAATTGTCAGAAGACATGGAGGAATGCTAGGTGAAAGGAAGTTTATGGTTGCCCACAGATTCCACAACGTTTCATCACAGAAATGTGAGGAAAATTTGTTTTTTAGTCAAAGTGTGAGGTTTCCAAGGGATTCTGGGTAACACAACCTGATGAGAACCGCACACATCACCCCATCCTAGCTTCCCCAGAGTGTCTAGTTTTCAAACATGCATAGGTTTGCTAAGTTTCTCTAAATGCTGGCTGAGCTAAGGCCCAAATTTACAGCTAGGCACACTGCAAAAAAAGGTCAGTTTTTACTGGAAAAATGTGATGTGTCCATGTTGGTTTTGAACTGTTTCCTGTCTCAGGCACTAAGCCTACCCACATAAGTGAGATACCTTTTTTATTGGTAGACTTAAGGTAACACAGATGCGTAGAACAAGTGTTATTACCAATTGTATTTCTCTGCATTTGTGCCTTCCAAATGTAAGAGAAATGCCTTCTTTTTCACAAGCTAGCATGGGTATCCACAAATTCAGAGATGCCCAAATAACCACTACTTCTAAAGTGAATATCTTCTAAAAAAGTCATAGGTTTCCTTGATCCCTTTTTTTCACTATTTATCTTTTACCATATGAATTGCTCTATACTCGGTACACGATGAAAAAACATTACAACGTGCAGCTCAGTAATTGGCTAGGTATCTCAAGTTCTTGGAAAACCCACAAACCCTATACATCCCCACCACCAGAGGGGTCTAACAGATGTTATGGTGTATTGCTTTTTGTAAGTCTGCCATCGTGATGAGAAGCTACAAATGAAAACTTCACAAATGCCCATTTTTTCCTACTAATTTTCAATATTTTTTTTATGTCCACACTTAGGCCCTCATTACAAGTCTGGCAGTCTCGGTGGCGGTCTGACCGCCACCAAAGCGGTGGCACAACCACTTTGGCGGCAGTCAGACCACCACATTATGACCATGGTGGTTTGGCCACGGTCAGACCACCAGCACCGCAGGTTTCCCTCCACTGGAGGGAGTCACTGTGCTGGCAGTCCTAATCTGCCAGGGCATCGCTGCATGCAGCGATGCCCTGAGGATTATGACCCCCATCACCGCCAGCATAAAAGCCTCATGGGGGTCCCTGCACTGCCCATGCACTTGTCATGGACAGTGCAGAGGCCCCATGGACAGCCCGTCACACTTTTCAAGCTGTTGCACCCTATGTACCGCAACATTGCTGCCGGGTTGATTATGAGCCGGTGTCAATGTTGTGGGCTGTTTCCACAGTGCTAGCGGGCAGAAACTCAGCTGACTCAGTGATAAACTAGTAATAGGGGCTGCCGGAAGGTCACCGCACTGGTGGTGGCCTGACAGCGGGACTTCAGCATGCAGCCTTTTTCGCCCACTTAAGTCATAATGAGGGCCTTTGTTTTTTGGGGGAAAACCTTAAAGGATCTATAATATTAACCCCTTACTGAATTCAGAATTTTTCCTAGTTTTTAGAAATGTATAGTTTTCTGGGATCCACCATGGCTTTCACAACCCTTTCCACCACCAACTGGAAGGAGGTTGATAGCACAAAAAATAGGAAAAATGGGCTATCTCCTAATAAAATGCGAAAACTGTAGTGAAAAATGTGGCGTTCTGTATCACGTCTGCCTGTTTCTGATAACTGAGAGGATGGTAATTCTAACAGTGTAAACCTTTTGCTAATGCCATTTTGCAGGGAAACAACTGACACTTTCTTCTGCACCACCTCTTTCCCAAAAACACAAACTTTAGCTATATTTTGGCTAATTTCAAGGTCCCCTCCAAGAGGGATCCACAAACCCTGGGTGATATTGGAATTCTGAAGGTGTTGGAAAAAGGAAAAAACACAAAAAGGGTATGCGGTTCACTTGTAATGAGGAGCTATACCGAAGGGAGATTATCCAGGGGCTCCTAGACCTCAATGGGTGTGTGAATTAAGGGTGAGTGCTGTGGAGTGGTGATGGGTGGGGGGGTGTTTCCTTTATGGACTAGGTGGTGTCACACACTATATAGTGTCACGCTTCATCATTTGACCACCTAGCCCACCCAGGTAGGACAATGCCACTTGGGCGGACTCAACCTCACTGTTAAAGGAACGGGAGGGAGTGCGTAAATTATTATTTTCTGGAATGAGCGGGATCCAGCTAAGCTAGGGAAAGATATAAAAACACCTAAGCAGTTATCGGTGTACAATCTACACTTTTAATAATGGTGTCTGCTGGTGTATTAAAAACAAGGATGGGACACCAGGGTGAGAACAAGGACTCACTGGGTCACCTATCTAAAAATGGCCGACATGTTTCTGCCCTCTACAATGAGCCAAGGAAGGTCTGGGGGCATTCTTCAGGGCCTAGGATCCCTAAACGTCATGCAATGCAGAGACAAACATCCAACACTCAGTAAGAGAGTGGGTACAGAAAAATAAGAAATGATGAGGCCTACCTGTGGCGAGGAGCTACCTAACGTAGGCCTAAGGGAACAGAAGCGTGATTAACATTTCGTAAAAAACACAGCACAGCAAAACACACCCAGGGGTGACACAGCAAGCCAAAGTCATGCAATGTAAAAGGTGCAACATATATCTACCAAGAACATAATATCATACCCCAAGTCTAAAGGCTACTTGCCCCAGATTCCAGGAGTGGGAGTGTCCCCTTATAGTCACACTCTAGGGAAAGGGAAAAGAAATAGGCAGGGACGGCAGTCAATATAAGTAAAAGAATCATGCTTCTATGGAAGATTGAATAAATCCGTAGGTATACTCCTTAGGGAACATTTAGGAGAATACCTCTGTGAAACAACGGAACGAAAAAGGACTCAAATTTGGAATGGATAGCTTACATGGACAAAATGTTATGGATGCCTAAGCGTGAACTACCCCAAACAGCAAAACAAGGCTTAGTACAGGGGCAGGTGGGTGGTGGTGATGCGGGGAGAAAGTCTAGCAGGGAAAGGGTTGAGTCATATGGAAGAATCTCATGTTTCATACAGATCTGTGAAGAGGGGCAAAGTTGCAGGGGAACCAACAAATGCTGACTTGTTTATTAGTTTGGCAATGCTTTACAGATCTGCACAACACTTGGCAAGTTTAGCTTACTTGTGATATTTTGAGTTTTATGCAAATCTGTTGAGAGTGAATACATTTAAAGGGGTAGTCAAAAAGCAGAAGTTGCCATTTCAACATCCATTGGAAATTTTCTGCTACAAAAAGCAACCCTGAATGAAAATATAGTAAACTTGGAATGAACCTCAATATTTACTAACGTAAGTGTTGTTGCTTGGTTTGGAGTAAATCCGCTCATTAATTGTCAAGAAAATAGCATGACAATGTGTGAATGGGTTTGAAAGGGATAAAGAACAGAGATAGCTGAACCATTATTGTGCAGAAAAACATTGAAAAAATGTTTTAGGTCTTTTCTTCGAACTACATTTAAAATCAAATGGCCCCACGCAAGAAATAAGCTTTTAGTGCCCACTGTCCATTTCGAGTCTGCAGTGCAAATGATTGGACTGCAAGCATATTAAAGAAGGACCCACAAATACTGTACAATTCTTGCCCAGGCTACAGGTCAGGCTCTATGGCCAACCTGTGCTATGTATGTTTGAAAGCTTTGCACATTGGGGATTGGCAGCCTGAGGTAGCTTAGCAAATTATTAGCAAACGAACACCCCAATTCCTGCCTGTTGATAGATATTCATGAAACTTCACACAGAAAGGGTAAGACTACCATATTACATGTCTGCCAAATTTCATGTTGATTTGGGACACAGTAACACAGTTAATATGAAAATGAACTCATTCTAGTCCCTCATTTAAATGTGCCTCGCCGATGAATCAACACAACTTTCAGTACATTGATAGTGAGCTGAACACTCTAAATGCCGCCAATTAGTGTGCAGGTTTGTCAAATGGGGCCAAAGTTATACACAAATAAATATGCATTTCTAGATATGCATTTAACTGGTGTTGATTGCATCAGTTTAGTTATGGGTGAATCAGATTTCCCAGAGGAAAGGATGTTTGAGTTTTCTTAATAAAATTTGGGCTGGTCAAAGGACCTGTAGGAAAATTTCCCAATAAATGTTCATCCACTTTGCGTCGTTCATGGCAAGGTTTGTGCAATTTCCCATTTCTATTACTCTATGGTGCTGTGCTGATACAGATAAAATGACTGAGTAGAATTACACAAACCTTTACACAAAGGTAGAACTTTTTCGTATGATTGTGCTTTTCTGGGTTTGTGTAGCTTTTAGTATTTTTTGAGAAACCAGTGTTTAAATAGGCGATCAAGCAAAGCATGAAATGCTTAACTGACAGAAAAAGATAGAGATATACTGACAGTTAAAGATCTGTAGACATCCTTGGATCACAAAATTAAAAAACTAAACAAAATCTATTGGCCAATGGAGCTTATTCTCCTGACAGCCAGTTCAGGTTTGCAGATTCAAAGGAGAATATGTACATTCGAACAGATATCATTGGTATCACAACAGTAAAAGAAAATGCTGCGGCGGGCACAAAAGGACTCAGGGATCCAGTCCCTGAGCCGCGAAAAAAAAACGGAAAAGTTCATAACGGGCAGAGTGAGCACATCCTGACCCTAAGCTCATGTGGAGTGGTCCCAAAGGGAACTCTAATGTTTAAAATTAAAATATATGTAACTTTGTTGTGGGATTCACTGATCCAGTGTCTGGATTCATGGATTCTAGCGAAGTCAGGCAAGGTGGATTTGAGAATCCCATGTAAAATTGCGGATCTAAAAGAAATTACAAAAAAAGACAGAAGGCATTGTTCATACACCAGACTCTGCTGCTAAACTCCATTATATTTCAAATGCACTGTGGGATTGGCTGCAGAGGGGTTAGTACCACCCCCTCAGTACACGACCACTGAGTGAACGTTTCATAAACTCAAATGACCTGGCTGTAGAAGGACCAGTGCGACCCACCTGGTATACCAGGCCTGAGTGTTAACTTACTGAACTCAAGCAGTGTGGCTGCTGAAGTGCTAGGACTGCCCATCAATACACCACCAGCGGATACAAGCACCACAGCTGCGCACAACTGGGAGCTGTGGTATAAGGCTTTGCAGCCAAGTTTCCCTCCTCCCCATCCGGCAAGCAAACACCAGAGCAAGCTTCAAAGACTGAAGAGGACTTCTTGCACATGGTCCTGCAGCTGACCTCCCCTATGGTACATGGCTGAAGGCTGTCTGCAATGGGAGTCGAACAGCAACTGTAGTTGTAGCACAGGACCTTGAGACCATGGGAACAGAGGCAACCACACCGAACTATGAAAATGACAAAGCATTTTGCCATTTTTGCAGCAAATGCTTTAAACATAGGATTAGTGAGTGCTATCCACACTGAACTGAAAAATGGCAGAAGCCTTTTTCCATTCCAGGTACCATTTAAACCAACCTGGAATGAATGAAAGCAGTCCTTGACATGTTTTGCACTCTTATTAGATCCTATCAGAGATGAACAGCTTTGTTCAGACAAATGGAGCACCCAATATAAGTCAAAACAATTAACTTTCAGGCTTAGAGTGATACATATATTAAACAGACATTTGAGGTGAACAGATTTAGAGTGTGTGTTCTTGTGGAGTGTTCCCATCAAGGAAATGCTCTCCACCTAAAACTTATCAACTATCCAGTCAGTTAAGTTTGTCATGTCAAGTTTCAAGAAGATCCGCTGATGGGGAAAAGGTAAGGGGGGGTGAAATTTTTTTTAATTTCCCATTTAGCTCCCATAACGAATTTTGCAAAAAAGATAAAGCAACAACCACTGAATGGACTCCTATCAAACTTTACGCAGAAAGGTGGGATTTCAAGGGTTTACATTTCGTATATCTTGTCAGTTTGAAAGTCATTTTTTAATTTGTTTATAACTTAGGCACTGTTTGATGAATATCCTGGAAATAGGGAAGATACTTAAAATGCTTTTAGAGTCTGAATTCCCCTTCTTTGAATTTTCCTTCTGCAAACAACATGGGCTAATTATTTCATCATAAGTGAATACTTGTGAGTGAATCAGATGCACATGCTTTTGTTTTTCCCTTTTTTTTAAATGTATTTTCACCATGAGTAATATTCACTAATTATTTATAAAAATGTTCTAATGTTCTTGAATAATTTGTGAATATCATATATGGTGAAACAAATCATTTTAAATCCACAATTTGACGCTCAAACACCCCTGTATCACACCCCTGGAGTCAGGGTACCTCCACCATGGCCCACTATGCTACTTTTCATTTTGTTTTTAGGCCTCCAGGACGATTGCTCTGGACATGAAAATGATTAAAATGGCGGCTGCAACTTTCTATTCAGGTTGTGGGCAGCCTATTACATCACTTCTATTTGATCGCACATTAGTGAATATTTGTGAATTATTTGCGAATCCTTCGCACCTCTTGGTATTTATATTTCTTTTTCTTTTACTCTCTCAAAAACTACTGAACAGATTTACAACAAACAAGAAAAAGGCTTCTTTCTGGACCAAAAGCTAACTTTTTGTCAAATTAGGTGGAATTCTGTTCAGCAGTTCGGGCTGTAGTCCTGTTCAAATTCCCTATGCGATTAAAATGGGAAACACAATGTTTTTGATACCCCCTATTTCTTGGCCCCCGCTCGATGCGTCACCTTGAAACTTCCTAAGCATAACAAGATTCTGGGGAATACTTTTTTGAAGAAATTTTGAGAAGATTCGTCAAACGGTGCCAAAGAGATGGCAAGTCAAAAAATTATTTTTATATGGAAATATGGTCCTAACGATAACTTCCTACTGGCGATAACCAGTAGGTAATGTATTATACACTAAAATCGGCAAAAAGGTAGCTCTTGGTCCAAAAAGTGCCCTTTTATAATTTGTGTAATCCATTTTATATATATTTTCACTGAAAAAAACAGGGACGTTATAGTTAGGTTCCAAATTTACTCATACAAAATCATAGAAATTCAGCAGTTATATTAAGAGTTATTTCAAGTAACTATAACTCGTGCCTTAAGGTAACTATAACTCACATCCCTGTCATGCACAGTTTTTTCTCAAAACATTTGGAGTAATTTGGGGTAATAAGAAGTGCATGGTGAGGGCGCGAGATATAGTTACCTTAGGGCGCGCGTTATAGTTACTTGAAAGAACTATAACTATAACTATAACTGCTGAATCTCTATGCTTTTATGTGAGTAATTGAGAACCTAAGTATAACGTTCCTGTAACCTCTGTTTTTTTCAGTGAATTTCTATGGTTTTTTAACGTAAAGCAATTTTAATTACTATATGCTATTACAAACCCCACTGCTCACAGCCTTTGTAGCCAAGCCCTTATAACCACTCTGCGCCAGGCACGTCCTTTGGCTGTGGGCTGCACAGGTTGTCCATAGGGCCTGTCTCTGTCAGTAGATCTGTGAGTGGGTGTGTGAGTGTTTGAGTGGGTCTGAAAGTGGGTGTGTGAGCCTGAGTGGGTGTGAGTGGGTGCATGAGCGTCTGAGTGAGTGTGGGAGTGGGTGCATGAGTCTCGGAGTGCATGCATGAGTGAATAAATTGGTGTATGAATGAGTCTGTGGTTTTCTTTCAAATATTTCCATATTCATAAATAATTCGCAAAAATGTGAATTATCGCGAATAACCTTTGTGGTGATGCAAAATAATTTTCAACCCATAATTTGCCCCTAAAACACACCTATACCTGGTCGATGGATGGAATTACACCAAATTTGACAAAAAGGTAGCCCTTGGTCCAGTAAGTGCCCTTTTTTTTAATTTGGTGCAATCTGAAAAGAAATAATAAAAGAAAACTAAATGTTTATATATTTAGAGGCACAAACTCTTTGCAAACCCTCCAGATCTCGTGCAGAGATCTGATTGGTTGGCAACACTACAAACAGGAAGTGTTGGCAGCCATTTTGGGACTAAGTTCAGCCGAGTCCCAAAGGTAAAAGATAACAAATAGGATAAGGGACAGGGTTGGAATATCCTGAGCCACTACCCTTGCTCCAGGGATCCCCCTGGAGCCCTACCAGGGCAAAAAAGCATTTTTTTTTTTTATTCACAGTGAAATTCGCAAACATTTGTGAATTTCATTGTGAATAAAAACAAAAAAGTATGTTCTCTGATGTTTGCTTTTCATTTTGCCCCTGGGTGGGCCAGGTCCTGGGGGCATTCCCAAAATAAAGGAGGATGGTGCATGGAGCTCCCCTCCTAGGGTTTATTAAGCCCTAGGGACCACCACCTCCCTGGGGCTGAATATTATAGCATCTGAGCCTAACCCCCAGGCTGCGGGAACCACCACCTCCACGGAGCAAGAAACAGAAAATGAATAGCAGGGCCCAGCACACCATTCAGGCTTCATGGTCCACAACCTCCCGGGGCTACAATACTGTAATATGCGGGGGGACTGTGTGGACCTCCATGGGCCCTAGGGACCACTACCTCCCCGGGGACAAATGACAAAAATTTGTTGGGGGTGGTTGCACTGACTCACCCAAGCCTCAGGGACTGCCACTTCCCCAGACCTACATCATCAAACAAGATCTGCTACTTATAGCAATTTGTAGGAGGCGGATAAATTGTAAATGAAAGTTATAACTATAATTTGGGATTTTTTAAATTTGTGTAGTTCAAAATTGGTTTGTATAGGGAAAATAAGTTTTCCTAACTATAACTAAGCTTTAACCTTTGTTTTTTTAAATTGAATTTAAATATTTTTCTTTTTTTTTAATGTGTTTCAAATTGTAGAGTCAAGTGTTGCAATTAAAGAGTAGTTATGTCGAGTGTCATACAGTACAGTGGAGGAGAGTGTTGTAAGTCATTTCCATTAGTAGAGTATTGTAGTTTGGAATAGTGTGGAATAGAGTAGAGTGTAGTAACATATTGTACATTGTAGTAAAGTGTTACGTAGTATAGTGGCATGGTGTCTCATATTGCTGAGTCAAGTATCGTAGGCTGAGGCAGTGAGTTGTACAGTGGAATGGCGGGGTGAACAGTCGAGTAGGATGTCATGGACTGTCACAGAGTAGAGTAGAGTGTTTTAGAGTGGGGTGCAGTGAAGCAGAGTGTCCGAGAGTGGAGTAACATCAAGTGGAGTGTTGTAGAGTACAACAAAGGAGAGTGAGGTAGAGTGGAGTGCCATGTCATATAGTGGAGTGGTGTATCATAGAGAGAGGTTGAGTGATGTGCCATTGAGTGTCATACATTTAGAACAGTGGCACAGAGTAGATGTGTACAGAGTGGAGTAGAGTGTCATAGAGTAGCATAGAGTGTAGTACAGTGTTGTAGACTGGTGTTGCATACAGTGGAGTAGAGTGTCAGACAGTGGAGTGGAATACAGTACGGTGACGTAGAGTGGAATAAAGTTTAGTAGAGTGTAGTGGAGTGGAGCACACTGGAGTAGGGTAGTGTAGAGTAAAGTGTCATAGAGTGGGATTGCTTGTCATAGACTATAATAGCATGGAATGCAGTAGAGTGGAGTGGCATAGCACATAGTAAACAAAGTGTCATATTGTGCAGTAGAGTGTAGTGGGGTGTTGTACAATATTGAACAGTGATGTGGACTACATTTGAGTATGGTGGCATACATTATAGGTGATTTTTGTATAATGGAGAGGTGTACAGTACAGGCAAGTGTTCTAGAGTGTGTTACAGTGGATGGCATACAGTGCTATATGGTAAAATGGCATATTGTGTATAGAGTGGAGTGGCATACAGTGGAGTAGTGGAATGGAGTAGAGTACTGTGTCAGATTAGAGTGGAGTAAAGTGGATGCAGTGGCATACAAAGAGTTGAGTTCAGTGTCGTATAGCAGACTTTAATATCGCAGAGTGTTGTACAGCGACTTACAATACTACAGTGGGGTACAGTGGAGTGAAGGGATATAGACAGAAGTAAAGTATCAGAGAGTGGCATTTAGTGTACTAGATTGTTGTAGAGTGGAGTTGCATAAGTGTGTGAAACACTGGAGCCGCGTCAAGATTGTTATATAGTAGTGTAGAGCGAGGTAAAGTCTTGTACAGTGGAGTAGAGTTGAGTGGAGTAGTGTAACGTAGTGGGGAGTAAAGTACAATAGAGTGTATTATCTTATAGTAGAATGCCATGAAGTGTACTGTAGTGGCATAGTGAAGGTTGTAAACTGTTATAAATTAGAGAGGGGTCTTGTACCGTAGAGTGAACTGCTGTGTCATATAGAAAAGGTATAGTGGAAGAGTGTTGTAGATTGGAGTGTATAGGCACAGAGTGGCGTATAGACTTGGGCAGTTGAGTTTATGAGGATAGAGTGGAGTTGAATGTTGTAGAGTGCCATGAAGAGTGGTAGACTTTTATAGAGTGGAAGAGAATGTCATACAATGGAGTGGAATACAGTGGAGTGGCATACACTGTAGTGGTGTTGAGTGGATTACTGTTAAGTGGAGTAGCAAACAGAGGATTACATACAATGGAATACTGTACAGTGACATGTAGAAGAGTGGAGTGGCATAGAGTGGAATAGTGTAAAGTGGAGTGCTTTACAATGTATTGGTACACAGTGGAGTAGGGTACAGTGGATTAGCAAAGAGAGGGGTAGCATACAATGAAGTGGCATAGTGTGGAGTCAAGGAAACTATTATATATTGGAGCAGTGTCTCATTAAGTAGAGTAGAGTGCTATATTGTACAGTGTTGGAAACTGTTGTAGAGTGCAGTAGAGTGATGTGGAATAGAGCATACGTGTAGAGCTGAGTGCAAAGTTGGAGAGCGGAGTGTACAGGAGTAGACTGCAGTAGAGTTTAGTAGAGTGGCCTAGAGTGAAGTAGAATTTTGTGGAGTGGAGTTATTTAGCTTGGTGGAGAGTACACTGGAATAGCATAGAGTGGAGTAGCATACAGAGGAGTGGCATAAAGTGGAATAGTATAGAGTGGAGTAGTGTAGACTGAAGCCGCATACAGTGGAATAGCAGAGACTGGAATAACACATTGGCCCTCATTCTGACCCTGGCGGTCAAAGACCGCCAGGGCGGAGGACCGCGGGAGCACCGCCGACAGGCCGGCGGTGCTCCAATGGGGATTCCGACCGCGGCGGTAAAGCCGCGGTCGGACCGGCACCACTGGCGGGCTCCCGCCAGTGTACCGCCGCCCCATTGAATCCTCCACGGCGGCGCAGCTTGCTGCACCGCCGCGGGGATTCCGACCCCCCCTACCGCCATCCAGATCCCGGCGGTCCGACCGCCGGGATCCGGATGGCGGTAGGGGGGGTCGCGGGGCCCCTGGGGGCCCCTGCAGTGCCCATGCCACTGGCATGGGCATTGCAGGGGCCCCCGTAAGAGGGCCCCTACATGTATTTCACTGTCTGCTGTGCAGACAGTGAAATACGCGACGGGTGCAACTGCACCCGTCGCACAGCTTCCACTCCGCCGGCTCGATTCCGAGCCGGCTTCATCGTGGAAGCCTCTTTCCCGCTGGGCTGGCGGGCGGTCTGAAGGCGACCGCCCGCCAGCCCAGCGGGAAAGTCAGAATTACCGCCGCGGTCTTTTGACCGCGGAACGGTAACCTGACGGCGGGACTTTGGCGGGCGGCCTCCGCCGCCCGCCAAGGTCAGAATGAGGGCCATAGTGTAGTAGCATACAGTGGAGTTGTGTAGTGAAATAACATATAGAGTAGTAGCGTACAGTTGAGTGGCATACAGTGAATTGGTGTAGAGTTTAATAGCACACAGTGGAGTGGCATAATGTGGAGTGGTGTACAGTGAAATACCATACAGTAGAGCGGCAAACATTGAAGTTGCGTACAGTGTAATATAGAGGGTAGTGGCGTACAGTGGCATAGCAGTGGAATGGCATAGAGGGGAGTACAGTGGAGTGGTGTAGAGTAGACTAGTGTAGAGTAGAATTGCATAGAGTGGGGTGGAATAAAGTGGAATGGAGTAGACTGGAGGAGTGTACAATGGAGTGGGGTAGAGTTAAATAGCATACAGTGGATTAGAGTAGAGTGGAGTGGCATCCAATGGACTAACATATGTATGCAGTGGCGTTGAGTGGAGTGATGTACACTGGAGTGGCTTAGAGCAGAGTAGCATATACAGTAAAATAGCATAGAGTGGAGTGGTGTACAGTAGAGTGGTTTAGACTGGAATAGCGTATAGTGGAGTAGCATACAGTACAGAGGTGCACAGCGAAGTAATGTAAACTGGACTGGTGTACACTGGAATGGGGTAGAATGTAATAGGAAATGGTGGAGTGGCATACAGTAGAATGGTGTCCAGTAGAATAGCATACAATGGAGTGAGGTACAGTGGAGTAGCATACAGTTGAGTGGCTTACAGTGGAATAGCATAGAGTGTGTTGACATAGAGTGGAATGGTGTAGAGAGAACTAGTATATACTGGAGTAGCGTACAGCAGAGGAGCATACAGTGGAGTGGCATACACTCAAGAAGCTAGAGTTGCATACAGTGTAACAACATAAAGTGGACTTCTGTAGAGCGGAGTTGTGTACAGTGTAACAGCATACATATAGTGGTGTAGAGCAAACTATTGTACAGTCAAGTGGCATAGAGTGTAATAGTGTATAGTAGAGTAGCATACAGTGGACAGGCATACAATGGAGTGATGTAGACATGAGTGGCATACAGTGGCATGGGGTAGAGTGTAATAGCATACAATGTAGTGGGATACATTGCAGTACAGTGGTGTCCAAAGGAATAGAGCAGAATAAAGAGGTGTAGAGTGAAGTGCCATACACTGGAGTGGCCTAGAGTGGAGCAGCATACAGTGTAAAAGCATACAATGGAGTATTGTGAAGTGGAGTTGCATACAGTTGTGAGAAGGTAGCCTCTTTCTAGCCTTGTTACCCCCACTTTTGGCCTGTTTGTGAGTGTATGACAGGGTGTTTGTCACTGTTTTCACTGTCTCACTGGGATCCTGATAGCCAGGCCTCAGTGCTCATAGTGAAAACACCATGTTTTCAGTATGGTTGTTATGTGTCACTGGGATCCTGCTGGTCAGGACCCCAGTGCTCATAGGTTTGTGGCCTATATGTATGTGTCACTGGGACCCTGTCACACAGGGCCCCAGTGCTCATAGGTGTGCATGTGTATGTTCCCTGTGTGGTGCCTAACTGTCTCACTGAGGCTCTGCTAACCAGAACCTCAGTGGTTATGCTCTCTCATTTCTTTCCAAATTGTCACTGACAGGCTAGTGACCATTTTTACCAATTTACATTGGCTTACTGGAACACCCTTATAATTCCCTAGTATATGGTACTGAGGTACCCAGGGTATTGGGGTTCCAGGAGATCCCTATGGGCTGCAGCATTTCTTTTGCCACCCATAGGGAGCTCTGACAATTCTTACACAGGCCTGCCACTGCAGCCTGAGTGAAATAACGTCCACGTTATTTCACAGCCATTTTACACTGCACTTAAGTAACTTATAAGTCACCTATATGTCTAACCTTTACCTGGTAAAGGTTAGGTGCAAAGTTACTTAGTGTGAGGGCACCCTGGCACTAGCCAAGGTGCCCCCACATTGTTCAGAGCCAATTCACTGAACTTTGTGAGTGCGGGGACACCATTACACGCGTGCACTACATATAGGTCACTACCTATATGTAGCTTCACCATGGTAACTCCGAATATGGCCATGTAACATGTCTATGATCATGGAATTGCCCCCTCTATGCCATCCTGGCATTGTTGGTACAATTCCATGATCCCAGTGGTCTGTAGCACAGACCCTGGTACTGCCAGACTGCCCTTCCTGGGGTTTCTCTGCAGCTGCTGCTGCTGCCAACCCCTCAGACAGGCAGCTGCCCTCCTGGGGTCCAGCCAGGCCTGGCCCAGGATGGCAGAACAAAGAACTTCCTCTGAGAGAGGGTGTGACACCCTCTCCCTTTGGAAAATGGTGTGAAGGCAGGGGAGGAGTAGCCTCCCCCAGCCTCTGGAAATGCTTTGTTGGGCACAGGTGTGCCCAATTCTGCATAAGCCAGTCTACACCGGTTCAGGGACCCCTTAGCCCCTGCTCTGGCGCGAAACTGGACAAAGGAAAGGGGAGTGACCACTCCCCTGACCTGCACCTCCCCTGGGAGGTGTCCAGAGCTCCTCCAGTGTGCTCCAGACCTCTGCCATCTTGGAAACAGAGGTGCTGCTGGCACACTGGACTGCTCTGAGTGGCCAGTGCCACCAGGTGACGTCAGAGACTCCTGCTGATAGGCTCCTTCAGGTGTTAGTAGCCTTTCCTCTCTCCTAGGTAGCCAAACCCTCTTTTCTGGCTATTTAGGGTCTCTGTCTCTGGGGAAACTTTAGATAACGAATGCATGAGCTCAGCCGAGTTCCTCTGCATCTCCCTCTTCACCTTCTGATAAGGAATCGACCGCTGACCGCGCTGGAAGCCTGCAAACCTGCAACATAGTAGCAAAGACGACTACTGCAACTCTGTAACGCTGATCCTGCCGCCTTCTCGACTGTTTTCCTGCTTGTGCATGCTGTGGGGGTAGTCTGCCTCCTCTCTGCACCAGAAGATCCGAAGAAATCTCCCGTGGGTCGACGGAATCTTCCCCCTGCAACCGCAGGCACCAAAAAGCTGCATCTCCGGTCCCTTGGGTCTCCTCTCAGCACGACGAGCGAGGTCCCTCGAATCCAGCGACACCGTCCAAGTGACCCCCACAGTCCAGTGACTCTTCAGCCCAAGTTTGGTGGAGGTAAGTCCTTGCCTCACCTCGCTGGGCTGCATTGCTGGGAACCGCGACTTTGCAAGCTACTCCGGCCCCTGTGCACTTCCGGCGGAAATCCTTCGTGCACAGCCAAGCCTGGGTCCACGGCACTCTAACCTGCATTGCACGACTTTCTAAGTTGGTCTCCGGCGACGTGGGACTCCTTTGTGCAACTTCGGCGAGCACCGTTTCACGCATCCTCGTAGTGCCTGTTTCTGGCACTTCTCCGGGTGCTACCTGCTTCAGTGAGGGCTCTTTGTCTTGCTCGACGTCCCTTCTCTCTGCAGGTCCAATTTGCGACCTCCTGGTCCCTCCTGGGCCCCAGCAGCGTCCAAAAACGCCAAACGCACGATTTGCGTGTAGCAAGGCTTGTTGGCGTCCATCCGGCGGGAAAACACTTCTGCACGACTCTCCAATGCGTGCGGGATCCATCCTCCAAAGGGTAAGTCTCTAGCCCTTGTCGTTCCTGCAGTATTCACAGTTCTTCAGCCTACTAAGAGCTTCTTTGCACCACCCGCTGGCATTTCTTGGGCATCTGCCCATCTCCGAGCTGCTTGTGACTTTTGGACTTGGTCCCCTTGTTCCACAGGTACCCTCAGACAGGAATCCATCGTTGTTGCATTGCTGATTTGTGTTTTCCTTGCATTCTCCCTCTAACACGACTATTTTGTCCTTAGGGGAACTTTGGTGCACTTTGCACTCACTTTCCAGGGTCTTGGGGAGGGTTATTTTTCTAACTCTCACTATTTTCTAATAGTCCCAGCGACCCTCTACAAGGTCACATAGGTTTGGGGTCCATTCGTGGTTCGCATTCCACTTCTGGAGTATATGGTTTGTGTTGCCCCTATCCCTATGTTTCCCCATTGCATCCTATTGTAACTATACATTGTTTGCACTGTTTTCTAAGACTATACTGCATATTTTTGCTATTGTGTATATATATCTTGTGTATATTTCCTATCCTCTCACTGAGGGTACACTCTAAGATACTTTGGCATATTGTCATAAAAATAAAGTACCTTTATTTTTAGTATAACTGTGTATTGTGTTTTCTTATGATATTGTGCATATGACACTAAGTGGTACTGTAGTAGCTTCACACGTCTCCTAGTTCAGCCTGAGCTGCTTTGCTAAGCTACCATTATCTATCAGCCTAAGCTGCTAGACACCCTATACACTAATAAGGGATAACTGGGCCTGGTGCAAGGTGCAAGTACCCCTTGGTACTCACTACAAGCCAGTCCAGCCTCCTACATTGGTTGTGCAGTGGTGGGATAAGTGCTTTGAGACTACTTACCACTCTTGTCATTGTACTTTTCATAAGAGAAAAATATACAAAACAAGGTCAGTGTATATACACATAGCCAAAAAGTTTTGCATTTCCTCTTTTCACTCTTTTCTAAGTGCTGAAAAGTACTTCTAAACTTTCAAAAAGTTCTTAAAAGTTTAAAAAGTTTTTTTCTGTCTTTCCAAAAAAAAGTTCTGAAAACTTTTTTATCTTTTACTATCACTTTAACTCTCTCTAAAAAATGTCTGGCACAGGCCAAAAAGTTGAACTGTCCAAACTTGCATATGATCACCTTAGCTGGAAAGGAGCAAGGAGTCTCTGCATAGAGAGAGGTTTGAGTGTAGGGAAGAATCCTTCCTTAGAACTGTTAATTAATATGCTTAGAGTACAGGATAAGGCCATAAGTGCCCAATCTGTAGAAAAAGTAGCTAATGGTTCTCAATCTGATCCAGGGACTCCCCCAGGAAAAGGTTCAGGAAAGAAACTTCTCAGCCTGCCCATTACTAGACAGTCTAGCATAGTTGGTACAGAGGTTGAATCACATCATACTGATGATGTGCTCTCACATTATGCTGGTAGCCAAGCTGTTAGGGTGCCCTTGGTAAGGGACAGGTCTCCTTCTGTTCATTCCCATCATACCTCTGTATCTAGAAATGTCCCTCCCACCCACCCTGATGACAGATTGTTGGAAAGGGAGCTCAATAGATTGAGAGTGGAACAAACCAGACTGAAGCTCAAGAAGCAACAGCTGGATTTGGATAGACAGTCTTTAGAAATAGAGAGGGAAAGACAGAAAATGGGTTTAGATACCCATGGTGGCAGCAGCAGTATTCCCCATAGTCATCCTGCAAAAGAGCATGATTCCAGGAATCTGCATAAGATAGTTCCCCCTTACAAGGAGGGGGATGACATTAACAAGTGGTTTGCTGCACTTGAGAGGGCCTGTGCTGTACAGGATGTCCCTCAAAAGCAGTGGGCTGCTATCTTATGGCTATCATTTACTGGAAAAGGTAGGGATAGGCTCCTTACTGTAAAAGAAAATGATGCTAACAATTTCCAAGTTCTTAAGAATGCACTCCTGGATGGTTATGGCTTAACCACTGAACAGTACAGGATAAAGTTCAGAGATACCAAAAAGGAGTCTTCACAAGACTGGGTTGATTTCATTGACCAGGCAGTGAAGGCCTTGGAGGGGTGGTTACATGGCAGTAAAGTTACTGATTATGACAGCCTGTATAACTTGATCCTGAGAGAGCATATTCTTAATAATTGTGTGTCTGATTTGTTGCACCAGTACTTGGTGGACTCTGATCTGACCTCTCCCCAAGAATTGGGAAAGAAGGCAGACAAATGGGTCAGAACAAGAGTGAACAGAAAAGTTCATACAGGGGGTGACAAAGATGGCAATAAGAAGAAAGATGGTGAAAAATCTCAAGATAAGCATGGGGATAAGGGTAAAACCAAAGATCCCACTTCAAATCTTAAACACTCTTCAGAGGGTGGGGATAAAACAAATTCTTCCTCTTCTTCCCAACCTGCACACATTAAAAAGCCTTGGTGCTTTGTGTGTAAAAACAGAGGCCATAGGCCAGGGGATAAGTCCTGTCCAGGTAAACCCCCTGAGCCTACCACCACTAATACATCAAGCTCTAGTGCCCCTAGCAGTAGTGGTACTAGTGGTGGGACTGCTGGCAACAGTCAAGCAAAGGGTGTAGTTGGGTTCACTTATGGGTCCATAGTGGAAACTGATGTAATCAGTCCCAAGACAGTTTCTGTCACACCTAGTGGCATTGGCCTTGCCACACTGGCTGCTTGTCCCCTTACAATGGATAAGTACAGGCAGACAGTTTCAATAAATGGTGTTGAGGCCTTGGCCTACAGGGACACAGGTGCCAGTTTCACTTTGGTGACTGAAAACCTAGTGCCTCCTGAACAACACATCATTGGACAACAGTATAAGATTATTGATGTCCATAACTCCACTAAGTTTCTTCCCTTAGCTATAATTCAGTTTAGTTGGGGTGGAGTTACTGGCCCTAAGCAGGTGGTGGTATCACCTAGCTTACCTGTAGACTGTCTCTTAGGTAATGACCTAGAGGCCTCAGGTTGGGCTGATGTAGAGTTTTATGCCCATGCAGCCATGCTGGGCATCCCTGAGGAATTGTTCCCTCTCATTTCAAGTGAAATGAAAAAGCAAAGGAGAGAAGGCCTGAAAACTCAGGATGCCTCTCCATCAACAGGTAAAAAGGGTATCACAGTATCCCCTAACCACCCTACCATTCAGGATACTATTCCTGTGGTGGGAGAAACCTCTCCTGGGGTGGCACCTGTTCTAAGGGAATCATCAGCTGGCAAAGCTGGACTCCCTGAGGTGGAAGTACCTCTCTGTGGGATAACTAACATTGGTGAGAAAAACAGCACCATTTTAGTTAACATGGAGCATCCCTCCAACCCTTCCAGAGAAACTTTAGTGCAGAAACCCTGCACTACCTCACAACACTTAGGACAGCATCCCTGCCCTAGTGTGGAGCTCATAGGACAGCATCCCTGCCCTGCTCCAACTCAAGAGAAACAGCATCCCTGTTCTCTCTTCCAGCCAGATGGACAAAGTTTTTGCCCAGCTATGGCTTTTCTGAGACAGCATCCCTGTCTGGCATTTCCATCACTACAAATAGGTTCAGTGGACAATTCCCACTGCTCTAAACTAAAACTTACTGATAGAAACTCTGAAAATACATCTTCACATTGTTGCTTAGCTAAAAAACTTCAAACAGGGTGGTTTACATCCCCACAGGGAAGTAACCATATAGTGGATGATAAAGGGAGTAACCAGTCTATTGCAGAGCTACTCTCTACTTATCACCACTTAGACAATAAAGTCTCAACTGGCCAAGGTTAGCCTTATTGTCCTTCGTTTGGGGGGGGGTTGTGTGAGAAGGTAGCCTCTTTCTAGCCTTGTTACCCCCACTTTTGGCCTGTTTGTGAGTGTATGACAGGGTGTTTGTCACTGTTTTCACTGTCTCACTGGGATCCTGATAGCCAGGCCTCAGTGCTCATAGTGAAAACACCATGTTTTCAGTATGGTTGTTATGTGTCACTGGGATCCTGCTGGTCAGGACCCCAGTGCTCATAGGTTTGTGGCCTATATGTATGTGTCACTGGGACCCTGTCACACAGGGCCCCAGTGCTCATAGGTGTGCATGTGTATGTTCCCTGTGTGGTGCCTAACTGTCTCACTGAGGCTCTGCTAACCAGAACCTCAGTGGTTATGCTCTCTCATTTCTTTCCAAATTGTCACTGACAGGCTAGTGACCATTTTTACCAATTTACATTGGCTTACTGGAACACCCTTATAATTCCCTAGTATATGGTACTGAGGTACCCAGGGTATTGGGGTTCCAGGAGATCCCTATGGGCTGCAGCATTTCTTTTGCCACCCATAGGGAGCTCTGACAATTCTTACACAGGCCTGCCACTGCAGCCTGAGTGAAATAACGTCCACGTTATTTCACAGCCATTTTACACTGCACTTAAGTAACTTATAAGTCACCTATATGTCTAACCTTTACCTGGTAAAGGTTAGGTGCAAAGTTACTTAGTGTGAGGGCACCCTGGCACTAGCCAAGGTGCCCCCACATTGTTCAGAGCCAATTCACTGAACTTTGTCAGTGCGGGGACACCATTACACGCGTGCACTACATATAGGTCACTACCTATATGTAGCTTCACCATGGTAACTCCGAATATGGCCATGTAACATGTCTATGATCATGGAATTGCCCCCTCTATGCCATCCTGGCATTGTTGGTACAATTCCATGATCCCAGTGGTCTGTAGCACAGACCCTGGTACTGCCAGACTGCCCTTCCTGGGGTTTCTCTGCAGCTGCTGCTGCTGCCAACCCCTCAGACAGGCAGCTGCCCTCCTGGGGTCCAGCCAGGCCTGGCCCAGGATGGCAGAACAAAGAACTTCCTCTGAGAGAGGGTGTGACACCCTCTCCCTTTGGAAAATGGTGTGAAGGCAGGGGAGGAGTAGCCTCCCCGAGCCTCTGGAAATGCTTTGTTGGGCACAGGTGTGCCCAATTCTGCATAAGCCAGTCTACACCGGTTCAGGGACCCCTTAGCCCCTGCTCTGGCGCGAAACTGGACAAAGGAAAGGGGAGTGACCACTCCCCTGACCTGCACCTCCCCTGGGAGGTGTCCAGAGCTCCTCCAGTGTGCTCCAGACCTCTGCCATCTTGGAAACAGAGGTGCTGCTGGCACACTGGACTGCTCTGAGTGGCCAGTGCCACCAGGTGACGTCAGAGACTCCTGCTGATAGGCTCCTTCAGGTGTTAGTAGCCTTTCCTCTCTCCTAGGTAGCCAAACCCTCTTTTCTGGCTATTTAGGGTCTCTGTCTCTGGGGAAACTTTAGATAACGAATGCATGAGCTCAGCCGAGTTCCTCTGCATCTCCCTCTTCACCTTCTGATAAGGAATCGACCGCTGACCGCGCTGGAAGCCTGCAAACCTGCAACATAGTAGCAAAGACGACTACTGCAACTCTGTAACGCTGATCCTGCCGCCTTCTCGACTGTTTTCCTGCTTGTGCATGCTGTGGGGGTAGTCTGCCTCCTCTCTGCACCAGAAGATCCGAAGAAATCTCCCGTGGGTCGACGGAATCTTCCCCCTGCAACCGCAGGCACCAAAAAGCTGCATCTCCGGTCCCTTGGGTCTCCTCTCAGCACGACGAGCGAGGTCCCTCGAATCCAGCGACACCGTCCAAGTGACCCCCACAGTCCAGTGACTCTTCAGCCCAAGTTTGGTGGAGGTAAGTCCTTGCCTCACCTCGCTGGGCTGCATTGCTGGGAACCGCAACTTTGCAAGCTACTCCGGCCCCTGTGCACTTCCGGCGGAAATCCTTCGTGCACAGCCAAGCCTGGGTCCACGGCACTCTAACCTGCATTGCACGACTTTCTAAGTTGGTCTCCGGCGACGTGGGACTCCTTTGTGCAACTTCGGCGAGCACCGTTTCACGCATCCTCGTAGTGCCTGTTTCTGGCACTTCTCCGGGTGCTACCTGCTTCAGTGAGGGCTCTTTGTCTTGCTCGACGTCCCCTCTCTCTGCAGGTCCAATTTGCGACCTCCTGGTCCCTCCTGGGCCCCAGCAGCGTCCAAAAACGCCAAACGCACGATTTGCGTGTAGCAAGGCTTGTTGGCGTCCATCCGGCGGGAAAACACTTCTGCACGACTCTCCAAGGCGTGCGGGATCCATCCTCCAAAGGGGAAGTCTCTAGCCCTTGTCGTTCCTGCAGTATTCACAGTTCTTCAGCCTACTAAGAGCTTCTTTGCACCACCCGCTGGCATTTCTTGGGCATCTGCCCATCTCCGAGCTGCTTGTGACTTTTGGACTTGGTCCCCTTGTTCCACAGGTACCCTCAGACAGGAATCCATCGTTGTTGCATTGCTGATTTGTGTTTTCCTTGCATTCTCCCTCTAACACGACTATTTTGTCCTTAGGGGAACTTTGGTGCACTTTGCACTCACTTTCCAGGGTCTTGGGGAGGGTTATTTTTCTAACTCTCACTATTTTCTAATAGTCCCAGCGACCCTCTACAAGGTCACATAGGTTTGGGGTCCATTCGTGGTTCGCATTCCACTTCTGGAGTATATGGTTTGTGTTGCCCCTATCCCTATGTTTCCCCATTGCATCCTATTGTAACTATACATTGTTTGCACTGTTTTCTAAGACTATACTGCATATTTTTGCTATTGTGTATATATATCTTGTGTATATTTCCTATCCTCTCACTGAGGGTACACTCTAAGATACTTTGGCATATTGTCATAAAAATAAAGTACCTTTATTTTTAGTATAACTGTGTATTGTGTTTTCTTATGATATTGTGCATATGACACTAAGTGGTACTGTAGTAGCTTCACACGTCTCCTAGTTCAGCCTGAGCTGCTTTGCTAAGCTACCATTATCTATCAGCCTAAGCTGCTAGACACCCTATACACTAATAAGGGATAACTGGGCCTGGTGCAAGGTGCAAGTACCCCTTGGTACTCACTACAAGCCAGTCCAGCCTCCTACAACAGTGGAATGCAACAGAGTGAAGTGACATACAATAGAATGGCGCATGATGGAATATTGTGTACTGGAAAAGCATCCAGTGAAGTGGTGCACAATGGAGTGATGTAGACTGGAGTGGTATAGAGTGGAGGTGGGTACAGTGTTAGAACATCAAGTGTTGTGGCGTACAATGGCTTTGGGTACAGTGTAAATGCAGAGTGGAGTGGCATAGAGTAGAGTTTCATACAGTGGAGGGGCCTAGAGTGGGATAACGTACAGTGGAGTGGCTACAGTGGCATGGCATACAGATTTATGTGAAACCTAGCAGAGATGTAGATGATGGCATGCAGAGTAACGCAAAACAGTGAATTCCACTCCCTTGTTTTTCTCCACATTTACCAATGAATGCAGGGCTGCTCAGTGTGGACTTATGTTGCTTTGTAAATCTAACTTAAGTTTTGAGCTGGCCATGCCACACCATGAATGATGCAGGGGTACTGCAATGCAATAATACAGCTAGCTCTTAGCTATATTTTGGGCCATGATATACCGTGAAATCTTTGCAGTATACCGTGGTACAGGGCAAAGACAAGCCAGTATATAATTGGGTAATGGCTGTTTTAGAGACTGAAAAGGTAGTGACTTTGATTTCACTACCCTGGTACTGTGTTCAGTGTTAGGGCCTTAGATATAGGTAAGTGGTAGGGACCTACCGATAATCAGTTTTATTGAAGTGTTAATAGGTAGGAAAATATATTTACGTCCATTTATTGTGGTAGTTTCCCAAATTTTTGTGAAATTCTGTGAAAGTACAGTGGTTACAGATATCACCAAGTTTAAATGCCTTTGTTAGAAATGGGATCTTAAGTTGGCAGAGGTATACACCCAGTCCAAGTAGGGACCATCACTCTAGTCATGGTAGGTCAGACACACACTAAATGATAACCTGCGCTCATCCTCTGGTAGCTCGCACAGAGCTTTTAGGCCTATCTAAAGAGGCAATGTATGAAATATTTGTGCAAAGCACACAGAGTAACACATTGAAAACAGCACAAAAACTCCACACTGGTTTAGAAAAATAGACAATTATTATATAAATGAATCGAGACCAAACCAACAAAAATCCAATAAGTAGAAGTCAAGTTATGAGTTTAAAAAAAAAAAAAATAGTTCTAGCACCTAGAAGCAAATAGCTCTTTGTGGGTCGCTTGAAGTCACACTCGACCCGGGCAAACGTCAACAGTTCAAGCCAACCATGCTGGAGCACAGACCGGGAACAGGAGACAAGCAGGCCTGGAGAACAGAGTATGGTCGCAAACACAAGACAAGTTGATTTTCCTCATGCAGCGCTGGCAATGCGTCAGTTCAGAACCCGCCGGTGATGCAAAGTTTCCGAAGCCGATGCACCTGGTTTCTCCAAGCAGTGAAGGGTTTTATCAATCTTCCTGCAGCAGTGGTGGCAATGTGATGATTCTGATGTGGCGATGATGTGATGACGAATCACTGGTTCTGAATGTGGTGCACCGGTTCTACTCCCACAACAGGTCAATGCACCAATTGCTGTTTCTAGCAGGCAGGAGATGTGGCGATTTAGCTGGTGCAAGCATCTTGGTCCGCTTCTGTGAATCATGCACAAGAGTAGGGTTATAGACTTCGATATGCCTGAGCCTCTGGCAACAGGAGGCAAACAATCAAGTCCTTGGAGATCACTTTGGGGTGCAAGGCAGAGTCCATATCTCCTTCAGAAAGGTCAGAGAGCAGCAGGCAGAAGAAAAGCAGTCATTTCAAGTCAGAAGTCCAACAGAGTGACAGTCCTTCATGCAGCACAACACCTCTTCTGAATAGAGTCCAGTTGTAGGTCCATAAATGTCTGATTTGTTGGGGTCAATCAATCAATCAATCAATCACTGCATTTGTAAAGCGCGCTACATACCCGCGAGGGTCTCAAGGCGCTGGGGAGGGGGGTGCTACTGGTCGAAGAGCCAGGTCTTGAGGAGTCTTCTGAAGGCCAGCAGGTCCTGGGTCTGTCGTAGGATGGTGGGGAGAGTGTTCCAGGTCTTGGCGGCGAGGTAGAAGAAGGATCTGCCGCCGGCGGTTGTTTTTCAGATGCGGGGGACTGTGGCGAGGGCGAGGTTGGCTGAGCGGAGGCTTCGGGTGGGGGTGTGGAAGCTGAGTCGGTTGTTGAGGTAGGTGGGTCCGGTGTTGTGCAGTGCTTTGTGTGCGTGGATCAGGAGCTTGAAGGTGATCCTTCTGTTGATAGGGAGCCAGTGCAGGCCTCTCAGGTGGAGTGTAATGTGGCTGCGGTGGGGGACATCGAGGATGAGTCGGGCCGTGGCGTTCTGGATGCGTTGGAGTCGTCTCAGGAGCTTGTTTGCAATTCCTGAGTAGAGGGCGTTCCTGTAGTCGAGTCTGTTGGTGATGAGGGCCTGGGTAGCGGTTTTTCTTGTGTCGAGGGGGATCCATTTGAAGATCCTGCGGAGCATACGGAGGGTGTTGACGCAGGACGCGGAGACGGCGTTGACTTGCCTGGTCATGGAGAGAGTGGAGTCGAGGATGACCCCCAGGTTGCGTGCGTGGTCTCTGGGTTCCGGGGCTGTGCCTAGTGACGTGGGCCACCAAGAGTCGTCCCAGGCTGATGGGGTGGGTCCGAGAATGAGGACCTCTGTCTTGTCTGAGTTCAGCTTCAGTCTGCTGTCCTTCATCCAGTCGGCTACGGCCTTCATTCCTCGGTGGAGGTTAGCTTTGGTGGTGTGGGGATCTTCGGTGAGGGATATGATCAGCTGGGTGTCGTCGGCGTAGGAGATGATGTTGAGGTTGTGTTGTCGTGCAACGTGGGCGAGGGGGGCCATGTAGATATTGAACAGTGTCAGGCTGAAGGAGGATCCCTGTGGGATGCCCCAGATGATCTTGGTGGTTTTGGAGCGGAAGGGTGGGAGGCGGACGCTCTGGGTTCTGCCGGAGAGGAAGTATGTGGTCCAGGCCAGGGCCTTCTCTTGGATACCGGCGTCATGGAGGCGTGCTGATAGGGTGCGGTGGCAGACCGTGTCAAAGGTTGCTGATAGGTCCAGGAGGATGAGGGCGGCTGTTTCTCCTTTGTCCATCAGGGTCCGGATGTCGTCAGTGGCGGCGATGAGGGCGGTCTCGGTGCTGTGGTTACTGCGAAAACCGGATTGGGAAGGGTCCAGGATGTTGTTGATTTCGAGGTAGCGGGTCAGCTGTTTGTTGACAATCTTCTCTGTCACTTTTGCCGGGAAAGGGAGCAGGGAGATGGGCCGGAAGTTCTTGAGGTCCTTGGGGTCCGCCTTGGGCTTCTTCAGAAGGGCGTTGATCTCGGCGTGCTTCCAGCTTTCTGGGAAGGTTGCTGTCTCGAAGGAACAGTTGATTGTTTTCCGGAGGTGGGGCGCACTGGCTGCGCTGGCTTTGTTGAAGACGTGGTGAGGGCAGGGGTCCGATGGGGATCCGGAGTGGATGGAGTTCATGGTTTTGATGGTGTCTTCATCACTGACGCTGGACCAGACAGTCAGGCAACTGGTGCGAGTGGTAGTCGCAGGGGTGGTGGACTCGGTGGTGGGTGCGGGGTGTCGGGGTTGAAGCTGTTGTGGATGTCAGTGATCTTGCGGTGGAAGAAGGTGGCTAGGGAGTCGCACAGGTCTTGAGATGGCGGGGTGTTGTTGGAGCTGGAGTTGGAGAGTTCTTTCACGATGCTGAAGAGCTCTTTGGTGTTGTGTGCGTTGTTGTCTAGGCGGTCCTTGAAGGCGGTCTTCTTGGCGGTCCTGATGAGTTGGTGATGTCTGCGGGTGGCGCTCTTGAGGGCTCTGTGGTTGTCTGGTGTTCGGTCGTGGAGCCATTTCTTCTCCAGCTTCCGACAGGTGTGCTTGGAGATCCGGAGGTCCTCGGTGAACCAGGCGGCTTTCTTGTTGGTGTGGTTGGTTGTAAAGGTCTTGAGAGGGGCGAGGGTGTTGGCGCAGTCGTTGATCCACTGTGTGAGGTTGGTTGTGGCGGTGTCTGGGTCGGTGGGGTCGGTGGGTGGTCTCAGGGCGAGGGCGGTAGTCAGTTGTTCTTCGGTGACCTTGCCCCAGCAGCGGCGTGGTAGCTGTTGGGTGTGGTGGTGTGTGGTGGGTTTACTGAAGGTGAAGTGGACGTATCTGTGGTCGGTCCAGTGTGGTTCGGTGGTGTGGTTGAAGGAGACATGGGGGCTTGCGGAGAAGATGGGGTCGAGCGTGTGTCCAGCGGCGTGAGTGGGTGTCGTTACGAGCTGTTTGAGTCCGAGGTTGGCGAGGTTGTCGATCAGGGCGGTGGAGTTGGCGTTGTTGTTGTTCTCGAGGTGGAAGTTCAGGTCCCCGAGGAGGATGTTGTCCGTGGAAGCGAGGGCGTGGGTGCGGATGAGGTCGGTGATGGTGTTACTGAACTGTGGGCGGGGTCCGGGAGGTCTGTAGATGAGAGTTCCTCTGAGGGTGGTGTTGGAGTCGGTGTGGATCTGGAAGTGCATGTGCTCGGCGGTGGTGAGGGTGTCATCGGTGTTCGTTGAGATTTTGATGGAGTCTTTGTGGATGATGGCGATTCCTCCTCCCACTCCGTTGGTGCGGTCTCTGCGGGAGCTCTTGTAGCCCTGTGTGATGGCTATGGCGATGTTTGGTGCTGAGGTGGCGTTCAGCCAAGTCTCCGTCAGGAAGGCGACGTCGGGGGGGGTGGAGTCTAGGAGGTCCCAAAGTTCGATTGCGTGCTTGCGAGCGGAGCGGGTGTTGAGGAGGATGCAGCGGAGGTGGTTGGGTTCTCTGGCTGGTGGTGTGGAGGGTTGGATGCTGGTGAATCTGCAGTTCCGGCAGGGGAAAGGCCCCTGGGTGCATTTCGGAGTGGCCCGGTAGCAGGGGTGGTCTCGTCTGGTGTTGAGTGCGTGGAAGGTGCTTGCGTCGTAGTGCAGTCTGACGTTGCGGGGGGTGCGGGTTCCAGGGGTTCTGGTGCTGGGTGCGGTCCAGGCGCGGACGGGCGCAGACGGTCTTGCCTTAGGTGCGCCTTCTGCACGCCAGCGGCGCGTCCGCTGCACATGTCCGCTGCGCGCCCGCTTCGCGGCCTCCATATGATGGCAGAGGGAGGGAGGAGCAGCTGGGAGGTGGGAGCGGGACGGCCAATGTGAGTGAAGGGGGTGGGGCAGCAGGGGCTCAGCAGCAAGGGAAAAACCCGGGGAAAAACCTGGGGGAAAAAACCCGGGGAAAAAACGGCAGGAAAAGACGGCGGGAGAGGGACAACAGAGCACAGGGGTACAGAAAGCAAAACACAGGGGCACAGAATGAAAAAGCGAAGTGGCACAGAAGCCAAGCGCAGGGGTACAGAAAAAAGGGAGCGAGTAGTCAGGCGGCAAAAGCGGCAACGGAGGTTCAACCCACAGGGGGCTGCGTGGCAGACGGGGGGAGCGACCTGCCTGGGCACAGGGTCAAAGGTCGCTCTCTACCACCGCTTCGCGGCCTCCATATGAGGGCAGAGGGAGGGAGGAGCAGCTGGGAGGTGGGAGCAGGGCGGTCAATGGGAGTGAGGGGGGCGGGGCAGCAGGGGCTCAGCAGCAAGGGAAAAACCCGGGGGAAAACCCGGGGAAAAAACGGCGGGAAAAGACGGCGGGAGAGGGACAACAGAGCACAGGGGTACAGAAAGCAAAACACAGGGGCACAGAATGAAAAAACAAAGTGGCACAGAGGCCAAGCGCAGGGGAACATTAAAAAGGGAGCGAGTAGTCAGGCGGCAAAAGCGCCAACGGAGGTTCAACCCACAGGGGGCTGCGTGGCAGATGGGGGGAGCGACCTGCCTGGTGACAGGGTCAAAGGTCGCTCATAGACCCGGTACTTATAACCAGTCATGCTTTTGAAGTGGGGATGGTTTCAAAGAAGGGTCTGCCTATTCAGATGTAAGTGTCATCCCCTTCTGCCCTTCATTTCCATGTATAGCCATCAGAATGCAGATGAGTACAGATGAGCACTTAGACACACCTAACTTTCCTGTGTTTGTGGCTGTTTAGAGGGAATGCACAAAGTGTAGTTTTCCCCTTCCCTAGACGTGTATTGGAGTAGGCTGCAGGCACACAGAGATGTAAGAGCAGAGAAATGCCCACCTTCCAAAGTTTCATTTCTAAAATAGTAATGTTAAATCAGACTTTACCAGTGAAAAAGATTTATTATTACCATTCGAAAGATATGATACAACTACTCCTTTCTAATCAGGAATTACAACTTAAAAGTGTATTAAGGAATTCCAAATGTTGATCTATGATAGGAGTAAGCCTCACAGTAGTGAAAAACGACTTTGGGAGTTTTTCACTACAAGGACATGTAAAACTTAAACTTATATGCTCTACCTTTTAGTTTCATAACACCTGACTTATGGGCAACATAGGGCCTACCTTAGGGGTCACATATGTAACAAACTGGGAGTGAGGTTCGGCAAGTGGTTTTAAATGCCAAGTTGAAGTGGTTCTGGTGCTGGGTGCGGTCCAGGCGCGGACGGGCGCAGACGGTCTTGCCTTAGGTGCGCCTTCTGCACGCCAGCGGCGCGTCCGCTGCACATGTCCGCTGCGCGCCCGCTTCGCGGCCTCCATATGATGGCAGAGGGAGGGAGGAGCAGCTGGGAGGTGGGAGCGGGACGGCCAATGTGAGTGAAGGGGGTGGGGCAGCAGGGGCTCAGCAGCAAGGGAAAAACCCGGGGAAAAACCTGGGGGAAAAAACCCGGGGAAAAAACGGCAGGAAAAGACGGCGGGAGAGGGACAACAGAGCACAGGGGTACAGAAAGCAAAACACAGGGGCACAGAATGAAAAAGCGAAGTGGCACAGAAGCCAAGCGCAGGGGTACAGAAAAAAGGGAGCGAGTAGTCAGGCGGCAAAAGCGGCAACGGAGGTTCAACCCACAGGGGGCTGCGTGGCAGACGGGGGGAGCGACCTGCCTGGGCACAGGGTCAAAGGTCGCTCTCTACCACCGCTTCGCGGCCTCCATATGAGGGCAGAGGGAGGGAGGAGCAGCTGGGAGGTGGGAGCAGGGCGGTCAATGGGAGTGAGGGGGGCGGGGCAGCAGGGGCTCAGCAGCAAGGGAAAAACCCGGGGGAAAACCCGGGGAAAAAACGGCGGGAAAAGACGGCGGGAGAGGGACAACAGAGCACAGGGGTACAGAAAGCAAAACACAGGGGCACAGAATGAAAAAACAAAGTGGCACAGAGGCCAAGCGCAGGGGTACATTAAAAAGGGAGCGAGTAGTCAGGCGGCAAAAGCGCCAACGGAGGTTCAACCCACAGGGGGCTGCGTGGCAGATGGGGGGAGAGACCTGCCTGGTGACAGGGTCAAAGGTCGCTCATAGACCCGGTACTTATAACCAGTCATGCTTTTGAAGTGGGGATGGTTTCAAAGAAAGGTCTGCCTATTCAGATGTAAGTGTCATCCCCTCCTGCCCTTCATTTCCATGTATAGCCATCAGAATGCAGATGAGTACAGATGAGCACTTAGACACACCTAACTTTCCTGTGTTTGTGGCTGTTTAGAGGGAATGCACAAAGTGTAGTTTTCCCCTTCCCTAGACGTGTATTGGAGTAGGCTGCAGGCACACAGAGATGTAAGAGCAGAGAAATGCCCACCTTCCAAAGTTTCATTTCTAAAATAGTAATGTTAAATCAGACTTTACCAGTGAAAAAGATTTATTATTACCATTCGAAAGATATGATACAACTACTCCTTTCTAATCAGGAATTACAACTTAAAAGTGTATTAAGGAATTCCAAATGTTGATCTATGATAGGAGTAAGCCTCACAGTAGTGAAAAACGACTTTGGGAGTTTTTCACTACAAGGACATGTAAAACTTAAACTTATATGCTCTACCTTTTAGTTTCATAACACCTGACTTATGGGCAACATAGGGCCTACCTTAGGGGTCACATATGTAACAAACTGGGAGTGAGGTTCGGCAAGTGGTTTTAAATGCCAAGTTGAAGTGGTTCTGGTGCTGGGTGCGGTCCAGGCGCGGACGGGCGCAGACGGTCTTGCCTTAGGTGCGCCTTCTGCACGCCAGCGGCGCGTCCGCTGCACATGTCCGCTGCGCGCCCGCTTCGCGGCCTCCATATGATGGCAGAGGGAGGGAGGAGCAGCTGGGAGGTGGGAGCGGGACGGCCAATGTGAGTGAAGGGGGTGGGCAGCAGGGGCTCAGCAGCAAGGGAAAAACCCGGGGAAAAACCTGGGGGAAAAAACCCGGGGAAAAAACGGCAGGAAAAGACGGCGGGAGAGGGACAACAGAGCACAGGGGTACAGAAAGCAAAACACAGGGGCACAGAATGAAAAAGCGAAGTGGCACAGAAGCCAAGCGCAGGGGTACAGAAAAAAGGGAGCGAGTAGTCAGGCGGCAAAAGCGGCAACGGAGGTTCAACCCACAGGGGGCTGCGTGGCAGACGGGGGGAGCGACCTGCCTGGGCACAGGGTCAAAGGTCGCTCTCTACCACCGCTTCGCGGCCTCCATATGAGGGCAGAGGGAGGGAGGAGCAGCTGGGAGGTGGGAGCAGGGCGGTCAATGGGAGTGAGGGGGGCGGGGCAGCAGGGGCTCAGCAGCAAGGGAAAAACCCGGGGGAAAACCCGGGGAAAAAACGGCGGGAAAAGACGGCGGGAGAGGGACAACAGAGCACAGGGGTACAGAAAGCAAAACACAGGGGCACAGAATGAAAAAACAAAGTGGCACAGAGGCCAAGCGCAGGGGTACATTAAAAAGGGAGCGAGTAGTCAGGCGGCAAAAGCGCCAACGGAGGTTCAACCCACAGGGGGCTGCGTGGCAGATGGGGGGAGAGACCTGCCTGGTGACAGGGTCAAAGGTCGCTCATAGACCCGGTACTTATAACCAGTCATGCTTTTGAAGTGGGGATGGTTTCAAAGAAGGGTCTGCCTATTCAGATGTAAGTGTCATCCCCTCCTGCCCTTCATTTCCATGTATAGCCATCAGAATGCAGATGAGTACAGATGAGCACTTAGACACACCTAACTTTCCTGTGTTTGTGGCTGTTTAGAGGGAATGCACAAAGTGTAGTTTTCCCCTTCCCTAGACGTGTATTGGAGTAGGCTGCAGGCACACAGAGATGTAAGAGCAGAGAAATGCCCACCTTCCAAAGTTTCATTTCTAAAATAGTAATGTTAAATCAGACTTTACCAGTGAAAAAGATTTATTATTACCATTCGAAAGATATGATACAACTACTCCTTTCTAATCAGGAATTACAACTTAAAAGTGTATTAAGGAATTCCAAATGTTGATCTATGATAGGAGTAAGCCTCACAGTAGTGAAAAACGACTTTGGGAGTTTTTCACTACAAGGACATGTAAAACTTAAACTTATATGCTCTACCTTTTAGTTTCATAACACCTGACTTATGGGCAACATAGGGCCTACCTTAGGGGTCACATATGTAACAAACTGGGAGTGAGGTTCGGCAAGTGGTTTTAAATGCCAAGTTGAAGTGGTAGTCATACTTCACACACAAGCTCTGCAGTGGCAGGCCTGAGACCTGTTTAAAATGTTGCTTTAGTGGGTGGCACAATCAGTGCTGCAGGCCTACTAGTAGCATTTAGTTTGCAGGCCCTGGCTATATGGAATGACATTTTACAAGGGACTTACAAGTAAATTACATATGCAACTTGTGTATACACCAACATTACCGAAGTTTAGAGGAGAGGCACATGCACTTTAGCACTGGTCAGCAGCAGTAAAAGGCTCAGGGTCCTAAGGCCCAAAAAAAGGAATCAGCAGAAATATTGGGCATGCAGGCAAAATGTTTGGAGGATGCCTACCCTTAGAATGACTGGTCTAACACCTTGTAACTTAAAGAATACTTACCTTACTTAACTATATTACCCAAAAACCATAATCTGTGCATTATAATGTGTACTTCTGTCAAATTTCATGTAAATCCATACAGCTGTTTTTGTGCTACATCAAAGTCTATGGAACATGCATTGGTAAAAAAACATGTTTTGGGACCCCCTTAACGATTCAACACTAATTATTTACATCATCTCATAATATAGAAAATGCCATAGGACTTGAAAGTTTTTTGTTAATTCGCCAAATGAGTACAATACTATGAGGGAGCTAATATCCGAGGAATTCCTATCTTTGGGAATACTAACTATAGCTACAGAGAAGCGATCAGAGATGGTGGGATTTCTTTCTTTTTATATATTCTATTGTATTTGTTATGATACATAATCATGTGACCATAAATGTGTCTTTTACTTGTTCATGTAGTAATTCTAAAAGTTAACATATGCAGTCTGGTTTATTTTTTGGGCTTCCTTGCTACTTTTAAGCGAATTATGCTACATATGAAGACCAAAATGAATGATAGCCGATCAATGTTGTTTTAAAAATTAGCATTATTATATTTTTTCCTAATGACCAAATATCATGTCCTCCATATAATAGTGTGTGTAGCACGCAGCTAGTTCACTTTTCCATTTTGCTGCACATGAGTGCAGAAGGAGGATTTTTTTTCCTTGATTTTGTGAGCAAAGAAAATGTATGTAGATTAAGATGTATTCTATTGATTAAGTATTTGTTTATAGGTTTCCATTAGCATGTGATCAATAATGGGTCTTTCAGTTGATCATGGAGTAAATCTGAAAATTTTCATAAGCAGTCTAGTTTATTCTTTGGGCTTCCGTTTGACTTTTAGTAGTATTGCCCTACGTGGCTAAGTTGTTGTCCCTTATAACTTCATAACCACTTCATAACATCACTTGCAATAGTAAACAGAAACATTTACATAGTCTAATATATTTCGCTGTAAAGTTTAATTGCAATACATTCAGCCATTTTGCCACTATGTGAAATAGAAAAGTCTATGTAAAATGCACTACATTTCAAGCGGGAGAGGCTTTGAAGCTTCCATTGCGCCCCCGTATAGCCTATAGAGGGCATTTTGCTAAAAATTAAAATGAATAAATAAATAAATAAACATATAGGGACCCTGGGGAGCCCTTGAGGGCTCGCTCGCTGTCCCAGATAGCCCATTTTACTTTTTAAAAGTGACAAATACATTTTTCTTTTTAAATTGTGCAGGAATATCTCATCCTAACTGTATCGTACATCAAAGCCTAAAAAGCTCTCTATCTCGCTCCCTCCCTCCCACTTTCTTTCTTTCTCTCTCTTTCAGTCTCTTTCTCCTACTCAGTCACCCACTCAGACACTTACGCACACACTCACAGACCCATTCAGACACTCACATACTCACTCACAGACCCACTCAGAACCTCGTCTCGGATGTATGCACTCAGACGCTCATCACTGATGTACACACTTTCACACCCAGACAGACACTCTGACAGCCACTCTCACACCGAGATACATCTTCTCACACCTATTCTTACACCCAGAGAGGCTGTGGCCAACCCCCGCCATGCATGGCCCAAGGGCTTGGCACAGCATAGGGTTTTGTGGTTAGGGGGTTGGACCCAGTATCTGGCTGCAGGACAGGTCTTGCAGGCAACCTCTGCTGCACATGGGTGAAGGCTGTGTACGGTTCAAGGTTGGGTGCCTATAGGGGGATTAACGTATAATAATTAAAATTACTATAAGTTAAGAAAACCATGGAAATTCACTGAAAAAAACAAAGGTCAAAGGAGCATAAAAGTTAGGAAATAGGATTAAAAAAGCATTAAAATTCACTCAAAAAACCAAAGGTTACAGGGCAATTATTGTTAGGCTCACATTTTAAACCATATAAATTCAATAGTTATAGTTAGAGTTATCTCAAGTAACTATAACTTTTGCCATTGCAAAGCACTGCTAATTACCCCACAAATTATGGCACTCATGACAGTTTTGATAACATCCTTGACATTATCAATTTAATACTTGCTGGAACATTTTTGATGAAAAAACTATGCATGGCAGGGGCACTAGTTATAGCTACTTTAGGGCTACCTTATGCCTCCACAATGCACTGCTTATGACCTCACATAGTACATCACTCATGAAATGGTGAGTGACATTTCTGATGACATCTCAAAGGATATCACTGATCACATCACTAATGATATCATCCACCTAAAGACTCACACCCCACTCACATATTTACATATGTATATAAATACTCACACATACACACACTCACACATATATATTTATATATACACACACACACATATATATATATATATTCGCTGCCAGGCCTTTTCCCCCTTCAGGTGCCAAGCCTTTTTTTGGCTATTTGGGGCAGTTCGCGCTTAGGCCCTCATAACTTTTTGTTCACATAAGCTACCCTTGCCAAATTTGCATCCTTTTTTTCCAACATCCTAGGGATTCTAGTGGTACCCAGACTTTGTGGGTTCCCCTGAAGGAGACCAAGAAATTAGCCAAAATACAGTGAAAATGTAGTTGTTTTTTTTTTAAATGGGAAAAAGGGCTGCAATAGGCAGCTTGTGGTTTTTCCCCTGAAAATGGCACCAACAAAGGGTTTGTTCATCACCATCTTCCCAGCTTTCAGGAACAGGCAGACTTGAATTGGAAAACCCAACTTTTCAATACAATTTTGACATTTTACTGGGACATACCCCATTTTTACTATTTTTTGTGCTTTCAGCCTCCTTCCAGTTAGTGACCAAAATGGGTAAGAAACCAATGCTGGATCCCAGAAAGCTAAACATTTCTGAAAATTAGACAAAATTCTGAATTCAGCAAGGGATCATTTGTATACATCCTACAAGTGTTTCCTACAGAAAATAACAGCTGAAATAAATAAATATTGAAATTGAGGTGAAAAAAACAGCCATTTTTCTCCACGTTTTACTCTGTAACTTTTGCCTGCAATGTCAGATTTTTTAAAGCAATATACCGCTACATCAGCTGGACTCTTCTGGTTGCGGGGATATATAGGGCTTGTAGGTTCATCAAGAACTACAGGTACCTAGAGCCAATAAATGAGCTGCACCTTGCAATGGGTTTTTATTCTATACCGGGTATATAGCAATTCATTTGCTGAAATATAAAACGTGAAAAATGGGTATCAAGAAAACCTTTGTATTTCCAAAATGGCCACAAGATAAGGTGTTGAGAAGCAGTGGTTATTTGCACATCTCTGAATTCCGAGGTGCCCATACTAGCATGTGAATTACAGGGCATTTCTCAAATAGACGTCTTTTTTATACACTGCCTTACATTTGGAAAGAAAAAATGTAGAGAAAGACAAGGGGCAATAACACTTGTTTTGCTATTCTGTGTTCCCCCAAGTCTCCCGATAAAAATGGTACCTCACTTGTGTGGGTAGGCCTAGCGCCCACGAAAGGATATGGCTCAAAACACAACATGGACACATCACATTTTTTCACAGAAAACAGAGGTGTTTTTTGCAAAGTGCCTACCTGTGGATTTTGGCCTCTAGCTCAGTCGGCACTTGGGGAAACCTAGCAAACCAGTGCATTTTTGAAAACTAGACACCTAGGGGAATCCAAGATGGGGTGACTTGTGGGGATCTGACCAGGTTCTGTTACCCAGAATCCTTTGCAAACCTCAAAATTTTAGCCAAAAAACGATTTTTCCTCTTATTTCGGTGACAGAAAGTTCTGGAATCTGAGAGGAGCCACAAATTTCCTTCCACCCAGCGTTCCCCCAAGTCTCCCAATAAAAATGGTACCTCACTTGTGTGGGTAGGCCTAGCGCCCACAAAAGGAAATGGCCCAAAACACAACGTGGACACATCACATTTTTTCACAGAAAACAAGGTGTTTTTTGCAAAGTGCCTACCTGTGGATTTTGGCCTATAGCTCAGCCGGCCCCAGTGGGGGCAGAAATGGCCTAAAATAAATTCCCCCCCCCAACCCCCCCGGGAAGCGACCCTTGCCTACGGGGTCGCTCCCCCTGCGTGATATTGGCACAAAAAAAAAAGATCCCCGGTGCGTAGTGGTTTCTGACCCCCTTGGGGGCAGATTGACGTAAAATCGGCTGATCTGCAAACTAGGGGGGCAGAAATGGTCTAAATACAATTTGCCCCTCAGGGGAGCGACCCTTGCCTAATGGGTCGTTCCCCATCTCTAAAAAAACAAACAAACAAAAAATAAAACACACCAACAAAAAATTCCCTGGCGCCTAGAGGTTTCGGCCCCCCCAAGGGGCAGATCGGCCTAAAACAATAGGCCGATCTGCCCCCAGGGGGGGCAGAAATGGCCTAAAATAAATTTGCCCCCGCCCCCCCGGGGAGCAACCCATCTGTAAAACAACAAAAAATCCCCGGTGCCTAGTGGTTTCTGCCCCCCTTGGGGGCAGATCGGCCAAATTAAAATAGGCTGATCTGCCCCCCAAGGGGGCAGAAATGGCCTAAAATAAATTTGCCCCCCAGGGGAATGACCCTTGCCTAAGGGGTCGCTCCCCTTGCGTGAAATTCACGAAAAAAACAAATAACTCCCTGGTGTCTAGTAGTTTCTGTCCCCCTTGGGTGCAGATTGGCCTCATAAAAATAGGCCAATCTGCCCCCAAGGGGGGCAGAAATGGCCTGAATATAATTTGCCCCCTATGGGAGCGACCCTTGCCTACGGGGTCGCTCCCCACCTCTAAAATCAAAATGAAAACAAAAACAAAACAATTTTTTTTTGGATCCCTGGTGCCTAGAGGTTTCTGCCCCCATGGGGGGCAGAAAAGGCCTTAAAAAAAATGCACCCCTGGGAGCGACCCTTGCCCAAGGGGTCTCTCCCTCATGCCAGTTTCGTTTAAAAAATAAATCCCTGGTGTCTACTGGTAGTTTCAAAAGCCGGATTGCTTTACAATCCGGCTTTTGAAACGCAGAGAGAGACTTCAAAGGGAAGGAAATTCCTTTCCTTCCCTTTGAAGTCTCTCTGGCCTCCCCCACGTGATTGGAAGAGAAATGCAAAGCATTTCTCTTCTCGATGGGAGGAGGCCTCTGTGACAATCAGTGCGTGATCACGTGCTGACGTCACAGGGGGGGGTGGGAGGGTCGGGGGTGGAATGGGAAGGTCTTCCCCTTCCATCCCTGCCTTGGGGGGGTGGGGGGGAACCCACAGAGGGAGCGCTAGCACTCCCTCTGGGCTCTGTGCCCAGGACGTAATGGTTACGTCCTGGGCACACGAGCACTGTGCCTCTGGACGTAACCATTACGTCCTGGTAACAGAAGAGGTTTTATATACATATATATATATATATATATATATATATATATATATATATATATATGGCCCGTTAATCCAAACAATCAGTCTAAGCCCTGGAGTAGACACCAGAATTTCTCCAGAAATGTTTAAAACTCCAGCTTCAACTACAATACCGCCATTATGCATTTCAGTCACAGAACCGTCCTTGATCACATAGATGCCTGGCGCCATCATTGTTTCATTTTGTATAGTCTACATAGTATTCAACGTTGAGGAAAGACTTTGCAGATAGTCTCTTTCCTCATTTCTTTGCACAATTTGCAAACAGTACATTCAGGTAATGTCTTCATTCACATTTTAAATAATAAAAAAAAAATGAAAATAAAATGTGAACTACATGTAACTGAGGTTGTCACAATGAGAATTGCAGTTAGAATCAAGAGCACATTCGCTGCTGCAGTTCACAATAGTTAATATCTCAATTATATACTGTGGCAGCAAATTTTGTTCAAATCCATTGTACCCTGAAATTAAATTAAATCCCATAGCACTGCAGTTCCTATAGAAATCTGGATCCAACCCAACCATATACATGTTCAATAATCATAATTAACTAAATTAAGCCCGAGTGGGCAAACGGTCCTTGAACTCACTCTGACATTATTAAATTAATTTCTACAACACAATGTTTCATTTAATGAAATAAATATCATATTTCACATACATTGTCAACATATACTTTTACCACCCCATGATTAAGCCCTCACAAGCTACCAATAACACCTAATTCACTAATCATCATGCCCCCCACTTCAACATTAATGTATACAACACAAAGTCCCATCCCTGCTTTCCTCACCAATGTTTATATCTCTCACTTGGACACTAGGCAATAATCAAACTTAAGGGATTTCAGCATCATGCGTTTGACAAAAAAATGTATAATTCCTCCTCGACATGTAAACCATTTGGTGCCTTAGTATCAAGATTTATTATGTACCTGCTCTCAGCCTGTCTCAACAATCACTTATGATTGCCCCCTTGGATGTCCTTTGGGATTGCATCAATCACAAAATACTTCAGACACCTGACATTTTTGTTGTGGCACTCATTCACTTGCCTAGCCACTGTATACAACCAATCATTGTTTTTGAACGCCCTCAAATTCTGAAGGATCCTCTTGTGGACCTGCAGAGTTGTGCTGCCTATGTAACTCAGCCCACAGTCACACATCAGTACATACACAGCTAACTCTGTATTGCATTTCAATTTATTGGTTTCACTGTAAAAGGTGTTGTGTATTCAACCGCATTTACACCATGCATACACGCCTTAAACTTTTGGCATTTGCGGAGTCCCCTTATGACGTGCTACCAATTTTTCTTCTTCATGATGTCTGAACTGCTTTTGCCAAAGCATCCCTCATCGAATATGCTCTCCGGTATGCAATATAGGGGAAACTAAGGACAGCGGGCATTAAAGTCAGAGAGATAGGACATGTAATTCCCCTCAAATTGAGTCCCAGTACTTTCTTAAGATGGTCCTTAATTGGCTGTCTTGCTTGCTATATGTTGTTATCTTCTATAAGAGTAAGGATTCCCTGCTTTTCTGTTCCACTATTGTTACTTTTACTGTTTTTTGGAGAGATTCTCTTGTGCGGCCATGGTGCACAAATCTATCCACTGTCTCACCCCTATAGACCTCCCAATCTTCTGTACAGCTTCAATTTCTTCCTAGTCTGAGCATCTCCCCATATTGGATGCTAGATTTCAGATGACTAGCGTGGAAACTACCAGAATGTAGATTGGAATTCCCAGCAGTTTTCTTCCTAAACAATCTGGTTTCCAATTTGTCATTATGAACAAACTCCTGCATGTCTAAAAACTCTATCTTTATTGCACTGCTATAACCTATGAAGTACACGTTTAGATTATTCTGGTTGATTGCCTCTGTGAAGAACTCAGCTGTTTGACGTGTGCCCCTCCATATAACTAATAGGTCATCAATGAAGCGCAACCAACAAATGACATGTTCATCCCACATAGCACCATGGCATTTGCCATCACCTGATCCTCCCACAAACCAATTAGCAAACAAGCATAGCTGGGGGAAGAGCAGGTGCCCATTACCATACCATATACCAGTCTGAAAATGTATGTGTTAAATAGAAAGGCTGCTGAATCCCAAGGTGGCTGCCAACACTTCCAGCCAATCAGGTCTCAATTTCTCAATAACTACTAAATGGATTTACACCAAAACAAAAAAGGATTTCCTCCTGGACCAAGACCTACCTTTCTGCCAAATTTGGTGTAAGTGCTTCAAATAGTTTCTGCGCTATTGCTGTTCAAATTGCCATGGAAAAATGAATAGGGAAAAAGTGTTTTGGGACCCCCCCTTTTTCTCTGCCACGCCCCTCCTGCAGCCCTGGGAATCACCACCTCCCCCGGGCTTTCTTCCCCCGTGGCGAACTCCACTAGGTAATATATATATATATATATATATATATATATATATATATATATATGTTATTATGTCCTGCCCATAATGGAGCATTCTTGGAGTGCTAAAACTTAATCAGTCCTGCATTCCTCCATTCATATTGCAGATCAGCAAAACATTGTTAAACGTGTAAACATTGTTACTCATGATGTACTGCGTCCATGTTGATATTGCCCTCAATGTTATAACATTAGGCAATTATAGCACATTCTTTAAAATCATCATAGATGATGCGTGCATTCATATACTGAGGTTTGCCCTCTTGGCTTAGTGCCCAACTAACTAATAATCATAATTTAAAATAAACATAAACATAGCCATGATGTTGTGTACCACAATTTGTTTTGCCCTTATTCTAATATAATTGAATAACTTCAACACATAGCGCATTGTAATCATCACTATTGATGGATGCATTGGTGAATAAAATATCCACATTTAGGCTCAGTGCCTCACTGAATGGGAAAATACTTCCAAAAAGAAATTAAAGTTTCACCATATTTGCCTCATATGCTGAATGATATAAAGGGTTCATAAAGGGTTTGTACAAGCACCCTCAGATTAATAAACTGACTGAAGTTATTAATGCTCCGCAACAAAATCACAAGGAACCACAAAATCTTAGTTACAGTAAAACATTTAAAACAATTGGTCATGCTTGTATCAGTAGGTCTGGCTTTACTGTGAGGTCACTTGAAACAGTATTTGTTCATGTCTGTCTTTGCATATACTATCTTATTAGAAAAATAAAAAACAACAGTACAATTAATACAGGGAAAAACATCAAGAAATAAACATAGGTGGAAAGTTAATGGGAAAGACACAAAGTTAAAAAAGGATTGATTTTAGGAAAAGCGTGCATATATGACCTAAATATGTTAAGGTGGGATGATTCACAATGCTATTGAACTGTAAAATAGTTTCTCATTTATTGCAATTAAACCGCTTTGTACAAGGGTGAGTAATACAACAAACAGCCTATAACCAGTGGACCAAAATGTATTCTACATATATTTTAAATAATTGATAATATGTCGTGTAGACAACTGTGCTGTCAAGCCAGTCCTGCAAAGTGCTAATCCGCAATACCACTAATAACTCACAGTGGACGAGGTATTGACTTATTTGTGCCACTACTTCCTCAGTAGCCTCTCCCAGCCCTAAGCAAATCAATTTAATTAGAGAAGCAACAGTGGTTATTAAGGCACTGTCAGCCAAGTATCCTGCACTATCCTAAAATATTAGTAATTCGTAAATGCCGGAGTCCTTCGGCTGAGAAATTACAAATGTCTTTAAAGCCTAACTCTCAGTTCATAATGTACGAAATACCTTGCTAGTTATTAATGAATTGGCTGTAACACAGTAATATTGTGATGTTAAAATGACTGAACTTACAATCACCTGGTGGAAATTCAGTTCTACTCATTCCCACTGCAACCAATTGGTTTGCTCACATTGTACTTTTTATTGTCCATTGTAAAAACTTCTGTTGAAAACAACAGATATCGGCCCAGATTTAAGAGGGCTTAGCGCCTCCTTGCGCCACATTAGCATAATTTTCTTTACACTAATGTTGCTGAATAAGGCCAAAATTGCAGCTCCAGATTTACAAAGTGGCGCAATAGATGCATTGCATAACTTTGTAACCCCTTTGTGCCACATTATGCCTGCGCCAGGCATAATGTATGCAAGGGGGGCTTTCCCAGATTAGGGGGCTGACAAAATGGAACAAAGATATCTAAAAGATTTCTTTGTGCCATTATTTGCGGTATTTTTAACACCTGCTCAGAGCAGGCATTAAAAGGGGGCACATCATTATTTGTAATGGACCCCTATGTACTGTACAGGGGAAATAGCGTAAAAAATGGCACTATTTTCCCCTACCCTGCTCGATGGTGCACCATAATTTTAATATGGCACACCCATGGTGGCAGTAGGGGAGCGCTAAGGGGCACAAGAAAAGTGCACTGCACCCAGTGCAGCGCCACTTTTCTTAAATCTGCCCCATCGTTTTGCTCAAGGTGTCTCCTCAACAAAGCAAACGGATTGCAAATAGATAATTACTATATCATTTCATGATAATTATACAAAACTGTTCGTAATCAATTGTATCGAACAGAAATCGCTAATTCCTAATAGAGATGGTAGTGAATTAGAGAGCAACCTCAGGGTACAGCTTCAGTATACTAAGGACAAGAAGGTTTCTTTAAATGAGAAATGGCACATTCCCTTAATACTCAACTTAGAAACCCTTAGATTTCACAGAGGACATCTATTTGTGCATAGGAATGGTAAATGTTTTGTAACTCTTTGATGGAAATTGCAACATAATCACCGAATATGCATGCATGGTAATATTTACAAATTTAAAGGGATTCAGCGTTTTTGGAGTTTCCTTATGATGATGATGATGATGATTATTATTATTATTATTATTATGATAAACTCAACTCTTTCTGTTATACTTTTAAAAAAAAATCTTTATTCACCTATTAAAAAATACATGAAAATATTACTAGCCAATTAGCCTTGCAATACATGTAACAAAATGAATGATAGTAATTTGTTTTACCTTTTTGTTGAACGCTTCTTTTGTCAGCTATCAGTTGCAAACAAGCATGCATCACTGAAAGGAAAAAGTCAACATTTTGCTACCAGAGATTGAGAGGAAACATTAAACAACCCACAAGCCGCAATTAGGACACTTTCACAGTTATAAAAATTCACAATATTACAAAGCTTTGAATCATTTTGTCTGTGGAATTATTTTTTTTCTGCGAATCTCCTCAGACGAAGAAATTAGGCTGTATTGGTAACGGACATATACATGTACATTCAACTCTTCATATGAAAACACTCAGAGGGTCAACAGTAAAACCAATCATGTGTGAGGAACTCATTGTCAGAGCTTCTGCTGATTTTACGTGACCAGTCTATGACTTCTTCATGAAGTTTGTTTGTCTACTCATTTGCCTAGCGGTTCTTCGTTACATTGTGTTCATTTGTTACATATCTATCATTTCTATCAGATTCAGACGAGTGTTGTGTATAAATACTCAGATGTCACATGCAAACGCTTGTCACATTAAACATTTACATGTTTTTTTTCTCAACAATATAATCGTAACTTTAATGTGGGAAACTTGTGTCACATACGAGTTGTTCCGCAAAGGATATATGTATATAAGGTCTTTGGACAAAAAACAGCCAAGGGAATACTAAGGAAGACTTACTGACTAGAGAGATGGAAAATAGATGGTAGTCATTAACATGGCCAGAAAATTATTATTAGTTATCACGATACATGACTAGTGACTGGAAAAGAGGTTTAACAATTGCAACATGTTATTTGGCCTGTGGCTTCAGTTCTCAACTAATGAAAGATAATTAGGAGCATGAAAAAGTGGATTAGTATTTGGGGTAGGCAGTAGCCCACTTCAAAGTATAATAACACTATTGAGTCATAGTGAACCCCATGCATCACTAAATTATCCTGAGCTCAACCCCTTGGTAACTTTGGCACAGGCACAGAACAGACAGCCTTAACTTTGGGAAATGTGTAAAGTATTTATGCAGTATGAAAACAGTAGTAAAGGCAATACACCAAAATGTAGAAATCCCAAATTTAATGAGAAAAGAGTACATTTTTTATTTATGCAGTATGAAAACAGTAGTAAAGGCAATACACCAAAATGTAGAAATCCCAAATTTAATGAGAAAAGAGTACATTTCAATGAACAATATGACACCAAAAATGTCAAAGATCCAAAAAGGGAAAACAGAGATATGAGTTTTTACAGTTTTAAACTAAAATAGTGTCAAAAAGCTCTATGTGCCAAAGATAGTCCACAGTCACTGCAAACCAGGACCAAGGTGCACGCTGAGGCAGACCGTGACATATCCCGAGATTGGACAGACCACGCGGGACAGCCCGGTCAAGGAATTTACCTTTAGATTGAGGGTCTGATTACGACCTTGGCAGATGGGAAACTCTGTTACAAACATGACAGATATCCCACCCGCCATATTACAAGTTTCAGTATATCCTATGGAACTTGTAAAACGGCAGGTGGGATATCTGTCACGTTTTTGATGGAAGTCAGAATCTCTCAGTGGAGTAAAGCAGCAGGCTGCTTCCGAAAAGTGTTCCATGTGGTTAGGTTACCTTCTGATTGAGGATCAGCTCAACAGATTTGTTGCAGCATAGAATGTGCAAGTGGGACAAACATGTTTCTTCAGCACAGCAAAGTCACGCTTTTCCCTGATTATCTCTGGTCCAATAACTTTGTAGAGGTAAGCCACATTTTCTACCAATCTTCACCTAAGGTTCCCAGGATCTGTGGTTGCTCTTGGGACATCACTGCTTGGGTCATCAAAGTCCTTGTGCAGGGTTGTGACTGGACATCTAGCCAACCAAGAAAAAGCGGCCCTGCACCTTGTTATATCTTTTTAATTACAAAGGAGGTGAACCTGTTGACACTCAGATGCTGCATCTTCATCCTGGGTACATGGGGGAACAGGTCCAACCCATCAGAGCTCCTCTCAGGTTACAGCAAGCAGGGTTCAGTCCTCTCTTGATATTCTGCAGGTCCAGAAAGTGTTTTCATGGGGTTGTCTTGGGGAGTCACATATATCGTTGGCACTGGCTAGTGGGTCGCGTTTCCTCCTGGCTCCTCTCTAACCAATGGGAAGGGGCAGCCCTACCAATATTTTTAGCAGGTCCTGTTTGTCTTTCCACAACCATCCCCACAGTGCACCTTACTCTTAAGATCACAGACATCCCACAGTGCACCTTAATCATAAAATCCAAGATGGGGAATCTCTTTCTCCCTTGTACCTGACCTGTGCGTTCGTTTGCCCAGAGGTATGTCCATGGAAAGAAATAGCCCCCTCCTTTGTGGTCTCTCAAAACCAGTTCTGGGGCTAGCTTCCTTACCACCGAGTTTGAAGTCAGCCCAGTTGGTGGAACAAAGGTTTGCAGTCCTCAGGTCTCCCTTCACAATTACTTGTGAATGGACAAGCTCTTTACCTATTAATGGAGTTCCTGGGTCCACCCTAACTACTCTTCCTGCAAGGGGAAGACCATCATCAACCAATACCCAGGATATTGTTTATGCTCTGGGAGCAAATCTTGTTAAAGTCTGGTAGACCAGCTGTCAGTTGGCTAATGCTAGTTAGCCTACTAGAGGGTTAGGCAGGTAAAAGTTAAATTCCTAAAAGTTGTTCCCTAAATATCTGTTAATGTGATTTTTTAATTACATTTTATTTCTTAATACATATTTAAAAAAGTCTTTGCGTATCTTTTGTAGCTGTTTCCTGACAGATTAAAGTTTATAATCCATACTTTGATATTTTCCACAATTCAGCTATAGCCCAGCAAGTGAAAATAGCTTTTGGGGGCTAATCACTGGTGTACCATCCTAACTTTAATTTTGCACATATTCCACTTTTGAATATCAGGTTCCTTACCTTGTGGGCATATGGTGACTTAATAATATTTAAAAACAAGGTTTCCCACCTGTTAAAATGCATATTTTGACAGGCCCACTGCGTGGATGCACAGTGTGTGAAAGGTCCAGGAAATATTCTCAGGAGGGTGCCTTGGGTAGCCACAGGTTGCTTAGAATTTCCAGGCCATGGGTGCATTTTCTACAACATATACTAGGGTTTGTAGGCAAGTTAAACATGTCAATCAGGGATAACAAGGTTTAAAGGGGAAGCACAGGCACTTTACTCTTGTTTAGCAAAGGTAAAAGTACCTATAGTTCTGAGTCCAGCAAAAAATAGAGTCTAGAAAAATGTAAGAAATCTAGAGTTATTATTCAGAAAAGGTGGATTTGCTACAGGGAGCTTAACCACTGAGTTCCTCTCTCTTTATGTGGAGCACCTCACTAATATTAGATGTGAAGTTATTTATTTATAACTTTAGAAATATCAGGGGATGAAAATAAAATCAATCAATTGTATACATTGTGCAGAGGAATTTGCCTTAGAAAGATAATAATAATAATAATAATACATTATTAGAATAGTGCCTCATACTACATTCTTGATGTTTCTAAGCACTGTAGACAACAGGTGTTATTGTCACCCATTTCAGTGATACTCAATATAAAATCCAACAGTAGATATGTGTCTACCCATACAAAACATATGTGATATTCATATGAAATTCAAAGTACCCTCCTGGTTTAAAAGCTGAATAAAACTAGACATTAAAGGTTTCATTTAGAGATGGACGGTATGTGAGCATTAATCAAAAAATTACAGATGCCGTGTCCATCCATTTCTTAGTTCCTCACTTACTTTAATGTGGGAGAACTAATGTTTTCCTTATGCCAGAGCCTAAGGGCCTCATTATGAGTGCCCTAGTGCGGAGGCAGAGATGAATTTGTTAATTCTGCACCCCAGAGCCATCAAGCCAGGGACTCATTCACTCCGGAAGTGCAGAATCAAAGAGATGCATGAGGTGAACCCTGAGAATCCCTGAATAAATGTGGAATTAGGAGGAGAATCAGTAATTGAAAATCTTATCTCTCTTGCACTCAATTGTTTTCCCCCATTTATCAGCCAAAATCTCCAAGGGGAAATAATAGGTCTGTGGGTATCTACAGGCTTTATCATTCCTTATGGGCAGGAACACTCATAATGAGGTCCAACTGTGGCTTTCTATTTGGTAATACTAATGCAGTCGACCAGATGCACACCATGGAGCCCCTGAGAGGAAACAATCCAATATCAGCAATGAATACGTTGAGAGAAAACTTGAAGTATGTTAGGGACATTGATTTTTCATTTTACAAAACAAATAATCTTTAACACTTTGTTTTATAAAATGTAAAAAAAAATGCTAGCTGGTTCGCCATGCCTCTTTTGCATTGCAGGCCAACAGCAAAAAAAGAGGCAATGCTGGAATATTGCAGATGGCTTACCATGGAGAAAAGAGATGTGGGGCATCTGCCATCCTAGAAACAGGGCATCCTGCCAGCTGTGCTCTAAATGAGACCCCATGAAAAGAGTGAGAATGGTGATTTAAATACCAGATACTCTGTTTTGAATAACTCCCAGCTGATTGTGTGAAATGAACACAGGGTATTCCTGATCTCTCAAGTTGATCTGGATGGGAGAGAGAAGTAATTTTGTAAATTCTTTTAAATTTAAAAACTCTTCTTTTGAAACAAGAGAAAGAGGTGATCTTCTTAGTAGGCATTTTTAAGGTTTGTGGGATGAATATCATATGGCTCTTTAATTAAGACACAACATTTGATCTAGCTTCATTAATGGACTGGTGAGTGTTGAAAGCCACAGAGTCATCTTATATTATTGGAACACAAATGCAGTGACTGATTAGTTCACAAGCATAACTGTGGGAGCACTATGACTGTCTACAATCTGATATGGAAATAAGAATAAGGTCTGGTGTATTTCTCTGATGACAGGGAGAATCAGTGGAAGAAGGCATCATTCAAATTTCCTCCCACTCTCTTATTTAGGTGAGAAGAGCCCTCATGATTTGATTCCAAGCCGTGCAAAAAAGAAATGAGAAGTCCACAGTAGCTATAGCTGTTTGTGGGCTTGTAAGTAAGGCCAGTGATCCTGGAAAGGAGCACTGTAAAAGAAAACATTATTGCTCCTTCAAAAACTGGATAACAACACAAAAAACGCAATATAAAGATGAGAGCTGGGAAACCACGCGCCATTGAATCCACAAAAGCAGTAATGTTAAAGTGTGAAAAGTGGTCATGAAAGGATGTCAGGTGCATTCGCAGAATTATAACAATTAGCAAATATGCTTTCCTTAATATGATGGAGCAGACGTTACACCTATAGTGAATCATGTAAACCTACCTAAGAATAACGAGTTGCAATTACTTTTCTTGTGTTTCTTTCTTTGGTTCTAGAATCCATTTAAGTTTTTGAGTGCAAGATATTCATCTTTTCTTCTTGTCACCCTTGATTTCTCTCTTTTTGCAGACCTAATATATGACTGCATTAGGACTCTGTGCAAGGTGACGATTTATTGAGTGCCATGGTACATTTGCACTGCCCCCAACACATTACAGTTAAAATTGGTTTCATCAATTATGTGGTTCAACCTTCCTGGATGGCCATAGTAAATGGCACAAAAATTGCACCAATTGGTGTCAGGAGTTTATTGCCATATATAGGCTGCAATACGTATTTACAACACACACAAATATATCAAAGATATATGGCTGCCGGGGAACAACTGTGGTTTAGCTGGTCTGCAGTTTCATAGTCCTGCAGTGACACACTTGTCATGTACGAAAAACTGTTCTATATATCAACATGCCACTCCTAACATGTGCATTATAGGTCCACATGGTTTAGTGTCTAATGTATGAAGAAGTGTCCAGTACATATTTAAAATTGGTGCCCATAGGTCCAAAAGCTGTCTTCATAGAGTAAGTGTGGGTTGCATTCTTCAAGAACAGGTCTAGGTATAATTAAATGCATCAATTTATATATCCACTTGGAAATATGCTTTGAAAATGATTCTAAGTTTTTTTCCATTTGGTTGTCAACATTTAATTTAATTGTGGCATTGGAGTCTGCTAACTTCAATAGAAAAGTCACAATATAAAAATATACACTATGCTATCTGAGCCCAAACTGGCTAAGAACCAGTGTTGCTACTCACCTTGCCTCTAGAGGCTTAATATTAATTCCTGGCCTAAGCTAATAACCCTGGCCTCTGTACCTAGGACAGCAGAGGTGTTGTCAACAAGTGGCGACTTACAAGTGAATAGCCAAATGGAAGAGACAGAAAGAAGTGAAATCCAACAAGGGAAACCTTAACACTACCCCTTATGACTTGGAGATGCCAAGCTGGGGTCCCATTCATTCGTAAAGGTATCCTAAACCTCCAGGCTTCAAAGTCATCAAAAGGTAAAACCAGCTTTAACACTAACAGAGGTTATCAGGCCTCATCCAAACAAGTAAATGGTTTAGCGACAGTAAGAGACTCTCCTGATTAAAGAAGGATTCAGATATCCAAGGTTTAGGGTTTCTATGAAGCTTTACAGTTAAGCAAACGGATAGCACTGTAAAAGGGGCAGAAACAAGTAGGGCAAAAAAAGCCAAGACTGGCTGAAAGGCATAAATTTGCCCATCATCAGCTATGATCTATAGTCATGTTTGTGCTGGCATCATTGGGCCATTTATTGTCATCAGATGTCTTTTGTTTTCTTTACCAAACATAAATCTTGGCTTACAATAGATCTGTGTTGATCATATTCATGGGATTGTGACAGCTGACATAGAGTTTAAAGCAGTTGAATTTATTTCTTTGGTGGATATGTGGTTAGTTACCATCTCTGGCCTTCCATGGCTAGGAGTTGTATTTGTTTAGCAAACAATCCACCTTTAAATTAGGCCAAACTAGTGATACTAGTGGTTGTTTTTGGTAGTGTAGTAGAGGCAGTGGGTAAGCCCCATTTAGCTATTTCATTTTTCAAGTGTCATTCATGTTGCTGAACAACCCACACCTTAGTGATTCAACTTGTGATGTGTCAGTCATTAAATATGGATTTCTGTCTTCATACAGCTTCAGACACGCTTAGCCAATGAATTGTGTGAATCTGCATATGGAATAAGAATGTCAATGCAAAGGCGTTCAGATTTTCATGTGACGGGGCCACCTGTACACAAACTCTTCAAAGTGGTGTTTTGCTGTGAGAGTGGGTGGTGAGGATTTAGAAACTGCCATGGTCCAGTACAGTTGGGACGTCTTTTGAAGAATCAGCAGCATCTGTTACACTCACACACAACTTTAGGCTAGAAGGAGGACTGGATGAGATCAAGAAGGGAAGACAGGGCTCGGCCAGTTGGTTGAGTAGCGCTGAGTTTGGTACACAACCTGGTTCACATGCCTGTCCCTGGTTTGTAATTCAACCATCAGCATCCCCAGCTTCTCTAACAGCCCGACCCTCACCACCTGTAGTTTGATAGGAGATAATGCTTGGCTTGCAGTTTCTTTGATGCTCAGAGTAGGTACATGGTTGTAAATTTACAATTTGAAACTCATAAAACTCTATTTAAAATGTAGAAAGGCAAACCTACAAGTACTAAAGTGCCAAGTCAAAAAAAACAAGCACTAGCAAAAACAAATGATCTGCCTTTTTTCAACTTAAAGTGCATTAATTACAGATTTTGAATGTGTAACTCAGTGAATTGGTGAACGAGTGAGTGTGAGCATGAGTGAAAGGATATATGGATGGATGAGTGAATACATGGATAAATGAATGTGTCAATTGTTAAGTGCATGGATGACTGAATGAAAATAAGATTCAGTGTATAGATGAAAAGATGAGTGATTGAATACATGGCCAAAGGAGTGCATGGGCGTTTTGTCAGGTGAATAATATTTGGATAACAGGCTGATAGATGAGTGGGAGTGTATGAGTATGACTAGACAAAAGTGTGAAATGAATAAGTGACCTGATAGGTGAATAGATAAGATGATCAGTTAATGCTTGGCTGGTGGAGGGCAGATGCCGCAGCATTACTGGGGCACACGTCCATTCTCTCCTCCAGCCAATGTTGCTCACCCAATCTCTGTGTAATCTTTCCCCCTTCATTCATTTAAGCACTCAGTTACTCACCCATTCCTTCATCCACGCACTTACTCATGTATCCATTAATTAATTCAGAAGTTGTTTCATTCTGACATATTCACACCTACACACAAAACGTATCAATTAATAAAGAACAACTTTCAAATATAAAAAAGCCAGATCAATGGACTTGCTTATGAAGATGGTGACTATCACATCAGATCACTCCCTTTGTGTTCTTCAAGTTTATTTAACATGCATGCACCTGAAACCTGTCTGACCAAATTTATTTCACAATCGTGTGGTGGTCTGCAACTAGGGAAAGATCTTCCCTTTTCAGCAAGGTGCATGAATTTTGTGTCTTTTGTAAACTTGAATAACTCATGGTGACATTAAAAATCATGCTGAAAAAACGTATTGGAATGCAAATACAACAGAAACAACAAACAACCTTGGGTTCAGGGTTTTCACCTGTAAATAAAAATAAGTGAGGAGACAGAGAATTACTTCCTTCAAGCACAAAAGATAAATAGGGTAATATTAGAATTAAATAATGTTATTAAACCGATATTCATACAAAAACAATTAGGAACCGGCATTTAATTATCACAAAATTAATCGCAAGAGATTGGGTAGGAAGGGTGTTTTTAGGGTTTAGGGGTGGGTAAGGGTATTACATGATAGGGATGGGCAAGGGTATAAGGTGGTAAGGATATGTTTAGGGTTTAGGGGTGGGCAATGGTATAGGGTGGTAAGGGTATTCTTAGGACTTAGGGGTTACAGGCACATGATGGGTAGGGTATTTTTAGGGTTTAGGAGTGGTCAAGAGTATACGGTTGCAAGGGTGTTTTATGGTTTAGGCCTGGGTAGGAGCATTGGGTGGTAAGTGTGTGTTTAGGATTTATGGGTGGTTAAGGGTGTAGGGTGTTAAGGGTGCTTTTAAGGTTTATGGGTGGGTAGGAGTATTTGGTAGTAAGGGTGTTGTTAGGGTTTGGGAGGGTAGGTTTGTTGGGTGTTTATGGTGATTTTAAGGTTTGGGGTAGCAGAGGGTATTGGATGGTAAGGGTATTTATGGAAATGTATATGTATGTACATATACACACACACACATATCTATATATATTTTGCCTACTGGGAGTCACCACTAGGTAGTTATAGTTAGGACCTAGTTTCCATAGGTAAAGTTTCTTTTTGTTTTGCTAAAAACATTGGCACCATTTGAGGAATCTCCACCAAATTTTCAAAACTAGTGTGCTATTTAGTTCAGCTGCTGTCAGGAAAGCTTCAGGGTGATTCGTCAAGTGTGGGCAGAGAATAAGGAGGGTCCCAAAATATGTTTTCACCATGCAATTTCACATAAGATTTTGAACATGACTACAGCCTGAAGCACTGAATAGAATTACACCAAACTTGGCAGAAAGCTAGATCTTGGTCAAGAAAGAGTGTTTGTTGTAATTTGGTTTAAATCTGTTCAGTAGTTTTGGAGTTATAAAAGAAAACAAATAGGTGTATCTGGAGAAGCGGAGGGTCCGCGGATCTGACAGATCTGAAACTGAGATCAGATTGGCTGCCACACTTCAACCAGTAAGTGGTGGCAGCCATCTTTGGACCTGGACTCAGCTGCGTCCTCAGAAAAAATGCAAAAAAACAAAACAAAAAGGGAGCAGGGTAGGGTGGGGTCCAACAGGGACACCACAAGGGGCCAAAACCATTTTTATTTTTTATTTTGCTGCAACTTCACAGAGGATCCACAGACCTGAGACAACTTTAAAAAAAAAAAACGTAGTTATCCATGCTTGTTTTTTTGGCCCACTGGGTAGGCACGGTCCTGGGGGGAATTCATAATGTTATTAAGGGAGTACATGTGCACTCCTCCCAAGGCACATTTTAGCCCTGGTGACACCATCCCTTGGGGTCTGGACAATATTGGTAAGGAGAGGGGGACCTTGAGGCTCCCTGCCTTGGCTGATTGACCCTGGGAACCCCATCCCCCAGGGTCTAACCTTATTATAAACTGAGAAGGGGCAACCAGCTCCCCTCACAGGCCGATTTCAGCCTTGTGTAACCAGGCTTGGCTAAAGTTGAAAAAAGGGACACGCAGACCCCCTCTCCGTGCTGATTTCAGCCCCGGGAAGCCATTCCTCATTGTCCAATTGGATTAGGAATGGGGATGGGGGTGCATTGGCACCCTTCCCCAAGTCAATATAGGCCCCAGGGACCCCATACCTAGGGGGGCAGGCTGCAAGATGAAAAGGCACCCCAAAGCCCCCTTTTCTCAACTGTTAATGGCCCTTGGGACTCCGTTCCGTCAGCCAGCTCCTGCTATGTCCCAATTTCATTTTCCCTGCTCCCACTCAATTAATTAGTATTTATATTTGTATAGAGCATCACTGTCACCCCAAGGGGTAGCTGGGTGCTGTGGGTGCGATGTCTCTGTTGAAGAGCCAGGTCTTGAGTTTCTTCCTGAAATCCACCAGGGAGGGTGCTGTTTGAAGATGGAGGGGTAGCTCATTTCAGTCTTTGATGGCAATGTAGGAGAAGGAGCGACCTCAGCTGGGGATGCCACAGATGTGGGGGGTGTGCATGGGCTAGTGAGAAAAAGTGCAGGTGTCTTGCAGGTAGGTGGAAGTTCATTCAATGATGAATGTAGGCCGGTCCTTGATCTTGTAGTGCTTTGTAGTCCTGTATGAGGATCTCAAACTGGCATATTTTCTGGATGAGGAGCCAGTGGAGTTTTCTGAGGTGGGGGTGATGTGGGTCTCTTTGGGGAGGTCCAGGATGAGTCTGGCTGCAGCATTCTATATGATCTGCAGCTTTTTGAGGAGCTGGGTGGAGATGCCAGTGCATGAGTGTTGCCATGGTCAAGGTGGCCGGTGACAAGGGCCTGAGTGACATTCTTTCTGGAGTTAAGTGTGATTCATCTGAAGATTATGTGGAAAGTGAGAAGGGTGTGGGAGCAGGAGGAGAAGACTGCATTGTCATTTCATAGTCAGTTCACTGTCGAGGATGATGCCTAGGTTGTGTGCATGGTCCATGGGTGTGGGTGTATGTCCAGGTTCTGGTGGCCACCAGCTTTGGTTCCATATGGAGGTGCTCTTCCTCATGATCAGAACTTCTGTCTTGTTGGGGATGAGTCAAAGCAGTTGTCTCTCAACCAGTTGGCTACATTGGATATGGCATTGTCGAAGTTGATTGTGGGGGTGGAGGGATCTTCAGTAAGTGAGGTGATGAACTGAGTGTCCTCTGCGTAGGAAATTATGTTAAGGATGTGGGATCTGACATTGTCTGTGAGGGGGTCACATAAGTGTTAAATAAGGTGGGGCTGAGGGATGATCCTTGGGGTATGCCGCATAAAATATCTTTGTGTTCAGAAGTGATAGGAAGCAGCCGAATGCTCTGTGTGTGTCCCGTGAGGAAGGAGGCAATCCACTTGTGGTTATTTTGATGAATGCAGATGTTGTAGAGTCTGTTGATGAGGGTGTGGTGGGAAACAGTGTTGATAGCAGCAGAGAGGTTGAGGAGGATCCAGCCCACCACCTCCCTACAGTCGAGGAGGGTTCTGATGTCATCTGTGGCAGCGGCCAGGGTGGTCGCAGTGCTGTTGTTGGCACAGAATTCTGATTGGGAGGCGTCAAGTAGGTGATTTTGTTCCAGGTATTCAGTAAGAAGTTTGTTCATGGCCTTCTCGAGTACTTTGGCTGGGTTGGGGAGCAGTGAGATGGGTCGATCATTTTTTAGTTTGCTGGGTTGGCGGAGGGTTACTTTAGGAGCACTCTGACCCATGCATATTTCCAGCTGTCTGGAAAGGCTGCTGTGGTGATGGAGGTGTTGATGATGCTGGTGAGTTATGTGTTGATAGGGTCAGTTCCTAGATTGAAAAAAAGTGGGGGCAGAGGTTCATGGGGACCCTGAGAAAATGGATGACATGATAGCTTTGGTGGTCTGAGAGGTGAATGAGGAACAAGTGGTGATCAATTGGCTGGTGTGTGCTTGTTGGTTGAGGTTGCTTAGGTTGAAAGCTAGGGGTTGGGGTTGAAGTTGTTGTAGATGGTGGCAATCTAGTTGTGGAAGTAGTCTGAGAGGATATTGCTAATTTCTTGAGAGGGATGGACGTTGATCTCCTTGACTGGTGGGTTGGAGAATTCCTAGACTACCTTAAAGAGTTTCTTTGTGTGGCTGGCTGCTGTGTCAATGCAGAATGTGATGGCTGTTCTCTTGGCTTCCTTGACTTGCCGGTGTTACTTGCTGAGGGCTACTTTGTAAGTGGTTCCATCACAGGAGTTCCTTGTGGCGTGCCATTGTTTCTCGAGTTGGTAACAGTTGTGTTTGATGATTCTGAGCTCTCGGGTGTACCTGATGGCTTCTTTTAAGGTTTTACTGGGTTTGCTGGTTTTTGCTGGTTTCACTGGAGTGACTCTGTCAGTGCATCTGGTGATCTATGTGGAGAATTTCTGGAAGGCCTGGTTGAGGTCTGACGAAGCCTTGGGTTAAGTGGAACTGAGGGCCTGAGTTTCCTGTGTCTACATTACCTTGTCCCAGATCCGGTGGAGGGAACTGTGATGCTTGGGGTGGTGTGCTGAGCAACAGAGATGGTGAGGTCAGTCCAGGTGGGTTCTGTGATTTGGCTGAATTTGATTCTTTTGTTGGAGGTGAAGATGGAGGTAAATGTGTGTCTGGCCTTGTGCAAAGGTTAAGGTGACCAGTTGGGTGAGGCCAATGTTGGTCAGGTTTTCCATGAGGTAGTTGGCATTTTGGGGGTCATGGACATGGAAATTAAGGTTGCAGAGTAGAGTGTAAGGCTTGGAGTCGATGGCTAGGGGAGCAATGAGGCTGGAGATGGTGTCACAGAATGCCGGTTGAGGTCCCAGAGGTCTGTATATGAGGGTACCTCTTATTGTGGTCTTGGCATCGCTCTGTAGCTGGAGGTTAAGGTGTTCCATAAGAGGTGTTGGATTGTGATGGTAGTGATGCATTGGATGGTTTCTTTGAAGATGATGGCAATGCCCCCGCCGTGTTTGTTGGTGGAGTCGCAGTTTATCATCTTATAGCCATCAGGTGTTGCAGTGGCAATGCCGGGGTTCGAGTTGGGGTTGAGCCATGTTTTGGTGATAAAGGCAACATCAGGATAGTAGGTAGCGATGTCGCCTCAGATTTCTGTTGCATCCCTGTAAAGGTATCTGGTGTTGAGCAGGGTGGATTGAAGTAGTTCTGGGTTGGTTATGGCCTTCTGGGTAGAAGCGGCGAGAGATCCAGTGTGGACTGTTGGCCCTGTGTTGCAGGAGAAGCGGCAGTGGCAGCAGGTGAAAGGTCCTTTGGTTGATCACAGGGAGGAAGGGTAGCAGAAGTTGTTGCTGTGTCTGGGGTCCAGGGCCAGGAGTTTCTGGGTGGTGTAGTGGAGGGTGGTGAGAAGGCCAAGGATCCTGGTACCGGGCATGGTCCAGGCATGGACAGGCACAGATGTGCTTGCCTTTGGTGTGCCTTCGCCATGCAGTGGCACACCCGCTGCGCATCCGCTACGCAGTCCCGCTGCGTCTCCATTAAGTAGGGCCTGGGGGAGTGCGGGGCATTGGGTGGTGAGTGAAGGGAAATGGCAGGGTAAGGGAAAAAACAGGAAGAGGGAAAGAAAATGCAAAATAGAGTTGCAGAAAAGGACAGGACAAGGCAAAAAATCAAGCAGAAAAGGAGCAGAAAATGCTGAAAAATTAGCAAAAGAGGTGCAGAAAAAGCAGAAGAATGAGCAGGAAAGTGGCTAAAAGTGCAGAAAATGAGTAGAAGAGGAGCAGAAAAAGCTGAAGAATGAGCCACAGGGTGGGCACAACCAGAGGGCAGCAGATGGTGGGGGACTACAGGGCATGCTGTAAGTGAGTACTGTCGCAGGGGGAGCTTGAATAAGGACCGACTTCTGGTGCGGGCAGGGAAACCTGATGTGGGCAGGGAAAGCTGTTTGCTCTCGCTTGGAGGGAGCAATTTAAATGTTCCCACCAATGGAGCGCAAACACGATGTTCTCACCCAGCAAGCAGGAGCATGAAAAATGCTCCCGCTACCTAGGAGAGAACTTCAGATCTGTTTCCCTCCCCGCAACAATTTGAGCAAGTAAACTGAATATTGCTCCCACCTGCAGGGAGTAGCACTTTCAGCTGCTCCCGGCGGGCAACAGCAATGTCAGCTCCTGCTGGATGTGGGTAGTTGGCTGGGCCCATGGGTGCCTTGGAGCTGCCCGCACCCCCATCGAAGATGTAGTGAGTGCTCTGGGTAGACTATAGGGCACCCACCCTTTCTTAGCCAGGCCCTGTGGGATATGGCCCACGGGACTGAAATCAGCCCAGGTCGGGGGCCAGGAAGCCCCTCTCCACCTTTAAAAAGGCAGCCAGGCCCTGGGAGATGGGGGGTCTAGGACTGAAATCAGCCTGGGGGGGGGGCTGCATGCCCCCTCCCCATTTAAAAAGATGGAGGGCCCCAGGGGTTGGTATCCATAGGGACAAATTGGCCTGGGGAAGGGGCTGCATGCCCCTCCCCCTTTAAAAAGATAGACAGCCCTGGGCATAGTGTGCCCATGACTGAAATCATCCCAGGGAGGTTATAGGGATTACATAGTTAAGAATTACCATTAAAAAGGTAGAAATTCAATAAAAAACAGAGGCTACAGGGATGTTATAGTTAGGATAATAGAATTAAGAACACCTCAGAAATTCACTAAAAATACACAGGTTACAGGGAAGTTATAGATAGCTTCAGATTTTATACACCCAAAACCATAGAAATTCAACAGCTATAGTTAGAGTTTTCTCAAGTAACTATAACTTGTGCGGTAAGGTAACTATAACTTGTACCCTCACCATGCACTGCTAATTACCCCACATAATACATCACTCATAACATCTTCTATGACATCATTGATAATATCACTGCAACATTTGCGGTAAAATTATTGATGAGAAAACTGTGCAATGTGGGGGTGAGAGTTGTAGTTACCTTAGGGCACGAGTTATAGTTACTTGAGATAACTCTAACTATAACTGCAAATTTCTATGGTTTTGTGTGTGTAAAGTCTGGACCCAACTATCTAAATAATGAGGACAGTGTAATATCATAATTAATTGGAGTAATGAGTAGAGTACCTGTTTTTACGTTTATTTTAATATTCTGTCATTATATAGTTGCTTGTTAGTTTTCTTTGTCATGGGAATGCATTGGGTGTAAATATGTGTATTGGTTTGGTGTTGATTTAATATATGTACACATTCTGTAGACTACATATCCCAGAATGCCACATAAGGGCATGGCTGAGAGGATTAGTATAAATAGTGCACATAATGGACTGTGTAATCACCGTGATCAAGGCCGTGAAGGTCGAAACGTGTTGGTGTTAGTTTGTTCAGGGTCATTTCATGTATTAAATGAAGATTTATGCAATCCTGTGAGTGCCACGTCCTTGACATAATTGTCAAACTGGTGTGAAGATTAATTAAGGGAATAGGTCCTTCCCTGGCATTGGCACCGACATAAAGTATGCGCGCCTTTTCTGGACCTATTGGAATTGATGTTTTCATTTTAGGCAGCGCCGGAAAGTGAAGAGATGTTATCTGCATACAAGTGCAGCGGAACTAATTGTGGAGTCAAGTCGGAGGGAAATTCCTGTGCTCAACAGAATTAATTGTGCTACTGCGATAGAGACAATATATTTTGGGTAAAACAAAATAAACGACTTGCTTGGACTAACTGTAATGTGGTTGAACAAAATGAGAGAAAGATATTGCTGTTCGGTTATTTAAACGCGCACTGAAGAGACCCGTGTTCTTATCAGCGAGGTTCCGCGAGTATAGTGGGTAAGACCAAGTTGCTTTGAAGCTTCTTTTTAATTACAAAACAATTATTGGTTAAGTACAAATAGGCAAATATTGCAGCCTTCCGCGTACAGACACGTCTCCCTGTATTTGAAATCTTGTGAATAACAGGGAGTACGAGCGGCCGCTGGAATTGCTGACAGAGCGAGTTACTAAGCAATAAGCTACACATGGAAAACTACTCAGAGCTGAACATTGGTGTCGACTGAATTCAGGGAACGAAACGCAGTTGCTGTTATTAGACACGTGTTTTCCTGAATGATGAACAATCGGGTGGATTGCTGACAGAGCGAGTTATTAAGCAATAAGCTACATGCGGAAAACTACTCAGAGCTGAATGTTGGTGTCGACTGAATTCAGGGAACGAAACCTGGTTGCTGTTATTAGACATGAGTCTTCCTGAATAATCGGGTAGATTAAGTGGTGAGTGATAAATAGTTAAAATAACTTAGGCACTTTGGTGAAAGCGACAAGCCTCGCTGCATTGCATTCGTTTATTGCATTTTGTGTGTAATCAGACTGTTAAGTACTTTTCCCAATGAGTCCACCTGGCACATGAGTAGTAACCATTAAACAGTGTTTTGGAGCGCTGAGCACATTAAATCTATGAAATAAACATATGTAGAACGGCAATTGTTTTGTACCACAACATAAAGCTGAATCTTTCCTCCTTGTTACGATACCCCAGATTTCGCTATACCTGCTTCTGATTGACTGAAATAAGATGCTGGAAGAAGTGTTGATTATGAGTCTCGAAGAAAGGTAAAATATCTCAGTGGTTAAAGTGAACAGAAGATTTCCCTAGCACAAAACAAAGTGAGTGATCTATTTCCACTGCAATAATTGTATAACGATTTATATTTGGGACATAGAAGCAAGCAGGTGTCCTATCAATATAAATCACTTTCTAGTAGTAGTTACAAGTCATAAGGAATGTGAGGTCTTGTAAACTACACATGATTGAATATCTAAAAAAGAAATATTATATTGAATGAGACCCTAAAAAGAGATTGAAAGTGGGATTACTCTACGTTTGACATACAAATCTTTGTCAGTTAGAGGTGAATTTACCTGGTGATAATATGGAAGAAAGACTGGCCAAACGTATTCAGAGAGCAAAAACAGTCTTTGAGTTAACGAGCAGTGCTCAAACCCATGGGCAACCATCAACAAGTGTAGTAACAGCTCCCAGGAACAATGTTAAACATCTTTTTTTGCAATTAGAACGTCTTATGAAAAAGGAGATCTGAAAAAGTTGGGAACTAATGACATTACAGAAATATATACAAGTGGGTAGAGTTCCAAGAGGATTGAGAATTTTCACCTTACCAAATCACTCGGATACAAGTCCTGAGATGCTTGAGGAATGGGGTATGAACACCATGGAATGTTCCAAACGTATGATGGAGATCATAATTAAATATGCCAAAAAAGATATTGAGAAATTAAGGCAGAGTATTAATGAACTGGAGGAACAGATTAGGATGTTAGATCAGGAAGAAGAGAAGGAGAAATGCAAAAAGACTATGGCCCTCATTACAACTTTGACGGGCGGCGGAGGCCGCCCGCCAAAGTTGCGCCGCAGGAATACCGCACCGCGGTCTGAAGACCGCGGCCGGCATTCTGAGTTTCCCGCTGGGCAGGCGGGCGGCCGCCTTAAGGCCGCCCGCCAGCCCAGCGGGAAACAACCTTCCCACGAGGACGCCGGCTCGGAATCGAGCCGGCGGAGTGGGAAGGTGCGACGGGTGCTACTGCACCCGTCGCGTATTTCACTGTCTGCTATGCAGACAGTGAAATACAAGCGGGGCCCTCTTACGGGGGCCCCTGCAGTGCCCATGCCATTGGCATGGGCACTGCAGGGGCCCCCAGGGGCCCCGCGACACCCCCTACCGCCATCCTGTTCCTGGCGGGCGAACCGCCAGGAACAGGATGGCGGTAGGGGGTGTCAGAATCCCCAAGGCGGCGCAGCATGCTGCGCCGCCTTGGAGGATTCTGACGGGCAGCGGAAAACCGGCGGGAGACCGCCGGTTTTCCTGCACTGACCGCGGCCAAAGCGCCGCGGTCAGAATGCCCTAAGGGGCACCGCCAGGCTGTCGGCAGTGCTCCCGCCAACCGCGAGCCTGGCGGTCACAGACCGCCAGGCTCGTAATGAGGGCCTATGTATGTCTTTTTGTTCATCTTTAAATTTTGGAATATTGGTATTTATAATGTTAATGATGTCTTTATGAAACTAGAATACTTTAATTTAAGTTAAATGTTAAAATGTGAATTAAAAAAAAAAATTGTATACAATTACTGTGGCTAATCCTCATAAGTATTTTTAAATTAATCATGTACATAAGAAGTTGATTACTTTTTGCCTACCTTTCAAAATGATATAATGGGATCATTATTAATTTATTTAAGTGATTTTTGATTCCCTTCTCCATAGTATTTTGTTCAGATATTTTCTTTTTAATCCCAATGCAATTGCTAACTACTGAAAAATTCCTTTTTAGGTTAATTGTATGAGAGTATACACGGAAAAACTACTCGGACCATAATGCATTGTAATGACTTTGCGAATAAAGCACTATAAATAGTGAGAATGGAGAAAGGACTGTAAAACCAGGAAGAAGACTGTAAAGTCAAAACGCGTTGGTTTTCTCTTTTTGCATCGAATAAACTTGATTTATTTTTTGAGGAGCTGAACGGAGTGCGTGGCATTTATCTCTTGCTTACAAAATTAATTGAGGGTTCAGCCACCCTCTTTGCCTCACACCAGCCGAGTGTGCGTTGTTTTTTCTCTTGGCGTGCTTTGTTTTGAATTATTCTTCCAAACGACAGCGCCCGGCAGGATACAAGTTTTCCGTCTAACCGTGGCCCCTGAAATCAGTTCTGGGAGGATTGGAGTCGAAGGGTGCCTTCCGAACAAACTGCTACAAAACGGGGTAAGACCGTGCACACGGACATATTGGATACATTGTATCATTGTTTTAATCACTGAAACTTGCTACTGCCGAAGCGGTCCTCGCGTAAAGAGAGTAATTGTTTCTTTAACGCACGGGCGGTTCAGTCTCTGGAAACGAAACACTGGTGATTATTATTTTTCGATGCTTTATTCATGAATGACAAACACAGTGTGATACTTTAAAATGGAAGCAAGGCATATGAAACGGCTAGCAGTGGCCACCAAATTATTTGATGAGGATGTCTCCACCACTTTATCAGGAACCACACCAATGCAGAGAAATTCATCATTAAAATATTTATTTTTTCAACTGGAAAATATTTATAAGAAAGAAATCAGTAAAAGCTGGGAAGTATTATCATTAGAAAAATATATTGAAGTGAAAAGAATACCAAGAGGCCTACGCATATTTACTATACCAACATATTCAGGAGAAAATTCTGAACTATTCAAGGAGTGGGAAGAGAATAACACACAGTGCTCACTCAATATGATCAGGATTCTCATAAAATATGCTAAACTTAATTTGGAAGAGATTTATAATCAAATAAAAAAATTGGAGGAACAGATTGAGAAGAGTGAAGAAAAGGAAGATAAAATATTATTGAGAAAAAATATGGAAGGGAAATTGGAGAAATATGAAGTTGAAATACAGGAACGCAAGAAAAACAAATTCCTACGGGATGAAAAAGATTATAAATATGGTAGGATTTTAACTTTTGCGAGAAGATTTGAAAGCCTCAAACTGGATATGTGACGAAAGGACCTTAGAACTGTTCCTAGTAATGATGATACTCCCAGTGAATTGGACGTAGATGTAAGTGAAGGGGAAAGCTCTTCAGAACGTATGGAAACTCCAAGTAGGAATACTTTTTTAGAGGAAATGCAAATATTATATCTGGATCAAAGGATTAATGAGGGGCAGAGGAAGAAATTACAATTGAGGCTCTGGAAGAAAAACAGACCAAATGGTAAACATAAAAGAAAAACCAGAAGAGCCAAAAGAAATAGGAAAAAGACAATATCCCCTAAGAAGTCAGAAGAAATAACATTAAATCAGCCAAAATTGGTGATAAATCTTTCAGACTATGAGTTAACTTCATCTGAACTACAATTATTAAATAAAGGTTTATCATTTTGCCCTGAAAAACATTTTGATTATGTAAATACTCGTATTGACATTTATAAATTTATTCGAAAATTAAAATTGGCAAAATTTTATTCTACAAATTCCAGCAACACAGATCTAGATCATGAGGAGGTACTAACTGATCATTCTATGACAACAGATTTGCAAATTGATCAGATTGCAGATTTGAAAACTCTATTTGACTTATATCATGATTTACCGGATGAGGAGTATACTGAAGCTGAGGTCCTTCGAGAATTGCAAGTGGACACTAATAAACATCAATTTAGCAATTTTAAAGAAAGATCAAAGTTTTGTCCAGTCTTATCACCTGGTAACAAAATTGACATATTTTCTGAATTAGTGATGGAGGATCTAAATAGATTACAAAAGACTAGACATCATGGACAACGGGAAAATTTGACGAAAGAAGAACGATTGGCTTTAAAGAAATTGACAAACAATAATAACATCATAATAAAACCTGCGGATAAAGGTGGAAATATTGTGATTCCTAACATACGGAGCTATATGTCTAAGGAAATACAGGCAATTGAATGATGAATCCAATTATAAAAAATTAAATCATAATCCCATGAATCGAATGATTTATCAATTACATTCAAGACTTGATGATTGGTATGAACAATCACTTTTGAACAAGGAAGAACTTCAATTTTTGCAAAAAGAAAATCCAACCATACCCACAATTTACTTCTTACCCAAGATACATAAATCCTTAACAGCACCACCAGGAAGGCCAATAGTTTCGGCGTGTGATTTATTATATGAGAGAATTTCAGATTATGTTGATTATTATCTAGCACCCATAGTGATGACCTTAAGTTCATATATTAAAGATTCAGGAGATTTATTGCGAATTTTATCGGATATAAATTGGTCAGATGAATATTTATTGGTCACAATTGATGTTGTGTCGTTATATACATCTATTAATCATGAAATTGGCTTGAGAGCAGGTGAATATTTTTTAAGGCAGAGGAGTATTGTGGAGTATGAGCATTCAAAACTGTTATTATCTATGATAGAATTATGTCTCAAAAATAACATCTTTATTTTTAATCATGAAATTTACCAACAAATGTGCGGAACGGCAATGGGCATTTCCCTTTCTCCGAATTATGCCAACCTCACAATGGGTTGGTGGGAAAGGGAAATTGCTTGGGGTAAGGACAATGATGTATTTATGGATAAAATTGCACTTTGGGTTCGGTTTATTGATGACTTATTTATAATTTGGCAGGGATCACAGGAGGACTTTCAGTTGTATTTTAACAAATTGAACAACAATGATTTAGGTTTACAATTCACATGTGAAATGAGCAAATTATCGATTAATTTTTTGGACATTAATATCTATGTGGAAAATAATAAACTAGAAACCACAGTATATCGTAAGAAAACTTCAACAAACAGCATTCTGAATGGTAAAAGCTTTCACCCTAAACCTCTTATAAAGAGTATCCCATATGGGGAGCTACTCAGAATGCAGAGAAATTGCTCTAATGATCGGGAAGTTGAGTTAAAATATCAAGACACTATACAAAGATTTAGACAAAGAGGGTATAATCAGAAAATTCTACAAAAGAATTTAGAAAGAGTACGAACCATCCCTCGGGATGAAACATCAGTTCCAAAACGAGCAAGGACAAGACAGGATAATTCTGGTGAAAGTAAAGTTAGAATGATATTGGATTACACAAAGGAAAGTGGCTTAATTAGAGGAATTTTGTGTAAACATTGGCATGTTTTACCCAAAGATCAAGATTTGGGTCCTAAAATTGGTTTAGCCCCATTAATAACATATAGGAAAGCACCTTCATTAAAAGATCATCTTATTAGTAGTCACTTCATTATAAAAAATCAACAAAATTGGCTGTCAGAAAAACAACTTGGATTTATTAAATGCAATAGTTGTAAAGCATGTAAAATTGGTAGATCAACCAAAGAAGTGAAATTATGGAATGATATGAAATTGAAGATAAAACATCGAATTACTTGCAATACAAAATTTACAGTCTACGTCATTGAGTGTCATTGTGGTTTAAAATACATAGGTAGTACAATTTGCATGCTTAAGAAAAGAATTTTAGAACATATTAGAGCAGTTCTGCATAAGGATTTCACATATGCTATTGCTAAACATTTTCAGCAACATGAAGTGAACAGCTGGAAACAGTTATGGTATTATGGAATTGACCATATTCCTGAACATGAGAGGGGTGGAGATAGAGTAAAGAAACTCAGACAACTTGAATCTAAATATATTATCTTAATGAGGACAAAGAGCCTATTGGGATTGAATAATGATGAGGAACTTTTTGTTCATCTTTAAAGTTTGGAATATTGGTATTTATCATGTTAATGATGTCTTTATGAAACTAGAATACTTTAATTTAAGTTAAATGTTAAAATGTGAATTCAAAACATTTTTTGTATACAATTACTGTGGCTACTCCTCATAAGTATTTTTAAATTAATCATGTACATAAGAAGTTGATTACTTTTTGCCTACCTTTCAAAATGATATAATGGGATAATTATTAATTTATTTAAGTGATTTTTGATTCCCTTCTCCATAGTATTTTGTTCAGATATTTTCTTTTCAACCCCAATGCAATTGCTAACTACTGAAAAATTCCTTTTTAGGTTAATTATATGAGAGTATACACGGAAAAACTACTCAGACCATAATGCATTGTAATGACTTTGGGAATAAAGCACTATAAATAGTGAGAATGGTGAAAGGACTGTAAAACCAGGAAGAAGACTGTAAAGTCGAAACGCGTTGGTTTTCTCTTTTTGCATTGATTAAACTTGATTTATTTTTTGAGGAGCTGAACGGAGTGCGTGGCATTTATCTCTTGCTTACAAAATTAATTGAGGGTTCAGCCACCCTCTTTGCCTCGCACCAGCTGAGTGTGCGTTGTTTTTTCTCTTGGCGTGCTTTGTTTTGAATATATATATATATATATATATATATATATATATATATGGCAGATGCGTGGTAAAGGCATGTGTGGTGAAGGCATTCTTGTTAAAGTCATACATTCTTCTCCTGCCAATTTCGACCTCTGCCTAACCATTATAACGTATGCCATGTCTGCCCTAAAAGGAACTTTCTTGGAATGTAGATGGAAAGACTGTAAGGAAAAAAGAAAATCCATAAAAAGAAGAAGTTTTATCCAGAAGGTGTCATGCAGAATGGTGACTGACTGTTTTCTGGTTAAAACATAAACTGAATATTGCATTACCACAATGCGTCATAAGTCTGAAAGGGAATTAATTTTTATAATTAGCTATTTATATGCTAGATGCTCTGGTTTCTTATTATTGCTTCTCTTAAATATGAGCACTGAAAAGTAATTTAAGAGATGCCCTGTATGAAATTTCTATTATTTTGTGGCTGCTGGTTGCCTTATGGTTTGAGATATCTATATTTTTTCTTTGAGCATGATGTGGTATTATTCATTTGTACTTCACTGAATGGGTCACTTTACCACACTTCACTTACTTATTCATATGACTAACCTGATCACTAAGACCTGATTGTTTGACTATTTTTATTTACAACAATTTAGGAAGAAAAGCATAAGTTACACCACGCAAATTAAATTTGTGTTTGTTCAACTGTAAGTAACAAATATGTTTGTTAAAAAGTTGCATCACTGAGTGGGTGGGTGGGTGGGGTGGTTCGGGTCCCAGGAGTCGCATGTTTATAATTTTTGGGGAGGGAGTGAGCAGTTTATGGGTATCTAATTTAAGTATTCTCTACTAATGCCCCTGGTTACAGCTAAAAAGAACTTTTGTAAATCGGGTCCTGAAGAGAGAAATGGCAAGAGAGACAGTTGTGTATGCGTGTGCATGTGTGTGTGGCCAGGTTTAACACTGGTGGGTCTAGTGAAACAATCTTTTTTGCCTCACTCACATGACCTCCTTTTCCACTAATGTCCTCACTACCACCCTCCAACAGTGCCATGCATCTCTCCACAGCCCCTCTCTCAAATGCATTTCATGTGTTTAATAGCACTGCTCATACCTGAGTAGGGTGTCAGAGCACTTCACATCACACATATATTATACAGCAACAATGAATCAAACATGGAAATCAGCTTATAGGAACTGCTACACAAGAAAATGAGGATTACAAAATGTAGGACTCACATGTCATCCATACTAGTACACCATATATTTTAAGAGTGTTTGGTCTGGAGACGCACAAACTCAGGATTTAAAACGTACCACAGTGATTGAGGATGGCTTTACTAATAAGAATATATTTTTCCCGAAACTAACCCCTATTAGAAACATTAGGGTAATCAAAGAATGGGGAAACATCATAACGTTCTCATTTATGCTTTGCAGTTTGAATGCATCTCTTTGATGACAGTTCATAGGTCACTGTGCTATAGGATTGTAACTTATGAACTGCTAGTAATAAAATGATCTCTATGTCAAAAGCAGTAACCTACTGAGCTACCCAAATTAAATACTACATGGTACACATTCTTTGCAGCAGGCATATCAACCCTCTGGGCTACACTATTACAAGTCAAAACTGCTAGGAGACTCTGATCTCTCTCTCTAGCAGGATCATATTCCCCACAGTTATTTTAACATGTTCATTGTTGCCTGAAAACTGCTGGATTCCCAAGGAACTCTGCAGCAGGTGCTCCTAAACCTATAATTTATCCCTACACCAAGTCCCCCTACCCCAAAAAATAAATCAGCGTCAGGTGCGGCTGCACCAGTTGCACCACCGTAAAGCTGAGTGTGTGTGTGTTGTGTGTTGCTGTTTTGCAGTACACACCTTATGGCACCCACTCTCATTTGCTCTCTTTATTTGTGGATGCAATTCGTATGAAAGAAATGTGCACTTGCGGTGTCCAGTAAGCGGTTGTTTTGCAGGTGTCAGTCACGCTCTGTGGCTTGCATGCAATTACTGTTTTTAATATCTCTCTTCCTATCTTATAAACCCGTTGCTAGCAGGAAATAGATTTTTGTGGCCGACTGAACAAGACATTTTTGGACATAATAAATGTAAAGTGAAAACAAAAAAGGCATGAAAACAATGATTACAGTGTAAGAGTATAAAAGAAAATGTATATCAATCATTAAATAAATATAAACAAAAAGGAAAAGTAAATCAGATTAAGACGTATTTTTGTTGTTTTCAGAAGGATGTTATAGAATAACATTTTGCAACTATAAATATCGTCAATAGCTCTACATATATTCAGTCAACATAAAACTATTTACATGATATGGTTAATGAAATTCAGAAATTTGAATTCTGCTGATAGAAAACTGTGTACCTGATCCAGTCCCTGGATGTAATGCAGGAAGCCACATGCAAATAAAGTATATGATTATGTGACTGAGATAAATTGATAAATATGTCGGGCTTATGTATTACAGTTTAAGAATTAAGAAATTACAACTTTTATTAGTTTTATGCAGAAATATGTAGAGGATATTTTTTCTCATTTGGGTACTAACGTTTGCAACATTAGGACCTGATTGCGTGCCTCGCCGCTGTACTGCCGTGGCAGCGGTCCCAAGAAGTTTGATGAGTCGACGGTCTTCCACCTGCTGTATAGCAATGTTTCTGTTGTGGTGGTGGTCTTGATGCGGTGGTTTTCTGATCGAGATGGACCACCCTACTAGGAACCTCACTTTTGCAGGTTTTGTTCCACAGTGCTAATTCATATATGTGTATGTACACAAAGCAAGTCTGAAAATACACACATATGTATTAGACTTATGGAAAACATACCTAGTCCAACAGCACAGGTCTGCTGCCATTGTAACAGTGAAGGAATACAAGTGGCTTAACAAAGGAGTTGATGCGACGGTGTGGATTTTCTACGTGGGAAAGTATCTGCAGCAAAGGGAAGACCTTGAAGAGGAGCTTTGTGATGGGAAGAGGAGTGGAAACTGGATATAAGGTGAGTACTTACCTTATATCTCATGTTTCTGCCAGGTCAAGTATGGAGGTCTTCCTGCCACAGTCGGCTTGGTGGTGAGCCACATCGTAATACCGCCGGAACAGGGCCTGTGACCACCGTTCATGTGGAAGTGAAAGACTTGCGGGGCGGAGAGACAAGGTGGTCTTTCATCAATGAGACCACCAATATTGTAATTCGGCTGACACACCGCCTAGTCGGTGGTCAGGTATTCAGACGCTGCCACGATGGTGGTACCAAGACCACCAAAGTCATAATCAAGCCCTAAATCATGATCATCATCATTTTTTATTTCAGGAAATATTATGAAAAAAATATTTTACTGGTGAGGTAAGGCATGGTAAAGAAGTATAATAATCATCAATGCACTTACACGGTATTTAAAGTCCTATGGCAACAAATTACTTAGAGCAAAACTGGCCACAGAAGAGACCTGAGAACTTATTACAGCTGTATCATTAAAGTTTTTCTAAATGGAGGGAGCTGCTCTCTTGGGCGGAACGTATGACGTAGGTTTTTCCATAAGGTTCTGGATGGAAAATGCCTGTCTGACAAGTAGGCCTCTTGTGGTTGTCTCAGTTGGAAACAGTTGTGTTTTCCACTGGAACATAAATTCCTGCTTAGATGGTGAGGGAGATTTTGCTACTGAGGTGTATTGCCTTAAATCAACTTACATGACCATTAGAGACAAGTCATGAGTACCACTGCTGATCCTTAAGAATATTTTTGTTGTTGTGGGGACCAGATTGTGTCCACTTGAGCCCTGACCTGCTGGTCTGAATAGCGATCCATTGTCTTTGAATGCTTCAGCACTTAACTGAATGACTGGGGGTAGGAAGATACACATTCTTTATTTCCCAAAAAGCAGAGCAACGCAGTACAATTAAGTCAGACAACCAGAAAATAAATAAGGGGATACCAGTCAGTTTATGGAAGTGACTTTTAAAAGTATTTAATTAGGACCCTTAAATGTAACAGAAAGTAGGATGGTGCAGTTCAGAGAGATTCCCTGAACATGTCCATCCACAGACACTGTGTCCCAGTAGAAAGGTATGAATTATGGCATACCCATGATCAGATGTGTTAAGATGAAGCAGCATGACAAAAACAGCAGGCAATTAACAGCATGCCGGACCTGTTGCAAGCCAACAATTTGACAGGAAAGTTCAAAATGTTGATGTTACTTAAATCCACATATTAGGTGGACAAAACTTTGTAAATGATAATCAAGGAAAACATATGGAAGAGGTCTCAAGCAACAAAGCTGGACGAAATATGCCTTAATGAAGTCTCCTGAGGTCTGAAGTTGGGAGAAAGTGTAGCTGACTTTGTCATTTTCATATTTGGACTTTGTTAGCTGGAAAGAGAGTCTTTATACTGGTGATTGAGGAGTTTCGCTTCTGAAACCCATTCTCATGGTTCCCTAAACCGACTGAAGGCAGCAATCTCATTGTGGAGTCTTACAAATTGAATGAGAGAAACGTGGAGCCCAGCAGTAGAAATCAATTTCTGCAGCCATCCATATGCCTCAGCAAAGGCTACAATGAATTTCTGTGCTTCATAAAAAGACAATAGGGAGAGACTTCTGCTGTGAGGGTACCCTTGTTAGTTATGGTCTAACAGTGGCAGCTGCCAGTATGTGTATGTCCTCTCTGTTGAACACTTTTACTTTGAATAAATATTGAGCCAATCCAAGGAATCTAGGGCCAGATGTATGAAACTTTTTTGCATTAGCAAACGGTGCGAATTGCAAAATTCGGCCGTTTGCGAATGCAAAAATGTGGTCTGTGATGCATGAAAGGCATTTGCAGACCAAAAATAAGAAATCACAAAAATTGCGATTTTTTTCCTTGCGACCTGCTTTTGCGAGTCGCATTTTGCGATTCAGTATTTCCAGTATGAAATTGCGAGACGCAAATTGCGATTCGCAAAATCCAAGTCGCAAGTCGATGCACCAAAAAATCGCAAATTGCGATTTTTCGCAGAATGGCATTTTGCACATGCAACATACCACTAAGCGAAACCAGGTGGTAACCAGGTGCAACCTATATAAAGAGGCCCAGAATGTCTCAGACTCTTTTCCACAATGGCTGCACTCTACGTAATGGCGAGGAGGATGAGGATCTTGGCAGGTTTGAGGAGAGGGAGGAGAAGACAGGAGCACATTTTCAGAGTGCGTATTACACTTTTGACCAGACTGAGAAGGAAATATTTGAGAGGTATAGGTTGAACTCAGCCATGATACTTGATCTGATAGCTGAGCTACAACCCATACTGCAGTGCAGAACACATAGGACTCATAGTGTCCCCACCCATGTGCAGGTATTATGCTCCCTCCACCTACTTGCCTCAGGGAGCTATCAAGTGGTCATAGCAGCAGCTGGAGGGGTCTCACAGAGTACCCTCTCTAGTTTTTTCAATGCATTTATCAATGCCATGCTGAGCAGGATACACCAGTACATCAGATTCCCCCACACCCACAGGAAATACAGCAGACAAAAATAGATTTTTACCAGATAGCACAGTTCCCCCATGTCCTAGGTGCCATAGATGGTACACATGTTGCAATCTGTCCACCATCAGCCACAGAGTATGTGTACCGCAACCGTAAATACCAACATTCAATGAACATACAGGTGATATGCAATGCCTCCTACATCATAACAGATCTCGTGTCCAGGTACCCAGGGAGCACCCATGATTCATACATCATTCGCCATAGCGGCATTCACACAAGACTGCTAGCTGGGGAGTTTGGAGAAGGATATCTACTAGGTATTGTCCCTCTGTACACTGGCACATTGATGGCGTGCTGATGTCAGATGGCTCAGTTACTCAATATACCCTCTGTCCCTTCCAGGAGACAGTGCCTACGCAGTGCACACCTACATGATGAGCCCTACCTAAATCCTACTACACCTGCTGAACGGAGATACAATGCAGCACACAGGGCGACCCGCAACGTGGTGGAACGCACCTTTGGACTGCTGAATAGTCGCTTCCGGTGCCTCCACAAAAGTGGAGGGGCACTACAGTACAGCCCAGAAATGACATGTAGAATAGTGGCTACTTGTGCAATCTTGCACAATATAGCTACCACCAGGGGCATACCTGTAGAAATATGTGATTCTGAATCTGATGAGGTTGATGATCCCATACCACCCCTACAGCCAGCAGACAGGACCAGTGCAGCAGAGGGAAGGCAAAGGCGTGCTGACATCACACACAACCATTTCAGATGTAAGTATGAACAACACAAATGCACTGACAAATGTACCTGTAGTGAGTAAATTTATTACCTTAATGTCAGGTAATGTTAGTCCAACGAATACCACCAAAAGTGATTTTAAAAAAACCCAATAGAAGTCCACAGTAAAGTACTATTCCTTCATAGTGTACTCATTACCCCTCTGGCCACTACATTCACTTCTTGTGCCCACGCACGCCACTCGGGTGCCCAGTTGCCTCACTGGCACCTCGATTGTCTGCCTCTGTAGCAGTGCTGTGCCTTGCACTGTGCCGTCTGGTGTCCATTGCGGGCACAGCTAGGCTGCTGAGGCTGGATGTGTCCTTCGTGTCCCCAAGTCCAAGCTCGCTAGGTGTGGCTGACCTGTTTCCTATTATATTGTCAATCACATTTGTGCTTTGGACTAGTCCGTGAGCCACATCCCTGCTGCTGTGTGCTGCCTCCACCTGTGCAGCCACTGCACGATGTGAAATTTGGGAGGTGGAATTAGCCAGCCTAGTCACAGAGCGACAAAATCCCCCGAACATGCTCATGAAGTGTCTCTCCTGCCTGCGGTGGCTCACCCTGTCATGGTGCAGCTCCTGACAGAGTTCCCTCACAGCAGAAGTGAGCTCCCTTGTGTCCTGCGATGCCTGGACCTGCCCCTTATGCAGCTGTTCAATGTTTGCATTCAGGCACTCCAGCTGGCGATGCAGGCCCCCCATGTTGGCATTATGTTGCTGCATCTGTTTTTGTAATGCAATGATCTTTTTATTCTGCAGGCGCTGCTGCTGCAACATAGCTGATTCCAGGCCACCAAAGAAGGAGGTTCCCTCACCTGCCTACGCCTGTGCACCTGTATTTGTAGCCATTCTGCGGGGTGCTGTGGTCTGCTGCGAACTGGGCTCCTGCATCTGGGTGCATCTGCCAGTTGGGTATGGTGTATGTGGGCCTTCCTGCTGCTCATTGGAGTCCTGACTGAGCTCTGGCAGTGGCAGTGCCCTGGGCCTGCGTCGGAGTGCCGCAATGTTCAGAGACCCACTCGTGTTGGAGTCTGAAGCAGTATGGGTGTCAGTCTCCCCTAAGCTGGCACATGCTGTGGCTGCTGGGCCTGGCCCACCTGCAACGACAATATGCAGCATGTCAGTGATGTTTGTTACAATTACGGTCACACAATGGTAATGAAGGTACAGGTACTTCTCTTCACTGTGCTGTGGGTGTTGTGTTCTTCTGGGTGTCGCTCTACTTACTTACATTGTATGTGCTACTTACAGCTCAGGGTTGTGGACTGCCACTCCCATAATGCATTGTTGTGCTGCTTCTAAGATGTGGAATAGACTACTTCTCACAATGTTTTACATTACTTGCTAATTCCTAAGGGGCTTTGTGCATGCACATATGGGGTTACAATTCAATATTGCACTTACCTTTGCTGGTACTTGGTGTGCCGGAGGTGTCAATCTCAGTTACCCAACTGACTGCTTCAGGGAGGAATGTGGACTCCACTAGGTCCTCTATCGGGGTGGAGGGTGACTCTGTGGGTGGGCCGCCTCCTGTGCTCCTGGCCTCCTGCATTCGTCTTGCCACCCTCTCCTTGGCACGGGACCGCAGGTCGTACCACTTCTTCTTAATTTCTTCAACCGAACGCTGTGCCACTCCAACAGCTCAGATCTTTGTTTGTATTTCTGCCCAGAGTCTCCTTTTCTCACTCTCAGGCACCTGGAGTTAGCTTTTGCCAAAAAGCCGGTCATGGCTCCTGACCACCTCCTCTGTCAGCACCTCCAGCTCTTGCTCGCTGAATTTCAGCTTATGCTTTCTTTCTCCCTTCTCCTTTCCTTGGGCAGAGGTGTCCATGGTTGTTCTGGTGTGTTGCCTCCTTCAGAGTGTTGCTCAGTGTGGCTGGGCTGACTCTCTCTGGATGCTGGTTTGGGTGTGGCACCTGAAACTGCCTGGGATGACTCACTTCCTGCTTGTGATGTCATCAGGCTCCTCCAGGTGTGCTTTCTCGCAATTTGCGATTTTCAATTACCGAATCGCAATTTGCGAAAATGCTAATTGCGATTCGGTAAATGGGCCTTGCAAACCACAAGTAGCGATTTTTAAGAAATCGCTAATTCCGAATCGCAAATATGATACATGGCCTATTGCGACTCGGAAATAGCGATTTCTTAAAAATCGCTATTTGCGATTCGCAAAGCCATTTCTTCATACATCTGGCCCCTAATTTATTGGGCATTTCCTATGATCTGTTCCCACATAAAAGAGCTTCACTCCTTGTAGACACTCAAATCAGAACTGACTGGGTGAGACCAACGTATCAAGTATAGAATCTTCATCATGCGTTAGTCTGTCATAGTGCATACACCCATCTAGATTATTTTTCCTAATCTTTAAATTGATGACCATGAGAACACCTTCTGTTGATTCGGGGATTTGACAATTTACTCACATTATGCCATCAAACTATGTCCGTTTAACAGAAATGAGCTCTGTTTGTTAAGTGTGGAGGCAACTTTACTCAGTGGCCCAATACCTACTGCACACTGATCAATTCCCTTTGTGGACCAGCCTGGCCACTAAACCTTTTTTTAATCCAAAGGATGATGGACCAAATTTAGTTGTTCATTAAGACAATTGACAAACAGCAAATATACCACAACCCAAATATGATTTCCCCCCCCAATTTATTAACATTTTAAATGTCACTAAAACTACCAGTGATACCATAATAGGAAAACAATGATGTGGAAAAACAGTGGTGACTCTTTGTTAGGGGCCCCAGGGCCCAGCTCATCCGCCTCCTGAAAGGCTCTACATTCTGCAGCTTTCCTCTATGAATCCTGAAGCTGAGTATTATTTAACTTAGCAGTGTTCATCAAAACATGTCTCCTGGTTCCTAGTGACAGTAAGAGGCAGAGGAGAGGGCTGAATTACAATCCAGCTATAGAATGCTGTGACACACAACACTCTGTATGAGGGATTTCTGGATTGTGCATGTCTCAGGGTTGCTGTTCAACTACAGTCCTGTCACATGGGCACAATCCATTTGCTTTTAAAGATATACTGCACATGCTTCAGAAACTACAGCACATCAGCTAAAATGTGGCTTTCAGGGTGCATGTGAGTGTATCCCTGAGGCCAATGAGAAGCCACCCACAGCAACAGGGGAAGGATCTCCAGCTCTGTCCCAGTTTCTTATAGGGCTGTGCTTTTAATCCTAATATGAAGCTGGGAGCGGGATTAGGGTGGTCTTTCCCTTTTCAAACCTGCCCTTGCTGCTTTGTCTAGCTCCTTTTTTTTATCATGGCTTGCTGGTTCCAATGTCCAGCACCAGATTGCTCTTCTGCTGCAAAAGAAGCAAGGTAAGTACAAAAAAAGTTTCTTTGTTCATGTATGTGTGTTTGTGAGTGACTGAAAGTTAATGCGATTGAGTGAAAGTGTGTGTATGAGTGTGTTTGCACGAGTCATTGAGAGATGAAGTACATTTGAATAAGTAAAAGTGAGCACAAATGAGTGAGTGAAGTAGTGAGAGTGTGCTAGAAGGAGTGAATGACTGGACACTGAGCAAGGGAGTAGAAGTGAGTTAGGGGTGTAGGTATCAATGGTGTAGCAGGTGTAGTTGTACCAGGGCCTAGAGTCAGTGGGTGTGAAAGGGTGAGTGAGATGAGAATAAGAACCAGTGAGTTAAGTGCATTTGTATATGGGTAAGAGTGAATGGGAGTGAGTATGAGTGACAGTAAATTAGTAGGAGAATGTGAGTTAGAGTGACTGTGCTGGATTTGTATCTGGGTAAGTGTGAGAGCGAGTGAGTATGAGTGAGGCAAATTTTGAAAAAAATGGGGTGAAGTCCTGCCAGTTATTACCCCCACCACTTTCAAAGATCAACTGCCACCACTGCAGAAAACCACATTATACCATAGTGACACTGTTTACAATAGCTGTGCAAATAAATGCCAAATATGGGTGGTAAAGGTGTTTCCACATGTCCTTTTTTTCTTTGTAAGGACCACTTCTAGTGAATATTTTACTTCTGCTGGCCTACCCTGGCATGAATGTAGGTCAGTAAACTGGCAATGCAATGTGCTAAATGTTCAATGCTGTCATATTATAATGTAAACTTTTAAATATGTCCTGTATGCCATAATAATGTATATGGGAGTTGCTTGTTTGCAAAGGAGAATTTTAAATATTTGGGCACCCATCTTAATTAAAGTATTTGGATAAATTCAAAAACTGTACATAAAATCCATACTTTACTCCTAATTAAAGAACACAAGGTTGAGTGTAGACCTTGTGGTTATAGTAACTTTATTACGTTTTGCGTCCTGTTGATTTAGTGGCAATTTGTTGATTTTTCAGGCACTTTCAAGGGCAACAATAATAATTGGATGAGGCATTTTCTGCCCTAATTAAATAACTCTATTGCCTGTTTAGATCAGAAAAATGTGTTTTCCTCCTAAAGCTTGTGCACCTTGCTCTATAACTATGTAATTGATCTTAGTTTTTTTTGCCCCCTTTATGACAACCCCAAAAACAGTTTGCTCATCCCAATGTTGAAACATTTGGTGCACTTGCCATCACGTAAGCCTTGTTTTGCTGCGTAGATCTGCACTGGTACAATCGGCTTAATTTTAAGCAGTTAAATATATCGATCATGGTTATCAACCCTGCAAGAATATTTTACACCATAGTCATTTCTCTTGATTTTAGACATCATATGAGCTCCTTTTTCTGTGACATCTGTAAGTCTGTTCTTGTTTTTCTTCTTTACTTCTCCTTTGTGTTACCATTTTTGTATCAGGGCAGCATATTGCTTGAGATTTTGAAAAGAATGTGGTAGGTGGATTTAGAATTGAATGATAGTTTTCCCTCCATCAGCACTGTTTAAAGTGTTCCTGTAGAGTTGAGATCCACTACAGCGAAGTGTGCCCATAGAAAATGTGATTTGACATTTTATTTGAACTTTAAGGAAAATCATTTTTAATTTTTAATTTGGCTTCAATGCATCAGATTTTTTTTAACCCTACATACTTTTTATACATGAACATGTGAGAGCATTTCATATGCATACACTTCATATAGCAATCAGACACATTTAACCTTAATGTTATTTGGTTTGTGTTGGAAATTGGGTCATTATTTCTGTGGCCACACAAGTAATAATTCCTCAATTTTCCTCAGCGGGAACGAAACACCCCATTGTAGTGCTTGACTCTCACAGGGTAGCAGAGGCGGAGAAGTCTAAGGCCTACTCAGGGTAGGTGGTTGAGCTAGTAGTCACCAATCACTGGCACACAATAATAGCACTCTATAAATTATTGTCTAGTCAGTTATTATGCACACACTACTAAATACTACGCATAATTTACAAATATCAATTGTCGGATGGATCCCTTAGAGGGGTTACCCAAGCATATCAAGTGAGTTTCAACATACATGGCATTGAGTAATAACCATATTACTTCGGCATGAATCATTGTCATAATTGCAATAATGATGTATCAATAAACCATATGCAATCATCATAAGAACCCAATAAAACATTTATCAGGAATAAAGTTTGTGTTTATTCATTTTTTATATATTTGCCATTGAACTGTAGTGATTAGAACAACCCCTAGATGGCATAACACTAAAACAGCTACATGAAACAGCAATTCAATGTTAGCATACAATCAGCCCCTAGAGGGTGTAACCAACAGTGCCTCACACAATTTAGACCTTATCATACACACGGCCCCTAGATGGAGAATTACCCACAGCTGCAGACCAAAAGCTCCTGCCATGGGAGACCTTCAAAATGTCTTGAATAGTGAGAAAAGTGAGGAATTTCACCCCCCCTCCCCACACACTTAGGATGGGAACACAGATGATGACATGAGAAGAAGAGGCACGTCATACTGAGCAGGTTGGTGCTGGTCCCATCATCCTACGACCATCATAGGCTAAGTTATGGGGGGAAATGTGTTGTAAATATAGGGCCCTGCAAAGCATTAGGGGGCAATTTTACTGAGAAGTGTGAAAATCATAGTATTGGCTCTAGCGCTGAGCTGGGGAGAGCACCAGAGAGGTTTTTCATGGTGGTTTCCTTTTTCTAAAATGCAGACTTGCATGTCGTTTTTCCCATTTTGGATGGGGGAGTGCCTGGTCCCACCTCAGCAACACAGAGCTGGCTGGCATTGGAGGGTAGTAAAGGAGAGCCAAACTCAAGCTACCTTTGCCGGCCCCCTGCATGGACTACACTCCTGCCTGTGGTCGCGGGAGCCAGCAAGACGTCTTTGTATCTGCCCACTCCTATGGGCAGACGTGTCCAGGGGAGGCTTCCTACCGCTGCATTCTGGGGATCAGGATGGGGTCCTCGGTAGGCCTGTGTGGAGTTCACTGAGTTTGACTGCACAGTATTCAGCGGAGGTAAAAAAAACTCTGGAATTCCGCAGAGGCGGAGTTCCGGGTCCTGAACGCACCTGATCTCAAAAGCTCTAAGCAGGGTCAGGCCTGATCGCCAGGCCCGACCCTGCTTAGCGCTTCTGAGATTGGGCACATTTGGGAGAGGGCCCTAGGGAGTGGAAGGCCAGTGCAGAAGAGGCCTGAAACAGCTACTTTTACTGCATATGGCCCTGGCCTGAATTCAGGCCAGGGTCGTAGGCAGCGAAAGCTACCATTTCAGTCCTTGTTTGTGCACAAACAACGAAAAAGAGATGAGGACTTACCTGGGTCTTCCAGGGGTCCTCATCTCCTCATTGTCCAATAGCGACGAGTCTGCATCGGCTGCCTCCCTCTGGCCTCTGCTCTGTTGCACACTGCAGCCCAGATATGGGCTGCACAGTGCAAGTGCAGACTGACTGCACTTGCACTGTGCAGCCCATAAATTGGCTGCAGCGAGCACAGGGTGTGCTCTGCTCCACTGATAGGGCTAGCTGAGTGTTTGCACTATCTCTGTGCTCCAAGTGGAGCGTGGGGTTCTAAAAACTCTGTTAGCTCTGCCAGCGGAGCGGAACTCCCCACACACCCGAGGCCTGGGCCTGCTGCTTTTTCCTTAACACTTAAAGCAAAATAGGAGCAATCCTAAAGAGGGAAGGGAAGACCATGTCTTCCTCTCAAAACATAAATCAGTCACAATCTGACATGGTTGCCCATATGGAGACATTCCAACCATGTTTTGAACTGTCCTGTTGAGAAACTATCTTTTATATTGCCACTATCTCACTCATGTTCTTGGCAAATAAAAAAATTGGACAAGGTGGGCTCATTCACGTAATGTGGCACGCTTCATCATGGACCATCTATCCCCACACTGGTAAGACAGTGCTACTAAGGCAGACTCAACCTCGAGTGGGGTTAACTCAGGAGAGTTTTTATAAATTAGTACTTTTGGACAATATTTTGGGGATCCAGCTGTTAAGGTTATAAATCCCTTAGTGTAAACCACAAACTACCCTTTATTTGGTGGAACACTACGGCTGATTAAAAATAAAGTATCTTCAGTGGATGCTACTAGGGTATAATGACTCTCATATCTGTCTGTACGCCTGCCAACATGTTTCTGCCCTTCTAACAGACAAAGTAGGTCTTGGGCATTCATCAGGGATTCATTTATGGATCCCTGCATTGTGGTAACAATAAACCCAAATAGTGCAAGCAAACAAGAGGGGACCTCCCTCTCATGCAAACAATGTTCGGTTAATTCTACCTAATAGTCAAAGGAGCTATTGCCTTATGCTCTGAGACATGAGACGGCTATTAGATGGGTCATGATAGGATGCAGGTGGGTGCTGCCCCTTGAGGAATATGTTACTACAGGGGATGCCCTCCAAAAACAGGACAGTTCAAACCATGGTTGAAATGTCTTCATACGCGAACCACCTCTCTGGTTTTCAACAGGGAAGCACAGTGGGGCTTCCCTGCATTCTTGCGGTAAAGGGGGTTCAGAGATGGGGTCTTGCGGTGCTGGAGGTCCTGGGATGGGGTTTTCATAAGTCCACCTGGTGAATGATGGACGAGATAGGAACACAGGGAGGGGCCCCATCTACAACCTCTTCCTCAACATTATAAATACAGTCTTCTTGCAACATCCCCTGAGTCCACCTCAGGTGAAAATGGCAGTGGAGCCCCATGATCTCTGAGGAAATAAAAATTAAGTCAAAGGACACCAAACTTTAGAATGCCATAACTCAGGCTCTGTTGGGCTGATATGGACAATCCTGGGCTCATTTACTCCTGGGGGTAATCGCGATCCACCAGAGGCAGTTGCAACAACCCCCTCACCTCCAAAGCAGTGCAGTCCTTCAAAAGCTGGTACTTCTAGCTCCCTGCCCCAGTTCTGCTTTGCCGGCTTTTTTTGGTGGGTGCAGAAAAGTCCAGGGATTCCCCCAACTGGTCCTCAGGGGAGTAAAGGGGCCAGCCTCACTGAGTGGGTGTCAGGGGTCCCCACTTCTAGTTCTCCATGGCTGTCCCAGGACTCCGCAGTGCAGTAGTTATAAAATCTACAGACAAGAGAGAATCTTCCCCTTGAGCAAGAGTTTATAAAGGGAAGAAGAAGGTTCCAGAAGACAGGAACCTCTAACCAATCCTGGACTGCTACATCACTTTTCTACCCCTTCCCCACCTGTCCTGCATTGCACGTGGGGATAATCCAAAATGGCGTCTTCAAGGAGCCACTGGTAATATCAGCTCCTGGGGTCTCAGCTCCACCCCTCACTGTCATCATGGTGAGGGACTTGCACACTAGAATTTCAAAGGGTACCTTCCCCCTGTGGGTTGGCTCCAGTTGTCTGGGTACCCTCTTTTGTTCAGTGGGCTTGGGCAAGCCCATCCCTGGTGCAGTGTGACAGCTGGGCGATTGATACAGATCATCCCTCCCTACCCCCTTCCTCCTCAGGGGCTAGGAGAAGTTGAGCTAATTGTTCCTTTGGTGTGAGGACAGCCTTTGCTTATCCTGCTGGAAAAAAACAAATAAATTGACACAGCCGGGTGACAACAAGCCTGGGCTCTGATCCTGAGCTGAGCCAGGAAAACATTGAAAATCTGAATGATTGACAAGATGTGCAATTATCATTTTGGATCTTACAAATTTGGTTTTCTTGCATAGGATAGACTCTAATTCAAATTGTCAAAGGTCTCTGTAGGCCAAGTGGAGGGGATACTACACTCTAAGGCAGTGACCTTCCTACATGTATAATGGAGTGTCGCTGTGGTTAAAACAGTAAAGCACAGTGACTTTCCATAATGGTGTACACTACCCTCATGAGGCCTTTCCCAGGAGAAAACCTAATCCTGCTGAGTCCTCTTTGCGCTAGGCTACCTGTACGGTGTTTCCAGGCTGTGCACAACAGTAGTCTCCCATACGAAGCCCGTACATGTGCGCATACGTTGTAGGAAAGTCCTCCTGTTGACCCTGGTCACCCCCCACACTTTTTGGACAGATACTAGTGGTTACTGATTCCTGGCTGTGCCTGGGTATTGCTTACCAGTCCCAGTGCCAGTACTCTGTTTAAAGTGGATATGCAAGTTGGGCTAATTATAATTGCCAGTATCAACCTACCTATAGGTCTCAAGTACATGGTATGGCATGTAGGTTTAGGGACCCCAGCTGAGGTGCCCAGTGTCATTTTAAAGGCAGGCCTGCCTTGCTGGCTGCTTTTAAACTAAAGTTATATACAAATACGACTTTTGAATTAAAAGTACTTTCAAAGTATTAAACTACCTTATTTTTACATATAAGTCACTGCTAAGGTGTGCCCTATATTCCCCTATGTTTGGGTGCCATGTAACTATAAGCAGGGACCTTATAAAATTGTTTTATAGGCCCTGGTGAGGTAAAATAACCAACTTTGTTTCCCCTCACTGTAGTGAATGGCCTCCATAGGCTAAAATGGGGAGAGTTTATTTTAATGAATAAAGACCCTTAAGTGTCAGATACCTTGAGTTTGGTATCAAATTAATTGTTCTAATAAATCCCACAACTTACAATTGTTGGATTTAATATAACTAGTTCAGGTAAAGAGTTTTAAAATTGTACCTGAAAGTTGCCAACTTCGGCTCTGTAGTGCCCTTCTCTGATTGGTCAGGCTGCCTTGATGAGGTGTGAAGTGGCCTGGGGGGCTGAACACAAATGATGTGCCTGGGGGAGTAGATCTCCCTCAGCAGATCAGTCAATCAATCAATCAAAACATTTCTTAAGCTCACTACTCACCAGTTAGGGTCTCAAGGCACCGTGGAGGGGGTGCCGGTTACTGCTCAAAAAGCCATGTCTTGAGGTGCTTTCTGAAAGTTAGGAGGTCCGGGGTCTTGAGTAGGTTGCTGGGGAGGGAGTTCCAGGTCTTGGCAGCGAGGTGGGAGAAGGATCAGCCACCGGAGGTGGTGCGTTGGATGCGGGGGACTGTAGCGAGGGCGAGGTCAGCGGAGCGGAGCTGTCGATTTGGTATGTGGAAGTTTACTCATTCATTGAGGTAGGCCGGTCCAGTGTCGTGGAGGGCTTTGTGAGCGTGGACAAAGACTTTGAAGATGATCCTTTTGCTGATGGGCAGCCAGTGTAGGGATCTGAGGTGGGTGGATATGTGTTTGTGGCAAGGGAGGTTGAGGATAAGACATGCGGCTGTGTTTTGAATTCGCTGGAGTTTTCTTTGAAGCTTGGCTGTGGTCCCTGCGTAGAGGGTGTTGCCGTAGTCCAGTCTGCTGCTGATGAGGGCATGGGTGACTGTTCTTCTTGTTTGTAAAGGAATCCATTTGAAAGTCTTGCATAGCATGCAAAAGGTGTTGAAGCAGGGGGACGATATGGTGTTGATTTACTGGGCCATGAAGAGAGATGAGTCTAGAATTATGCCAAGGTTGCATGCGTGGGTGGTGGGTTTTGGGGGAGGTCCGAGGGTGGTGGGCCACCAGGAGTCATCCCATGCTGTCTTGTTGGGGCCGAAGATGATGATTCCTGTTTTGCTTGAGTTAAGTTTGAGGTGACTTGCTGTCATCCATTTGACGATGTCGAGGAGTCCGGCGTGCAGGTTTATCTTGGCGGTGGCTGGGTTCCTGGTGAGGGAGATGATGAGCTGGGTGTTGTCTGCGTAAGAGATGATGGTGATTCCGTAGGGGGAGTGGATGTTGGCGAGAGGGGCCATGTAGATGTTGAAGAGGGTGGGGCTGAGGGAGGATCCTTGGGGGACCCCGCAGATGATCTTGGTGGCTGGAGACAGGAAGGGAGGGAGGCAAACTCTTTGGGTTCTTTTGGTGAGGAAGAAGGTGAGCCAGTCGAGGGCCTTGTGTTGAATTCCAGCGTCAAAAAGGCATGCGCGGAGGGTCTGGTGGCATACAGTGTTGAATGCTGCGGAGAGGTCTAGGAGGATGACGGTGACGGTCTCGCCCTTATCCACTCTGGTCCTGATGTTGTCTGTATAGGCAATGAGGGTGGTCTCAGTGCTGTGGTTCTTGTGGAATCCAGACTGGAAGGCATTGAGTATGTTGTTTTATTCTAAGAAGTGAGACAGTTGGGCGAACTTTGCAGGGAAGGGGAGAAGAGAGATGGGACGGTAGTTTGTGAGGTCTTCCGTGTCTGCTTTGGGTTTTTTGAGTAGTGCGTTGACTTCGGTGTGCTTCCAAACGTCTGGGAAGGTTGCGGTGTCAAAGGAACTGTTGATGACGGCGTGGAGCTGGGGAGCGATGATTTGGCTGGTCTTGTTGAAAATGTGGTGGGGCAGAGGTCTATGGGGGAGCCTGAGTGGATGGAGTTCATGGTTTTGTCGATTTCTTCATCATTGGTGGGGGTCCAGGTGTGTAGTTGGTTGGTGTGGGAGGGCGTTGTGTTGTTGATTGTGTCGGTGGTGGTGATGGTGGGTGCTGATGCTGTGAAGCTGTTGTGTATGTCTGCGATTTTGAGGTGAAAGTAGTTGGAGAGGGAGTTGCAGAGGTTTTGGGAGTGTGGAGGGTTGATGGTGCTGGATTTGGGTTTGGTGAGTTCTTTGACGATGGCAAATAGTTCCTTGCTCTTGTGTGTGTTTTTGCCTATGCGTTCTTTGTAGAAGGACTGTTTGGTGGTCCGGATGAGTTGGTGGTGTTTGCGCATGGCTGTTTTGAGGGCGCAGAAATTGCTCATTGAGGGTTCTTGGCGCCAGGCTTTCTCAATTTTATGGCATTCTGGTTTGGAAGCTTTGAGTTCTGTGGTGAACCAGGGGGCAGTCTTGAAAGTGCGGGTGTTGTTGTTTTTTTTCAGTGGGGCGAGGGAGTCTGCCCAGGTTGTTAGCCATTGGGTGAGGTTGTGGGTGGCAGTGTTGGGGTTGTTGGTGAAGATGGTGAAGCAGGAAGGGGGGAGGGTCTTCAAAGGCAGGGAAGGACATTTGGAGCAGCCCAGAACCTCCCTCGCATCCTGCAACCCCAGTTAGGTGCCCTTTGATTAGATTAGGAGAGGGTAGGAGAGGAGAGGGGTGTGTTTAGGATTTTTAGTCATACCAGTGGGTGGGCTCAGCCAGATTTAACCTCCAAAAAACACTTTCAGCCATGTTGGATTTTTGAAGAATGTTGCTTCCTGAGAATGATTTTTGCCACACTTCCCAGGAAGTGGTACTCAAAGGGGGAAGGAGTCTGCCTGTGATTGGATAATCAGGACCCCCTTGTTTTTCACCCAGGAGCCAGGATAAATATGGCAGCCCTGCACCCACATCTCAGATCCCTACAACATCAGAAGAAGAAGGACTGCCCTGCTGGACCCCTGACCTGCACCTGGACCCTGCACTCTGAAGGACTGCACCAGCTGCACACTTGAGCTTCACCACAAGAAGGACTTTGTCTGGCTTCAACTGGTTCAAGAAGGGACTCCCTGTTTGCTACAGGTGAAAAATAAATAACAAGAGTCTCCTGCATCAACTCCTGAAGAAACTGACCTGCTGACCAATGTCCAGTGGCCATTTTGGAGTTTCAACCAGGTTGGAGTCTGCACCCTCAAGGAGCAATTCAGAGCCTCTGGAACCTTGAGGTGAGCTGTGGATTCCTAAAGGATTTTCAAAGACCTTCTGGAAATATATCCATGAGTTTGGAGAAGTTTGGTGAACTTTTTGGAAAGAGCTTCATAGAGGGACTGACCCGCCACTGTGAGTCTAGCGGCTTGCCTCAACCACGACCTGGCCTGACTTGCAGGCTTGTCCTGCTGAAGAAAATCTCCAAAATGCACTAAAAAATATGAATTCTTTAAAAATTCATACCTCCGGTTACCCGTATCCAATTTTATTATTTTGGTGTCAAATTAAAGATAAAAATGTTTCCTATTTTTATAAATTGGTTTTGGATTCCTGTTTCCTGTGTTTTATTTAATTGCTGTATTGTGATACTTGAATGCTTTACACACTTTGGTGGTCATTATGACATTCGCGGTAACACCGCCAACAGGCTGGTGGTAATAACCGCCAAATTATGACCATGGCAGTGAGAACTCCCATAGACAGCCAATGTACCACACCAACTGCCAGGGCATTAACACCATGCACCACGGTGGTAGCCATCAACAGCCAGGCGAAAGACAAAGTACCGCCCACCATATTATGACACAGCAAACCGACAGGATTTTCAGGGCAGAGCCAACGCCATCAAAAGCCTGGCAGAAACACTGCACAGAAGACCAAGGGTCACCATCAGAGATATGGAGAAGAACAACGTCGCCATGGAACCGCAACTGCAAGTCTGCCCGATGCTTTTCTGTGCCATGCTTCACCTACGAAGATGACGACAGTGAGTACAGCCGCCTAGCACACAAGGGAGGGAGGGAGGATAAGGAGAGTGACACACACACACAACACACACCAGACACACACACACCATACACACAACCAGCTGCAGACGTAAACCAATGGCACACGACACACGTCATAATAAAACAAGGACTAGATTTTTGAAGTACTGAAAATGTATTAGCAAGGGAAAAGCCACCACATGAACCAAATATGTACAATTGTCCACAAAGGGCCAGTGCCCAGTCCTAAATACTAAGGGCTCATATGGCCACAGGACACAGTCCAAGGCCCAACTTGTTTCCTGATGACATCCTCACAGAACTGTGCACGGGCATCATGATTGAAGTGGGCAGGCACCTCAGGGGGTAGAGGGGTGGGGGGATACCTCAGCCGAAGTCAGGAACTCGCCCACTGGTTCTGGAGGGGGTGCCATGCCCATATCCTTAGCTGGGGAGTGAAAGGTCACAGTCTCTCAGGTGGGGAACTCGCCCACTGATTCTAGAGGGGGCTCAATGCCCATTTTCCTTTGCTGGAGAGTGCAAGTGCACAGTCTCAAAGGTGGGGAACTCGCCCACTGCTTCTGGAGGGGGCTCCATGCCCTTTTCATTTGCTGGGGAGTGCAAGGTCACAGTCTCTCAGGTGGGGACCTTGCCCACTGCTTTTGGAGGGGGCTTCTTGCACAGCAGTCCCTGGAGGGTGCCTCACATGTCCGCTGCTGGAGGAGAGGGCTGCACCGTCTCAGCTGGAGGTGAGGGCTCCGTGACGACTGTTGGTGGTGGTGATACCCTGCCAGCCTCTGCTGGAGATGATGGCTGCTGTGTCTCAGCTGGGTAAGGTGCCTCCTGGGCAGTCTCTGCTGGAGGTGAGGGCTGCTGTGTCTCAGCTGTGGAAGATGCAACCTGGGCAGCCTCTGCTGGAGGTGAGGGATGCTGTGTCTCAGCTGTGGAAGGTGCCTCATGGGCAGCCTCTGCTGCAGGTGAGGGCTTCTGTGTCTCAGCTGTAGAAGGTGCCTCCTGGGCAGCCTCTGTTGGAGGTGAGGACTGCTGTGCGGCAGCTGGAGGTGAGGGCGTCTTCACTTTCATGGCAGGAGGTGAGGGCTTCTTCACTGTCCTGGCTGTTGGAGTGTTAACCTTCCCCTTCCTGGCTGTTGGTGTGGGATCCTTCCCCTTCCTGGCTGTTGGGGAGGGATCTTTTCCCTTCCTGGCTGTTGGTGTGGGATCCTTCCCCTTCCTGGCTGTTGGTGTGGGATCCTTACCCTTCCTGGCTGTTGGTGTGGGATCCTTCCCCTTCCTGGCTGTTGGAGTGGGATCCTTACCCTTCATGGCAGGTGGAGTGGGAACTTTCACTGAATTGCCTCCATGATTAGGAGATTCCTCCACTGTCCCCGTGGATTGTCTGGCTGAGGTAGCAGGCTGTGTCATTGGGACCATGCTCTTACAGGCAGGACAGGGGGACGGAGGGGGAGGTCAGAGGTCAAGTTGGGCAAGGAAAAGCTTCTTAGGGACGGTGGGAGGGATGGCGGAGGAGGGAAAGTAGTAGAGGTTGAGGGAGTGGTTGTTGGCAGAGTATATCTGCTGGACTGGGGTGCAGGTGCATGGGCAGTGTGCTGATGTGAGGTGGATGGCTGTTAGGTGTCTGAGCGCCTGCGTTTGTGGAGGTGGGGACAGACAAGGTGGGAGAGGACACAGGGGACGTGTGCATGGATGTTGTGGAGGTGTCTGCAAGTGAGGTGTGTGTGCTGCTTGGAGTGGTGGTGCTGGATGTGGATGAACTGCTACTGAATTGGTGGCGGGTTAAACCTTAAGAATGCACCTGTCTTAGACTACCATAAATATTAAAACTCTGTGAACTATATTGTCACCCAATATCTATGGCTATACCTGTGCACAAATCACGGCACCTGCCACCAAAGGGTCAATCCTGAAAGGATTACATACAAAAAGAAATGGATAGTGCACAACTGTGCAAAGTCAGTAAAGTCCAGTAACACAACGTTGTCTTTTAAACATCTTAATTTTTTTAATTGCTTTTTTTTTAACAAACGAGCAATCAGCCAACGCGTTTTGTCCTACACAAAAGGACTTCTTCAGGGCTGCAATGTAACACAAAAAGAATGTATATATCACACCAGGACAGATAAGACACAGTAAATACAAAAATAGTTAAACAACAAAAAAATGTACAAGAACATACAAAAAATCACCTCTAATGCACATACTTATGATCATAAAGAATTCATAATCATAAGAGACAAGGGACACATGCTATTACGAATGTTATTCACACATATAATCGATAGAGACATATATATTGATATACCACATGACACATATTGCTAATATTTACAAAGACAAAATACAAAAAACAAAATACAAACACCAGTTTTTTTTAAAAAGGATATAGGTGGTCATTACAACCCTGGCGGTTGGTGTTAAAGCGGCTGTAAGACCGCCAACAGGCCGGCGGTAAAAAATTTGCAATTACAACCGTGGCGGAAACCGCCAACAAAGACAGCCACTTTAACACTCCAGCCGCCACAACGGTACAAACAAACAGCGCGGCGGTCACTGCCAACAGACAGGCGGAGACAATGTACCGCCCACACTATTATGACAGGCCAATCCGCCACCTTTTCCGGGGTGGATTCACCGCGGATAAAAACACGGCGGAAACAGGAATCCCGAAGGAAAAACACTCACCTCTACACACCCCACGAGGAACGAGGACGTCATGGACCCGGAACTCCAAATTCTACCTGCAATAGTCTTCCTGCTCCTCTACCAGGAGCACGAACGCCGGCGGCGAAGACCACGGTGAGTACTGCACCTACGACACAGGGGAGGGGGGAGGCAAAAAACAGGGACACACACACGCAACACCCCCACCCTCATCCACTAAAACACACACACTAATGCATATCAATACATCACATTTACACCCCCCAAACCTCCGGGTAGAATGCAAAGACAATAGAAAATGAGTGTAACCATCGTAATATATTAAAAGCAAGTAGGCAGAAATATATATATACACCATGTACATAGTGTATACAAGCATAGTAGTCCAGGTAGTGCTCTAAGAAAGTCCATGGAACACTGGGACCACACGGTGTGGGCGAGGCCCACACAAGATCCCCGACCATGACGGAGAAAACACTGCAGGGGCATCAGACAGCAACTAAATAGGCACCTCAGGGGGAGGGAAAGGGGGGGCACCTCAGCTGCTTGAGTTCATGACGCCAAATCTACGAGGGGGCCACATGCCCACTGTTCCATCCTGGGGAGTGCAAAGCCACAGTCTATCAAGTCTCTACAGTGGGTGGGTTGCCCACTGTTCAATCCTGGGGAGTGCAAAGCCACAGTCTCTCAAGTCTCTACAGTGGGTGGTTTGCCCACTGTTCCATCCTGGGGAGTGCAAAGCCACAGTCACTCAAGTCTCTACAGTGGGTGGTTTGCCCACTGTTCAGTCCTGGGGAGTGCAAAGCCACAGTTTCTCAAGTCTCTACAGTGGGTGGTTTGCCCACTGTTCCATCCTGGGGAGTGCAAAGCCACAGTCTCTCAAGTCTCTACAGTGGGTGGGTTGCCCACTGTTCAATCCTGGGGAGTGCAAAGTCACAGTCTCACAAGTGGATAACAGTCTCCACTGGTTCTGGAGGGGGCATGGTGCCCACAGTGCTTAATCCTGCTAAGGACAGAGGTAGTGGATGACAGTCTCTACTGGTTCTGGAGGGGGCATGGTGCCCAGAGTGCTTCATCCTGCCAAGGATTGGGGCAGTGGATGCTTTTCGCCACTGGTTCTGGAGGGGGCATGGTGCCCAGAGTGCTTCATCCTGCTAAGGACAGAGGTAGTGGATGACAGTCTCCATTGGTTCTGGAGGGGGGCATGGTGCCTAGAGTGCATTATTCACCCCGTGACGGACTCAGTTGCGTCAGTGCCCCTGCCGCTCATGGGCCAGCTGTACTTGAGACGGCGGTGCCCTGTTCAGCGGTGCTTGAGACGGCAGTGCCCTGTTCAGCGGTGCTTGAGTTGGCGGTGCCCTGTTTAGCAGTGCTTGAGTTGGCGGTGCCTGTTCAGCGGTGCTTGAGACGGCAGTGCCCTCTTCAGCGGTGCTTGAGATGGCGGTGTCCTGTTCAGTGGTGCTTAAGACGGCGGTGCGCTGATGGCGATGCCCTGTTCAGCGGTGCTTGAGATGGCGGTGTCCTCTTCAGCGGTGCTTGAGTTGGCGGTGCCCTGTTCAGCGGTGCTTGAGATGGCAGTGCCCTCTTCAGCGGTGCTTAAGATGGCGGTCTCCATTGCAGGGTCTCAGCTGCTGGCGGTCCTTCATGGCCCAGCAGGCTTGTGCTGGTGGTCCTTCATGGCCCAGCGGGGCTTGTGCTGGCGGTCCTTCATGGCCCAGTGGGGCTTTTGCTGGCAGTCCTTCATGGCCCAGCGGGGCTTGTGCTGGTGGTGGCCTCCTGGGCAGGTGGGCTGGTGCTGGCGGTGGCCTCATGGGCAGGTGGGTTGTGCTGGCGGTGGCCTCCTGGGCAGGAGGGCTGGTGCTGGCCTCCTGGGCAGCTGGGCTGGTGCTGGCGGGCCCCTCCTGGGCAGGTGGGCTAGTGCTGGCGGTCCTGTCCTGGGCAGCTGGGCTTGTGCTGAAGGTGGGCTCCAGGGCATCGGGGATGATGGCAGTCTTCTCCGCCGTGCTGCTCTTCCCAGACTTTCCGGGTTTCTTGTGGCCCTTCTCCACCTTGGAAAGTGTCAGAGTTGACTCTACACTCCCACCGGGACCCCTGGGAGCGGGTTTGGTGGCTGGAGTCTTCCCCCTCTCCCGCCGGGCACTGGCCAACTTCTGATGCTTCACAGGTGGGGGACTGTCTGTGCTTTGGCTCTGTGCCACACTGGCTGCCCTGGTGGTCGGTGCACTCCAGATTCCGGTGACTACAGGCACCACTGGTCCCGGAGATGTTGTAGCTGAGGTGCTAGTTCGGGACCTAGGAGACGGACGGGGTGGGGGAGGTGTGGGAAAGAGGTCAAGGGTGGACAGCAAAAGTTTTTGGGAGACACTGGGACAGATAGCTGGAGGGGGTTTGGGAGTGGAGGAAGAGGTGGTGGTTGTAGGAGGTGTACGTTTGGTGACTTTGGGTGAAGGTGCATGCGCTGGAGGCTGTCGTGAGGTGAATGGCTGGTGGGTGGGTGTGTGCCTGCGTTTGTGTATCTTGGGAGGGGGTGTCACAGACACAGTGGGAGAGGACACAGGGGACGTGTGAATGGTAGTAGGGGTGGTGACTGCATGTGAGCAGGATGTGGTGGTGGGTGTGCTAGAGAGGGACGTAGTGGCTGTAGAGGTAGTGCATGCAGGTGTGAGTGTAGACGAGACTTGGAGGGAGGAGGGAGACGAGGAGGAGGGGGACACAGTGGAGGCAGTGGATGTTGGTGTGTCTGCATGTGTGTGATGCTTGCCTGAGTGCCTGTGGGATGTGTGGTGCTTCTGTTAGTAAGAGCTTCCCTTGTGTGTTGACATGTGTGCATGCTGGTCTGTAGGTGTGCTTGGGATAGGCTGAGGTACAGGGGATTGGGTTTGGGTGGAGGAAGTTGGAGGGGGGAGGCTAGAGACGGGGACAATGACTGCCATCACTGCTGAGGCTAGAGTCTGAAAAGCTTGCTGAAGGGCCGCCTGACCAGAATGAATGCTCTCCAGGAATGCATTTGTTTATTGCAACTGCCTCTCTACACCCTGGATGGCATTCAAAATGGTAGACTGCCCAACAGTGAAGGACCTGAGGAGGTCAATGGCCTCCTCACTGAGGGCAGCAGGAGTGACTGGGGCAGAGCCTTAGGTGCCTGGGGCGAATGTGATGTCCACCCTCCTGGGTAAGCGGGCACGGGGCAAAGGCTGAGGGTCTGCTGGGAGGGCGGTGCTGGTGGGGGGGTGGCGGCTGTACCTGTAGATGCAGGGGGCACAGATGTTGCCGCCACCACAAGGGAGCTCCCATCAGAGGACGAGTCCGGGTCTCTGGTGTCAGCTCCTGTCCCCGCCGTGGAGCTCCCCTCGCCCTCTGTTCCACTGGTGAACTCTGAGTCCGTAGTCTCGCCCTCCAGGGCCATGTGGTATGCAGCTCCCTCGTGCTCCGGTGCCACTGCTCCTCCGCCTGATGATGCTAATGCACACAAGAACAGGAAGACCACAAAAAGGGGGGTACAACAGAAGAAAGACATGTTCAGTGCATGCATTACCGCTACTGTTGGCGGACACGACAGACACAGAAACCCCCTGCACTACGCCGCGCTCTTGGGGCCCACTGTTCAATTCCTGGGAAATGGCCTACAAGGCTATGGACGACATCTGCACACATAGATGACACAGGGGCATGACTAGGTGTACTTGGCACCCTACAGAGGTGGGGTGGGGTGCCACATGGCCTGCCTTACAGAGGGGCCTTGCCTACCGAACTTGCCTGGCCCAGGGAAACCCACAGCCCACCTCCCCCACCCAGACATCTCCACTGCGCGCAAAGTCAGCAGAATGAGAGTGTACTCACCCCCTTGTGGCTGCTGTGATGCCCTCAAGCGCCCATCCAACTCCGGATAGGCCACCGCCAGGATCCTGAACATCAGGGGGGTCATGGTGCGATCGGCACCCCTCCCATGTTGGGAGGCCCTCCCCAGCTGAGCCTCTGCCGTCTTCTTGCTCCAGCGGCGAATGTCCTCCCATCTTTTACGGCAGTGGGTGCTCCGTCTGTGGTAGACCCCCAGGGTCCGGATGTCCTTGGCGATGGCACGCCAAATGTCCTTCTTCTGGTGGGCGCTGACCTACATGAAATGTACAGGGGAAAAAGAGAAGTTATTACCAACTGCACCGTCAAACTGATTGGCCCCCATCCCTACCCTTGCCATGTGGCACATGCATTCACCGTCTTTCATGCACGCAGCACTCTCCCCCCTTCCTTCTTACATCCAGCCCTCTCCACACAGGCATAGCCCATACAACATGCTCCCTGTGTACTTACCTGTTTGTCTGGAGGACCGTAGAGTAGCGTTTACTGGGGGAGGACCCCATCCACAAGCTTCTCCAACTCCTCCGATGTGAAGGCAGGGGCCCTTTTCCCAGACACTCGAGCCATTGTCTCTTCCAGACCGAGGTCAAAGTAGCACTTGCTGTGTAGGTCTTCTCCTGTCGAAGATCAGGTATTGAGTGATTGAACAGATAGAAAATGGCGGTCACGTCCACGGCAGTGCATACCATCACCGCCGGCGTACATCGTCATTGGCTCCTGGGACCCATAGCGTCCAATTTTGACCAATGCAGCATTGTGCCACGGTCTTCCACCGCCTACCGTGACGGTGTACAACGCCAGCGCAGTTAGCTCACATCCCATTGTCCCACTTTACAGGTTAGGCAGCCGCCATTTCAGGGGCCCACATGGCTTCATTTTCAAATGCGTCACACATACCTACGCCTAGACTTTACACACATACAGGACATCTTTTGTGTATGAATGGTGTTCTGTGTAAACTGTGGGTACGTACCTCTGAGTTGGTTGACTCTGTGCTCGCTGTTGTCCTTCATAGGCACCGTCCGCTGGGACATATGAGGAGATGGCGGCATCCTCCGGTGTACCGACCGTTGGTGGACCTGTCGACAATGGAGGAGCGACATGTGATAATCACATACAGGCTTGACCGTGCCACAATCCAGGAACTGTGTACCCAGTTGGAGCCAGTTGGAGCCAGACCTGATGTCAGCAATCCGCCATCCCACAGAAATCCCCCCTCAAGTGAAGGTGCTGTCAGTGCTCCATTTCCTTGCAAGTGGATCTTTTAAAACAACAGTGGCCATAGCATCAGGGATGTCCCAGCCTATGTTTTCCAATGCATTGTCCAGAGTGTTGTCTGCCCTTCTGAAACACATGCGGAGCTACATTGTTTTTCCTCAGGTGGAGGATTTGCCTACAGTGAAAGGTGATTTCTATGCCCTGGGCCACATCCCCAACATCATAGGTGCCATTGATGGGACCCATGTGGCTTTGGTTCCCCATCCCCACAGGAGTGAACAGGTGTACAGAAACCGGAAGTGTTATCATTCGATGAATGTACAGATGGTATGTTTGGCAGACCAGTACATCTCCCATGTGAATGCCATGTTCCCTGGCTCAGTGCATGACGCCTACATCCTGCGGAATAGCAGCATCTCTCATGTGATGGGTCAACTCCAGAGGCACTGTGTGTGGCTATTAGGTGAGCACCTGGAAGCAAGTCAGTGGGAATGGTTATCTGGGTCTGGAGATATCCCTCCAGGTTAGTGCGTGTCTAACAGTTGTCCCTCACCATTTGCAACTGACTCTGGTTACCCCAACCTGTCATGGCTACTGACCCCAGTGAGGAATCCCAGGACAAGGGCAGAGGAATGCTACAATGAGGCCCATGGGCGAACTAGGAGGGTGATTGAGCGGACATTCGGCCTCCTGAAGGCCAGGTTCAGGTGCATCCATATGACAGGTGGATCCCTATTCTACTCACCAAAGAAGGTGTGCCAGATCATCGTGGCCTGCTGTATGCTTCACAACTTGGCTTTGCGACGACAGGTGCCTTTTCTGCAGGAGGATGGTCCAGCTGGCGGTGTTGTGGCAGCTGTGGAGCCTGTGGACAGTGAAGACGAGGAAGCAGAGGAAGAAGACATGAACAACAGGGACTCAGTGATCCAGCAATATTTCCAGTGAGACACAGGTAAGAGTACAGACCTGCCTACTACATGTACTTTAACACTACTACCTCTCTACGGTCTGTCATTTTCACCCAGTGTATGGTCACTGAGTCGTCACTTTCCCTTACGATTTCACAGATGTGGGTCCCACTGTGTGACATCTGCTTAGATTCCTCATGGACTAGAGCTGTGTGACATAGGTAAGTTGACATTACAATTGAAAGAGCATTTTGTCACTGTAATTGCTAATACACTAATTCGAAATCACAGACTCCAGATTGTTTTGTGCTTTAAGTGTGTTTATTAAGTGCTCAATATTGGAGGGGGTACTGAAATGGTGAGGGGTGATGGCGGAGGAATGTCCATGCAGAGTCCAGTCTATTAGTCTCACAGGTACATTGCCCATATGGGCATAGGAATTGGAGCTGGGGCAGTTTAAGTACGGACAGGGTGACAAAGTGGGACAGTAGGATGACAATCAGGGTGGTCTAATTTCTTGGCAGGGGTCTTGGCAACGTGCTCTGTCTTTGTCCTGGATCTCAGGGACCATTTGCAGGGTGGTTCTCCCTCTGCAGGGTTGTGGGGTGCGGGTGTGGTGGTCCTGTGTCGGGTCGTCCTGTCCACTAGTGCCGGCGGAGGTGGTGGGCAGTTCATCGTCGATGCTAGTGTCAGGGGCCCCTTGTAGTGCCACAGTGTCCCTCCTGGTGTTGAGTACTTCCTTCAGCACCCTTACGATGGTGCCCAGGGTGGAGCTGATGGTTCTGAGTTCCTCCCTGAAGCCCATTTACTGTTCCTCCTGCAGGCGCTGGGTCTCCTGAAACTTGGCGAGTACCGTTGCCATCGTCTCCTGGGAGTGGTGGTAGGCTCCCATGATGGAGGAGAGGGCCTCGTGGAGAGTGGGTTCCCTTTGCCTGTCCGCCCCCTGTCGCACAGCAGCCCTCCCAGTTCCCCTGTGTTCCTGGGCCTTCGTCCCCTGGACCATGTGCCCACTGCCACTGCCCCAGGTCCCTGTTGTTGTTGGGGTGGTGGGTTATCCTGGGTTCCCTGTAGTGGTGGACACACAGATGATTGACGTGTCCTGGGGACGGAGGTTTGGGCCCGCTGGGTGGGTGCTGTGCTGGTGTTTCCAGAAGGGGGAAGGTCTATGGTGGCCTGTGACTGGGTGAGGGGAACCGACTGTCCCAAGGTCCCCGATGGGCTGGTCATCTAGATCCAGTTGTACAGAGCTGCTGTCATCACTGTGGGCCTCTTCTGTTGGTGGTGTGGACATGTGTGGACCCTGCTGTCCGGTGTCGTTGGGTAGGGGTCCTGCAGGGGTATAAAAAGATGGTTATTACATCTGTGTGTGTCATGGTGTGCAATGGGTGGGTGACCGTGTACCCCAGTGCTTGCATTCCTGTGTGGGACCTTGTGTGAGGATGGTTTAGGGGGTTCTATGGGTTTGTGCAGTGGGCATGCTTTAGTGATGGGTGTCCATGCTTTGTTGTTGCATGCAGGGCTTGGTGTTGGGATGGGTGGTTTGTGATGTTGGGACATATGTTAGGAGTTGGGGTGCTGGGGGTGAGGGTGGGGGTATGTGCTGGCATGCAGGTAGGGTGGGGGATGTAATAATTAAGATTTGTCTTACCAGAGTCGAATTCCTCCAGCTACTCCTGCGAGGCCCTCAGGAAGCAGAATCGCCAAGACTTGCTCCTCCCATGTTCTTAGTTGTGAGGGAGGAGGTGGGGGTCCACCGCCAGTCCGCTGAACCGCCAGGTGGTGTCTTGAGACCACGGAAAGCACCTTCCCCCGCAGGTCATTCCACCTCTTCCTGATGTCCTCCCGATTTCTTGGGTGCTGTCCCACTGCGTTGACCCTGTCCACTATTCTTCACCATAGCTCCATCTTCCTTGCTATTGAGGTGTGCTGCACCTGTGATCCGAATAGCTGTGGCTCTACCTGGACGATTTCCTCTACCATGACCCTGAGCTCCTCCTCCGAGTACCTGGGGTGTCTTTGCCGTGCCATGGGGTGGTGTAGGTGATGTGTGGGGTGGAGTGTGTGGTGATAAGTGTGCTGATGTGTAGTGGGGTGTTGTGTGAGGTGCGTGGAAGTTCTGTGGGTGATGGTGTTGTGTGCCTGTGGATGCCGTTGTTCTTGCTGGTGCTGTCTGTCTCTGGCCTTCTTTCGGTATTTTTGGTCGTAGGGGTTTGTGGGTGATGTGGGTGTGTGTTTTATATTGTATTGGGTGTGTGGGAGTGGTGTGTGTATGTGTATCAGGTGTGTGTATTTCGAATTTTCCAATGTGGCTGTGTTTTGTATATGTGTGTGTATTTTGAGCGCGGCGGTGTGTACCGCCAATGGAATACTGCGGTTGAAAGACCGCCACGTGGATTCGTGTGTCATGATGGTGTGGGCGTTTTTCTGTTGGCATGACGGTGGAGGATTTGTTTTTGCCAGTTTATCACTGACCTTTGGTGTGGCGGACTTGTGTGGGTGTCTGAATTTTGGCAGATTCCGAAATGTGGGTCATAATAGCGGTGGCGGAATTCCGCGGCCGCGGCGGTGTGCTGGCAGTCTTCTGCACGGCGGTAAGCGGCTTTTACCGCCAATGTTGTAATGAGGGCCATAGTCTACATAGTTTTAAAGATTTTTATAATATCGCCATCATTCTGTAATTTTTAACAATATATTTGTTGAAAAGAAAAAATAAATGTTTTATATGTAAAGAAATAAATATGATATCAAACACGTCATACCTTATATTTGCATGGTCTTTAAATTGATTGTCTTTCCATATTATTGGAATTAAATGTCCAACCTATTATTACTGAAAAGAATGACAAGACTATGTAGTATCCCACGGATTGAAAAACGAGTAACAACCAAAAGGTATAGACTACCCACACATAAATTTAATATTTTCAAAATTTTCAAAAGATGGAGAATCTAAAAAGAAGTCAACAAATTCCTTAAACAAATAGCCCTACATAAATGGCCAAAAATGCCACAAAGAAAGACCACCAAAAGAACCCATGATATAATTTCAAAAAGACACGAGAAATTACGCTCTAAAGATAATAACCAAGGCTTATATGAATAAATATATAAATATAACTATTTCTATTTTACAAAAAACCACAACTCATAAACCATAACCCCACAAACCTACAAATGCTTAGACAAAAACATATATTTATAAATTCTAACACCCCACATATACTAATATGCTATTAATTCGTGTTATCACTACAAAAAAATCCCAATGGGAGAGGAAATTAATAAACATAATACAAAACAGCGTTCCACAGGATGACATTTACAAAGATAAGGCATTTGCAGTATATTTAAATTTAAATGCCGAGTCATCGATAATATTGCCTGAAAGGTCCGTGAAGCACGTGAAATTGCAATCAATTAGAAGCCGCTTACCACATAAAGTAAGGGATCAACCATGTCCGTCCCGGTCAGCAAAGGAAGTAAACCGAGCCCAGCTTGTCATCCACTTTTAAACCCTAGCAATCTTGATAACGAGATTATTTGACACAGGTGGCATACTCATTGCTATGGCAACCGTTCTATAATGAGAATAGTCGCCATCTTAGGTAAACAGATCGGCCTATTTTGAATGGTGTCATCCATTCTATAAACAGATTTAAAGGATCCATATAGCATTATACGGGCTTAACAGGAATTTTGATAAAGCCCTAAGAAGTAAAAAGAAACTGATACTCTATACTAAACAGGACCCAAGAGGCATATAAATTGCTATAGCGACTATTATACGATAAAATTACTCTTCATATCGCATAAATACGTCGGCCATTTTGAACTGGTGTCAACTATATTGAGAACCAACGGAGCCTAAGACATTCTTATAATAAAGCCCTAAAGTGTAAAGCTTACAAACTATGCCATGTTATATTAACATGACATAGGAAGAACCACGAAAAACTGATCATTTTAAAATGGAGTGTCAGCCATCTTAAAAAGATGTAATCAATAACGTAGATGGTGACAAAACAAGGAAGAATATTGATAAAACATTGTTGGGGCTTGAAAAAGATTTTAATAAAGCCCTACAAGGTAAGAAGAGAAAGATAATCTGTGATGAATAGAACACAGGAAACATACCCGTCACTATAGCAACCATAGTATAATTGAAATATTCGCCATATTGGATAAAGGCGTCGGCCATTTTGAACTGGTTTCAGCTATACTAAATGTATATAGGTTATATGACAATTATGACCCACCATTAATTGTGGGTGAATCCAATTAAAAAAAATTAAAAAATTGGGAAATTCTAAATTGAATTTAGCCAACAGGGGAAAAAAGAGAACAAAGACCTGACAAACGATGCCTATTTAAAGGAAATCATGGAATTCTTCATCTGTATTATGGCCCATACTCACGGCGCGTAGGCTGCATATCCATGTGCAGCAGGGTCAATTCTCTGTCACCCCCTCTTTTGTTTGATGGTACCGTATCAATCCCATGAAACCAGATCTTTTTGTCATCTGTATGTTGTTCCAACATATGCAGCGCAGGGTCAGTGCTGGTTGTGGATGTTAAAGCAGTGCATGCAGGTGTGAATGTGGACGTGACTGTGAGGGAGGTGGAGGAGGAGGGGGAGACAGTGGAGGCAGTGGATGTGGATGTGTGTTCAACTGTCCAATGTTTGCGTGGGTGCTTGTGGGCTGAAGTGTGGTGCCTGTGTTTGACTGTGCCACTCTTGTGTGATGTCTTGTGTGGATACTCGTCTGCATGTGTGCATGGGATGGGTTGGGGTTGAGGAGACTGGGACTGAGACTGGGAAGTGGTAGTTGGAGGGGGGATGGTAGGAACAGGGACCATGGCTGCCATAAGAGAGGAGACCAGAGCCTGAATCGATCTCTGTTGGGCCGCCAATCCACCGTGGATGCACTACAGGAATGCATTGCATTGCTGCATCTGGGATGCCAGCACCTGGGTGGCATTCACAATGGTCGACTGCCCTACAGAGATGGATCTTAGGAAGTCAATAGCCTCCTCACTCAGGGCAGCAGGGCTCACTAGGGCAGGGCCTGAGGTGCCTGGGGTGAACGAGGTGCCCACCCTCCATGGTGAGCGGGCACAGGCAACTCACTGAGGGGCTACTGGGTGTGCGGTGCAGGTACGGGGTGGTGGCTGTACCTGCAGCTTGGTGGTCACCACCAGGAAGCTTCAATCGGAGGAGGTATCTGAATCTGCGTTGTCTCCTCCTTCTCCGCGTTGGTGCTCCCCTCCCCCTCCGTCACACTGGTTCCCTCAGCGTCGGTGGACTCTGCCTCCTGAGTCCTGTGGGATGCAGCTTCCTCTGTCACTGGTGCCCCTGCTCCTCCACCAGATGATGCTAATGCACACATGGACAGGATGACAAAAGACAAAAGGTGGGGAGAGAGAGGATGGGAACACTGGGTCAATTACAGCACCAATACCATATCTGGCATACACAGCACCGTCACACAAAGGGATCAGGATTGAGCACAATGCATTGCAGTGCCATTGATTTGGCAAGATGAGGGCCAAACACCGCCAACTGCACTCCTCCTGGGACCCACTATGCCCTGACTGACATGGAATGCAAACAAGCTAAGTTACCTGCATTTACCATACACCCATTACCCTTGAGCTGGATCACGCTGCAATGTCTGGCCTGGCATTAAGGGGCAACCACTAACTCACACCCACCACCAGGATCCCATGCCACCTACCAATTACTGTAGTAATGCCCACTGTACTCACCCCCTTGTGATTGCTTTGATGCCTTCAAGCGCCCATCCAGTTCTGGGTAGGCCACCGCCAGTATGCATGCCATCAGGTGGGTCAGGTTTCGACGGGCACCCCTTCCTCGTTGGGAGGCCATCCCCAGCGGGGCCTCCATGGTCTTCCATGCCCAGTGTCTCAGGTCCTCCCACCGTTTCCGACAGTGGGTGCTCTGCCTGCTGTAAACCCCCCAGGGTCCGCACGTCCTTGGCACGCCACAATCCCTTCTTCTGATGGGTGCTGACCTGCAGAGGAAACACAGACAGGAGGACACCATTAACCATACAATCCAGCTTGTCATACATATGGTACACCAATCCCCGTTTCCATCACCATTGGCACACACATCCTCCAGCGCCCACCATGTACACCACCCCCAGACATTCCCCCGATGACACGATGCTTGCACACACAACTCATGCATCCTTCCCACATGCATTGTGCTCATGGTGTCATCACCTGTTGGTCTGGAGGCCCATACAGAAGTCCCTACTGGGGTAGGACCCCATCCACCAGTCGCTCCAGCTCCTCAAAAGTGAAGAAAGGGGCCCTTTACCCAGTCACACAAGCCATGGTAGGTTCCAGACACAGGTCACAGCAGCACACACAGTGTAGGTGTCGTCCTGTAGAATGTCAGGAAACATGTGAGGATTTGGATATAAAATGGCAGTCACATCCGCAGCGGCGTATACCGTCACTGCCGGCTCTGATCCCCATTGGCAACTGTGCTCCATAGAGCCCCATATTATATAATGAGGAATAGCACGGCGGTGCAAGACCGCCTGCCACCATGACGCATAACGTCGGCAGAGTTGCCTCACATCCACCTGTTCCAAGATACACGACTGGTGGTCGCCATTTCATGGTGGTGGACAATGATCAGATAAACCATAGCTGCGTCATTGCCTAAAATACTACATACATTGCCATTCCCACTGTCCCATCACATTGATGCTATATGGACACTGAGGTGGTGGTTCTTTAGTTCAAATTGTGACAGCGTACTCCTTCTTGTGTCCCTTAGACAACTACCACTATGGATGAATAGGAGGAGGAGATAAACCCCTGGTTACAGACCCCTTGTGGACCTGGCTACGCTAGAGGACAGGCATATTATACTTATCTATAGGCTGGACAGGGCCACAATCACAGAGCTGTGTGACCAATTGGAAACTGACCTGATATCAGCCATCCGTCATCCCACTGGGATCCCACCTCTTGTGCAAGTGCTATCAGTGCTCCATTTCCTCGCAACTGGTTCTTTCCAAGTGACAGTAGGCTTGGCAGCAAGAATGTCACAGCCAATTTTCTCAATCATGCTGGCAAGGGATCTGCCTTCCCTGGTGAAGCACATGTACAGCTACACTGTTTTCCCCCAGGTGGAAGATTTGGCCTCTGTTCAGGTAGTATTCTATGCAATGGGACATATCCCCAGTATTATTGGGGCAATTGACCGTACATGTATTGTGTTAGTCCCCCCTGCCAGAATGAACAGGTGTTAAGGAATCTGAAGAGTTTCCACTCACTGAATGTGCAAATGGTGTGCCTGACTTACCAGTACATCTTCCACGTCACTGCCAAATATCCTAGGTCAGTGCAGGACGCCTTTGTCCTCAGCAATAGCAGCATCCCAAATGTAATGGGCCAACTACAGAGGCACAGGTTGTGCCTAATAAGTGAGCCTCAGTTCCCACCCACTGTATGTCAGTGTATGCAGTGTTATCCCCATAGGATTGTGTAAGGCTAAAGGTTGTCCCTCACTATTTGCAGGTGACTCTGGCTGCCCAAACCATTCGTGGCTCCTGAACCCTGTGAGGAATGCCAGTACAGGGGCTGAGAACCGTGATAATGACTGCTCTACGATAACATTGGTTGGGGCACCTGTGGGGATGTAAGTGATGTATTATGCTTCATGCCTGTGACATATTGTACATCCCTAGCATCCCCTCTATCATTGCTGTTTCCCTGCCACCTTTGATCGTGTATGGTGATGTATTGTGGGTTTGTTAGTTTCCCTATGCTGTGCACGCTTTAGTGATGGGTGTCCATGAAGGGCTGGGAGGGCTGTCCATGGATTAGGTATAGCATGCAGGGCTGGGCATTGTGGTTAGTCATATTTGTAAGTGCAGTGTGTGGGATGTAGTGGAGTGATGGGAGTGAGGGTGAAGGTATGTGATGGCATGAAGGTATGGGGTGATAAGCAGTAAATATTAACTTACCAGTGTCCAGTTGTCTGGCAACTCCAGTGCGTACCTCAGGATGCAGTAGTGCCAAGACTTGCTCCTCCCATGCTGTGAGCTGTGGGGGAGGAGGTGAGGGTCCACCGCCAGTCCTCTGTATGGCAAGCTGGTACCTTGCTACAATGGAACATGCCTTTGAATGTAGGTCCTTCCACCTCTTCCTGATGTCGTCCCTTGTTCTTGGATGCTGTCCCACGGCATTCACCCTGTCCACGATTCTCCACCATAGCTCCATCTTCCTCGCAATGGATATCTGCTGAACCTGTGCTCCAAACAGCTGTGGCTCTACCCTGAGTATTTCCTCCACCATGATCCTCAACTCCTCATCTGTGAAACAGGGGTGCCTTTGTGGGGACATGGGTGTTGTGTGGTGTGTGTAAGCGTGTGGGTGTTGTGTAGTGTGGTTGGGTGTGCGTAGTGGTGTGAGGGAGGGATGTATGGGTGTATGTGGTGTGTGTGTCTAGTTGTCGCAGTGGTCTTGGTGTCAGTCTGGTGGCAATAATTTGGATTTGTAAAGGGTTGTGGGTAATGTGGTTATGTGTTTTATAGTGCTGTGGGTGGGTTGATGGGTGTGGTGTGTGTATGAGTGTCAGGTGTGTGTTTTTGGTATTGGCCAGTTTTGTGCAGTTTAGTATTTGGGTGTCCATTCTAAGTGCACCAGTGTGTACCGCCAATGGTTTACTGATGTTGAATGTCCACCATGGTGATTCGTGGGTCATGATGTAGCGGGCGTTGTTTTGTTGGCCTAACGGTATGAGTGTTGGTACCAACACTTTAGCACTGACCTCTGGACTGACGGATTTGTGAATGTGTCAGTATTCTGTTGGATCGGTGTGTGTGTGTCATAATATGGTGATTGGATATTCACCACTGTGGCAGTATGTTGGCAGCCGTCACCGTGGCAGTAATCTGGATTTACCGCCAATGTCATAATGAGGGCCTTCGTCTCCCAAATTAAGTCTTGTCGCTCGTTGCCAAGCTACCATGGTTTGCGCTGGGGTTTGCTAATTGTAGGCACTTACCTGTCCTTACCAATAATCCACTTTCCAACATTTTTGGTGTGCAGTGGTGGGATCCAGTGCTTGTGTTTAGCATCACACTACAGTTTTAAGTAAAGCAAATTAAAATCCTTTACATTGTCCAGTGCAAAAATACTTCTTGATTTTTAATTTGAAATAATTTAAATTATTGCATTTTTAGGATTTATTCTAAATTCTTGATTTCAATTTTTGCAAAAAGTTTTTGTTGACACAAAACTAGGGAACCATGGAGTTTGAGCTAGCTAGCCTACCCAAAATGACAGTAGTTCAGCTTAGGGGGTTGTGTACTGAGAGGGGGTTGCCTGCAGCCACTAACCTCAGAAAAAATGTTTTGATTAAATCCTTGACAGCCTGGGCTGAGATCTAATATATAGGCACAGAGGAAGCTCCGGAGGGGAAGAAGAAGGAGAGGATGCTAGCTCCAATCACGCAGGGGAGGGAGGGCATCTGAGCCTTGGTGAGGATGAGGAAAACCAGTCCTCACTGCACACAGTTACCAGTCCCATGCCCAAAGCTAGTTGGGGGAAGCGGGTCCCCTCAGAAGAAGAGAACCTGTCCTTTAGGGAAAGAGAGATGGTGGCCCAGATAGCATATGTAGCTTTGGAGGCAGAGAAGCTGGCCCTGGAAGAGAAAAAGTGGACAAAGGAAGAGAAAAGAGATGGTGGCAGTGACAGAGAAGCTGAGATGTCCACGGTTGGGGGGTTTTGTCCCCGACTTCTTAAGGGGGTGGTTCCTGCCTATGTAGAGGGGGGATGATACAGACAAATGGCTGGGTGCCTTTGAGAGGGCCCTCCTGAGGAGGAGAGTTAAGCCTCAATACTGGGGTTCACTTCTATGTGAGTTGATCCCCAACTCTGGGAGGGATAGACTTCTGACCCTAAGTGGGGCGGAGGCAGATTCATACCCTAGTATGAAGAGGTGCTCAACTAAAAAATTTGGTCTGACCCCAGAACAATATAGGCTTAAGTTTAGGGACACCCAGAAGACAGCTACCGTGTCCTGGGTTGATTTTGTGGACATCTCAGTTAAGGCACTAGAGGGCTGGATACAGGGCAACAAGGTAAGTACCTTTGAGAGGCTTTACAATTTGATTATGAGGGAGCACCTTCTGACTAATTATACCCAAGAAAGGCTCCACCAGTATCTAGTTGACTCTAAGTTGACCAACCCCAGAGAGCTGGGGGAGGTAGCAGATGACTGGTTAAGAACTAGGGTTAACCTGAAACTCCTAGGGGATGACCAGAAAAAGGGAGGACATGGTTCTTCTTAGTGGAAGAGACAAGGGAAGTATGATAAAAAGTCTAAAGAGTCCTCAAAACCTTCTCAGGGTGGTGGAGCACCGAGCCATGCCCCTTCTAAGGGGAAGGGGTACCAGGGGAAGCATTATGATCCTGTTAAGGCAGGGGAGTTTTAAGAGCTTGCTAAGGCTGGCAAGTGTTTTAAGTGTCATCAACCTGGACACAAAAGAGGGGATGCTATCTGCTGCAAGAAACACAGAGGTCACCTTAGTGTTCGTGGGTGGGGTGGACATTGCAACTATGGCCACCTTACCTCCCAGCATGAAGAGGTATAGGTAGAGGACTAAAGTCAATGGGACTGAGGTGGAAGCTCTGACAGATACAGGAGCCAGTGTGGCAATGGTCACAGAAAAGCTGGTTTCTCCAGAGCAGGTCTTACCTGGTGTCTTCCATCAAGTAACATATGCAGATAGCAGAGCCAAATTCCATCCCATTGCCATAGTGAGCCTGGAATGGGGAGGTGTGACTGGCCCTAAAAAGGTAGCGGTAGCTCCTGCCCTCCTAGTAGAATATCTGCTGGGAAATGATCTGGAAGCATCTAAATGGTCAAAGGTGGAAAGAAGGTTCCATGCACAGATGCTGGACCTCTCTGAATGGGTGTGTGCGGTGACTAGGTCACAGGCAGCACAACAGGGAAGTGCTGGACACTTGGGCCCTGGAACAATGGGCCAAGTCTCCAAGAAGAAGAGAAAGGGCACTGGGTCTGGCTTGCCAGCCCCACCAAGTACAGAGAGTCTGGAGGAATCCAAACCTGCAGGGGAGGATCTGACCTCTGAGGGAGCCCCTCCTCCTGCAAGCCCTGCCTGACTTGGCAGAACTGCAAGGGGCAGGTAGGCCCACTAGAGAGGAATTGCGCCAGGGACAAAGAAAGTGTCCCACTCTTGAGGGCTTGAGGCAGACTGCTGCCAGACAAGAACAAGGGGATGTCGGTTGGACCCACAAGGTTTATTCGGAGAATGGAGTTTTCTACACGGAGGCCAGGGACTCCAAACCAGAGGCAACCAGGAGAGTGGTGGTATCCACGAAGTACAGAGAATTCCTCCTAACATTGAGCCTTTTGGCTCCACATGTCAGAGAAAGTCAATGAGTTTTGCAGCTCCTTTGTCACCTGCCAGGCTAGTGGGTAGACAGGGAGCATGCCAAAGGCTCCCTTGATACCACTGTCAGTGGTTGGGACTCCCTTTGAGAGGGTGGGGAATGACATTTGTGGTCTCCTAGACCCACCAACTGCCTCAGGCAACAGGTACATTTTGGTGGTTGTGGACCATGCCACCAGGTACCTTGAGGCAATACCCCTCAGAACAGTCACTGCTACCATGGTGGCCAGGGCCCTACTTGGTGTGTTCACCAGAGTAGGATTTCCAAAGGAGGTGGTCTCAGACAGGGGCAACAATTTTATGTCAGCCTATCTGAAAGCAATGTGGGATGAGTGTGGTGTAACCTATAAGTTCACCATCCCCAGACAAATGGTCTGGGGGAAAGATTTCATAAGACCCTGAAGGGCAGAGAGGTGCCACAAAAAGTGGGTTGGATTCAGCCCCTTTGAGTTACTGTTTGGGCACCCCGTAAGAGGCCTATTGTGCTTGGTGAGAGAATCTTAGGAGAAGCCTCTCAAAGAGTCCAAGGAGAATGTACTAGATTATGTGCTGGGCCTTCGGTCACGCATGGCTGAGTACATAAAGAAGTCAAGCAGCAAACTGGAGCCCAGCCAAGAGCTCATGAAGCTGTGACATGACCAGACGGCTACCCTGCCTGAATATCACCCAGGTCAGCTGGTGTGGGTTTTGGAGCCTTTGGCTCCTAGGGCACTTCAGGCCAAATGGACTGGGCCCTATCCAATTTTGGAGAAGAAGGGTGAGGTCACCTACCTGGTGGACCTTGGCACCCCCAGGAATCCTCATAGGATCCTGCAAATCAACAGACTGAACCCTCACCAGGACAGGGCAGACATGACCATTCTTATGGTCACTGATGAAAGGAAGGAGGAGAGTGAACCTCTGCCGGACCTCCTTTCCACAAATGCACACAATAGGTCAGTGGAGGGAATGGTACTCTCTCCCAAGATAACAGTCCAGCAGAAAAAAAGACTGCAGACAAATTCTGGAGCAGTTTGCTTGTCTGTTTTCTTTGACCCCCTGGACTCACCAATTGGTGTGTCCATGATATTGACACTGGGCACAGCTTACCTGTCAAGAACAAGCTGTATAGGCTGTCTGACAAATTCTGGAGCAGTTTGCTTGTCTGTTTTCTTTGACCCCCTGACTCACCAATTGGTGTGTCCATGATATTGACACTGGGAACAGCTTACCTGTCACGAAGAAGCTGTATAGGCTGTCTGACCAGGTCAAGGCCAACATCAAAGCTGAGGTGGCTAAGATGTTGGATCTCAAGGTAATTGAGCCCTGTGATATTCCTTGGGCCAGTCCAATGTAGTGGTACCCAAACCCAATCCCCAAGGTGTGAAAAGGGAATTTGGATTCTGTGTAGACTACAGAGGTCTAAATACAGTCAGCAACACTGATGCTCAACCCACACCTAGAGCTAATGAGCTCATTGATAGGTTGGGGGCTGCCAAGTTCCTGAGTACATTTGGCCAGGATACTGGCAGATTTCCTAAAGTCCAGGAGCTAAGAAGAGGTCAGCATTTTCCACACCAGAGGGCCACTTTCAGTTCAAAGTGATGCCCTTTGGCTTGGAAAATGCTCCTGCCACCTTTCAACGGTTGGTGAACAGAGTCCTGTCTTGGTTGGAATCTTTCAGTGCAGCGTACCTGGGTGATATATCTGTATTCAGTTCCACCTGGGAGGACTACCTGAAGGAAGTGCATCAGGCCCTGCTTCAAGCAGGCCTGACTATCAAGGCAAGTAAATACCAGATAGGGCAGAATTCAGTGGTGTACCTGGGCCACCTTGTTGATGAACGCCATATACAGCCTTTCCAGCCCAAAATCCAGACTATCCTGGATTGGGAGGCTCCTAAAACCCAGACACAGGTCAGGGCCTTCCATTATCTAAATGGGTATTACAGAAGATTTGTTCAAAACTCTGGGACCATAGTGGCTCCTCTGACAGAACTCACCTCAAAGAAACATCCTTAGAAAGTAATTTGGACCCCAGTATGTCAAAAAGCCTTTGACACTCTGAAACAGGCTATGTGTTCAGCACTAGTGTTACGTGCCCCTGACTATAACAAAGAGTTTATAGTGCAAACAAATGCTTCAGAGGAAGAGATTGGGGCAGTATTAGCACAAGTTAATCAAGAGGTCCAGGATCAGCCAGGTACCTCCATCAGCAGTTGACTACACCCAAGAGAGAAAATATAGAGTGCCACTGAGAGGGTGGCATTTGCTGTGGTCTGGTCCCCGAAGAAGTTGAGTCCATACCTGTTTAGCACTCACTTCCATTTTCAAACTGACCACAGACCTCTCAGATGGTGGTGCAAATGAGGGGAGAGAAACCAAAACTTTAAGTTCCCTACAGGGGATGGACTTCACAGTGGTACATAGACCTAGGAGCGTACATGCCAACACAGATGGCCTTTCCAGATTTTTCCACTTAGCTGATGAGGACTACCAGGGTGTAAGATAGTACCCATCACCTTTCATCTGGGGGGTCAGTGTATGAAAGTCCTCCTTTCTGCCCTGGTCACCCCCAAACCTTTTGGACAGATACTGGTGGTTGCTGACTCTTGGCTGTGCCCTGGGTACTGCTTGCCAGTCCTGGGGCCAGTGCTCTGTATAAAGTGGAAATGCAAATTAGGCTAATTATAATTGGCAGTATCAACCTACCTATAAGTCCCTAGTATATGGTATGGCATGTAGGTTTAGGGCCCCCAGCATAGGTAGTGCACCCAAAGGTACACTGCTGAGGTGCCTGCCCAGTGTCATTTTAAAGGCAGGCCTCCCTTGCTGGCTGCTTTTAAACTAAAGTTATATGCAAATTCAACTTTGGAATTAAAAGCACTTCCAGAGTCTTAAAGTACCTTATTTTTACATATAAGTCACCCGTAAGGTGTGCCCTACGTGCCCCTAGGGTTGGGTGCCATGTAACTATAGACAGGGTCCTTATACAAATTGTTTTATAAGCACCACTGAGGTAAAATAGCCAAATAGTTTTTCTCTCAATGTAGTGAATGGCCTCCATAGGCTAAAATGGAGAGACTTTATTTTTAATTAATAAAGTCCACTTAAGTGTCAGATACCTCTTGAGTTTGGTATCAAATTAATTGTTATAATAAATCCCACAACTTACAATTGCTGTATTTAATATAATTAGTTCAGGTAAAGAGTTTTAAAACTCTGCCAGAAAGTTCCCAACTTCAGCTCTGGCCAGGCTGCCTTGATGAGGTGTGAAGTGCCTGGGTTGAACACAAAGGATGTTCCTGGGGGAGGAGATCTGCCTTGGCAGATGGTGAAGCAGGAAGGGGGAGGGTGGCCAAACTAGTCTTCAAAGGCAGGGAAGGACATTTGGAGCAGTCCAGCACCTCCTCTCACATCCTGCAAACCCAGATAATTAGGTCCCCTCTTGATTAGATTAGAAGAGGGCAGGAGAAGGGTGTGTTTAGGATTTTTAGCTACACCAGTGGGTGGGCTCAGCCAGATCTAACCTTCAAAAATCATCTTCAGCCATGTTGGATTTTTGAAGAATGTTGCTCCCTGGGATTGATTTTTGGCACACTTCCCAAGAAGTGGTCATCAAAGGGGGAGGGAGCTTGTCTGTGATTGGATACCCAGGATTCCCCTGTTTTTTATCCAGAATCAAGGATAAATACTGCAGAGCTGTACCCACATCTCAGATCCATACAAGAAAGAACATCAGAAGAAAAAGGACTGGACCCCTGACTTGTACCTGGACACTGTACTCTGAAGGACTGCACCAGCTGCACTCTTGGGTTTCACCACAAGAAGGACATTGCTTGGCTTCAACTGGTTCAAGAATGGACTCCCTGTTTGCTACATGTTAAAAATAGCTAAGCAGAGTCCCGTGTATCAAATCCTGAAGAAAATTACCAGCTGACTAATGTCCAATGGCCATTTTGGAGTTTCAGCCAGGTGCATTCTGGGAGTTGGAGTCTGCAACCTCAAGGAGCAACTCAGAGCCTCTGGAACCTTGGGGTGAGCTGTGGACTTCTAAAGGAGCTTCAAAGACCTTCTGGAAGAAGATCCAAGAGTTTGGAGGACATTGGTGAACTTTTTGGAAAAAGCTCTATAGAGGGACCGACCTGCTGCGGTGAGTCTAGCTGGCTTGCCTCAACCGCGACCTGGCCTGACTTTGCAGGTTCATCCCACTAAAGAAAATCTCTGAAAAAGTGACTAAACCCGAACATAGAAAGTTGACCGAGACGTCCTGCACAGTGTATCCGCAGAGGGCTCTAGGGACATCAGATCAAGATTCAGGTTTGTCCCGGTTGAAGGATTTTCGTCTCGAAAAATCAGCTAAGTCTGAATGTAGAAAACTTCACCGAGACATCCTGCAACGCATATCCGAGGAAGAGCTCCAGGGAGGTCAGATCAGACTGGTGACTTCGTCCAGCTGAAGAAAATCTTCAAGAAAACGACTAAGTCCGAAGGTAAACTTTTGACCGAGGCCTCGCGCTTGCTGTGGCCGAGCAGGGCTCTACCGCGGTCGGCCTTAAACTTTGACTTTGCCCTGGTCGAGGGCTGACCAGTTGACCACATTGGCGCTATTTGTTTCTATGCGCTAAAAAACACTAATTAAAAATTCATATCTCCTGTTGCCCTTATCCGATTTTATTCATTTTTCTGTCAAATTAAAGATAGAAATATTTCCTATTTTTATAAATTGATTTTGGATTTTTAAACTGTTTCCTGTGTTTTATTTAATTGTTGTATTGTGATACTTGAATGCTTTACATACTTTGGCCTTCATCATGATATTGGCGGTAAATGCCACTTACTGCCACTCTGACGGCCACCAACATACTGCCACGGTGGCGAATATCCGTTCACCATATTATGACACACACACACCAATCCGATAGAATACAGCCACACACACAGATCCACCAGCCCAAAGATCAGTGCAAAAGTGGTGGTTCCAACACCCATACCTTTATGCCAACAAAACAACACCCATCACATTATAACGCACGAATCACCACGGTAGACATTCAACAGCGGTAAACCATTGGGGGTACATACCACCACACTCAGAATGGACACCCACACACAAAACACCACATTGGCCAATACTAAAGACACGCACCTGACACTCATACACACACCACACCCACACCCCCACACCACTCTAAAATACCCACCCACATTACCCACAATCCTTTACAAATACAAGTCATTGCCACCAGACTGAGATCAAGACAACTGGGACAACTAGATACACACTACTTACACCTATACATCCCTCACTTTCCCCACATCACACACCCCACGACATTACTCAACACACTCTCACCACCACACACCACACAACACCCATGTCCCCACAAAGGCACCCCCGTTTCACTGATGAGGAGTTAAGGGTTATGGTGGAGGAAATTGTCAGGGAAGAGCCACAGCTATTTGCAGCACAGGTACAGCAGATATCCATTGCAAGGAAGATGGAGCTGTGGTGGAGAATCGTGGACAGGGTAAACACCGTGGGACAGCATCCAAGAACAAGGGACGACATCAGGATGAGGTGAAACGACCTACGGGGGAAGGTACGTTCCATAGCAGCAAGGCATCAGCTTGCCATACATAGGACTGGCGGTGGACCCCCACCTCCTCACTCACAGCTCACAGCATGGGAGGAGCAAGTCTTGGCACTACTGCATCCTGAGGAACTCACTGGAATAGCCGGAGGACTGCACACTGGTAAGTCTACATTTACTACTTATCACCCCCCATACCTGCATGTCATCACATCCCCTCAACCTCACTCCCATCACTGCACGCCATCCCACATACTGCACCTACACATATGTCCAATGCCAGGCCCTGTGTCAACACCAGGACAGTGCGCGCTCTACGGGCAACATAATGCAAAATGACAAACCTTATGCAATGTAATAATTCATGCATTGTGTGTTGATATTGTATATTAACTTTTTGCATTGCAGGTATTTATCTTGAAATGTCATTAATGGTGTTTGTAATATATTGTTAATTTTCAAGCCTTTCCTGCAGCCTGGCTGGGTGTGGCATGTGGACGGGGCTTTGGTGTATTTAAGGAACCCAGGCCAGCTCCACGTGCTCACTATTCAGAGGTCCCGGTGCTGGGCAGCAGCATTTTCCTGGGCTCCTGTTGCGGAGGACTACTTGGACATTTCCTGGCCCTGTCCTTATAATCTTGCTGATCTTCAAGCAGGGCGGTAAGACGGAGGTCGGGGTAGGCCCCTGACTCCGTTTCTAGAAATATTTGAGTTTTTGGCTTTGTGATTTACAGTGTGCCTGATTTATTCTTGGCACTTAACCCTTGCAGTTCGGATCGGCATAGTGCGCGATCATTTTGAAGCATTTGAATCTTGATGGTTGAATCGGCAACAGTGTGCGAGATTCATTCTTGGCACTTAACCTTTGCAGTTCAGATCGTCAGAGTGCGCAATCGGTTCGAAGCATTCAAATCTTGATGGTTGAATCGCAACAGTGTGCGTGATTCATTCTTGCCAATTAACCCTTGCAGTTCGGATTGGCAGAGTGCACGATCATTTCGAGGCATTTGAATCTTGATGGTTGAATCAGCAACAGTGTGCGCGATTTATTCTTGGCAAATTAACCCTTGCAGTTCGGATCGGCAGTGTGCGCGATCATTTCGAGGCATTTGAATCTTGATGGTTGAATCGACAACAGTGTGCGCAATTCATTCTTGGCAATAAACCCTTGCAGTTCGGATCGGCAGAGTGCGCAATCAATTTGAGGCATTTGAATCTTGATGTTTGAATCGGCAACAGTGTGCGCAATTCATTCTTGGCAATTAAACCTTGCAGTTCGGATCGGCAGAGGGCGCGATCATTTCGAGGCATTTGAATCTTGATGGTTGAATCAGCAACAGTGAGCGCGATTCATTCTTGGCAATTAACCCTTGCAATTCGGATCGGCAGAGTACGCGATCATTTCGAGGCATTTGAATCTTGATGGTTGAAGCGGCAACAGTGTGCGCAATTCATTCTTGGCAATTAAACCTTGCAGTTCGGATCGGCAGAGGGCGCGAACATTTCGAGGCATTTGAATCTTGATGGTTGAATCAGCAACAGTGAGCGCGATGCATTCTTGGCAATTAACCCTTGCAGTTCGGATCGGCAGAGTACGCGATCATTTCGAGGCATTTGAATCTTGATGGTTGAATCGGCAACAGTGTGCGCGATTCATTCTTGGAACTTAACCCTTGCAGTTCGGATCGGCGGAGTGCGCGATCATTTCGAGGCATTTAAAACTTGATGGTTGAATCGACAACAGTGTGCGCAATGCCTTCTTGGCAATTAACCCTTGCAGTTCGGATCGGCAGAGTGCGCAATCATTTTGAAGCATTTGAATTTTGATGGTTGAATCGGCAACAGTGTGCGTGATTCATTCTTGGCAATTAACCCTTGCAGTTCTGATCGGCAGAGTGCGCAATCATTTTGTGGCATTTGAATCTTGATGGTTGAATCGGCCACAGTGTGCGCAATTCATTCTTGGCAATTAACCCTTGCAGTTCGGATCGGCAGAGTGTGCGATTATTTCGAGGCATTCGAATCTTGATGGTTGAAGTGGCAACAGTGAGCACGATTCATTCTTGGCAATTAACCCTTGCAGTTCGGATCGGCAGAGTGCGCGATCATTTCAAGGCATTTGATGGTTGAATCGGCAACAGTGTGGGCGATTCATTCTTGGCAATTAACCCTTACAGTTCAGATCGGCAGATTGCGTGATCATTCCAGGTACTTGAGTCTTGATGCGCAGTCTGGCAATAAGGTGCGCAATAATTTCTGGGCAAGTGACTCTTGAAACTTAGATCAAACAGAGTGTGATCTTTCTAGACAAAACAAGTTTAGTCGGGTTGCCTATTCTACAGTATCATTCATGAATCCTATAGCAGTTAATTCTTTGGGAACGAATATACTCATTGACCCTTGTTGTGATGTAATTGCTATCCTAAGGATTAACTTGAGAGAGTTCAATGTTCAGAGCATATGAGTATAAAGAGGTCACGTTATTGAAGAGTTCTTGATCTCTCATGTTATTAGAGCATCAAGAAGTAAAACAAAGTTCATGAAGATTAGTGTGAATTACCTTGCTATTGTGTTTTTAACTCTTGCTTCCAAAGGTCTACTTCCCCGCTATTTCCAACCTAAACCCCATCCCCCACTTGGCCATTCTTTAACTCTGTGCTATGATAGCTAGTAGAGTTTGGAGCTGCCAGTAGGTGGACATATTGGGAACAGGCGCAAACCCCGAGGATCCGGTCTCGCTGACACCCTGCATGTGCTATCAATACATGGACAGCCCTTCCAGCCCTGCATGGACACCCAGCACAAAAGCATGCACAGCATAGGGAAACTAACAATCCCACAATAGATCACCGTACACAAGCAAAAGGTGGCAGGGCAACATCAACGATAGAGGGGAAGCCACAAATGTACAATATGTCATACACATGATGCATAATACATCACTTACATCCCCACAGGTACCCCAGCCAATGTAAGTGGAGAGGAGGTGCCACGACTATCCAGTCCCCCAACAGAAGATGCCCCCAGTGATGACAGTAACTCTGGACTTCTGGATATGGACCAACAACCTGGCCCATCAGGGACCACTGGACAGTTGGTCACCAAAGCCCACTCACAGACCACCACAGAGCCTCTCCCTTCAGTATCCCACATCACAGCACCCACCCAGCGTACCCACACCTCTGTCCACAGGATACATCAATCAGCAGTGTGCCCACCTGTACAGAGCCCCAGGCCACACCTCGACCCCCAAGACAATCAGGGTCCTGGGGCCAGTGGCAGTGGGCAGACCATTTAGGGGACAGTGGCACAGGCCAACAGGGACACTGGGAGGACTGCTGTGCGCCAGGGGGAGGACAGGACCAGGGAATGACTATCCCAGAGGCACTCTCTGGGATCCTGGGAGCCTACCAACATTCCCAGGACACGATGGGCCAGATCCTTGACAACGTGCAGGATAACAGGGGGCTGCAGGAGGAACAGGAGGCAAAAGCATCAGCGGGCCCCTACCACTAACCAGTCCATTGACCAGCCCTCCACTTCTGCTGCCGCTAGTGGGCATGAGGCCCAGCCACAGGACCCACAGGCCACCACATCCCTCCCCCTGCAGAAGGCGAACCACCCCGCAAACGTTCCCTGTGACCCAGACAGAAGCCAGAGACACTTGCCAAGACCCCTGCCAGGAAATTAGACTCTCCTGATTGTCCCCCTTGTGTCCCACTCAGTCACCTTGTCCACTTTGAAGAGCCGTTTGTCCCCTTCCAATGGCCCCATGGGCACTGCACCTGTGCTACAAAAAGACTGGAACAATACCCTCGACTTTCATCCATCATCACCCCCTTCCATTGCACTTGAACCTCAATTTCTTAGCACTACAATAAACACCCTTGAACACAACTCGACTACTAGTACTTTATTTTGTTTAAAATGTGTATTTATGGAAACAGTCACATCCATTGCAAATGAACTGGACACTGTGAGAACAATGAAATAATGATCTGTAGCTGGCTGTAGTCAGCACATCAGTACACAGTTGTTATATCACCAACATCTGTAAAATGACAAACCATAGGTGACAGTAAGTAGAGATAAAAGGAAGTTAATGCCATCATGCCACAGCCACACAGAATACACCAACAGTCATAGAATTGTGCAGTTGCACTGTCTCACCTGTGTCATTGGAAGTACTGATGGATAACTGCTGTTCTGTTGTCCTCATCCTCATCCTCAGCCTCTTCAGCCTCACTGTCCTCAGGGTCTACTGTGGCCACAGGGGCATCTCCTGTCTCCTGCTCCTGAAGAAAGGGTACATGGCATCTCAGGGCCAGGTTGTGCAACATGCAGCATGCCACTACTATCTGGCAGACCTTCTCGGGTGAGTAGCACAGGGATCCACCTGTCAGCTGGAGGCACCTGAACCTGGCCTCCAGTACGCCGAAGGTCCTTTTGATGATACATCTGTTTCGCCCATGTGCCTCATTATAACGTTCCTCTGCCCCTGTCCTCGCATTTCTCACAGGGGTTAACAGCCGCGATAGGTTTGGGTAGCCAGAGTCACCTGCAAGTATTGAGGGAGGGTTTTTAGTTTCACACAATCCTATGGGGTCAACACCAGAGGCATACACTAACATAGAGTGGGTGGGAACCAAAGCTTACCTATTAACCACATCCTGTGCCTCTGTAGTTGGGCCATCGCATTTGGGATGCTGCTATTCCTCAGAACACAGGCATCATGCACTGACCCAGGGTACTTAGTATTGACGTGGGAGATATGTGTACCGTCAGTCTCCCCAATAATATTGGGGATAAGTCCCATTGCATAGAATCCGGCCTTCACAGTGGCCAAATTTTCCACCTGGGGGAAAGCAATGTAGCTGCACATGTGTTTTACCAGGACAGGCAACACTCTTGCTAGCACGATTGAGAACATTAGCTGTGACATTCCTGCTGCCAATCCCACTGTCACTTTGAAAGAAACTGTTGCCAGGAAATGGAGCACTGATAGCACTTATACAAGAGGGGGATCCCAGTTGGAAGACTGATAGATGAGATCAGGTCAGGCTCCAATTGGGCACACAGCTGTGTGATTGTAGCCCTGTCCAGTCTATAATTGAAGACAGTGTGCCTGTCCTCCAGCGTAGCTCAGTCCACCAGGGATCTGTACACGGGGGTATGTCTCCACCTCCTATTCATCCACAGCGGTAGGTATCTGAGGGACACAAGAGTCTGTAGGCTGTCACAACTTGAACAATGAAACCACAACTGCAGTTCACATGGTGCACTTATGTACTGGGACAGTGTTAATGGCGAGGTATATGCCAATCTAATCTGTGACGCAGTTATTGTCGATATGATTGTTCCCCCCCGAAATGGCGACCGCCTGTACTGTATGTAGAAAGAGGTGGAAGTGAGGTAATTCCGCCGACGTTGGGCGTCGTGGCGGAAGGTGATCTTGCACCGCTGTGCAATTCCTCATTGGATAATATAGGGCTCTATAGAGTACAGTGGCCAATGGGGATCTATGCTGGTGGTGACGGTGTACACCGTCACTGACATGACCGCCATTTTCTATCTGATTCCTCACTTGTTTCCTGACCTTCAACAGGAGAACACCTACACTGCATGTGCTGCTGTGACCTGCGTTTGGAACCTACCATGGCCCATGTGACCGGGGAAAGGGCCCCAGCCTTTAATTTGGGGGAGTTGTAGCGACTGGTGGATGGTGGCCTACCCCAGTACGGACAGCTGTATGGGCCCCCAGACCAACAGGTGAGTAAACTTTGGCATGATGCATGTGGGAAGGATGCATGGAGATGTGTGTGGAAGCATTGTGTAAAGGGGTGGGGGAAATGTCTTGTGGCTGAGTACATGATGTGTGCCAATGTTGATGAAAACAGGTATGGTGGGCAATTTGTGTGACAGGCTGGACGGTTTGTTTGATGGTGTTCTCCTGTCTCTATTGTCTCTGCAGGTCAGCGCCCATCAAAAGAAGGGAATATGGCGTGCCATCTCCAAGGACATGGAGACCCTGGGGGTCTATGGCAGGCAGAGCACCCACTGTCAGAAATGGTGGGAGGACCTGACACGCTGGGTACGGAGGACCGCGGAGGCCCAGCTGAGAATGGCCTCCCAATGAGGAAGGGGTGCCCTTTGGACCCTGACCCCCCTGATGGCCCGCATACTGGCGGTGGCCTGCCCTGAGGTGGATGGGCGTTTGAGGGAATCACAGCAGCCACAAGGTGGTGAGTACAGTGGGTATCATTACATATTTTGGCTGGGGGGTGGTATCCGGGTGGTGGATGTGTGTTGGTGGGTGCCCCCAAGGACAGGCCAGACATTGAAGTGTGGGTCATCTGATGGGTAATGGGTGTATGGAAAATACAGGTAACCTAGCTTGTTAGCAGTCTATTTCAGGCAGGGTATCGTGGATCCAAGGAGTGCTGCAGTTGGCGGTGTGTGGTCCTCATCTTGACTTAGTAACTAGCCATATCACTGGTAGTGCAATACATAGTGCTTAAGCCTATTCCCTGTGTGTGATGGTGATGTGTATGCCAATAGTGGTTTTGGTGCAGTCATTGACCCAGTGTATCCTTTGTCTCTCTCCCCCCTTTTCTTGTTTTGTAATCCTGTCCTTGTGTGCATTAGCATCATCTGGCGGAGGAGCAGGGGCACCAGCAACAGAGGGAGCTGCATCTCACAGGACCCAGGAGGCAAAGTCCACCGATGCAGAGGGAACCAGTGGGATGAAGGGTGAGGGGAGCACCACGGCAGAGACTGGAGGAGACAACACAGACTCAGATACCTCCTCCGATGGGAGCTCCTTGGTGGTGGCGGACACCTCTGTGACCACTCCAGCTGCAGGTACAGCCACCACCCCTGTACCAGCACCGCCCTCCTAGCAGCCCCTCTACAAGTTGCCCTTGCCCGCTTACCCAGGAGGGTGGGCATCTCTTTGCACTAGGCACCTCAGGCCCTGCCCAAATGAGCCCTGCTGCCCGAGTGAGGAGGCCATTGACCTCCTGAGATCCATCTCTGTAGGGCAGTCAACCATTGTGAATGCCATCCAGGGGCTGGCATCCCAGATGCAGCAATGAAAGGCATTCCTGGAGGGCATTTACGGTGGAGTGGCAGCCCAACAGAGATCGATTCAGGCTCTAGCCTCCTCTCTGATGGCAGCCATTGTCCCTGTTTCTACCATCCCCCCCTCCAACTACTACTTCCCAGTCCCATTCTCCTCAACCCCAACCCATCCCAGGCACACATACAGACAAGCATGCACACAAGACAACACACAAGAGTGGCACATGCAAATACAAGCACCCCACTTCATCACACAAGCACTCACGCAAACACCATACAGGCACGACAACATCCACTGCCTCCACTGTCTCCCCTTCCTCCTCCTCCTCCTCCTCCATCTCCCTCCCAGTCATGTCCACATTCACACCTGCATACACTACATCAACATCCACCACCAGTGTCACCACACCAAGCAGCATACACACCTTACTAGCAGACACCTCCACAACAGCCATGCACGCGTTCCCTCTGTCCTCTCCCACCCTGTCTGTCCCCCCCAAAGGACACAAACACAAACACTCACACACCCAACAGCCACTCACCTCACATCAGCATAAAGCCCATGCACCTGCTCCCAAACACTCCCTCTACTTCCACTCCCATCACTCCTACCTCCTCCCACCCCACCGTCCCTAAAAAGCTTTTCCTTGCCCAATATGACCTCTTCCATCCCTCTCCTCCCCCCCATCCTGCTCATATGAGCAGGGTACCAAAGACCCAGCCCAGCACCTCAGCCAAACAGTCCACAGGGACAGTAGTGGCACCACCTAATCGTGGTGGTAAGGTTACCACACCTCCATCGAAGAAGGGGAAGGAGCCTGCACCTCCATCAAAGAAAGGGAAGGGGCCAGCACCTCCATGCAAGAAGAAGAAGAAGCCTGCACCTCCAGGCAAGAAGAGGAAGGAGCCTTAACCTCCATCCAAGAAGGGGAAGAAGCCATCCACCCCTCCCAAGAAGCATAAGGAATCTACGCCCCATGTAATGGTGGAGACGATGCCCTCTACTCCGGTGGAGGCTGTCAGGGTGACACCTCCACAACTACCACCAGCTGTCACGAGGCCCCCAACGCCAACTGAGGAAGCTCAGCCATCACCAACTGCAGAGGCTGCCCAGGAGGCACCTCCATCCACCACCCACTGCAGCCATCACTAACTGCAGAGTCTGCCCAGGAGGCAGCTCCATCCACCAACACACTGCAGCCATCACCGCCAGCAGACACCATCTAGGCCACCCTCCAGTGACTGGTGTACGAGGGGCCCCCTCCAGAACCAGTGGGAAAGTCACCCACCTGAGAGACTGTGGCCCTGTATTCCCCAGGACAGAGCAATGGGCATGTTGCCCCCATCCAAAACCAGTGGGAAAGTCACCCACCTGAGAGACTGTGGCCCTGCACTCTCCAGGACAGAGCAATGGGCATGGAGACCCATCCAGAACCAGTGGGAAAGTCACCCACCTGAGAGACTGTGGTCTTGCACTCCCCAGGACAGAGCAATGGGCATGGAGCCCCATCCAGAACCAGTGGGAAAGTCACTCACCTGAGAGACTGTGGCCTTGCACTCCCCACTACAGAGCAATAGGCATGGAGCCCCATCCAGAACCAGTGGGAAAGTCACCCACCTGAGAGACTGTGGCCTTGCACTCCCCAGGACCGAGCAATGGGTATGGAGCCCCAACCAGAACAAGTGGGAAAGTCACCCACCTGAGAGACTGTGGCCTTGCACTCCCCAGGACAGAGCAATGGGCATTTTGCCCCATCCAGAATCAGTGGGAAATCACCCTCCTGAGAGACTGTGGCCTTGTACTCCCCAGGACAGAGCACTGGGCATGGAGCCCCATCCAGAGCCAGAGGGCTTGTTCCCGCAACCAGCTGAGGTGCTCCCCCTCCCCCTGAGGTGCCTGCCCACTTGCAAACTGATGCCCCTGCAGAGTTCTATCCGGATGAAGTCAGGATTCGAGTTGAGCCTTAGACTGTGCCCTGTGGCCATGTGGGCCCTTTGAACATTGGATTGGGCAGTGTCCCTTTATGTACATGTCTACATATCTGTTTCATTGACAAATCAATAAATTTTTTAGATGTTGATTTTAATACAATCACTTTCGTCCATTCCTGTTGTCCCTGCATTATTCTGCTGAGTATGGGGGGCAAATTGTTTTCCGTGAGGAGCTGGTTGTGTGTACGTGTGTCGGATGTGTGTTGTGTGTGTCACTCTTGTTTTCCTCCCTCCCTCCCTTGAGTGCTAGGTGGCGATACTCACCGTCCTTGTCTTTGTCAACATTTGTGTTCCAGGTGGAGCATAACGTAGAAGATCATTGGGAAAACTTGCAGTTCGGGTTCCATGGTGGCATTCTTCTTCCCTGTGCCTCCGATGGTGAGTCCTTTCTCTTCTGTGATGCGTTTCTTACTGGCTTTTGATGGCGTTGGTACCGCCTCAGAAAAGGTGGTGGTTTGCAGTGTCTTAATTTGGTGGGTGGTACTTTGTCTCCCGCCTGGCTGTAGGCGGCTACCGCCGTGGTGAGTGTTGTTTCCACCCTGGCGGTTGGTGTGGTGCTTTGGCTGTCTATGGGAGTTATCACCGCCATGGTCATAATTTGGCGGTAATTACTGCCAGCCTGTTGACGGTATTACCGCCACTTTATCACTCACCACCAGGGTCGAAATGAGGGCCTTTGTCTCCTAAGTTAAGCCTGGTCGCTTGTTGCCAAGCGACCAAGGGTTGTGCTGGGGTTAATTTATTGAGACCTAAGTGAGCTTAGTGGGGTTAGCGGCCTATTGCTAAGTGTAGGTACTTAACTGCCCTTAACAATAATCCACTTTCCAACATACGTGTCCACGTGTCACCTCCTTACCCTTGCTGAATAGCATCACCCTTATTTTAAAAGGTGGATACTGGAGGTAAATATGCACAGCCCATTTACCATGTGATTACAGTGGGTGAGACACTGGTAGTGAGGCTCACCCACAGTAAATAGTCCGGAAATCGGGCGATCAGAGAAGTAAAAAAATGTGGCCAAACTGCTGGGGCAGAACACAGTGCAACACATGGTGAGATATTTTTTTTAAATTATTGGGAGTCATGGATAAGACAAGAGACTGACACTACAACAAATTAGAAAGAAGCATGTAGATCCCCATGCTACTGGGGTATAGAGGATATTTAAAGTTATAATAACTAAGCAGTCTACTGGTAATGGACGCAAGAAGGTATTTCAGAGGATATTAGGGCAGGCCAAAGTTAATTAAAAAACATTTAGGGACCATATACATCAATTTAAGAGAAGGAGTGTATGGAGAATTGGATATATTTTGAAGGTGAAGGATGGCAGAATACAGTAGTCGAGCAGAAAGGTAGAGGGTATCAGCAAGCATCAACGGTTACTAAGAGCGAGAAACAGGGCTCCGCCGTCATTGCTTTCTCTGACTTCTTCTTGCTTTATATATTTTGTCAGTCAGAAAAATATGGAATAAAAAAACGACTGTACCATTTTGAGCTGATTGGGAAAAGGAGGCAAGCCACTATCTTACTCCCGTCTCATGCTTGCACTGCAGATGCTGAGCTATCAGTTAGTGTTTGCAGGGCTGACAACTTTACAGAACTGAGGCCTGTGATGTCATCAGCCTAGTAAAACTCTCTCCGTACACGTAGATGGATAACTCACAGGCAACTTTGCAGACAAAGAGAGCCTGGGAGTTTAAGGTTTAAGCCCTGTAATGCTTGGGCTGCATTCTAATCACAGTGTGGGAGCCTGATCACAACTCACCCATTCACAGCTTCTCACAGGATGGGGTAAGGACATCAAGCCTCACTCAAAACCACCCCTTTCTCTGACAACTGGGAAAAGGAGGTATTAACAAATAGCATAGCTGCAAGACATAAAAAGAGTGCTTGGGCATGCACAGTCATGAGCAAATGTTTGGCCAACAGTACAGTCTGTTAGACCCATAATTTAATAGTATGGTGGCAGGCCGGACTAAAGCACCCTATTTTTTTTAATGTGATCTGTACTGCTAACACTTTAGATTTTTGCTAGGATCGACATGCTCAAGACAACGGATCACAAGTTATGATATATATTCTACATGAACGTGTCAGCTGACAGAGCATACAGCTGTTGGATAGTGCCATATTACAAATAACAATACCTGGCTCTCCAAAGGCTACTCATATGATATTTAGGTGTTATTTAAGTAAAGTGTATAATGGGGGGTCAATTGGTTACATATATATATATATATATATATATATATATATATATATATATATATATATATATATATATGTATATATATATATATATATATATATATATATATATATATATATATATATATATTACTTATTTATAAGTGTGACACTGTTGTTTCTGCTTCACATTTAATTTCACTTGTTTTCTAGAAAACTAATTTTACCTTCACATTTAATTTCAGCTGTTTTCTAGAAAACTAATGTTACCTTTACATTCTGTATTTTTCATAAGCCTGAGCTATATGCCAGCAAAGAAATACTAAAGGGCTGAAGTGTTCCATTAATGCAGTAGGGCTCAGAGATAAATCTCAGTCATATAAGAACTTTCTGAATGCAGTCAGTGAATTTCTAAAATTGAACAGACTCCCTCTGACTCTTTACTTCGAAGAAGCCACAACTGTTGAAGATTTAATCAAGCATCAAGCTAGTTGGCATAAATCCTAGCTCAGAAAATTCAACAAGTGTAAGTTGGTAGGAACTCAGAAAAAAGAGACTGGGAAGAAGCAGGACCATCCAAGGAAGGTATAGAGGAAAGTGACAAAATGATCACCTGCCACAGAAAAAGAAGATCTGCATCTTCTGCATAGCAAGTCAGGATGTCCTTCATGAGTTCTTGCTAGTATGCTAGAAAATCAGATACATGGTCAGTGACATACAGAATACTGATGGTGTAGAGAAAAGCTGCTGGAGATGTTTTAGCAATGGATTGTATGTACCACATGAACTGCCTCACTTTATTCCGGAATTGTCATGAGAAAAAGAAAAAACAGTGATGGAGGTCAGATGGAAGAAAAGAAGATAGAAGAGGGCTTTCTTTGAACTTATCAACTTCATAGAAAACTCAGGCCCGTATTTTGGCTCGGGCGTCAAATTTATACTTTGACACACAGTGGAGCAAACCACTGGTGTGAGTCAGTTTTTTTTACTCAAACCAATGCGTCATGTCGTAAAGAAAAATGACATTAACGCAGCGAAAATGACTTTGATCCGGTTTACTATGTCGCAAACCAGATAGGTGGCATTTTTTTACGCAATTGCGTCAAAACGCAGCGCAAACACTGCAAAATGTGCAAAGGAGAGCAAAAATGGATCCCAGAAGCTTTGAGAGACCCCAGGAAGATGACAACCGACCAGGAACCAGCCATGAGGACCCACACAAGACCAAGGAGAAGGAGAAGAAGTAAAGGAAGTGTTGGTTCAGAGCAGAGGAGCAGGAAATACTGGTGAAAGAGGTGACGGAACACCAGCACAACTTTTTGTCACCTCTAAATTGCCAATTGGTAGGAGAGAGGCAATTTGGCAACAAATTGTTGACAAGATAAACAGTGTGGCAGAAGAATGGAGAACAGTCATCGAGTGCAAGAAACGATGGCATGACTGCAAGTGGAGGACCAAGGAAAAGATGGCTAGGAACAGGCAGGCAGCACTGCAGACTGGATGTGGGGGTCCAGCACCGCAGGAGGCCCTGGACCACATGGAGGAGATTGTGGCAGCCGTCATCCCTGAGGAGATCGTCAAAGGGATTCAAGGACAGGACAGCGCAGACTACCAGGAGACAACATAGATGCAGGGTTAGTGGCATGGGGAACTAAAATGCCTATTTGTAAACTGTAAGCAGGGTGGGGGGACATACCTACTACACAATGCATGGAAGTCCTGATATTCAGGGAGTAGAATGGGCAAAGGGGCATGGCATGGGGGCATGGGCTGTTCAGAGGAAACCTGGGGCACAGTACTACACTACACCAACAACCTTTGCATTGGGGTATGCTGCCATGCCAAGGATGATGGAAAGGTAAAGCCAGTCCAGGAGGGTAGGGTACATCGTAAAACTGGCCTGCTGTCACATGACAGCTAGTATTCTCCTTACATGAACTAGGGCTCAATTAACAGTCTCAGGCCATATCCGCAAGTGTAAATTAACATTGACAACAGTTGCCACTACCACCTCTGCTGCATTTGCATGTCAAGTAGCTAATGGCAGTTACATGCCCATGGATTAAACACACCCAAATTAGAGGATTCAGGATGACAACGCTATTAATCCCCTGTAATCAATTCAAATGTGCTAACCCTGTCAAATGTGAATGCCCATAGTTGCTACAAACATCTGCCATTGTCATAAACATTATGACGTACACAGCAGTAATGTAATACCCATGCTGCATATGTCAGGGTCCACCCTGTGCCTGGGTCACAATAGCTGCAATGACACCATTCTATTTCCCAACTGTGATACTGCTCAGACAACAGCATTGAGGGGGAGGACATATGTTACCGGCTAGTGAAATACACCCGCACAGTCAGACGAGGAAATGGAACACTGCTAGGACCGTCAGTGCAATCCAATGTAGCACACATTCCCCAACATCAACATTACACACTACCAATGCTGACATCTGTAGTGTGTCATGCCAATGCTATACATAGTATATGCTAGGTCTCAGCAACATATAGCTGGATGTGAAATATCAGAGACTGGGGAAGTTCCACATTGTTAAGTGTGGTGCAAGTGCCATCAGAACACCCACAGCCAGTGCAAGGCCACAACATGAGAATGAAAGTAGACGGAGGGTTGAGTAAGACAAGAAGGTGGCAACATACAATTTGGGCAGAACCTACACCTACAGCATGTGACGCAGATAATTCCCCAAACTGCCCACACTACATCTGACATGCAGGTGGGGCATAGACCTGGGAGAATGCTAATATTAAAGACAGGAACAATGAACAGGAACCAATATCACAATGTGCAACTAATAGGAAGTCAGGCATGTTGCATTACAAATGCCATAACACAGACAAACTAATTGTACTATATCTCATTGCAGAGGACTATGGGTCTCCTGGGGATATGCCTGTCCTGGACTTCGCTGATGACATGGATGATGAGCTGACAAACATCAGCCAGCAGTCCCTCCAAGATGTCCTTGGAACCCTCCAGACCCCACCTTCAGTTGCAAGGAGGAGCACAGATACAGCAGCCATCACAGAGGACCCACCCACCACCCCAATTGTACTATCTGCCAGCTCCAACCCAGATGAGGACTCTGATGACACTGACACCAGCTTTGAGAGGACTGTAGTTGGAGTACAGCTGGAGCTGTCCAAGGAGGTGCGGGTGGGGATGCAAAATATGGCAGCCAGCCTAGAGGTTGTGCGTTTGTGCATGATGTCAACTGCAGAACAGGCAGCAGCCATGCAAGGGTGATCATCAATCTTGCAAGAACTTCAACAAAGTGTGAAGGAAATCAGCACAGCAATAACAGAGTTGACACAACACCTCCAACAACACACCTTTCAATGCGTGCACGAATGCAATATTGACCCCCTCAGGGCCGACCTGTCTGCTTACCACAGTGATGTAGCTGCTATCCTTAAGAACCAGCAGCTCCTCCTTGCTGCAGTACTGCCCTTAATAGCCCCACACTTGGCAGCTACCGGGATTTCTGACTCCATGTCTTCAAACACTGAAGTGTGTGTTGCCCCTTCAAACTCACCACCACCAAAGGCAGAGGAGACAACACACACATCAGAAGATGAAGACGTGGAACAGATCACCTTCACCCGTAAGAGTACCCGGTAGCACAAGTACATGCCAAATGGGCACTTATAACCAAGGTCCTGTGCTTCGTAACATGCCAGTCTTGCAACAGTTGCTCACATGCACTGTTCTCCAGCCCACTGTTTACCTTGACAATATGCTCTGTGATTGTCTCTCACTCCCTCATTGGCCATTCATGTTCCTCTGCACTGTATGACACTTCAACCCAGCATGTCCAATGACACGTCCTTTTGCACTTTTGTAGTATCACAATAGAAGGCGTCATACTAATGGACTCACAATCCTTGAATATGTAAATATTGCACTACAGCACTTTAAAATAAATAGCACTTTCACAACCACTTTGTCTCTATGTAATGTGACACATCAACCGTGAGGGAGATTAGTGATGTTTGGCTCATGTCAATGGCCATAGAATGTAATACAACTGTGTTGAAAGATTGTGGGCTGATAACTGTGCACTGGGGTCTGGATTCTACCATCATCTGCTCTTCCTGAGGGTTAATTCTGAAGTAAATAGAAAAATCACAGTACAATGCTGTGTTGGACAGAATAAGTCTTCTTCAAGGGATGTCTAAGCAGAAAATCATTGTCTTTAAATTTTTCTTCCAGACAATCTTTACGTATGTGACATTTGACTCACGTTTTTCATCACACACACCATACAGCAGGAATGGATGTGTATGAGTGCACATACAAATAAGTAACCTGACTGTACAATGTAACAAATGATAGGTGTGAGTTAAGTATACTACACTACATGAGATTATACCACCACTCACCTTATCAGGGTTCACATGAACATCAGGCTGCCGGCAGACGTAACACAGTGTTCTCAATACCAAATCTGGTCTCAAAGTATGTCAGATTGAAAACATACATCCAAACTTAACAACACATTGGGAACCATAGTAACCTTGAGTGGTGGGTGCAATGGATGGCAGATGCATAAAGAAGTAGCTTTGGTGTAGCTGCCAATGTGATAGCTCAATTGGGATTTGGATGCAGGATGGAATACAAATGCAAATACTAAATTGACACTGTTCACCCATGCCAAGGTCCTGATCCCCAAGCATATGACACATACTGTAAAGGAGTACCTAAATATGTATTTAACAGTAAAAAAGGATACTAAAACTAGGGGAAACACCTTAACTAACCTAACCTATCTTAACTAGACATTACCGAAAAACTGTCCGTAACTACCCTAAACTAAACTTACTTATCACATTTAACTAAACACTCTAAACATCAACCCCCCACCCCGTTATATGAGGGGACACATTAAGGACAACATATACTAACCTAAACACATACTATCTTATACTAAACAAATATATTTTTTTGGGGGGGTTACTGTATATTTTTTTAATTTAATACACAAAATCCCCAACACCATCCCCCACCCACCCACTTAAAAAACATGTAAAAATATCATACCCTCCACCCCTCAACCCACTACTACTAACTAAACTAACAGCCTATTATAACCTAACACTAAGCCCCCTAAACCCACTAATTAAAAGAACAAGGAAAGAGAAGGGAGGGGAGGAAATCATGGGTGAGGGTATCAAATTCACAAGTTCGCCCTCCGCAGGGTCTTCTTAATAGCACACACTCTCTTATTTATTTGCGACATCTCCTGCTGCAGCCTGTCCAGTCTGCGCTACATCAGTTGCATGTCACGTTACATAGCACGAAAATCACCAGTGTCAATGACTGCAGCAGGGGTGGTCTGAGTGCCAGTTGTTGAGGGTTGTTCAGTTGGTGGTGTCATGCTTGGAGGGGAGGTGCAGGTGCTGGTATCAGTGTTCCAGGAGCTGAGGAAGTTGATTGTCCTGCAGTGCTGGCTGTCATCCTTGGAGCCACCTGGGTCATAGTGTGGTGCTGGTGTTGGCGGCTGTTGTGGATACAGAAGGGTCCCCTTGGGCAAATGCCCTCCACACCCCTGAAGCTCTTTCATGGCGATAATGACATGCCATGTGGCGGAACCCAGACTCTACATCCAGAATGTGGCGGTAACTCATCGCCCTCCACTGAAATTCACGGATCTGTCTGGCATCCATATTGGCTGCTGTTAAAAAAGATTAAGCCAAACATTAGGTACATCATTGTGTGGTACAGCTACTGATGAGAAACAGGCCATATCACCATACAGATCACAGATTCTCCCTGAGGAAGTACATGCCAACGCAGCCTACATATGTCCTATTTAAACAGCACAGCAATGCTATAAAAGATGTGTACCAACTTAAATGATCTAAGCATCATTGTTCAGCCATTAGTCACGTAACAAATGCTGCCAGTCCTCCACATGTGACAGGCCAACTAATGACTGTCTTCTGGATGACAATCGAGGGCCACAAGATCTGTGATTTGTAAATGGAATTGCCAGGATGGTATGCAGTTGCTAATCAAGAGTGGGAATCCTAGGTTGGGACAAATGATTTACAGATTTACATGTCTGTGTACTACACTTGGATCATCACACCTAGGTACACATTCATCATAACCCTAAGCCTGTGCCTCAGGGGGGATGGACAAGCAACACATACTTTCAAACATCAAGCACACCCAGGAAGCTTTGGACAGCTGTACATGGGTTTAGTCAGTCCACCATAGGTAAGGAGGGTGTCCAACTAGGATCGACACAAACTTTGGACAATCCCATCCACATTTATGTTTGTAATTGCAGACAATTGTCAACATCATTTTATACCACCTATACCTGTCCTACAACAAGCAGATAGATGCAAGCACACATCTGGGCATCTGGGCATGAGCTGCATGCACACCTATGACATTGTACTCAAATGCCATATACATGTACCACAACATGTGGAGCTAGATGCTGCTAGGAAGTCAAACATACAGTGGACATGTTCATTAGTGAACAGGGAGGTTAAAGTCTGTGGGTAATAATTTGGCCTCCCTATTCTGTGAGATTCAGGGTATGACTTGCTCACTAAATCATGAAAATGGCCCTCTGCAAAATTTTCTTTACAAGAAATTTACCAACAAATGGCACCATATTCACATGGCCATGTCTACAGGGCTGCACTACAATCCCAAAATATGACTCTACACTACTGGTTGTCCAACTCAAATATGGAGAAAAAAAGTGAAACTTCAGTCAAGTTACATATCAGATCATGTGCCAGCACATCATACCTTGCTATGTGCCCAACACACAGGAGTCAAGCACACAACAGCTGCAAACACGACACAGAACAGAAATATCAACACTTACTGGATATGTCTGGGTCTGCAGATCGAGCCACTTCGTCAATTGTGTAAGGGGCAGGTCCACCTGTAAACCATGGAAGGGTGAAATGTGCTCAATGTCTGTGCACTGTACAACACATTCAAATAAAATTACTGTGTGTGACATTATATCTGAAAGTCCAGCCTCTCAGGCATGATGATACTCCAACATACATAGCACTGCAAACCTGTATAGACCCTGTCACTCCAGTGAGTGATACACACACATCTGCACACATGCTGTGGCCCTGACTATCATGTGGTGACTAACATGATCCATCAATTGGTTGCAGACTCATTTATGGAGTGTACTCCTTTCATCATTTGTTGTCATGAGAGACATGCAAAGCCACATTCCTGGAGCACTGCAATACCAGTCACTCAGGTATTGTGGCTTGTGCATCAAGGGACAATCAGTTACTGTGTGATGCTCATGTCGGTTGTTTGAAGGTCATGATTTATTATGCTTTCTATGGTCCCTTACATGTAGGGCCTGTGAGTGTGTAGGTTACCTATGCTACATTTACAGCGTACCCTGAGCCACATATGCCTCCTATGACACCATAATGGCAGGGATCCTGTGCGTTACTTGGTGATAATCTGAGGCAAAACATGGATTGACCATTTTTCAAAATTTAATACAACAAAGAAATATATGCTGACTGTGTATATTGTGGTCATACAAGACAGAATGTATGGGCACAGGTGTAGTCATTGCACCTGAAATGTGTCACTCATTGCCCTTTGTACCCATATTGGGTTTTGGAAATCACAGTTAGCCACATTCACCATCTTACATTTGCCAAGTTGGGAGATCAGCGGGTATACAGCAATCTGACACTGTCCCATTATTGAAACATGGTTTAGCAAATGTCCTACTGTGTCAATCATGATGATGTAGGTATCAATTTGTATGTACCTTCGGAATGGCAGCAGTCACAGGAATGTTGGTCTTCTGATCTTAGCATACACCCATGTCTATGATAGCCTCCATACTGGGAAGTTAGCTATTGAACATATGCTGCACTAGATCAGCAGGGGTGTACCAAACATAAACTGGCAAAGTATTAGGGAACTTTATATGTATGATGGAATTGGTCAGGGGTCCCTTGCACAACATCATGCAAGTAATACATTGTGACCATGCATTCCCCAATGTCGAGTATCCCATGATGACCCAATAACTTATGAGACGTACATGGCTATAGAGTAGCACAGATGGGAAATGCATCAGCTCTGTTCCAGCTATTGTTCCCAAAACCAATTTAAAACACACAGGTACAATGAACAGAGGGCCAGGGATATTTGTTATCCCTCAATTTGTATCATTTGCTTCATGTTGTACACTACAGCTATGGAAAGCAGCACCAAACATTTAGATATGGACCTGTGTGCATTACTTTGGCATTCATTCCTAATTTAATTGCGGCACAACCAAGTCAAACTATCAGCCTAAGATATTACCGGAGGTTAGAAAGAAATTGGTACGTATGGGCCAGAATACAGTTCAGACATGTATTCAAAATTGGGGAACACATTAATTCTTTGCTTTAGCTTGTGGAAAACATCTCTTTCCTGGTACACTCACAGACCATGGATAAAATATATGTTTGAGCCGCATTAGCATCATTTATTGATGTGAAGGCAGCACTAATTTACAAGATCAAGTTGCGTTTTGTAAGTTAGTGCAGCTGTTGCGTCAACAAATGACGGTGATGTGTAGAAATTATTTTATTACTCAGGGCCACTGTATGTTTAACTTGCAATCCACATGTCCAAAAACATTGCCTGCAGCATATCAACAGATCTGCTACTATCACTACAGAATATTTAAATGTGCACGTTACTCTGAATTGTACTCACCAACAGGGCCACCAATCACAATACCCAGGTGGTCCAGCAGGTCTTGCTCTCTGGCAACAAGGTCAGCCCAGTGGTGCTTCAGTTGGTGGTCGTTGCGTGGTGTGTTGAAGATGCCACGCAGATGGTACAACACCTTTGACCACCGGAGCCTCATCACCTGTGTGTGATACCCCTGTATCACCCTGCCACCTGCTTCAATCATCAAGGGGAGAAAGTGGCACACCAGCCAAATGAATGCCCCCAGCTCCTCCTCACCCATTCTCCCCAGATGTGGCCTGCCCAACATGACAGAAATAATAGGAAAAATAAAGGGTACAGCGGAAAATGAAGGGAGAGGAGGGAGGAAAATGAAAGAAAAGTAACCCTCAAACAGCCCAACTATCCACAAACTAACAATACCCAAAAGACTCCCAACAGTACAAAGACACATTTAGACACCAAATATGACAGATAAACACTTACAATGAACAACGGAGATAATTACATACAAAACAGATGACAAATAGGATGGCACACAGGAGACAAAAGCACAATTGGGACAGACAAAACTCTAAGCACAGCCACACAGTCTAGAAAAATCACAGACTGCAAAGTGAAAGTGGAAGTACACCCACTGTACTGTAAACAGGATATTCTATTACATCACTTCCTGCCTCAAATGTGGTGCGTTTTTATTATGATGCGTCAAAATTTTATGACGCTTACAGTCTGTGCGTCAATTTTTTTTTACGCAAATGCTTACAAATTACCCCGCATCCATAGTTCTAAATATTTAGCATTGGTAACCAATTTCATGGGGTACAGTGTAGGAATTACCGCTCTGGGCCAATGGATGTATCATTGCATGTGAGTATAATTTTTCTATGCATATGCAGCGATTTTTGACGCATACGTGTCTTTTTTGACTCGTTTGTGTCAATATTTATGTATTTTACTGGGTTTGTGTCATTTCTCACATTTTTAAAGTAAATGACATCTGTAACTGTACAGAGGCAGGCTGTTTGCACCTGCATTGTGTATTCCAGTGTTTGGGCAGATGTGACAGATCACACTACTGCAGACCATGATGCTCCAGTTGTTGTACCGGATGAGCACTCTTCACTGATGGAATAGACACCCAATCTTTTGGAATACAAATTAGTACTACCCAGTTTGAGCAGGTTGTGCGTCAATAGAGGATAGCAAGGCTATGCAACTTAATACATTAACTCATTGCCTGTGTGTCAATGTCTGTGAATTTGCTATTTCAATTTAAGTTGGGCCTCTGTGTGAACATCACAATACGTGCTTTCATTAATGTGCTTGTATGCATGTGTTGTAAATGTGGATAACCATCAGATGCTATTCAGTGTGGAAATGAGTCAGGATACATGTTTGTCATACACGTAGCAACTAATGCTGTGTGAACTTCCCTGACTTTTGGGACAAAACATCTCCCATGACAAACTATGCACAGGATAGATAGAGGACGGTTGATAATGGCAATGTTACAAGAGTCAGCCATCGCATGTACTGGAATGTTGGATACCACTTCCTGGTCACTTGTTTGTACACTACCCATGAGTCAGACATTTGAAAATGCTATGTGGGTACAGTGTAGTTGTGACACAGAGTCCCAAAACCAATCAAAAAATGTAATGTCACTCCACAGTTTGAGTCATATAATTGACCTATGTTTCTCTTGTGGCAGTGGAGGACCAGCAGACCAAGCTGCATGTGTTCACATATTTCCAGTGGTTAATTTCACAAAGGTGTCCAGTTCAAGTGTGTGGCCATGTGTACCCTGTGTCATTATTGACTTCCATGTTGTCACAGTTACGTGCAGGTCTAGTCATGAGCCTGTGGAGCCATTCCCTACATTAACAGAATATCCTTCAAAGCAGAATTGACCGAAAGCCAACGAGGAATTGACAACACACATAGGATAGTCCAGCTATGGCACTGCAGAAATTTTATGAGACTGACAACAGGGCAACCTTGGTGCGCTCACAAAGTTAATGGATCAGTAATTTAAAACCGGCAGGTTTCATCACATTTGTACACAGGGTGGCCTCTAAAATTCCCACTGCAACAGGGAACATCAGTGCCTCTGTGCTGATTAATCTCATCAGCTAGTCACAACGCAAGCACCATCATTGGGTTGCAGCCAATGTGAATCTGTGTGTGGACCGTCAGGGCACAAACTTGTTTTGTCCTTTTTTGCACATTAGCAAACGTTGTTTTTTGTTCTGAAAGCACCATACCCAATCCATGCATACAGCCCTGGTACACTGTCACTGTTTGTCACTCATGCATACATGAAACCCAGACAATGGATATGGCCGGGGTTAGGCTATTTGAATACATGTCCCATACCATGATACGATAAGTAAACTGATTACACTATACAGTCTATTTGAGGATTCATCATAGACACAATACCCCAGGAGGAAAGTGAGGGCATGGAAAGCAACTATGAAACAAATGTGCCACAGGGAACCTTTATCGTAACAGAAAGACAGGAACCAATCAGGCTAAGAGGATGGAGGCTCTGTCAGGAACTAACATGAACAAGGCAAATTCACAGTGAGCAGACTCTGACTGGGAGAAGCTGGAACAAAACTGTGGAAAATGAAAACTGTATTTGTGCTGTGGGCTGCAACGTTACACAATAACCCAAGGCCTGTGTTACACAAGTGATTTATACGGCAATGCACAACAAGGATATACACAAAATGGCAGCTTCTAAGCCATTCCAGGCAGCATCAAGGGCAGTGCAGGTTCAAATGGCTGGTCTGCATGGAAGTGCTCACAGGTGTGTGCAGCTTCAGTCTCTCACAAGTCCTGTAGGTGAGAATCATGTTCAAAGGGCCAACATTACCTTTCACATGGGAAGCAAGGGACAGGTGATTACAGGTCCTACAGACTGCCAGGCAGTGCATTATCGGATCTGAAGTCCATGCAGACAGATGAACATGCCATACTAAAGAGGGAAGCATACTGGGGTCAGAATGTGAGCCTGGGTGTGTGCAGATGAAGGATTATCAGGGTACAAACAGTCCATTTACCGGGCCCCCTAGGGAAGGGTAGGGAGAGACTGAAAACATGCCTGTGGCAGGACTTATAACCTGGGATGGAAGCAATGCTTGTCATACGTGGGCACTTGTGCTATCCATTTGCAGCTTACATAGACTTCTTGCCGAACATACTCCTTGCAGAGACAGCTGATGTCACACTGCTGTCAAGGGTCTGGTCATACATTCCTGTTAACAATGCAATAGCACATCCACTGCCTCATGTATGAAGCAGTTTTTTACCGTATGATTGATGGTGTCTTAGGTGTGTGCCATATCCTGGAATGAACCATGTTGCCAACATGGATGTGTGCCATCGCTGTGCTACTCTGATATTGCCCTTCAAATGTGAAATGGACAGGATATATATTTCATTTACACTGTGTGTGAAGTTGGGTGTACATTCATATCCATAAAATGTGATGTGGCTTTTTCAGTATCCTAATCAGTATATCTGCAATGCTCCATGAGGCTAAACTTTGATTATGATTCCTAGGGATCATGTGATGCATAAATAATTACCCAGACCATGATTTAGTGATGAAGTGAGGTGTTTACTGACATATGGTAAGACAGTGGTGATGGTGACTAGAGTTAAAAGAAGTTTTTTACAATGTGTTGTCTCCTACACAATCCTGCTGCAGTGTTTGGATGGTCCCCCTCATGTTGATGGACAACATCCTCCTCTTCCTCCTCTTCAGGCATTTGTGGATCTGGTTCATAAAGGGGAATGTTCTTCCTTACACAAATGTTGTGCAGGATGGCACAGGTCAAAATGATCTTGCAGACCATTTCAGGTGAGTATAAGAGGTTGCCTCCGGTGATATCGAGGCACCTGAATCTTGACTTCAGGTTGCCAAAGGTCCTCTCTACTATGGTGCGTGTCCTCCGATGTGCCTAATTATAGGCACACTCTGCTGCAGTGCTTGGGTTTGTAAATGGGGTAATGAACACAGTTGCATCTATATGGCCTGGACATCCCATACAATTTAACAATTGCAATAGAATTTGTTCAACATCAGTGTTGCCCTTTGATTTGGCTAGGTGACAATGTACAACACATCTCCATAAGTTAACAGCACTGATGTGTTGACAATTGACAATGTACAAATATCCCATGTGTGACAGGTTTTATGCAAACCTATTTATCTGCCCTCACGAAGTTGGCTCATGTTCAAACGTGTACCTACACTACTGAACCTGGTCCATGTAAGCTGGCCAACTTGGTTGTGGGGGTGAAAATTTAAGTGTCAGAAGGTCCATATGCCTGTACATCTGTTGTGCATATGTGTAATTGTCTCAATCCGCATGTGTAGCAATGTGCAGTTTTCAATACTTTCACATCAATATGTGTTCTTAGCACAGTCCACTTGCTTATTAGTAGTGGGCAATGTCAGACCAGGAGTGATGTGAGATGTTAGCACAGCCTCAATGATTCCATGTCCCATTCATTGGAGTCATCATCATCATGCTATGTGTGTCATGGTGTTAGACCATCAGCAAACACATTGCATACCCCTTACACAGTACATATTGTTTGGAAGGGTGTGTGATTGAGTGTTATTGTCGTGATATTGTAAGATTCATCTTCCAAGTTGTACTGACAGTTAAAGCCATGTCATTGTCACTGTGTGGTTTTAAATGGTTCCCTTGTGTCTCTGGAGTGGCATCTGTTGTTATTTGCATCTGACATTTGTCCATAGGTGTGTATCCTATTGGGTCAGGATATGAAATATGACTAGCAGTAGCACAACCTCAGTGTCTTCCTGGCCACGTGTCAATGTAGTAGTGTATGTGTTGTGTGTCCTACAGGGTTGCCGTGCAGTGTGTATTTAAGTAGGTTTATTTACTTACCAACAAGTAGGCCATTTCCATATCGTCCATCCTGGAAGTGTTGCTTGATGGTGCAGTGGTGGAAGATGAATGAATCATGTACACTCCCAGGATACTTTGCCACGATGTTGGTAATCAAACCTCGGTGATCCACAATGGCCTGCACATTGATGGAGTGTGTGTGCTTCCTGTTGTGACATAGATGCTCGGTTGCAGCAGGTGGTACAGTCCTGACATGGGTGCAGTCAATGGCACCAAGCACGTGTGGGAAGCCATTGATTTGGTAGAAGCCCTGTTTGGTCTCCTGCTGCTTCTGCTGTGTGTTGGGGAAGCTGATGTGGCGGGGTGTGAGGGAGATGATGGCATCCAATACCTTGGGAAGGAAGGCAGAGAATGAGGGCTGTGAGATCCTAACAACCAGGGCACCAGTGGTTTGAAACAAGCCACTTGCCAACATGTGGAGGACAGCTAGCAGCTTAGTCTCTGGTGGAATGATGTGGGGTGTCTACAAGCTGGGTGCCAACTGTGGCTCAATGTGGCGCAGCAGCTGCTGAATGGCTTGGCAGTTTAGTCTGTACCTCTGGATGATGTAATGTTCCCTAAGGCCCAGAAGGGTCTTCCTGGTCTGGAATATCCTCTCCTGCCTTCAGCGTTTGGGGTCCCTGTTGGTATGGTGGAAGCTGCTGCTGTTGTTCCTGTGCTCTGCGTCTTCGTGCATGCTGGATGAATAGCACCTCCATGTCTTCCTTTTTGAGCTCTGATGTTGCTTCTGTGTGTTTTCCTTAAGTAGTGGTGTGTTCGCCCCATTTTAATGCCTGCCCTGACACAGGTGTTATTTTTTTACGCAAATCGGGATGTGTGTCATTTTCCGACTCCGCCTCCCAGCCGTGCAGCATTTTTTCGCGGTCCGATAAATATGGCGCACGGGTGTTTAAGTCGTTTTTTTGGGACAGGAATGCCTACCTTGCATGTCATTAACGCAAGGCGGTTTCATGCATCCAGAAAATGACGCACACAGTGGAATTTTGGCGTTCGCGGGCATCAAAATATAAATATGGTGTAAGGTTTGCGCTGAATTTGCATCAAAATTTTTGACACAAATTTGGAGCAGACAGAGGATAAATATGCCCCTCTTTCCGAAGAAGAGGTTTTCTGCTTTGAGCTGTCTGAATTGTGTCACAACCATGCAGATCATCTTGTGGCACTTTGAGTTCAGAAGGAGGTCAATAAAGTTTACTTCAAGGAAAAGATTCTTGGCTGCTTTCCACACGGTCAAATGTAGAATGATAGAAAGCATGCTGCACCTATTGTAGACCAAGGCATGAAGCATATGCTAAAACATGCTTTTAATGATTATGAAGGAGATGCAGCCATACTGGCAAAAGTTGTTAATATTATTCGGGAAGACGTTTTGGAATCTAATGGATTTCACTTCGATGCCACCTTCCAAGCAAAATGTCAAAGTAACTCAGTACAATTGACTTTGAAAATGCTTGCTTCAATGCTGTTAAATGGATTTGGCATCCACAGCGAAGACTCACAACAATCCCAGAAAACTCTTGCTATCTTCCAAACAATCATTTTGAACTGCAAGAAGACAACAAAATTGGTAGTACAATCTCACATTCTTTGTCATTTGATCCACAACTTCCTTTGTACATAGGACAGAATGTGCACACCCTGACATGGTCAAGACTAAATTGCACCATTTGGGAATTAGCATCAGTTACCACTGCTTTCTTCAGGTGGAGAATCAGCTATCAGCTGTGTTTCCCAGAAAGCGCAGAGAAAAGGAGTTGTGTGCCCATATAAGCATCGAACAGGGTTTTTCATAATGGTGCAATAGAGAATCTGATCACAAGCCTTCAAGCACCACTGCCAAGGGTTCTTTCCATGACATAAAAATGATCATGTTTTGGACTCTATCAAACTGAAACCCAGGACAGACCAGAGAAGCTAGCACTCTTCCTGCACAGGCTGAGAGAAACAACTTATCTTTGCCTGAAAGCTTTACCACTGTACCAGCAGTAGCTCTAAAAGAATCTACAGTTGAGGTGCTGCAAAAACTCAACACGAAAAAGGTAGTTGTGGGAAATATGGTGGAAACAATGAAGTACAAGAAACTGAGGACTGAATCATCTCTCCCACTGATTGAAAAGGAGAAGCTAGAAAAGGAAAATAGTCTGGCATGGTCAGCCTACCATATTTCGCATCAGACAAAGCCTCCTTTGAATGAAGAGCCTACTCTTTCACAGCTGCTGCCTCTCTTCTATGAGAAGACCACTTCAGTGGCCATGATCAAGCATGGCATTGATGGTGTTCATCAGTCAACAGAGTTCCTCAGTCCCATGTACATCCCAGTAGTTGCAATTGATGCTTCTCTGTTTGCATTGGCAAAGTACATACATTGGAAATGTCCCAAGATGCACAGAGAAGACAAGTTTGTGGTGATGTTCAGTGGTCTCCACATAGAGTTAGCTGTACGGAAAAGCATTGGCGAGTACCTGGAAAGCTCTGGAGGTACAAGCGCTCTGACAAATGCAAGACTTGTCTCATCAGGAACAGCAGATTCTTTTCACAGTTGCTCACATATCAACAGGATGAGACATGCACACCAGGTATGTGCTGTTGTTCTGAAAAACGTTAGAGAGATGCATTTCTTACATCACAGTCCCCAGACACTGAGGTATCAGAAGAAACATGGAGACAGGAAATAGTCAGAAAGGGCCCAATATTCCAGTACTGGTGTTAGAAATTGAGGTCTTTAGTTGGCAACTGTATGCACCCTGTCCAAGTAGGGACCACAATCCTAGTCAAGGTAAGTCACAACACAATCCAAATTATCCTGTGCTCACCTTCTGGTAGTTTGGCACAGAGCAGGCAGGCTTAACTTAGAAGATAATATGTAAAGTATTTGTGCAATACTACATACAGGAACAATGAAAACACAACAAAAAGTACTCCACACCAGTTTAGAAGATTAGATAATATGTATCTGAATCAAATAAGATCAAAACAACAAAAATCGAGATTTCACTTTTTTAAAAGTTTAAAAGAGTCTCAATCCTTAAGAATCAGTGGTTATATCCTTGTGACACACATTAGCTGGGATGCATCAAGTCAACAATAATGACACACAGGGGCTGCAGAGGAGAAGATGCATTGAAAAATAAGGTGCTGCAATGGATTTTCCAGCGTGGCACAGGCTGAGCATTGTTTCTTTCCACGCTGCAAGGTGATGCGTTGATTTCCATGAGCGCAGCCTTAGTTCCTCAGTGTAATGCAGGGACATTTTGATGCCCAGGGATGATGTGTTAAAAATCCTTGAAGGGCTGGTAGAAGGAGCAGGTGCTGTGTTGATCCGGTAGGCAATGCAGCGATTTTTCCACCGCGAGGCAGGAGCTGCATCGATTTCTGTAGGGGTTGTGATTTTCTGATGCATGGGGATTTTCTTCTCCGGGGTGAAGTCTTTGTGGCACTGAGACTTCAGAATAGAAGGCAAGTTCAATCCAAGCCCTTGGAGAGCACTTGTGGGGAGGCAGAGTCCTTCCAGCAGAGTCAGAGGCCAGCAGGCAGCAGGGCAACAAGCAGGACAGCAGTCCTTCTCAGCAAAGCAGTCCAGATGAGTCATTTGGGCTGCCAGGCAGCCTCTCTGAGAGAGTCCAGTTGTTGATCCAGAAGTGTCTGATTTGGTCAGAAAACCAGTACATATACTCAAAAATGTCTTTGAAGTGGGGGAAACCTCAATGAGTGGTTCTGAAGTGCACAAGTTCCCCTTTCAGCCTAGTCCTGTTTGCCAAGATCCCTGTGGGGGGGTTATCATTTCTTTATGGGAGGGTCAGCCACTAACCTGTGAAGTGTAAGAGAGAGCCCATGTACCCTTCCTCTCCATGGAGACCCATTCAGTATGCAGATGATTGCAGATGTGACTGAGTGTCCTGTGTTTATGGCTGACTGGGTGGAATGCTCAAGGGCAGCTGTCAACCACCCCAGACCTGACGTGGGTTGGAGACAGGCTGTAAGGCACAGATGTCAGTAAGTGAGGAGAAATGCCCACTTTCTAAAAGTGGCATTTATAAAATTTTAATATTAAATCCAACTTCACCAGTAAGCAGGATTTTCTATTACCCTTATCTCCACACTAAACATGACAGGGCTACTCCTTCCAGATCATAATCTACCACTGAAAAGTATACGAGGGCAGTTCTAATGCTGGTCTATAAGAGGAGCAGGCCTCACAGTACTGGAAATGAATTTGTGAGTTTTCCCCTACCCAGGACATGTAAAGCACATGAGTACATGCCCTGCCTTTTGCTTACATGGCACCCTGCTTTATGGGTTACCTAGGGCCTACCTTGGGGGTGATGTATATGTAGAAAAAGGGGAGTATAAGGCTTGGCAAGTAGTTTTAAATGCCAAGTCGAAGTGGCAGTGAAACCGCACACACAAGCCTTGCAATGGCAGGCCTGAGACATGGTTAATGGGCTGCTTATGTGGGTGGCACAACCACTGCTGCAAGGCCACTAGTAGCATTTAATTTACTGGGAACCTCTAGTGCATTTCACTGCAACTTATTAGTAAATTAAAAATGCCAATTGGGTAGGAACTAATGTTACCATTTCTAGGGGAGAAAGCACATGCACTTTAGCATTGGTCAGCAGCGGTAAAGTGTACAGAGTTCAAAACCAGCAAAAACAGGGTCAGAAAGATGGAGGGAGGCAGGCAAAAAGTTGGGGGATGACCACCCTAAGGCTGTCAGGTCTAACAACTGGGATACTATCTTCAGACTGGAACTCTTTGGTCTTCTCCTTGTCAGAGCTCATCAAGAAGCTGACTTTGTTTTGTATGTAGAGTCACTGAAAGCCCTGGTCCCATGGTTCTTTGCCTTGGACCATCAGAATTATGCCCACTGGATCCCTATCCATATATGCAACATGAGGAACTGCCACTGTCCATTTTGGACGAAATTGTGAAACATAACCACTGGGTTGTTCATAAAACAACAAATATGTTCTCAGTTATGCCTATTGATAAAGCTCATGAACAGAACAATGAGCTCAGAATTTTAGGAAAGTTTATCAAACACAGAACGCACCTGCAGATTTCAAAATGCTGTTTTTACCTTTGATTTTTTTAAAGTTCATTTAATACAATGGACATTTGCAATTAGATGAGTTCTACAGGGAGTGCAGAATTATTAGGCAAGTTGTATTTTTGAGGAGTAATTTTATTATTGAACAACAACCATGTTCTCAATGAACCCAAAAAACTCATTAATATCAAAGCTGAATATTTTTGGAAGTAGTTTTTAGTTTGTTTTTAGTTTTAGCTATGTTAGGGGGATATCTGTGTGTGCAGGTGACTATTACTGTGCATAATTATTAGGCAACTTAACAAAAAAAATATATATACCCATTTCAATTATTTATTATTACCAGTGAAACCAATATAACATCTCAACATTCACAAATATACATTTCTGACATTCAAAAACAAAACAAAAACAAATCAGTGACCAATATAGCCACCTTTCTTTGCAAGGACACTCAAAAGCCTGCCATCCATGGATTCTGTCAGTGTTTTGATCTGTTCACCATCAACATTGCGTGCAGCAGCAACCACAGCCTCCCAGACACTGTTCAGAGAGGTGTACTGTTTTCCCTCCTTGTAAATCTCACATTTGATGATGGACCACAGGTTCTCAATGGGGTTCAGATCAGGTGAACAAGGAGGCCATGTCATTAGATTTCCTTCTTTTATACCCTTTCTTGCCAGCCACGCTGTGGAGTACTTGGACGCGTGTGATGGAGCATTGTCCTGCATGAAAATCATGTTTTTCTTGAAGGATGCAGACTTCTTCCTGTACCACTGCTTGAAGAAGGTGTCTTCCAGGAACTGGCAGTAGGACTGGGAGTTGAGCTTGACTCCATCCTCAACCCAAAAAGGCCCCACAAGCTCATCTTTGATGATACCAGCCCAAACCAGTACTCCACCTCCACCTTGCTGGCGTCTGAGTCGGACTGGAGCTCTCTGCCCTTTACCAATCCAGCCACGGGCCCATCCATCTGGCCCATCAAGACTCACTCTCATTTCATCAGTCCATAAAACCTTAGAAAAATCAGTCTTGAGATATTTATTGGCCCAGTCTTGACGTTTCAGCTTGTGTGTCTTGTTCAGTGGTGGTCGTCTTTCAGCCTTTCTTACCTTGGCCATGTCTCTGAGTATTGCACACCTTGTGCTATTGGGCACTCCAGTGATGTTGCAGCTCTGAAATATGGCCAAACTGGTGGCAAGTGGCATCGTGGCAGCTGCACGCTTGACTTTTCTCAGTTCATGGGCAGTTATTTTGCGCCTTGGTTTTTCCACACGCTTCTTGCGACCCTGTTGACTATTTTGAATGAAACGCTTGATTGTTCGATGATCACGCTTCAGAAGCTTTGCAATTTTAAGAGTGCTGCATCCCTCTGCAAGATATCTCACTATTTTTGACTTTTCTGAGCCTGTCAAGTCCTTCTTTTGACCCATTTTGCCAAAGGAAAGGAAGTTGCCTAATAATTATGCACACCTGATATAGGGTGTTGATGTCATTAGACCACACCCCTTCTCATTACAGAGATGCACATCACCTAATATGCTTAATTGGTAGTAGGCTTTCGAGCCTATACAGCTTGGAGTAAGACGACATGCATAAAGAGGATGATGTGGTCAAAATACTCATTTGCCTAATAATTCTGCACTCCCTGTATATAAAAAAGGTCTTTCTTTACTCTGCCTTCGTGTCTTCTTCTGAAGTATTAATGCTTAGCCTGTTCCTCGATGCCTGTTACACAGCCTGATTTTTTAAAAATGTCATGAGACAGGATCCATGAGCACTGATCGCATGGATCCTACTAAAAACTATTAGCATGCAACCAAACAAAATTCCACACACAATTTGGTGCTTTCTTCCAACCTGTCCCCTTGATCTTGCTAAGGGATCTCACTACTACCCACTATGCAGGCCTCAGCTCTTATCCTCATGGGCATGGCCAGTAATGAAGAATGAAAATACACTTTTCCATTTCAACTGGTAAGAAGAAGAACCCGGATTGGACAAGAATATAGGTATTCAAAACAGGCAGCAAATGAGGTCTCTAAAAAGAAGAAACATCAAATGTTGTCTTCTAAGTAAAATGAAAGGTTACTTGTTTAATTTATTCGTCTGCCTTTAAAACTGACGGACAAATCAGTCCCCTATGACTATCAATACTGAATTCTGCTACAATTTGAGCTTTTAAGAAGAATTTTCTTCACTAATTAAAGGGTGCACTGCTTATACATAACACTTAAGGGGTTTGCCTTTTAAAGTTGTACATGCATGCATTCCTGTCAAATGCAGGTCTGTCTGAATCCTACTGTAATACCAGAAACAATGGATTTGCATTTCAATTCCGAGTGCTTGGAAACCAACACATAATAAACTGCTACATATGCGCTCTTTACTCACTCTCTCTGAAAACACCAGCACTTAACATTAAAAAAAACACAAGCTCAAAACTCATTGGCATTCATTTTATTTAGATATATTTTAACAGCTGTTCCATATAGTGCTAAGATTATCTAGTTATGTACATTTTAGAGCGTTCTATTTTGCTAAAGCAAACACATATTCTTAAAATCTGCATTGTCATTGACAGATTTTTATAGCACCTTCCTTTGGAATCAAAACGCTCAAGACAGCATTTGTCTGTGGGTGCTTTTTCACAAAGCAGGGAAGGCACAGACTAAATTTCCAATATTATTTGAACTATATAAGCTTCTGCAACCATGGGGTCGCCCTGACTTGCCCCCTGCAACCACAGGCACTATCTTTCCTACCACTGTCCTGAAAGATGTCAAAATCTGCCTAGAACACAGCGGCATTACTTGTTTTCTAACCATTTGTATTACACTAATAGTACATAACAGTATATTATTCACCATTGCTGTAATAAAAATAAAGCACCAGCAGATGGGATGGGACATGCACTGGTAACTGAGATAAGCTGTATAAAATGCCTTTAAATATAAGTAATGTGAGAATGGGTGAGGTTGTATCTGTTAGACAGATATGTGTATACATAGAGTGTGGGTCTGTATGTGTGAGTAAAAGTGATTGAATGTCAATTAATGGGAGCGACAGAGTGAGAGAAGGGTGACTGTAAGAGAATGGTGAGTAATAATTAGTGTGAGTAAGTGACAATGGGTGCACATAACTAAGTGAGAAGATGTGAGTCTGAGTCAGTGAGAATAAGTGAGAATCATTAACTGAGTGTGAGTATGAGTGAGAGTTGAGTGACTGAAGGATTGTGTAAGAATGAGTGAGTGCAGGTGAGTGCAGGCATGAGTGAGTCAAAGTAAGAGTGAGTGCATGAGAATGAGTGTGACTGAGTAAATGTGTTATGGTTGTGCGTCTGCAGTTGGCCCCCACAAACTGAAGATAAAGATTGTATTACAGAAGCATGAATGGAAAAACGCTGGCACTAGCATACTGGAGGCAATATTTAGAATGACAGGCACCTGTGACAACATAACAGTATTGACATATTAGAACATTGGAAGTTGGTAGCTCCATTGAAAACAATGGAGTGCTGCGGGCTTTTACTGGCCGGTAAAAGCCTGCAGCGCCAACATTCCAATGGGCTTTGTTCACAGCAGCAGCTGTGAACAAAGCCTCACGGAGCCCGAGGGGATTCTAATCCCCTCGGGCTCCGTGAGCAATTTGGTTTTTTTAAGAGAACATTCTGCCCTGAGTGGCAGAATGTTCAGTGGCAGAATGTTCTAATAGCCTTAGAACCAATTAAAGGCCCTTTCCCTTGTTAAATGCCCTCACCTTCGGCTCGGGCATTTAACTCGGGAGCGGGCCATTAATAGCCGGTAGAGCCGCTACGGCGGGTTCTAAGGCTATATTAGAGGCAATATGTGGCATAAAGGGCACCCATCGTAAGATACTGGCACTGCCACACTGGAGGTAAATTGTAATTTAGGAGCATCCTAGGAAAAATGCTGCTGTTGGCAACTAGAGGAAATTCCTGCTACAAGGGAGTTCAGCAATGGGATATGTGGAGGGGGCAACCGTGAAAAATGCTGGCCTACACAACAGGTATTTTTTTTCATACGATTAATTCATGGCATATACATGGCACTATTGGCATAATTCTGACACTGACATATTGCATGTCATTTTTGGACGAAGGGGGCACCCTTAGCATGTGGGGGGGGGCACTCATTACAAAATGTTAAACCTTTAACAATGAAGGTACATTTTGACGTTCAGGGGTAGCCATAGAACATTTTGAAAATTAAGGAGTTTATTCATTCGGAGGGCCAGGTTTCATTGTCTTAGTACACCACAATATTTAATATTTAATGAGTGCCCATTCAGAGCCTATGGCTTTTTTAGCAAATGTATGTAAGCATTTAGCTTTAAGATGCACTAGTTGATCCCGTTTTCTTCACTTTGCTTACTCACCACAACTCTAGGAAAGTATTCTTTCACGCTTTTAACATTTGAGCACATTACAATTGGGGTTGCCAATAGAATGTTTCTGCTAGCCAGTTTAATACGAAGTTAAAATCGTAAAAGGTGCCCTATTTCACAAGCTCACCTTAAGAGCCAGATCGTCAAAAATTATAGAGATGCAAAATGCAGGAACAAAGTCTGTATCATAATAAGCAGATTAAGGGCCTGACTTAGAGTTTGGTTGACAGGCTACTCTATTGCAAACATTAGGGATAACCTGGCAACCATATAACGACTGCTATGTGATATAATGCACTTAAGTGTGGTTTTTCGCACTGTCCATGAACACACTTAAACTTTGGGAAATATTAAACGTTGAAATGTGGTTCTTTTTATGCTTCCGTGGATCAAACACACAAAAAAATAGCAGATGAAATAGGGAATCAAATTTGTTCTTATAGAATTGAAATCAACCACCATTTCAAATATAAATGCTGACCTTAGTAGTACCACAAAAACAATGCAAATTTGAACAAATTCATGAAAAGAACACAATTGGTGAAAAAAAAATTAGTCCGGACAAAATCAGGTCAATTCATCAAAGCAAAACAGCTTTTTCTGCAAACGAACTGATCCGTGAAAAAAGATGTACAAATACAAAACAAGTAGAACACTGCGTTATTTACATCGCTAAGAATTAGCAGGGATTTTTTTCAAAACTGCTCATCCGTAATTTTTATCGCATTATCGTGAATTATCTTCTTATTACAATAGCCTGATTTTATTGCAAACCATTTAAAGCAATGAGGAAAATTATATGGCCTCAGATTTACTTTTTTTCAGGCAAAGTGAATGTACATTCCTATATTTTATTTGTCTTTTCCCTCTTCGCACATATTCATTCGGCCCAAGGTTTAGTACTGGTGGCAACCTACGCATTTATTTCCACAGCCTGTGTTGTTACTTACCTTCTCCTTCGGCTGCCGGAGCAAATCTTGGTGCCCTCACTTTCACTGTTTGGCCATTTTCGGAACTTCCGTCTGCCTGATCAGAGGATACTTCACTTCCCTGTTGAGGTGCAGGCACAAACGTAAATGAAAACAACCGTAGTGAACAAGTAAAAAGACAAACAAAGTAATATATCCTACTCATCTCCACAGCCCAAACACCAGAACTTATTGCCTGCTCACCTGGCTTGATTTTAGAGGTAAGGGGTCGGTCGACCCCTGATTCACCTCCCCCTCCCTCAGGGGGAGGAAGGGGGCGTGTGAGATGGCAGTTGGTGTTGAATAAGATTTAAGCTCCTGTCGGAAACGTGCAAGTTCTGCTTTCATTATTATGACGTGATAGAGAGAAAGTGCAGCCAGGCTGGAAGAAATTGTTGTTAGTACAATAAGAAATGCTGCCGAGAACAGTTTGTTTTCATATGACGCAGCAGGTACCCCCTTGGTGGTGAGCATAGGGTATCCCGCAGGTTTCATCTCAGCGGTCCGCAGATGTCCTTTAAAAGAAGAGAAGGGTTTTCATTGCTTGAGTCTTGTGTCTGCCATACATGATGCCAGCCAGTTTCACTACTGTACGTTACGTTACAGTAGGGGCGTGCAATATGGTTGCCAAAATAAACAGGTCATTTCCTGTCATATGGTCTTTGATGGTTTGTTAGAAACTCGGTTCACAGAATTTCACCGCTATCACCCAGTCTCTTCCGCCGCGATTTTTATCGCATGTGGCTAGGTCTTCTTTCCCCCATGCCGCTTTTATTTGCATGTCTGTACTTGTTTCTCTCTAAAGTAACAGTTTTCTGTTGGCATTCTACCAGATGGGTTCTTCTTCCCTTTCCTTTGAAAAGGAAACAGTCGCCTCGTGTATCAAGTGTTTCACTCATGCCATCTGTGATTTTAACACACCGGTGTTCCCCCTGCCTTTTCTAGATGTGCATTGCACAAAATAAAGTCTCAGCACTGACAAAAATACATCTCTCTTGGCTTAGCTTCAAGATTTTCAAAGTTTTTCAGTCTACTACTTTTAACCATAAACTGGTATATCTGTTAAAATATATAAAAAAACATAACAGCTTTAAGTGAAGAAATCGCTACAGAAAAAAAAATCCTCTTTTCTTTTTTTCAGATAACATTCTGTTTCTGTGTAATGTGCTTTATATTACCATTGTCAGGGAACAAAAGCTCGCAGAGTGATTCCAGAGGTAACACTTAGCATGCAGACAAGGCTAGGTAATACCAGGCTACCAAAGGTATAACTGAGGCCACACCAACACAGGACAGGAGATAGACAAGAACAAAGGATGGTCAAAGTATGGGGTGTACTGGAATATGAACAAGAGGTCCCTTGATAGCTTAGAGGAAACCCTTTGGGCTGACACCAGCAGAATACACTTAACAAGACCTACAGCAAAGAAACAGCGGGCCTGCTGTATAGAGATGATTGTACTCAGTGCAAGGTGGACCGAGACTGACAACAACACTGAGACACTTAAGGTTCCAAAGGTCCTGGGTGCAACATCAGTCTTTCCTTTACCCAATCAGAACAGAAACCAAGCCAGAAGTCACAGTATAAAAGGACAGGGACTGAAACAGACAAGGGACCGCATTTGAAATGGAACAGAAAACCTGAGTGTTAGAGCAACCTTAATACAGAACAGACAAGACAGCAATCAGACAAGCAGAAAAACAGGACAGGGATTTATGAACAGGGCATCAGAAATAAAGAGCATAAGTAGAGGAATCAAGGGCAGGATGTACCCAAAAGCCTCTGGAACAAGTAATGCCCCATTGATAGAGGAAACTGGAACTAGCAATCAGAGCAAAGATCTGATGGCTGTACCCAACACGCACTGGAACAAGAAATGGCCCGTTAGTACAGGGAAACTGGAACTAGGATTCAGAACAAGGGACTCAAGGCTGTACCCAACTGGCTCTGGAACAGAAACACCTTATTGGTACAGGGAAACTGAAACTAGGATTCAGAGCAAGGAACTCAAGGATCCGCCCAACAGGCACTGTAACACATTGTGCCCAGCTGGTACATGGGATAAACACAGGAATTCAGAACAAGGACAGCACATATTCAGAATAAGGAAATAAAGGAACCACTACCAACTCAGCAAATACAAGGGAACCTCAACAGGGCAAACAAAGAAATCAGTATATCAGGCTAGAAAGGAAGGTGAGATTGAGAGACAAGGAAAACACAAACACAATGCTGCTCAGGGAAGCCACAAGAAAACAGGACACTGAAAAAAGCAGTAGCAGGAATCAGGAACTCCTCCTGGTTTCAAGGATTCAGGAGTGCAGGCAACTTGAGAAAAAAGCAGGAGCATCCAGCAACAGTCATTGAAGCACGAGCTCTGAAGGCAGAAGACAGCTTTATATCCCTCCTTCCATCTCACTGCCACACACAGTGATTGGAAATCAAAACAGGTGTGAGCAAGTTGCACAGTGCAGGTGAGAGCAGTCAAAGTCCCTCCTCCAGCTCTGTGCCAGAAGGAGTGCACAGAGGTTCCAGGGAGCAACCAGTGGGCAGAACGAATATCCAGAGCAGAACATGAATTGGATATTATTTCATACTATGACAGTATTTCTGAAATGGCAGAGGGGGTGTCCAACACATTTGTAATGTAGTATCCCATCTGCCACATTCAAAGTAAGGCCCAGTATCTCAAAATAGGTAGCAGTTCTGCTGGGCCATGTTGAACATTCTCACCCTTTTTCCACAAGATTGAGAAATAGCATATTATCCTTTATGGATCAACATTTAGGGCAGGAAGTCAACCAGCCAATATAATTCATTGATAAGTAAGACTAATGCCATATCAAAATGCACAATACATTGCTGCAGCAACATAAAAAAACATAAAAGGCTATATTAAAATAGGTGAATGGTTATGAGCAAAGTCACCTTTTCGAAATGTAGCACTTGCCACACTGGACAAAGTCCTTAACAGTAAGTTATTCTTCGTTACAGCAGAGAGCTTAAAGAATGAATTATGCAACAGCATGTGCAATGAAATTGTCCAGTAACATTTGCAGCCCGAGGAAGAACAGTCACCACTGATGAAGACAGAGGTTCCTCAGCAATTGTTTAATAAACTTCCTGCATAGTCTGGAAAAAGATTTACAAAAGATGGTAACATTTGTTTTGATGGGTGTAAAATTACAGTAACATTGCTTGCCTGTAGGTGGATTAATGTTGATATATCCGTGAACGGCTCTCAAAGAAAGTGAGGCCATAGGGTAATGAGCATGCAAGATGCTTAGAGGGAAACAAACTAGGATTCAGGGAGAGGTGAAATTATAGATGGTAGCTATGCTCAGACAGTAACCTTTGTTAAATGAAGAGTTTAGCTTTTCTCATGCAGTTGTTTATCCAATCAATTTATCACCCTTTTTGTGATTTATTGAATCATCACGGATGGGCAAAAACACAATGGCTCTGACAGAGAAAAGTTTCTCTTTTTTCTTTTTTATGCGCAAATCAGTAAAAAGACCCATGGTTTTGGCAGCTTGTAGAGACATTTATTACGTTTTGAGTCAAGGCAGCATGGGTATTATACCAGGCATCAAGCCAAATGGGAACAAGAGCAAGGTAATCTGATCCTCATTATGTGAGTGTCAATTTGTGATGAAAACCACCTGTACTGGACTAGCACAGCAACATCTTCATGTACTGCTGCCTTATGTAGTCATTTCTACGTCGCAGATTTACTAACAATTTGCACAAAAGTGATGAAAGCTGGCACACACTATTAATATGGGTTTTACCTTACAAATCAAAACTTTATTTCTGTTGCAAAATACCTTTATATTAACACAAAGTAGCGCTAGTGCTGGTTTGATTTGCATCAAGGGAGTGTACAATGGGACCACCTATGGTATTTGAACAAAGCCCTGTTTATTTACATTAACTCTTATTTCTCTAAGCTAGTGGGTCTTATCCTTTTGACTTCTGTGGACCCCCACTTAATCACTACTGGAACCTGGGAACCCCCACTAAGTCATTATTGGAATCTGGGGTTCTCCACTGAGTCATTACTGGAAGCTGGAAACCCCATCTTAAGCATTTTCTATGATTTGAAATGCAAAATACCCCAAAACTACAGAAACAAGCATTCATCACACGAAGAAGTACATGCATGATTAAATATTTTATATAATTCCAGTAAAATATTAAAAAATCAAAATGTTAAATTTAATAGGAAGGTTGGAGCTTTTCTAAATTCAATTGAGGCCACTCACGTTCAATATTATATTCTGTTTCATGCACTTCCAATGCTCCCACAAATCCACCTGAGGATACTAATTTATCTTTTTGGCTTCCAATTCCAAATACCTTCACATTTACAGAATGTTTAAAAATGTTCATTGGCACATTTTTACTTTTTTATTTATATACACTTTATTAATCTGTTAATGATATTTCATTTTCTAAGCAGTCTTGGACCCCTTGAGTAGGGTTTGTGGGCTCCCAGTGGTCCCTGGTCCACAAGTTAAGAATCACTGCTCCATACCTTTTCAACTTTGCAAGTGTGCTGCACTGCACAACATATATAAAAAAGGGGAAAGTGCTAAGCTATGTCTAAGCATAGTATTTTGTATGTGCTGCTTTCCAGAGCAACGCTTGTTCTTCACGTCACACACATACTCTTGCATCAAATGGTCTCATTCCATTCCTGGTCCCTTGGTTGTGGTGCTAATGGTGCCTAGATGGCCATTTTCTGAAACTGAGGACTTGCTATTTTGACCCTTAAACTTTGAAAATTCATAACTTCGGTTTTACTAATTGGATTTTGATGGTTTTGGTGTCAAATAATGTTTAACAATTTCTCTGTTTCTAAATTGGTTTGGGATTTTTATTGTGTTGTGTTTTCACTGTATTGCTGTTTGTGTGCTGCATAAATACTTAACACATCACCTCTAAGTTTAGCCTCAATGCTTTTTGTGCCAATCTACCCAGGGTTAAGTGCAGGTTAAATTAGTGATTTTTTGTGGTTCACCCTGGAAGGGATTGTGGCTGTTGGTTGACCAGGGCTCACACCCTAGCCTATCAACAGCCCAATTTCTCACAATGTGGAGCAATGAAAAAAAGAGAATTTACAGTAGCGCACAGACTAAGGACAGTGGCCCGAACCACTATCTTTGGGCTGAGGAGGAGGAATGGGACAATATTCCTTATGATATTCATCAGGAGAAAACAAGAGGATGTTAAATGATTTGCCTGTCTTTCCAATGGGAGAGGGGAATTCAGACTAGGTTAGAGGGCTAGAACATAGAAGTGTTGGAGAAGATATGCTAATATGAGAACTTTCTAATGATTTGCATATAAATACTAATGAGAAATATTGATAAAAGAAACTAATAATTGAAAATAACATGTATGAGTAAAATGTGCCCATGGGGAGTGGTCATCATGTGTGTTAACAATGCTAAATACTGAAAAGATATTAAAATTCTGTACTAATATGTCATATTTGAATGTATAACCTATGTTTTATTATGATTCATGTTCTTAACTTAGTCGAACTAGAGGCCTGGTCGGTGCTGGGCCTTGCTTGTTTAAACGTGGAGACACGATGAGCTGCCGAGGACTGGAACTGGAGAAAAGGACCTTGAACTGCACAGAGTTCAGATGTGCTCTGCTAGAAAATTCTGCAAATGTACCAGAGGACAGGAGATGATGCAGACAAATTGATACAATTATGTGTAGAGTAGGCTAAACATACTTTCCCAGGACTTGAACAATGGAGGCACTGACTAAAAGACTGTGGGCAACAATTTTGTTACCTGAAGAGCCGGATGATGTTCTCATCAACAGAAAGACCAATCAAACTAATGGAACTTGATGCTTGAACTGACGCAAACAAGTGGTAAACAAAAACTATAGGTTAGAGTCATAACCCTTGATAAGGTTGACCAATTAGCAACTTGTGGGACAGACTGAGAGACCCTAATAAAAAGTCATGACAAGGGAAGGAAATTCAGAGCAGAGAGGCGAAAGTTAATGACGTCAGGAGATGCTGTCCGAAGTGCTAATAATTGTGCTTACTCTCTGTGAGCCTGATACTTGCTGATGACTGATGACCTGGAGACGAAGACTGACTCGTTGCTGATCTATCTTGGATAGGTAGCTATAACAATATGAATGACTAACATGTGCTTTTTCTTATAAGGTACCAACTGCGCTGTTTTAAAATGTTTTTCTCTCTTTAGATAGATTTTTTCAAATTAATGATTTTTGTCTAAATTGTTTTTACATGAAGACCCACATGCTGATGCTAATTTGAGTTAGGTAGGCTGACAAGGGTGACTTAATGGTGACAGTTGACTAACTGACTTGCATTGCTGAATTATTCAAAATGTTAAAGAATTTGCTGACATGTTGATGCTCGTTTTTTACTTATCAATAATTCTTGGTGAATAGTTGCTTATGATGCTAATAAAATTTGATTAACATTAAAGTAGAATAAAGGTTTTGATTAGAATTATAATTATAGGGAATAAAAACTATTAACCTTTTTGAGAGTGATGGTATTTTCTTATTAGATAGGGCCTTTCTTGGTGTTCCTTGTTGATTATAATGTTATTGATATTCCATTGGTTACTGCTTGACTAGGATACTCCATGCGATCCAAAAGGATCATCGACCTATACGCATCACCTTGTAAGTTTACTTACTAAGGACTAGGCGCGCTAGCAGTTTTTGGTAGCAGCCTGATGGTTAGTTTCCTCAGGGAACTAGTTAAGTGGTGACTAGTGGTTATGGTAGTGGTTTAAGTTAAGTACAGTTGTTTGTATTTTTATGAGAATTGAATTTTGTTTTTCTGAAATGACAATGGTAGCAAAGATGATGTTCCCTTAAACCTAGAAATGACTTTCCCAGATCCTGGATCCCGTTGGTAAGATTGGGTATGTTCTCGGTATATTTTGAGATAGTATGAGAGTAGTAGGTTGCGCTTGCACAGGCTTGGGCAAATCGCAGGTGAATTGTGATGTATGTGAGGTAAAAGTAGGACTTCTACGTACTCCAGTTAAGGGTTAGTAGGAGTATGTGTACTCCAAAGTGTGTGAGTAGGGAAGTCATCAAACTTCATATGTGTGTGGCGCTTTGTGCTCAAAAATTGTCCACGTGGTTGTTGGTGATGTACGGACCCTGCGTGGTCTAAAACTCCAGAGTATATTAACAAGTATAGGAGACACTTAGTAGGCTGATCAGGCATGGTCAACAATTCAAAGTGCATGTTAGTCGTGTAAAAGAAGCTTTGACTGAGATTTGGCGAGTCCTATGTGCACCAGGACAGACCCATTGATCAGTTGAGAGTAAAATTTGCGGGTCGAATTTTACTTGCGAATTTGGGGGACTGATAAAGAGGAATAGCTAAAGAGCTAGAAAAAGCCGTTAGTGAAAATCCATAAGGTCCCTGAAGCAATTGTGCCCCTTCCTGTAGTAAACCAGCAGGTTTGTTTTAGTTAATATTTGGTGAAGGCGCTCGCAATAAACTGCATTAGTTGAGTGAAATCGAGTTGAGGAGGACAAGCCGCAAGACTTTGTCAGCCGCTGTGTGTCAGTGTGACGTCAGTGTGTGCCGCGCTGGGATAGGTCAGTTAGTGAGAAGAGCTGCAACCGTATTGGCAGCCGCCCGTAAGAGGCAATTGGTTGAGCAAACGGGGAAGGGAATCTTGGGAGTAAAAGTCATTTAATTTATTGAATTAGTACTACACAAAAACAGGTAAAATGAAGTTTTTCAAGGCATTTAAGAGTGCGATGAGAGGTGATTCTTACATTAAAGCATCAGTGGGGGAGCCAACCCCCCCAGAGGATACTCAGGCACATCTTGTGATGACAGAGAAAGGCATAGCTTTGTGTCTTTGGTTAAAGCAATGGAGTAAATTGACTAAAAATCAAGGGACATTAACTTTTCCGGAGCATGGAACGTTTAATTTGAGAATTTTGGATCAGTTGCGATTATCATTGTATGACATGAAGCCGTTACCGAGACCAGCACAGTTTGAGGCTTTAGCAGTTTGGGAGCTAGTGGCCAGGCAGCAGCAAGAGCTGAAGTTCTATAGAAGGATGAAGAAAATAGAAAAGTCACTAGCGGAAGCTAGATGGGATTGGGAGCAGAAGAGATGGAGGATGGCGACTATGAAAGAGATTAAGATGTTTCTAGCAATTACAGAGGGTGATGACTCAGATAAAGGGGATAGTGCCAAGGAAGAGGAGAATGAGGGAAAGAAGAAAAGGAAGAAGTCTTCTGTGGATGATGATGATTCTGATGTGGAGGATCTCATTACACAGTTGCTGAGAGATACACCTCCACCTATGACAACCTATGCAGGGGATCCTGTAACTAGTGCTACAGCCCCTCCTGCTACTCCTGGAACTTCCCGGGGAGCTGCAGGAGCTGTACAAGCAGAAGGAGGACAGTTACCCAGGGCAGTACAGAGTACACCTGTTGCAGGAACCAGTGCTGTAGCTCAGGCGCAGGTACATACACCTTCAGTACAGAGAGTTTATCCAGATGTGCCATTTCTTGAGACTGTTTCAAATATTGTGGTGCCAAGGGAACAGGTGCCTCCGAAGCCAATGTTGGTTCAGACAGACCCAACACCAATGTTATTGCCCCCGCGACAGACACAGGGCATGTCGAAGTTTACCCCGTTGACAGGGACTTCGGTTGATCTTACACCACTTATGAATCAGGCAATGGGAGTACCACTCACACAAGGTGCAGGTGCTAGGGCAGCTCCAGATGCAATATTGCTACCGATTACTGTTGGTCCAGCGGTACCTTTATATGCGCAGAAAAAAACGGAAGCAGGGGAACAAACTGAGATGTCACAGAGCTTGGTGAGAAGGGGAGCAGGAGATTCAACACAATCGACATCATCTGCAGGACAGGGTCCTCGTGAGCTTAGATCTCCTATGGGTTTTAGTCCGCTTGTGACATTGCTGGATGTGGCAAATGTCTCTAGTGCAAATCAGAGCTTGAGACTCCTGACACCGCAGGCCTCGGGTACCATGGCACAGCAGCTGCCAGTCCAGAATTCAAGTAATATTTCATTGCAAGGGTTAACAGCTCAGCAGTTAACTAGTTGGCTGGATAGTTTAAATTCTTCGCAAGGTGCATCAAAAGGAGAAGATCAGCTGAACCGAGTGGGATTAAATATTGAGGCAAATGAGATAGTCGAGGGAACAATGAGACTGAATAGGTTAGAATCCTACACTGAAGAAGAGCTGAGGTATTTATGCCCAAGGATCACAAAAGAGGTAAAGAAAATACACCAGAAATTAGCGGAAGTAGCAGAGAAGCATGACATTGATCTTAAAACTATGAAGCATTTGAGACAGAGTTACAGATTAGATTTCGAGGGAAAGGAGATCAGCTGGAATGAAGGCACACTTAAGGGACTTACTGCAGAGTGTGCAAATCTGGGAAGCATTAGAGAAGTGGGAAGGCAGATGGACAAAGAAAAAGGAGAAACGAAAACGAAATTCCCAAGAAGAAGCAGAGGTAGCTGAGAAAGGAGAGTCAGTTAAAATGCTTCCGATGAGAGAAATTCCAGGGGGTCAATTTGTTCATGTCCCATGGCACAGAAGTGACATATTGTCTTTTACGAATGATTATCCCAGATTGAGAGAGAAGCCATTTGAATGGTATCAGCAGACTGAGAGGTTCGTGAAACTCTCTTGGTGTTTGTGGGAAGACTTGAATACCTTATTCTAGATAATTGCACCAGCCGACTTATGGGTCGAGTGTAAGAGGGCAGTAGACTGGCCAATGAGTGAACCTGAGAGGAACAAGATTACAGGCGCACCATCACCTGAGGTAATGAAGAATTGTTATAAGGTTACTGAGTTCCTAAAGACTAGGATTTTTCCTAAAAACATTGATTGGCGGAGAATTGACAGGACAGACCAGGAGACTAAAGAGTCAATACATACTTACTATGAAAGGTTGTTAAAGGCTTTCAAGGAGTACAGTGGCAAGGAAGCGGTCGAACCAAAAGACATGTTGCATTTCATGTCTAGATTTGTTGAAGGGTTGAAACCTGAAGTAGGGCAGATGATTAAGAATCATTTGATTTGCTGCCAGGCAAAGCCGATTGATGAGGTGCAGCAGTATGCTAAATACTGCAGCGGTGAGATCGAATTGAAACAAAAGAAGTTGAAAGAGAAGGCAATGGTGATGCAGATTAAGGCAGCACAATCAGGAGTACAAGGAGCTTTAGTGCCGCCGATACCGCCGCAACAGAGAGCTGTCATGTTTCAACCTCAAGTGAGGTATAGAGGAAACGGAATGGGTATGATGTGTGGTCCGGACCTAAGCACTGTGGTTGTTCAGAATGACATGCAGGGCATGAAAAAAATGTTGCCATGTCACTTGTGTGGAAACATGGGACACTGGAAGTGGGAGTGCCCATTGATGGTGCAGGAAGGAATGGTTCAGCAAAGTGATGTTGGTGCAGTTCAAACGGTAAGGGTCCCAGGAATGAGGGGCATAGTTCCGAATGCTCAAAATCGAGGTCAGAATTTCTTGCCTGTACAACAGTTGCCTCGAGCACAATTTACTTCTCTATCACCAGTAGCAGCAGGTTTCTATGGTGCCTAGACAGCAAATGCACATACCCCAAGCACTGATGGAACAGCAACAAGTTATGCTTACTCAACAGGTCACAGGTCAGAGACCAGACAATATTAACAATACAGTACACCATTTCCCATTTCACAGTGAGGATGAAATAAACGATGAATGGATGAGTGACAGTTCTGATGAGGGAGCTTGTATTCTTGCTGCGTCCCTAGATGTAGATCAGAGAGGGCCTTTTGTGAAGGGAAAAGTAATGGGACATAAGGTCTCATTCTTAGTGGACACTGGAGCCACGCACTCCACAGTGAGGAGTGTGGAAGTACCAAATTTACCCCTTTCCGGCAGGACAGTTCAGGTTGTGGGAGTGGAGAATAGGCAGTTAACGAACCCTATCACAGAACCAGTGCAAGTTGAAATTGGAAATTATTTGGGACTGCATAGATTTGTGGTGTGTGACTCAAGTGCTGTGTCCTTTTTAGGAAGAGATTTAGGGGCATATTTATACTCCGTTTGCGCCGAATTAGCGTCGTTTTTTTCGACGCAAATTCGGCGCAAAACTAACGCCATATTTATACTTTGGCGTTAGACGCGTCTAGCGCCAAAGTATGAGGAAAGAGCGTCATTTTTTTGCGTGAACGCCTTCCTTGCGTTAATGAGATGCAAGGAAGGCGTTCCCGTCTAAAAAAATTACGGCGACGCAAATGCGTCGTATTTATACTCCTGGGCAAAAATCACGCCCGGGAGTGGTCGGGTCAAAAAACCCCGCATTTGCGCCACTTTTTTAACGCCTGGGTCAGGGTAGGCGTTAAGGGGCCTGTGGGCTCAAAATGAGCCCACAGGTGCCCTCCCATGCCCCCAGGGACCCCCCCTGCCACCCTTGCCCACCCCAGGAGGACACCCAAGGCTGGAGGGACCCACCCCAGGGACATTCAGGTAAGTTCAGGTAAGTATACATTTTTTTTTTTATATATATTTTTTTTGGCATAGGGGGGCCTGATTTGTGCCCCCCTACATGCCACAATGCCCAATGACCATGCCCAGGGGACATAAGTCCCCTGGGCATGGCCATTGGGCAAGGGGGCATGACTCCTGTCTTTACTAAGACAGGAGTCATGTAAATGGCGTCTGGGCGTCGTTTCAAATGGTGCAAATCGGGTTAAGACGATTTTTTAGCGTCAACCTGACTTGCGCCATTTTAAGACGCCCTAACGCCATTTTTCCCAACGCCGGCGCTGCCTGGTGTACGTGGTTTTTTTCCACGCACACCAGGCAGCGCCGGTCTGCTTGCGCCGGCTAACGGGATTCAATAAATACGGCGCCCGCATGGTGCTTCAGAATGGCGTTAGCCGGCGCAAAATTTTTTGACGCTAAACTGCGTTAGCGCAGTTTAGCGTCAAAAAGTATAAATACGGGCCTTATTGTGCAAGACCAAATGTCCTATACATTTTACAGATGCAGGGATAGAAGTCCAAACAAATAGTGATGATGAGGAGGAGCAGGCATCATCCATGGTATTCAATGATACTTATGAAGAATACCCATTGATTGAAATTTTCCTGATGTTCATTATAAAGGAGTTGCATGCAGACTTGCAGGGAACCATAAAAGAGAAGGTTTGGGATTTGACAGGAAAGGAAGGGGGATTGATCAAAGGAGTGGAACATATTAAAATCACTTTGAAGCCAAATATCGAATATCTGAAACTTCCTCAGTATAACATGGCACAAGATGTGATGATGAAAGTGGCGCAGATAATTGGGGATTTTTTTAAAACAGGGAGTGCTAAAGGTAGTGTTGAGCAGCCCATGTAATTCACCGACAATGGGACTGAAAAAGCCATCTGGAAAGGTATGGGTTGTGCAGGACTTGCGAAAAGTGAATGAAAAGGTGGTTAAGTGCTGTCCGATTGTACCCAATCCAGCAGTGATACTGTTTCAGATTCCTTGTGAGGCAGAGTGGTTCACGGTGGTTGACTTGTCACAAGCTTTCTTTTCGGTGCAACTTCATGAGGATAGTCAGTTTCTTTTCAGTTTCAAATTCTTAGATAAAGTCTATAGCTGGTGCAGGCTTCCACAAGGGTACACGGAGTCACCATCTTTGTTCAATCAGATTTTAAAGAAAAATTTGGAGTCATTGGAATTACCCTGCCAATCGACTCTTGTGCAGTACATTGATGACTTATTGATTGCATCCAGAACAAGGGACGAATGTAAGCACGACTCGATTGCCCTGCTGAATCATTTGGGAGAGTTTGGACACAAAGGGGGTCATTACGACCTCAGCGGTCTTTTAAAAGACCGCCAAGGCCGCGGGAGACACAATACCACCATTGCGGGCGGTATTTCTGTCTCCCTATTATGACATTTCCGCTGGGCCAGCGGACGGTAACAGTGTTACCGTCCACTGGCCCAGCAGAAATGTCACATCAACATTGCAGCCGGCTCATAATAGAGCCGGCGGCAATGCTGATGTGCAGCGGGTGCAGTAGCACCCGTTGCGCATTTCACTGCCCGAAATTCGGGCAGTGAAATGCGCAACGGGGCTATGCCTGGGGGCCCCTGCACTGCCCATGCCAAGTGCATGGGCAGTGCAGGGGCCCCCAGGGGCATCCCAAGTCCCCTTACCGCTGGCCTTTCCATGGCGGTGTGTACTGCCATGGACAGGCCGGCGGTCGGGGACTCATAATCCCCAGGGCAGCGGTGCAGGCACCGCTGCCCTGGGGATTATGACCGCCAGGCGGAATCCTGGCAGGAAAGTGGAGGGGCCGGCGGTATGGCCGTGGCAATTCCGCCATGGTCATAATTGCTGGCGGAACACCGCCAGCCTGTTGGCAATGTTACCGCCAACATACCGCCGGCCGCCAGGGTCGTAATGACCCCCAAAGTCTCACCTGTGAAATTGCAGTATTGCCAGAAGTCTCTCAAATATTTGGGACATCAAATTGAGAAAGGGCTGAGAAGAATTTCCTGAGAAAGGGTAACAATGATTTTGCACAGAAGTCCCCCGACTTCCCAGAAGGATGTGCGCATGCTTATGGGGATGGTAGAGTACTGTAGACAGTGGATTCCAAATGTTTGCTGAGATAGCCAAACTCCTACAGCAGTTGACACACAAAGCAGTTACAGATCCCATTATTCTAGATGAGGATCAGATGAGGGCTTTCACTGAACTGAGAGAGAGTTTGTGCAGAGCTCCAGCGTTGGGAATGCCTGATTACCCAAAGCCTTTCACATTGTTCTGTCATGAACGTGATGCTTGTTCTTTATCTGTTTTAACACAGGTCAATTGAGGTGCTTATCGCCCAGTAGCTTATTTTTCAGCTACCTTGGACCCGGTTGCAGCAGCTTTACCAGGTTATCTGCGAGTAGTAGCCGCAGTTGGTCAAAGTCTTTCCCAATGTGAAGGGGTGGTCATTGGATACCCAGTGACGGTAATGGTACCACGTTCTGTTGTGATTTTAGTGACAAGGATGAAAACACAACGTTTGATGGGGGCCAGACTGACAAGGTATGAGACAAGCATATTGGGAGCTCCAAATATAACTTTGAAAAGATGTACAGTGTTGAATCCAGCAACATTATTGCCAAGTGGTACTGTTGAAATTGAAAAGGAGGAGGATATAGAGCATGATTGTCTTGAAGTAACTGAGCTTTGTACAAAGCCTAGGCCTGATATCAGAGATACTCGGTTAGAAGAAAATGACCAAATTGTCTTTGTTGATGGTGCATGTCTTAGAGATGGAACGGGCACTTTGAGAGCAGGATATGCTGTATGTACTATTACAGGAACCCAAGAAGCATCATGGCTTCCTGGTGTATATTCATCAGTAGTAGCAGAACTGGTGGCTCTTACCAGAGCTTATGTTTCTACCAGGCTACGAGTGACAATATACACTGATAGTCAGTACGGATTTGGAATTGTTCATGATTTTGGTCAATTGTGGTCGCAAAGAGGTTTTATGACCTCCAGTGGAACCCCAGTACGAAATGGTGACAGGATAAAAGAATTACTGTATGCACTCCAAATGCCTGAGGAGATTGCTGTGGTAAAATGCAGTGCACATACAAAAACGCAAGATGACATTTCTTTGGAAAATGGGTATGCAGATCAGGTTGCAAGGATTTGTGCCCTGAACTGTATATCGTTCAAGGACAAAATGGAATTGATGCCAGAAGAAGAGACCAGTTGTGCAAGTTTTGCATTGAAAATAATCGATACTCTAGAAGAACTGAAATTATTTCAAGAAAATGCAGACAAGGATGAGAAAAAGCTGTGGGCAAAGCTGAAGTGAGTACAGAGGTCAGATGAGATCTGGGTATCTGAGGAGTGTCAGATGGTATTACCGAATTGTCTGTTGACTCAGATGGCTCGGTATTACCATGGTCAGGCACACATTGGAAGAGATGCCATGATTTGGTTGTTCAAGGTTAATTGGTTCAATCCAAAATTTAGGCAAGCAGCTGAAGCAGTGTCACAGATGTGTGATTTGTCAGCAGTTAAACATGGGAAAAGGGAACCTAACCCACATTGGAAGAGCAGTTGGACCATTCAGCAGAATACAGTTGGATTTAATTGAAATGCCTGCATGTGGTGGATTGAAGTACGTGTTGGTGATTGTGTGTGTGTTTAGTGATTGGATTGAAGCATACCCCACACATAGAAATGATAGCCTCACAGTTGCAAAGTTGTTACTCAGAGAGTTGATACCAAGGTTCGGATTCCCGATCTCTTTAGCACCAGATAGGGGAACGCACTTCAATAACAAAGTGATTAAGCTCTTATGTGCAGCACTGAACATTGAACAGAAGCGCCACTGCAGCTATCGTCCAGAGGCATCAGGACTCGTAGAGCAAATTAATGGTACTCTGAAATCAAGAATTGCCAAAATGTGCACTGCCACAAATCTGAAATGGCCAGATGCATTGCCTGTAATGTTGATGTCAATGAGAAATATACCTGACAGAAAGACAGGGCTGTCCCCACATGAGATTCTTATGGGAAGAGCAATGAGGTTGCCAGCAATACCAGCCAATGCTCTTGTCAATATTGCAGATGATATGGTGTTGGACTACTGCAAGGGTCTAGCTGATGTGGTTCGGTCTTTTTCTCAGCAGGTCCAAACTGTTACCCTGCCACCTATCCATGACCCAGGTCACAATCTAAGAGCAGGAGATTGGGTTGTGATCAAAAAGTATGGGTGAAAGACTTTCCTAGAGCCATGCTGGAGAGGTCCGTATCAAGTGATGTTGACAACTACAACAGCTGTGAAGTGTGCAGGTTTGCCTAACTGAATACATGCAAGCCATACCAAGAAAGTGGTGAGTCCTCAGGAGCATGAGAAAGTGTTGTTGAGGACACCAACAGCAGCAAAGCAAATAGTTCTACCTGAACCATAACCGGAGCAGGTCGAGCCTGAAGTAGACCCAGAATTGGCGGAAGATGGATCGATCACCCCAGTAAGAGACAAGGATATGGAAATTCAGGAGACAGAACGAGAGATCAACCCAGCAGAGGTGACAAGAGAACCATGCACAGGAGAGGTTCTCTCAGAAGCAAAGGGTGTGGAAACGCAGAGACCAAGTGTCAGAGCCAGAGGGGGAAAGAGTTGAGACAGGTCAAAGCCAAAGTGATCTGACTCCTCCTGAACCCGTTGCAGGTCCTTCAAGAGAAGGCACTACAGATAAGGGGAAGGAGAAGAGTCCGATCTTGAAGAGATTGTTGACAGAAGGAGCAAGAAAAGGAGATCACTGGCCTGAATATCAAATAGGCAAGAAAAGGGACTTGGTTATAAATGAGAAAATAGAGGAAGAAGTAGACACCACAAGGAAAGATGAATTGAGTGATGGAAAAGTAGTTAGAAAGAAAGTTGAAAAGAAAGAGAGTAGCAAGTCAAAGATACGCAGGATCAGATTGGGCATATGCCGCAACAAGTGATTGGCAAAACAAGTTTATGTCTTTTTGCTTTGACAGAAAAGTTCCGAATCAGTATTTTGATGCAACCTGAAGGAGGAAATCAATAGACTGAGTCGTTGAGCAAAAGAAAAAGAAACTGAGATTATTGATTTTACCAGAAGAGACGCTGATAGCCTGATATGACACTTAGAATCCTGGAGATGACCAGCTGCTAACCAATTTTGACAAAGGAAGAAAAAGGGGTCTTGTTGTGTGAAGCTGAAGTGTGAAAAAGAAGTATATTTTTTATTTTCTTGTTGCATATTAATTAAGAGTTAATTCTGCTTTCTGATTCTTTACAGATCATGGCTGGATTAGATAATAACACTAGGAACATTAAGTACTGTAGATATTTGAGTGTAGGATATTGCTCATAATAATGATTGTGGGAATGTCAATTCATGAGATAAGAGAGGCTGAAGTTACATCTCTACTTGAGACTACTACACTAACAGCTTTAGAGAGGTTTGAGTTAGATGAGCAATATTTGCATGATTATACTAACGCAAAGGGAGAGCTGTCTCCTAACGTCTTTTATCGATTGCTGAGTAAGTATGTGGAAACGATGGATGCAAGGGATTGTCTTGTGTGCATGCAAATAACTTCCTCTGTGGAAGAACGGGTCACTTACCATAGCCTACCTCTGACTTACGGTATAACTTGTAGTTTGCTACTAACTCGATTCTATAATCAGGAGTACATACAAAACTTTTATTCAAATTATGACATGGTATTTTCTTTTGTTCCTATAGTTAGATATTTGAGTAGGGTGGCTAAGGATCATGATATAGTATTAGTTGGAGGATTGTTTGAGCCTACACTTACCTTTGGCACAGCTTATGTGCATCGTAAAAATTTAACTTGCTTATTAACACCTATGGAAAACAGCTTTATTGGGCATACTGATGACAGGAGAAAAGCACTAAAAGAGAAAATAGAGAAAGGCTTAGAGAAAAGAACTTACAAGAATGATTATGCTTACATTGCTATTAAACCACAAGGGAAATTAGCTTTAGATGAATTGCATGTAGGGAAGCTTTGTATGTATAGGACAAAATCATGCACTGACACTTTATTTGTGGGAATGAGTGAACGTAGGCATGTGTTTTTTTTTTCAGAGTAAATGGACGTTTATGCTGAATGGTGCAGACCCTATGATTCCTGCAATTTATTTTATTTTTGGACTTAATGCTTATTACCGTCTTCCTAGAGGATGGTCTGGGACATGTTACTTGGGAATAGTTTTTCCTAAGATTGATCAAATAGATGATCTGAAAAAGATACCAAAAATGACTGAGTTACACCAGATGAGACAAAGGAGAGAGGCAGCCTCTGCAATTCTAGGGGATATTTGGGGAGCAAAAATTCATTCAGTAGGAGTTATATTGAATGCAAATAAGATACGAAAACTATCTACTATAGTGGATAATATGTTAATCAATTTTACAGGAGCCATGCTTTTACTAAACACTGAATTAGCTGTGGATAGAGTTATAACGCTTCAAAATAGGCTTGCTTTAAACATATTATTAGCGAAGGACGGAGGAGTCTGTAAAATAATTAATGGAAGGCACTGCTGTTCATATATTCCTGAGAACGAGAAAGAGATAAAGGATCTGCTTACAAATTTAATTAATGCAAGTAAGGATTTGAAAGAACTGAAGGAACCAGCAGTTTGGGAAAAGGTTGGAAATAGATTTGTTACTGTGGTAAATTGGTTAGGTCAACCTTGGGGTGGGATACTGTGGAAAATTGTCCAAGGAATAGTAATTGTGATCATTGCTATATTAGGATTATGGGGGGCATGTAAATTATGACAGAAAATTAAATTAAATAGGGCCAAAAATGGGAAGAACAACCCAGAAGAAGAATCTATAGGGAAAATGTAAGGAGAAGAAATCAAAATGTGGCTGAAAGTAATATGTCCAATGATTGACAAGAGAAAGGTGTGATGACATATTTAGTCATCAGAGGAGGGACTGTTAGAGAAGATATATTAATATAAGAAATTTCTAATAATTTGCATATAATTACTAATGAGAAATATTGATAAAAGAAACTAATAATTGAAAATAACATGTATGAGTAAAATGTGCCCATGGGGAGTGGTCATCATGTGTGTTCACAATGCTAAATAATGAAAAGATATAAAAATTATGTACTAATATGTCATATTTGAACGTATAACCTATGTTTTATGATGATTCATGTTCTTAACTTAGCCGAGCTAGAGGCCTGGTCGGCGCTGGGCCTTGCTTGCTTAAACGTGGAGACGCGATGAGCTGCCGAGGAGTGGAACTGGAGAAAAGGACCTGGAACTGCATAGAGTTCAGATGGGCTCTGCTAGAAAATTCTGCAAATGTACCAGAGGACAGGAGATGATGAGGACAAATTGATACAATTGTCAGAGTCACCAGATCCCCGGGGTCCGTGCACGTTCCCAACACTTCCACCACAAGACAGCTCCAATACTCTGATTTGATTTATCACAGAGTCTAAGAGAGTCCAAGTGGGGAAAAGGGGATTAGGACGGGAACAGCTGGGAAGGAGACCTGTAGGAAGCAAAAGGTTAAAACACAACATCAAAATTACATCTCATGAAATCAGTACCATGCTACAACTCTAAGCTTCGTCTTTTCCGAAAAAACATAAACAACCCTGGAATAATCCTAAAACTTACTAGGCTTTAGATGACCAAATACCTGAGGAGGAAACAGGAAAAGTTAAATAGGACTTTCAGATTCAAGTACTTTCTTTAGCATGGGAATCAGAAAACACTCTGAGCAATTTCTAAACAACCATATGAATCTCCTTTTATGAATACATATCAGGAACACACAGCATTACATCTAAAATTCTGGTATTGTTGTGTTCATCTCAGAAAAAACATTTGGAAGTAAATTGCGCACATTGCAGATTTTTATATGAGTATTAAACACCATAAAGGTTTGTGCACCATGAAATCACACAACGTAGATTCAAGGAATAAATCACGCGACGTGTCAACTTGAAATGCTACCAAGAAAATGTCTTAGAATGGTAGCGCACAGTAACTTACATTATTTATACACGAGGAAAGAATTGCGCGTCTTGCCGATTCAAATGCCACCATACAAATGCCAAGAAATAGTAGCACACAATGAACAACATGAAAAGCACTCAGGGAAAGAATCGCACGCCTTGTTGATTCAAATGCCACCATACAAATGCCAAGAAATAGTAGCACACAATGAACAACATGAAAAAACACTCAAGGAAAGAATCGCGCGTGTTGCCGATTCGAATGCCACCATGTAAATGCCAGAAAATGATAGCGCACAATGAACAGCATGAATTACACACGAGAAGTGAATCGCGCGTTTCACCGATTCGAATGCCACCATGTAAATGTCAAGAAAAGATAGCGCGCAATGAACAACAAAGTTAAATGCTCATGAAACGAGTTGCACGTCTTGCCAACTCGTAAAACATCATGTAAATGTCAAGAAATATCAGCGCGCAATGAACAATAATGTAATAACGAAGTCAAATCTTTATGGAATAAATTGCGCGTCCTCCCTATTTGCAAACCACTATACAAATGTAAAAAAATGGCAGCGCAAGTAATCTGTTATTCATTTAAGAATTAAAAGCAAGAATATGAAGATTCTCAATTACGGTGTTGGGAAATGTCCAAACACCGTCTTACCGCCTGGAAACAGTGATCACCAATGAGAGATGAGTGCAGAAGACTGGAAAATCCAAATAGGCCGCCGGGACAGGAGCTCAGGAAGAAGCTGCTGCTCTGCACCGGGACCTCTGAATAGTGAGCACTGGAAGTTGGGCTGACTCTCTTTTATAGAGTTTTGGCCCAGCCTAGAACCACGCCCAGGCATGTTGCAGGGAAAGTCTCCAGAAGGCCCTGGAAAGGGACCACACCCTAACACACTCTGAATGTCTGCAGCAATACATTGTAAATGTACAGTATTTATAAGCACCTTAAAAATGAATCTTTTGGATGGAATTCTGCAATGCAAAAGGTTAAACAATAACAAATCATCACAATGCATAAATTACTTTATCTTGCAAGTATTGGGTTTTTGCATTCTAGATGCCCGTAGAGAGCGCACTGTCCTGGTGTTGACAGTACTCCCCTCTCCCAGGCGCGCTCTAGGGCCTGGTTTATCTGGATTGAGACGATGAAAGCATCTCACAAGTACTGGAGAATGAACATCAGATGCGGAAACCCATGAATTACTTTCAGGGCCATAACCTTTCCATGAGATTAAGTACCATAGGTTACGCCCTCTCAGTTTAGAGTCCAACACTTTCTTGACTTCATATTCTTCTTCCCCCTGTACTAGAACAGGAGCTGGATGAGGGCGGACCTTTTGGACTGCCTTTTTTAAGAGGGAAGTATGGAACACTGGAGGAATCCGTAATGATTTTGGCAATTGTAGTTTATAGGTCACAGGATTGATTTGCTGAAGAACAGTGTAAGGACCTATAAATTTGGGGTTGAACATGTGCTTCGTCTTGAAGTCTATATGTTTTGTGGAAAGCCACACTTTGTCACCAGGTTGATACTGCGGTCCCTCACAATGTTTCTTGTCATAATGCTTTTTGTATTTTTGTTTGGCTTTTTCTAAATGTTGTTGAATCGATTTCTGAGTTTGATGCAAATGTTGAATGATTTCTGACACAGCTGGAGTGAGAGAGCTTTCTTGAGGAATTGTGATGGGCAAGGTGTCAGGATGATAGCCAAACAAACCAAAGAAGGGTGTAACGCCAGTAGAAGTGTGGAAGGAGTTGTTGTAGGCTAACTCAGCTAACCAGAGCATTGATGTCCATGAATTAAGTGCTTTTTCAGCGTAAGCACGTAAGTATTGCTTCAAAGTCTGATTTAGTCTCTCCGTTTGACCATCTGTTTGAGGATGGTGGCTAGTAGATAGAGTAGATGTCACTTGGAGTGTTTTACACCATGTCTTCCAGAAGTTGGAGGCAAATTGCGATCCCCGATCGGAGAGGATCACTTTTGGCAGTCCATGATAACGAACCACTCTATTCAGTAAGATAGTTGCCAGTTCACTAGAGGTGGGTAATTTCTTACAGGCAATGAAATGTCCATATTTCGTGAGACTATCTACTACCACCAGAATTACTGAATGCTGTTGAACCACTGGCAGACCTGTAATAAAGTCTAAAGAGATGTGTTCCCACGGACGACTTGGGGTTGGGAGTGGGTGTAACAACCCTTTCGGTTTTGAATGACTTGTTTTAGTGCGAGCACAGACTTCGCAGTTGTTTACCATTGTTTTTACATCCTTTGTTAAGGTAGGCCACCAAAAATAGCGTTGGATTAATTCAAGAGTTTTAGGAGTACCAGGGTGACCTGCTGTAGGTATAACATGCAACCAATGAAACACTATCTTGCGAAGTTTGGTAGTGGGCACGAACAAACGAGCATCGTAAAAGGGTAATCCTTGCTTGATTGATCTTTTCGGATCTGCTTGGGCCCACGCCTGCCATTTTTCAACAGTGAATGAATTGCGGATGTCTTCAAAGAAATCTTCTGTTTTTATGATACATAGGACCTTGTCAGGAGCAATGATAGCTCTGGAGGTTTGAACTGCAGGCAATGTGGTAGACTCTTAGCGGGACAAGGCGTCAGCTTTGCGATTATCTTTACCAGGCCGGAAGGTTACCACAAAATCAAACTCAGTAAAAAACAGCATCCAGCGTAATTGCTGAGGAGTCAAAAGTCTGGCACAACTCATGAATTGAAGATTGCGATGATCAGTATATACTGTGACAGTATATTTAGCTCCCAACAAATGATGTCTCCATTCTTTAAAGGCGTCACAAATCGCCAGAAGCTCTTTTTCAGCAATGACATAGCTTCGTTCAACTTCCGAGACATGTAAGCTACAGGATGAAGCTGACCAGTGTCTTTGTTTCGTTGTGACAAGACTGCTCCTATCGCCACATCTGAAGCATCAGCTTCCACTATGAAAGGTCGATCCGCATCTGGATGAGTCAAGACTGGGGCAGTGGAGAAAGCTTCTTTCAAAGTTGAAAAGGCTTGGTCTGCTTCTGGGGACCATACAAATTTTTCTTTCTTTCTTAATAACTTAGTAATTGGAGTTACTGTCTGGGAGAAATGATTGATGAACCTCCGGTAAAAATTTGCAAAGCCCAGGAAACATTGTACATCACGAACAGTCTTTGGGATGGGCCATTCAGATACGGCTTTTACTTTCCTTTCTGCCATCACCATACCTTGAGGGGTAAGGATAACCCCTAAAAACTCAACTGTGGTAACATGAAACTCACACTTGGTTAGCTTGCAATATAAATGGTGTTTACGAAGGGCTGCCAACATTTTCTTGACATGTTGAACATGTTCATTCTCATTGTCTGAGTAGATCAAAATGTCATCAATGTCAACTATGGCAAAGATATCGAGGTACTCTCTAAGAACGTCATTTAAGAAAAATTGAAATATTGCTGGAGCATTGCACAGACCAAAAGGCATGACGGTGTATTCAAAAAGGCCATATCTTGTTTTGAATGCCGTTTTCCATTCGTCACCCTCTCTCATTCTGACCAAATGGTAAGCACCTCGAAGATCAAGCTTCGTGTAGATTTTTGCTTTCTTTACTTGTTCCAGTAAGACCGGAATTAGAGGCAAAGGATATTTGTTCTTGATGGTGATTTTATTCAAGCCCCTATAGTCGATACAAATTCGAAGCTCTCCGTTCGCCTTTGGAACAAAAAACAAAGGAGAAGCTGTGGGAGACTTAGAGGGGCGGATGAAACCATTCTCTAAGAATTTATCCAGGTATTTTCGTAAATGTTGATTTTCAAATTCTGACAGGGCATACACACGACAGTTGGGAAGTATCCCCCCTGGGACTAGATCAATTTGACAGTCATAAGATCTATGAGGAGGTAAGTTCTCTGTTTCCTTCTCATCAAATACATCTTCATAAGACGAATACTGTTTGGGCAACTGAACTTCTTTCTCTGCGGCGGTAGCTACGTAAGAATGGCGAACTTCCGATTCTTGAGTCCTTTGGAGACAATGTTCTTTACATAGCACTGATGAGAACAAGATTTTTCGTTCAGCCCAATTAATCTCTGGATTGTGATGAGTTAACCATGGCAAGCCAAGGATGATCCCATACTGGGGAGAATGGATCACGTCAAGGATGAGTTCCTCTTTATGTTTCTTTCTTTGATTTTTACCTTCACAAATTATTGTCAAGGGGACAGTCTGAAGAGTTATCGGACCTCCAGTCAAGAGTTTTCCATCAACTGCCTGGATGGTTTTTGGAGTCTTCTTTTCAATACATGAGATCCCGCATGCATGAACCAATTGGGCGTCAACAAAGTTTCCGGTAGCCCCAGAGTCGACTAGAGCCTTCTTGAAATAGGTCTTTTTCTTGACCTGAACTCTTATTCCCAATTTTAGATGTTTGGATTGTGAAGGATCCACGGTGACACCCAAGAGCAATCCTTCTCTGCAACTTGGGTGCTTTAGATTTTCCAACTCGACTGATGCATTGGTTGCAACTTTCTGAACTGGGCCTCGCTTGCTCTTTGTTTTGATTGGACAATCTTGGCGAAATGACCTTTCCGCCCACAATAGAGACATTGCCCATTTTTTCTGCGTAGGTCCTTTTCGTCTTTGGTCAAAGGTCTCCTGATGGTTCCAATTTCCATCGGTTCCGGCGTTCTTTCTCTCTGAGTTCTTGGGTATTTGTTATCATGAGCATGCCAAGAATGTTTTTCAGTCCTTTTCGTTCATTTAAACGATGATCAAGCCTCAAGACAAGGTTTATTAAATCTTGACAGTTTGCAGGTTGTGGGTCGATTTGCGCTAAGATGTCTTTTAGCTCCTCTTTGAGTCCCCTGTAAAACAAGACCCCTTGTTTTTCTTCAGGCCAGGATGTCTCAGCGACCAGCCGATTAAAGTTGGCTAAATATGACACTAAGTCCTGATTCCCTTGGCATAAGTCTAATAATTCACGATCTGCTGACTGTGTTACAGTTCTACGATCGAAAACTCTCTCAAATTCACGAACACATTTTTTCCAGTTGTACAACAGGGGACTATTTTTACGCACAAGAGGAATAGCCCAAGAAGCTGCATCTCCAGACAGATATGACAACAAGAAAGCTACTTTAGACTGGGCATCGGGGAAAGTATGTGGTCTGCAGGTGAAGTGAAGTTCCACTTGAACCAGAAACTATTGCGCTTTCAAGGGATCACCTGAGAAGCGTTCTGGGGGAGCTAAAGGAATGGCTGAAGGAACATTGAGGGAAATGTTAGTCGCGCTACCTCCAGAAGTTTGAGAAGAAGTACCTGGCCAAGACACACCTGTGGGACTTTGTTCTTACTTCTCAACCTTATTCTGTAACTGACTCACCCTCTCAGCTAGACTATTTGTCAAATCCTTTGATGATACCACTTCTGACTGGAGCTGGGTGATAGCCTTGACTAGCTCGTCCAGTGTGGCCATGCTGAGAACATACACAAACCAGGAGGATAATAATTTGTGGGCTCACTATTCTGTCAGAGTCACCAGATCCTCGGGGTCCGTGCACGTTCCCAACACTTCCACCACAAGACAGCTCCAATACTCTGATTAGATTTATCACAGAGTCTAAGAGAGTCCAAGTGGGGAAAAGGGGATTAGGACGGGAACAGCTGGGAAGGAGACCTGTAGGAAGCAAAAGGTTAAAACACAACATCAAAATTACATCTCATGAAATCAGTACCATGCTACAACTCTAAGCTTCGTCTTTTCCGAAAAAACATAAACAACCCTGGAATAATCCTAAAACTTACTAGGCTTTAGATGACCAAATACCTGAGGAGGAAACAGGAAAAGTTAAATAGGACTTTCAGATTCAAGTACTTTCTTTAGCATGAGAATCAGAAAACACTCTGAGCAATTTCTAAACAACCATATGAATCTCCTTTTATGAATACATATCAGGAACACACAGCATTACATCTAAAATGCTGGTATTGTTGTGTTCATCTCAGAAAAAAACATTTGGAAGTAAATTGCGCACATTGCAGATTTTTATATGAGTATTAAACACCATAAAGGTTTGTGCACCATGAAATCACACAACGTAGATTCAAGGAATAAATCATGCGACGTGTCAACTTGAAATGCTACCAAGAAAATGTCTTAGAATGGTAGCGCACAGTAACTTACATTATTTATACACGAGGAAAGAATTGCGCGTCTTGCCGATTCAAATGCCACCATACAAATGCCAAGAAATAGTAGCACACAATGAACAACATGAAAAGCACTCAGGGAAAGAATCGCGCGCCTTGTCGATTCAAATGCCACCATACAAATGCCAAGAAATAGTAGCACACAATGAACAACATGAAAAAACACTCAAGGAAAGAATCGCGCGTGTTGCCGATTCGAATGCCACCATGTAAATGCCAGAAAATGATAGCGCACAATGAACAGCATGAATTACACACGAGAAGTGAATCGCGCGTTTCGCCGATTCGAATGCCACCATGTAAATGTCAAGAAAAGATAGCGCGCAATGAACAACAAAGTTAAATGCTCATGAAACGAGTTGCACGTCTTGCCAACTCGTAAAACATCATGTAAATGTCAAGAAATATCAGCGCGCAATGAACAATAATGTAATAACGAAGTCAAATCTTTATGGAATAAATTGCGCGTCCTCCCTATTTGCAAACCACTATACAAATGTCAAAAAATGGCAGCGCACAAGTAATCTGTTATTCATTTAAGAATTAAAAGCAAGAATATGAAGATTCTCAATTACGGTGTTGGGAAATGTCCAAACACCGTCTTACAGCCTGGAAACAGTGATCACCAATGAGAGATGAGTGCAGAAGACTGGAAAATCCAAATAGGCCGCCGGGACAGGAGCTCAGGAAGAAGCTGCTGCTCTGCACCGGGACATCTGAATAGTGAGCACTGGAAGTTGGGCTGACTCTCTTTTATAGAGTCTTGGCCCAGCCTAGAACCACGCCCAGACATATTGCAGGGAAAGTCTCCAGAAGGCCCTGGAAAGGGACCACACCCTAACATACTCTGAATGTCTGCAGCAATACATTGTAAATGTACAGTATTTATAAGCACCTTAAAAATGAATCTTTTGGATGGAATTCTGCAATGCAAAAGGTTAAACAATAACATATCATCACAATGCATAAATTACTTTATCTTGCAAGTATTGGGTTTTTGCATTCTAGATGCCCGTAGAGCGCGCACTGTCCTGGTGTTGACACAATTATGTGTAGAGTAGGCTAAACGTACTTTCCCAGGACTTGAACAATGGATGCACTGACTAAAAGACTGTGGGCAACAATTTTGTTACCTGAAAAGCCGGATGATATTCTCATAGAGAGAAGGACCAATCAAACTAATGGAACTTGATGCTTGAACCGACGCAAGCAAGTGGTAAACAAAAACTATAGGTTAGAGTCATAACCTCTGATAAGGTTGACCAATTAGCAAATTGTGGGACGGACTGAGAGACCCTAAAAAAAAGTCATAACAAGGGAAGGAAATTCAGAGCGGAGAGGCGAAAGTTAATGACGTCAGGAGACGCTGTCCGAAGTGCTGATAATTGGGCTTACTCTCTGTGAGCCTGATACTTGCTGATGACTGATGACCTGGAGACGAAGACTGACTCGTTGCTGATTTATCTTGGATAGGTAGCTATAACAATGTGACTGACTAACGTGTGTTTTTTCTTCTAGGTACCAACTGCGCTGTTTTAAAATATTTTTCTCTCTGTAGATAGATTTTTGCAAATTAATGATTTTTGTCTAAATTGTTTTTGCATGAAGACCCACATGCTGATGCTAATTTGAGTTAGGTAGGCTGACAAGGGTCACTTAATGGTTACAGTTGACTGAATGACTTGCATTGCTGAATTATTAAAAATGTTAAAGAATTTGCTGACTTATGTTGATGCTCGTTTTTTACTTATCAATAATTCTTGGTGAATGGTTGCTTATGATGCTAATAACATTTGATTAACATTAAAGTCGAATAAATATTTTGATTAGAATTGTAACTAATAGGGAATACAAATGATTAACCTTTTTGAGAGTGATAGTATTTTCTTATTAGATAGGGCCTTTCTTGGTGTTCCTTGTTGATTATAATGTTTATTGCTATTCCATTGGTTACCGCTTGACTAGGATACACCATGCGATCTAAAAGGTTCATCGACCTATATGCATCACCTTGTAAGTTCACTTACTAAGGACTAGGGGCCAGATGTAGCAAAGGTTTGCGAGTCGCAAACGGGCCGAATCGCTATTTGCGACAGTGCAAAATCGGAAATGGGATGCAAAAAGCCCATTTCCGACTCCCAAAAAGCGATGGGACCCGTTTGCGAGTCGCATCCGTTGCGACCCCATTTTGCGACCCGCATATACCAAGTCGCAATTTGCGAGTCGCAAACCTTATGCAATTGCAACTCGCAAATTGCGACTAGTCGCAAAAAGCCCATTTTGCATGTCCCATTTACCACTAACTCAGAGCAGGTGGTAACCATTATCAAAGTATAAAAGGAGACCCAGAAGGCATCTGGGTTACACAAGATGGCGGAGATATACCTGATAGCAGTGAGAAGGAGAGTCCACGCAGCACAGCAGAGGAGCAGGAGGGGCCACAGACAGGAGAAGATATATAGAACAAGGCAGACTCTTTTTCAGCAAACTGAGGAAGAGATCTATGACAAATACCGCCTTAGCAGCGCAGCCATACTAGAATTAATTGATTTACTCAAACCACAGCTAGAACACCAGACTCTGCGTGGCAGCGCCATCCCCACGCATGTGCAAGTGCTATGCTCACTGCACCTCTTGGCCTCAGGGAGCTATCAAGGGGTCATTGCTGTGGCAGGTGGGGTATCCCAAAGTGCAGTGTCAAGGTTCCTCAGGCCTTCCTAGATGCCTTAGTCATGCACATGTCCCACTTCATATACTTACCAAGGAATGAGGCAGAAATGAACAGCACCAAGCTGGACTTTTACCGCATTGCCCACTTTCCCCATGTCATAGGGTGTGTAGATGGGACACACATTCAAATATGCCCCCCTGCTAATCTAGAACACCTTTTCCGCAACAGAAAGTGTACCCACTCACTCAATATTCAGGTTGTTTGTGACGCCCATTATGTCATCACTGACATTGTAGCTAAGTTTCCAGGCAGTACCCATGACTCATACATTTTTAGGCATAGTGGGATACATCAACGCCTGGAACGTGGGGAATTCGGAGACGGTTACCTCCTAGGTAGAGCCACAGACACTTGCAGACATACACACAGGTCACTGTGCACGACAATCTGGACTTCCTAACAGTGTACTTTTGTGCCCAACAGGTGACAGTGCATATGCTCTCAGGCCTTGGATCATGACTCCGTTTTTAACACCCAGCAATGATTCAGAGAGGCAATACAACAGTGCACATAAGAGGACCAGGAACCTCATCGAGCGCACCTTCGGACTCCTGAAGGCAAGATTCAGATGCCTCCACCGCAGTGGAGGTGCCCTCCAATACACCCCCATTACCGCATTCAAAATTGTGGTCGCATGTGCCATCCTCCACAACATAGCCACCCGACGTGGGCTACCTCTCACCCCTGCAGACCCAGATCCTGATGATGAAGAGCAAGAACAACCACATCGCCATCATGGGGATAGGAGCATGGCAAATCAAGGCAGACTGAGACGGGAACACATTGCAACACAATATTTTGGACGGTACGTGTCAACTCCCACCATACTCACCTATTAACCAAAAACTCCATTTGTTAAGTGGATCAAAAATAACTGATTTATTAGTGCATTAATGAAACTATTCACAAGTAAAGATTGTCCATGGGCAGGAAAATGCTAACCAGGCATGTGGCACATTAACGTCATGTGCCACATTTTATGGTCCAGGGTGATCTCTAAGACCTTCTGCCCCTCCTGCCAGCCTGGCTGGTCCCTGGTGCTTCCGTGGTGCTCTGCCTGCCACTCCTGAGCACCCTGCTGTCAGTGACAGAGACACTGCTCACTGTTGAGCCCTCCTCACTGTCCTGGGGTGTTTCCCCTGTGGCCCTCGACATTTCCCGTGTCTCCATCATTTCTATAATGTGGGTCAGACGTCCCAGGCCCCTAGCCACATCCCCAGCGAAATGGCCCATCTCCACTTGCAGCCCAACTGTCCTCCTCGACAGGCCTGTGGTGTTCATGGCGAGCCTGCCGATGGATGTGGCCATCCTGTCCAGTCTGTGCAGGAGCTGCCGATCCCTGCGCCGCCCACCCTCGGCCTGGGCCAGTAGTCCTCCGCCAGTTCCCTCATGGCATGGGCAAGGTCCCCAGTGTTACTGCAGATCATGTCCATCCGTGTGTTGAGGTGCTGCATGCTGGCATGGTTGTTGCGCACAAAGCGGTGCAGCACACCACTAATTCTCCCCAAAATTCTATTCTGTAGGCACTGACCACGAAGCAGATGTGCCTCACTGGTGCTGGGAGGAAGGAGCCCGGATGCAGACTGCAGCCCTGATGGTATGGACCTGCGACGCCTGCGCAGCGGTGGCTGCCCTGTGCTTCCACCTGTCTCATCCCTGCCTGTTGCTGGGGCAGCCTCTTGTGGAATTGTTGCAGCAGGTGTGGCTACTGCAGGGATGCTGCTGACCGTGCAGGTGGGGGTGCAGGCGGGTCCTGGGGTGTCCTCATGGGCCTGGCTGCTTGGAGTGTTGTTGGTGTCTTGCTGGAGACCTGTGGGACATGGGGAACAGACTGTCAGTGTCTACTATCTATTGCACACTTCCTAATAAACATTTGCCTATGAACTGCCTACTTGACTACATTTCCCATAATGCATCATTCTGGCATTTGCTACCCTGAAATGGAGCTATCTTGGTTGTGCATGCCCCTGTGTACATGGTGGGTGGGGTATGGCATTGATAGGGGTACAGGCATATCACATGGTACTCACCGGTTGATGTGCTGGGCTCTGAGGTGTCCAGGTCCCCAAATCCAGACACTGCCTCCTGCTCCAAGGTTTCTTCCACCCTTTCTTCCAGGGGTGTGGGTGGTGGCACAGACGATGGTCCCCCTCCTGTGCCTCTCATCTCCCGGAGCCTTTCAGCCACCCTCTCCTTGGTCCGGGAGCGGAGGTCATACCACCTTTTCTTGATGTCGTAGATGGTCCTATGGCTCACCCCCAGGGAATTAATCTTGTCCTGTATGTCCTGCCACAGCTGTTTCTTGGTGGCTTCAGGAACATTGAGGGCTGATCTCCCAAACAAGTCATCATAGTGCTGATAGCATTCCTCTGTCAGCACCTCCAGCTCCCTCTCAGAGAATTTCAGCTTCCTCTTTCTTGGTGTTCCTCCATGGCAGCTGCTGTTTGTCCTGTGTGAAATTCGGCAGTTATAAAAGTGTGTGGTCCTGCCTCCTCCCAGGTGTATTTGTAAACTTCCTGGCTGTGATGTCATCATCATGTGCCAGGAAGTGTTTCCAGAGTGTTCTGGAGTGGTTTCTGGAGTGTTCTGCTGCACCTGTAATCAATTTTCAAGGTAATCGCAATTTGCGACATCTACTCGCTAATTGCGAGTTCGTTTTTTGCACACTCGCAAAAAGCGACCTCGCAATCTGCGGACTCGCACACTGCGTTGCGAGTCCGGGTGCGAGTCGCTATTTCGGCACCTTTTTTTTCCTTGCATTCCGAATTGCGACTCGCATTTTGCGAGTCGCATCAACTCGCAAAATGCGAGTCGCAATTTTTTGTTTTTCTACATCTGGCCCTAGGCGCGCTAGCAGAAGAAAAAGGTCTAGCCAGGGAAGTGAGAGAGACCCATAAAACCTCAGTCTTATCAGTGTTAAACTTCAAGGTATTGGATTGCAGCACGAAGATACAGTAAACTTACTAATGGACGGCCTCAAGCGAGACTCTCCCTGTCCTATCCGAGGCAATGATGAGTGTCCTTCATATAATTCATACACCTGATATCAAAAGACCACACTAAATTAGCCAATGGACATATGTAAATATTGAGCAAGGTGGGGATAAGTGCAGACCCCTGCAGGACCCCTTTGCCAAGTCCTCTGAGAGATGGCATAAAAGGAGGAAGATAGATTGGTGTCTATCCTCTAAATAGGATTTCCACAATTGCTGAGCCATTCCTCAGATTGCGGTCTACAAAAGTCTGGAAAGAAGAAAGGAGGGGGACACTGTTTAAAATGCTGCAGACATCTTGAGAAGAACTAAGGCAAAAGGATCTTCCTTATCTGCCAACAATCTCAGGTCATCTAAAACTGTCAATAATGTGGTACAGCGCTGTGTAACGGACGGAATCCTGACTGTAGAGAATCAAGAATGTGGTGTTGCTTCAAGAAGCCACAGAGCAGGTAGTTGACATTTCTTTCCAAGAATTTAACAACAAATGGAAGAAAACAAATAGGATGAAAATCTGACAGAATAGCCGGTATCTGCTTTACCTTTTTTAAGCGGAGGGGCAATTAGTGCCTGTTTCCACTCCTTAGGCTTCCAGGCATTGATTAAGAACTTACAAACAACCAACAGAGTCTGTATAAGAGCCATCTAGCCATATACCAAAACTTTGGAGAATTAGGGTCCAGGGGAGAGCTCAACATAATAGACGCAACAATGGTTGTTAAGTGTTTCTCGGACAGGATTTCAAAGTGGCCTAAGCAAGCAACCAAATGTGACTTATTCAGCCCATCGTGAGAACCAGAAACACATACCTCACATGTACTGGTAAGAGGAGGAGATGGATGACTGGAGACATTCTTTCGATTAGGATCTGACTCATCTCTCGGAAAACATACTGAGGCACAGATGGCACTTATTTTATTTCAAACATAGGGGGTCATTCCGACCCTGGCGGTCCATGACCGCCAGGGCGGAGGACAGCGGAAGCACCACCAACAGGCTGGCGGTGCTTCCTGGGCGATTCTGACCGCGGCGGTAAAGTCGCAGTCAGAAAAGGGGAGGCGGCGGTTTCCCGCTGGCCCAGGGAATCCGCCATGGCGGCGCTGCTTGCAGCACCGCCATGGGGATTCCGACCCCCTTCCCGCCAGCCTGTTTCTGGCGGTGTCCACCGCCAGAACCAGGATGGCGGGAACGGGTGCCGTGGGGCCCCTGGGGGCCCCTGTACTGCCCATGCCACTGGCATGGGCAGTGCAGGGGCCCCCTGACAGGGCCCCACAAAGATTTTCACTGTCTGCTTTGCAGACAGTGAAAATCGCGATGGGTGCCACTGCACCCGTCGCACACATTCAACTCCGCCGGCTCCATTCGGAGCCGGCTTCATTGTTGAAGGGGCTTTCCCGCTGGGCCGGCCGGCGGTCTTATGGCGGTCGCCCGCCGGCCCAGCGGGAAAGCCGGAATGGCCACCGCGGTCTTTTGACCGCGGAGCGGTCTTTCGGCGGGAACCGCTTGGAGGGCGGCGACCGCCGACCGCTGCGGTCAGAATGACCGCCATAGTGAGAGAGCTCATAGGCAAGCTCTTGTGGGTGTGTAATAGCAGAGGACAGGCAATTCAGTGAGGAGAGTGTTCTCACCAATTTGAAAATTTCCTTAGATGAGTTCTCTATGGCTAGAATTTGTTTTCAATGGAATCTGCTTTGGCAGAGGCTACAGTTGTGATGAATCCCATTTTAGTTCCAATTTGGACTCTCCCTTCTACTTTCTTACAACCTCTTTTTGCCTCAGAAAGATAGTGATATACCAAAGGGCTAAGGCTCTGGTACATTTCAGGCTGACTTCTATTTAGTGGTAAGACCACACCCAATGCTGCTTCTACCCACTGATTATAACTATTTTCTAAACTGTAAGCTTTTGATGGGCTCTCCACCTCCACCAAGTGATTAACAAGTCTGGGGACATATGGTTTACTCCAGGGACATTTTAATTGTGATATCATGAGGCTGGTTTGACCCTGGGGGCTACAGGGCTGTGGCAATGGATGTCTGTGAGGGGGGCAATGGGATTTAGGATTTAGGTACAACATGGTATGCATGTTCACAGTACAGCATAACACTACAGCTGCTGTAGTGTTACACTGCCTGCACTAATAAAGCTGCGGCCTCCATTAACATTATGCCAACCCCCTGAAGAAATTGCTGCTTACACTTATGGCTGTGGCTTTAGGATGAAGTTGATAAGATGGTGACCCATTTAACTTGAGTTGAAGTTTACCCCAGTTTCCAGAATTAGAAGGTCCAAAAAACAGGTCTAGACTGTGGCCTTTAAAATGTGTGGGGCTGAAACTTTTTGAAAAACCCATCTGTTGCAGGTGTTAGCCAACGGCTGACACCTGCACACATTCGCCAGTGCAGGAGGGATCCAATGGATCCTTCAGTGTGAGGATTCCATTAAAAAAAGGTGCTGGGTGATGCAGAAACATTTCAGCTCCAGCCACTCCCACAACCATCTGTGACATCTTCTCACCATGAAGCGTGCAGACATTACAATTTCCCCACTGGAGCCGGAGCAAGGGCTAGGTAAGCGCTCTCTCCCATTCCAGTGGGGAAAAAGCCAAAAACTGCCTCCCCAGGTTTCAGGGAGGGCTTGTTTGACATGACAGTGTCTCCCCTTTCAAATGAGGCCTTCCTGAAACTGTTTCCTGATTGTGGATTGTGGTTGTGCCACAATCAGGAAAACACTAGATCACCTGGGAGCTTTTCTGGGGGGGTTTGGCCCTCATCATATTGGGCCAATTCCCATCCTCTGTGCACACAAAATAAAAAAATGAATGATGTTTTTTGGGGGTGCAATCCAGTCCCCAGGAGAATGAAAATGACAGAGGGTCAAGCCTTGTGGTAACAGGACAATCCCCAACCCTCTTGAGGGATATATTAAAAACATTTAAAATAAAACTAAATAAAAGGTGAGGGGTCGACCCTTATCACCTGGGTCAACCCTCTTTTTGGGGGGGTGGTCAGTATATATTTTTTTAATGTGTTTTTTTCCTCAGGGGGGCAGATAGTGCCACCCCAGGAGAAAAAATACATTTCTAAAAATATATATATATATATATATATATATATATATATATATATATATATATATATATATATATATATGTATATATATACTGCACATATCACATGTGTCTACCATCTACAGATTGTGCAGCAGGTGGTAGATTCATGTGGTATATGCTATATATATATGTGTTTGCAGGCAGTGAAAGGGACTACACAAAGGTTGACTGGTCATCTTTCAGTTGCTTATTTTTGCATTTGATTGCTAAACTGGTACTAATGAGATATAATATTTAGCCAGACAGTATTGTCATGTTTACAAGATTACAAATGAAAAATATAATGAAGTAATACAAAAAGTTCCACATTATGGCGCATAATTTAGTCAACTCCATCTAATAATTTTGTGCTCTGAGATATTAATTCCAGTGAACTTGCTAGGTTTCAGTAGGTGCCAGCTGAGCTAGGGTCCAAAATCTGCAGGTACCCACAATAGATAAAAATTGACATTTTTTCGGTGGAGAAATGTGATGCGTCTATATTTTGTTTTCGGCCGCTTCGTGTTGTGGGCCACAGGCCTACCCACACAAGAGAGGCAGCATTTTATTAAGAGACTTGGGGGAATGCCGAGTGGAAGCAAATTTGTTTCTCCCACAGATTCAAGACCTTTCCATCACAGAAATGAGAGCAAAATATAATTTTTTGTCAAACTTTTAGGTTTTGAAGTAGTTCTGGGTAAGAAAGCCTGGTGAGAACCATGCAAGCCACCCCTCAGTAGATACCCCTAGGTGCCTAGTTTTAAAAAATGTACCTATTTGCTAGGTTTCCCAGGTGCCCGCTATGTAGGATCTAAAATTCTACGGCTATCCACATTGGAAAAAAGGGTCAGTGTTGAGTGGAAAAATGTGATGCGTCTATGTTGTGTTTTGGGCCATTTTCTGTTGCAGGCACTAGGCCGACCCACACAAACGATGTACACCACTTTTATCAGGAGACTTGGGGGATTGCCAGTGGAAGGAACTTTGTGGCTCCCCCAGAGATTCCAGAACTTTCCATCACAGAAATGTGAAGAAAATGTGTTTTTGTAGTCATAGTTTGAGGTTTGCAAGGGATTCTGGGTAAAATAAACCTGGTGAGACATACACGTCACCCCACCTTGGATGCACCTAGGTGTCTCATTTACAAAAATGTACAGGTTGGCTAAGTTTCTCTGAATGCCAACTGAGCTAGGGTCAAAAATCTACAGCGCCCCATATTGGAAAAAAAGGTCAATTTTCAGTGGGAAAATGTGATGCATCCCTGTTGTGTTTTGGCCCATTTCCTGTTGCAGCCACTAGACCTACCCACACATGTGAGGTACCATTGTTATCAGAAGAATTGTGGGAGTATAGAATTGTAGAACATTTGTTAGTACCAATTGTATTTCACTGCATTTTTGTCTTTCAAATGTAAGCCAGTATATAAGAAAGAAGACATTTTGAAAAACAGAACTCTGACTCATACACTAGTACGGGTACCCATAAATTCAGAGATGTACAAATAACTCCTTATCTTGTGCCGATTTCTAAAGTGCATAGGTTTTCTTAATATCCATTTTTAAGTCTACATATTTCACCATATTTATTGGTCTATAAAACCATTTTATAGTGCAGCTCAGTTGTTTGCTCTGGGTATCTTGGGTTCTTGGAGAACATACACACTCTATATACCCCTGCAAATAGAAAGGTGTAGAAGATGTAATGGTATATTGCTTTAGTAAATCAGCCATTGTGACAAAAAGGTACATATGAAAATGTCAGAAAACATCCAAATCAAATCAAATAGTTTACTCCCAAAGATAACACATTTTTCCATCACAAACCTTTAAGCAAATTGCCAGTCAACAAATGTTAAAGCTGGGTTCTAACCAGATTTTAAAATCCAAAGGCCCAATTAAGCTTGAGATGACAAATTACAACTCTGCACAGAAGCTATGCCTCTTTCATGCATGTCCATATGGAGGATCCTGTGTCAGTAAACTTCAAACATTCAAAGAGAAGCCAACATACATATGTCCGCACAGTCCCTTCTGTGAAGTTTATTGTAGCCCCAGAGAAGTGGTGGTACCCAGGGCCCATAGGGGGTCTGCCCGGACCCCCATCTTTTTTTTTTCATTTAGCCCTGAGGGGGTAGTAGTCCCTGGGACCTAGGGGGGTCAGCGCGACCCCCTGTATAATCCTAAAATTTAGCCCAAGAGAATTGGTGGTCCTTCTGGCTTAGGGGACTCTGCCCAGCCCCCCTTATTCTTTTAAATTATGCTGCCTGGTGGAGGTGGTGGTCCTAGGGCCCGGTGGGCCCAAATGGCCCACGCATATTTTTAAAATATAACCCCATGGAGGTGGTGGTCCCCTAGGCTTTTACCAGCCCTAGGAGGGGGGGGTCCGTGTGCCCTCCTCCTTAATATTAAAAATAGGTATACCCCCGGGACCTGGCCAGCCTGGGAATAAAATTAAAAGCAGGCGTGGGAAAGCATTCTTGCTTTTTTTTTAAAAATAATTGCGAAATTGGCAAATTTCACTGTGAGTTAAAAACAGAATTTTTTTTTTTGCCCAGACGGGGTCCCAGGGGAACCTGTGCACCAAGGCTAAGGGGTTGGGTAAACATACCCTGCCTCCTTTTCTTTTTTTTGATGTTTACTTTTGAGACTCGATAGTGGGACCTAGGTTAGGATCTAGCTTCCATAGAAAAAGCGTTTTTTGACATGGCTATATTTTTTGCGCCATTTGATGAATCTTCATGAAATTTTCCACAAAATGTGTCCTCTAGGGTTTTGCTGTACATGAAAAGTTTTGGGGTGATCCATGAAGCAGGAGTCATTAAAAAGGTGGGTTAAAAAAGTGGTTTCCTATGTCAATTCCCATAGAGATTTAGACATGACCACAACCCGAACCGCTGGACTGAATTACACCACATTTGGCAGAAAGGTAGCTCTTGGTCCTGAAAGCACCCTTTCTGTTATTTAGTGTAAATCCTTTCAGTAGTGTTCAAGAAATTAAAAGAAATCCAAATTTGTATATCTAGGGACGTAGAGGTTCAGCAGATCCCAGAGATCTCATGCTGAGATCTGATTGGCTGCCAACACTAGGTAGTGTTGGAAGCTATTCTGTGACTCGGCTTCAGTCGAGTCCCAAAAGAGAACATAAAAAAAAGAAAAGAGGGGTGCGGGAAGGAATACCCTTACCACCCTGGCTTTGGTGCTGGGCTCCCACCAGCACCCAACCAGGTCAAAAAAGCATTTATTTTTTATTTTTCTGCAAGCGGATCCACCGAAATTAAAAAAACAAAAAAAACAAACCCGGTCCCCTGCGCTTGTTTTTCATTCAGCTCCTGGGTGGGTCAGATCCTGGGAACATGCTAAGTACAAAAAAGGAAAGGAACCACCAATTCCCAATGGCTTATTTAAAGTAAGGAGGGGGGGGGGCACACAGACTTCCATCCTGAGGCTTACAAAAGCCCAGGGGATGACCACCTACCTGGGGCAAAAATGAATGTGAAGGAAGGTGTCTGCGCGGACCCCTGGCCCGGGGACCACCACTTCCCTGGGGCTAATTTTCAATTTTAAAATAGGGAGGGGGCAGTGCTGCCCCCCTCCTGGGCCATTTACAACCCTGAGCATCACCACCTCTCCGGGGCCAGCCTATGCTAAAGAAAAGAGGCGGCCATGCGGCTCCCCTCCTTGAGTCATTTATGGCCCTGGTGACCGCCACCTCCCAGGGTCAGCTCTCTCCTGAGGTGCCCACCCTCAGGAGATAGCTTTTTGTTTTTTCTTGGTGGGAACTGTGACAGCTGAACAACAAGCAAAATCAAACACCCCACTTCCAGCAAGCAGGAACTTTCAAAATGTGCCTGCTTGCTGGAAGCAGAATTTTCATTTATTTCCCTACTCGCAGACATGCAGGCTATGAAAGAGATGAAAGCATTGCTCCCACATGAAGGGAGCTGCATTTCCAGCAGCTAACTGCATGCAGGAGCAATTGCAGCTCCTGCAGGAGGCAGGGAGCCAGCTGGGAGTGAGGGTCCTTGAGACTTCCCCCATGGTCCCCGGTATGAAAAAAAGAACTAAACTCCCAAGTACATTTTCTATGCAGTTCCACTATGAAAAGTTATCTGATGAAGATGCTCAAGGAACAATAAGAATGGCAAAGTTACAGACACACAAGGTCTGGAGACATTACCTCGGCATCCTTTATGCAGCTGTAGTGGAGGAGATGCACTATACATATCCCCAATGAGGTAGCACTTATTGATTAGCCAGTAGAAAGTACTCCAGTTGGGTAGACAAAAATGGTGGCCTCTTCTTGGGTAAATAAACAGGTCAGGATTCTTTCTGGCATGATGCTCATTTTACAAAAATCAAACTTATAGACATAAACAAAGCAGGTGCCTAATTTGAAGCTCCACTTATGTAAAGAACTAATCATCCTAATTTCTTGTGCATGGTCAAGGCAAACCAAATCTTTTTTCTCTGCATTTGCATCTTGAAACGTTATCTGTAATCCTTGATGGAGTGACTGTGATGAGTGGGTTCTTTCTTGTCATGTGCTGCTTAGACTAACAATTGTGTTCTCCCTTTTAAAAACTACAAGTATGTGAAATGGCCTAGAAGCCCCGCTCTTTTGGCCCCACCCCATATACATTATTGGTATGCAAAACCTTCCTGCCATTTTCCAAGAATGATGGAAAGCTTACTAAAAGGACCCCCAAGAGCATTTCTCACTGATTTTGGAGACATGTTTGTGATGCACAGGGATATAATCACATATTCACCAAGCAAAGAAGCACTTTGAGAGTGACGTAGGGTTGGGTGATTATATGGGATAGGCTACAGGGCCTGAGTGTGGACAAAGGCGATGCGGCCAACACCCGCCACTCATGGCAGAAGGTTGTGTGTGGCTATGGATTGGTACTTACAAGGAGTAGTACGCAGGGCCTGGCCAGAGGCCGGGTGTGGTGGTGGTTGGATTACAGTGAAGTAATTAAAATTACTTTATATAAAAAAAACACAGTAATTCATTGAAAAAAACATGGGTTACAGGGATGTTATAGTTAGGATATAAAAAAAGAAAACAGAGAAATTAACAACACCAAAGGATACAGGGATGTTAAGCTCACGTTTCAAATGTACAAAACCATAGAAATCCAGCAGTTATAGATAGAGTCGTTTCAAGTAACTATAACTCGTTCCCTAAGGTAACTATATCTCAGGCCCCCGCCACACACATCATTTTTTCTCTTCGATAATTTTACTGCAATTGTTACAGTGATATTATCAATGATGTCATAGGAGACGCCATGAGTGATGTACTATCTGTACTATCTGGGGTATTTAACAGTGCATGGTGAGGACATGAGTTAAAGTTATCTGAGGGCATGATTTATAGTTAGTTAAAATAACTCTAACAATACCTGCTGACTTTCTATGGTTTTGTACATTTGAATTTAAATGTGAGCGTAACTATAATATCCCTATCACCTTTTTTTTAATATAATTATATATATATATATATATATATATATATATATACACATATATATAAATATATATGTGTATATATATATACATATATTTTACGTACTGGTGGTCTCTAGTAGGTAGTTATAGTTAGGACCAAGTTTCCATCGAAAACGTGCATGTGTGACTTGCCTATATCTTCGGCACCGTTTGACAAATCTTCACAAAGTTTTCTAAAAGGAGTGCCCCAGTGGTTTTAGTTGCGCACAGGAAGTTTTGGGGTGATTTTGAAGTGGGTGCCGAGAAAAAAGTGGGGTAAAAAAAGTGCATTTCCCATGTTAATATCATTAGGAATTTTAAACATGACTACAGCCCAAACCACTACAAAGAATTTTACCAAATTTGGCAGAAAGGTAGGTATGGTATGCAGATTACACTTTTGCATGTTTGGTGAAAATCTGTTCAGTAGTTTTTCCGAAATTTAAGGGGATATCTAGGGCCTTGGATTTTTTGCAATTATTTTGTGACAGTCACAGCGTATTCGTGAATGCGCGTCCCAACAGGAATGCTGTGATTAGCTGGCAACAACCTGACCAGAAATTTGGGGCCACCATTTTAGGTAACAGACAAGGTTCAAGTGGTTGAAAAATAAAATGAAAAGTAGCATAAGGGGTCAGGATGTATGTTCGCTGACTCCAGAGCTGTGATATAAGGGTCTGTGAGGGTTAAATTATGTACTTAAAAATATTTTTTCACGCTGATTGATATTGTTGCGAAGCTGAGCACAGCCCCTAGTGTAACATGGAAAAAAATTCACAAATATTGGCGACAACAAAAAAAGTTCACAGTGTTGTGTCATTCATACACTAATTAATTCACTTATAATAGTACTCTCACACCCAATCACAGACTCTCTCAGACCCTCACCCATTCAAAGACACACTCAAACACTCAAGCACACACTCACAGACTCACTCAGACCCTCATGCACCCACTGAGAGACCTACTCCGACACTGATGCTCCACTCCCTGACCCACCCAGACACTGGGTGGTTATGGGGTTGGCAGCAGGGCCTGCGGCAAGCCCTGGCATGCACATCAGAAGGCCGTATGCGGCACAAGGTTTGGTGATTATCAGGGGTTGGCCACAGGACCTGGCTTGCAGATAGGCCCTGCTGCCAACCCCGCAGGCGTTCGGTGGATTAACGTATAGTTATTAAAATTACTTTATGTTAAAAAACATACAAATTCACTGAAAAAAACAAAGGTTACAGGGTCATTATAGTTAGGTTCTGAAATAACTAGTACAAAACCATAGTAATTCAGCAGTTAGAGTTATGTCAAGTAACTATAACTGGCGCCCTAAGGTAACTATAACTCACTCCTTCACCATGCACTGCTAATTACCCTAGATATTAGAGTACTCATGACAACTTCCACAATGTCAATAAAAATGTAAATGAAACATTAGCAGTCATATTGTTGAAGAAAAAACCCTACATGGCAAAAACCTGTTCATGGTGAGGGCATGAGTTATAGTTACCTTAGGGTGCGAGTTGTAGTTACTTGAAATAACTCTAACTCACCCCCCCCCCCCATTCACAGTTTTTTAATGAATAATTTTACAACAAATGTTACAGTGATATTATTAATTATGTTAGAAAAGATGCAATTATTGCTGTAATATCTGGGGTAATTAACAGTGCATGGTGAGGGTGTAAGTTATAGTTACCTTAGGGGACAACCTACAGTTACTTGAAATAACTATAATTGGTGAATTTCTAAGGATTTGAATGAGTAAATTCAAAAACTAACAATAACCTTCCTGTAACCTTTGTTTTTATGTAAATTTCTATGTTTTTTTAATTCTAATTTCTAACTACTACGTCCCTGAAACCTTTGTTGTTTCAGTGAATTTGTATGTTTTTTTAATGTAAAGTAATTTTCATTACTATACTTTAATCCAACTACTGATGCACACGGCCTTCGGACATGCGCAGTGGAGGTTGCTGCAGGGCCTGGCCTGTGGCCAGGGTCTGAAGCCAATCCCTTATAACCACCCTACCGTCAGAGAGAGAGAGAGAGAGAAAGTGAGACATTGAGAGAGAGGGAGAGCAATTTAGAGAAAGATTTGACAGAGAGAAATTGAGAGACAGAGACAGAGATAGAGTTGTTTTAGGCTTTGATTAATGATATTAGGATTAGATATTTCTGGACTTATTGAAAAGAAGAATGTTTGTGTCAATTAAAAAGAGTGAGATCACCTTTCAGTATGTAACTTAAATATTTATGGTTGAAAAGAAACTAAAGCAGGACATTTCCACAGACTTACTTAGACTGGAACCTTTAACCTTCAGTGTGCATGTTTGAGACCGTAACCTCTAGGCCAGAGGTGACTCCTTGGTGTGAAGTGTCCAGAATTAGCCATGACATTCAACACACAGATTTTGAGGGGGGAAAAGACTTCAATGTTCCATCACTAGGAATGTTTGACAGTCAAAACACTAGAAAACAAATAATCACACTGTCATAAGATACTAGGATTTGAGCATTCAACCTACTGACAGTCCAAGACCTTTACCATTAAGCCAGCAGTGACCCTGGTCTGCTGTCCATCAAAATGTCACTATACTGTTTGCATCAAACAAGTAATTGTATGGAGTGACCATTGTAATGACAATCCCTCCTGCTCTCTCTTCCATTCCATTGAGGGATGGAAGAGAGAGAGAGAGAGAGAGTGACAGGACCGCAGGGGGACCCTTAAGGCCCCCATGGTCCTAGCCTGCTCCTCGCATCCTGTGGGAGCCAGCACTGCTCCCACAAGGAGGGAGCTGGTTTAAATAGCAGCTCCCTTTTTGCGGGAGCAATGTTTTCATCTCTCTCCCTGCATGCATGTTAGCATGCAGGGAAACAGATTAAATCTCCACTTTCTGCAAGAAGGAGCTGTTTGACAGTTCCTACTTGCAGAAAGTGGAGTGTTTGCTCTGACATGATGGGAGCTGTCAAAGCTCCCACCAAGTGAGAGCAAACAGCTATGTCCTTGGGATGGACACCCCAGGACATAGCAGGAGTCGGAACTGGGCACTGGCAGTCTCTAGGGACATCTATAGCTCCTTGAGTGGGCTGCGTGGCCCCTCTCCAGTGATTCAATTAGCCCCAGGTAGGCAGTAGTGCCCGGGGCAAGGGTCCAAAACAGACCGCCTATTTTATTTAAGTTTAGCTCCTGGGAGGTGGTGGTCCCTGGAGCTGCGGGTTAGGCAGGTCCCCCTCCCACATTTAAATAGTTATTAGTCCCGGGGAGGTGACTGCCCCTGAGGCTGTGGGGGGGTTGGGTGGTCCCCTGCATTTAATTAGTTGTTAGCAACAGGGGGGTGGTGGTCCCTGGAGCAGTAGGGGGACATGGTGCCTCCCCCACATTTAAATACTTGTTAGACCCAGGGAGGTGCTGGTCCCAAAGGCTGCAGTTGGACATGCACCACCACAATTAATTAGTTTCTAGCCTCGGGGTGGCAGTCCTCAGGCTGTAGGAGTGCAGGCAGCCCCCAGCCTTCCACTTCAAATTGAGCCCCAGTGAGGTAGCTGTGCCTGGGGTATTAGGGTATGCAATAAAGTATGGTGCTTTGTGCTTAAAAGGTAAGAGATGTCCTATTAGTTTCACTTATTTACTAATGCACACTTATACCCGGTACAATATAGAGTAAAGCAATAAGAATGCAACTCACTTACATGTTTTCAAAAGCATGGAACCTCTCCCTCACCCAGTCAGACAGAGGCACTTATACTTTAACTCACACACACAGACAGCAATTATATGTGCAGAAGTATCAGAGCCAGTTGAAAACACAGTTACATAACTATGTGCTCACCAACGTACCCAGTGAGCCATTCATACAGCCAATTTCAAACAGATTTAGACCATGGAGTTACTAAAACAGCCAGTCATTACCAAGATACTTATTTAAACATTTGTGTATCAGTCCCTCATAGAGGGACTGATACGCTCACTAAGATATGTAGTCAAGTAGTAATAGAAGCTAGTCACCCATCAAGAAAACTAGTGTTTTAAACATGGCAAGGGCCTACTACTGTAGAGGCTGTGTGTGTGTGTAATTTTCCTGGCAGCTCAAAATGACATTTGAAAACACAAATGCCAAGCCTTAAACTGGAATAGTACTATACATAGTTCACCCCTCAGCTAGGTTGTAGGTAGGGCATAGAGATGGTGCTTTGTGGTTAAAACATGAGACATGTTGTTTTGAGACTCAGGCCCTCATTATGACATTGGTGGTAAATCCCGCTTACCACCACAGTAACGGCCGCCAACATACCGACGTGGTGGCAAATATCTGTTCTCCATATTATGACACACACACACCAATCAGACTAAATACTGCCACATACACAAATCCGCTAGTCCAAAGGTCAATGCTGAAGTGGCAGTACCAACACTCATACCGTTACGCCAACAAAACAATGTCCACTACATCACGACCAACGAATCACCACGGTAAACATTCAACGGCGGTAAACCATTGGCAGTGCACACCGGCGCGCTTAGAATGGACATCCAAATACAAAACAACACAGCATTGGCCAATACCATAAACATACACCTGACACTCATACACACACCACAACCACCCACCCACAGCACTATAAAACAAAAACCTAGATTACACACAACCCTTTACGAATACAAATAATTGCCACCAGACTGACCCGAAGACCACTGCAACAACTAGACACACACACCACATACACCCATACATCCCTCAAGCACACCACTATGAACACCCAACCACAGTACCCAACACCCACACACTTACACACACCACACAACAACCATGTCCCCAAAAAGGTACCCCTGTTTCACTGATGAGGAATTGAGGGTCATGGTGGAGGAAATAGTCGGGATAGAGGCAAAGCTGTTTGGAGCATAGGTACGGCAGATATCCATTGCCAGGAAGATGGAGCTATGGTGGAGAATCATAAACAGGGTGAACACCGTGTGACAGCATCCAAGAACTAGGGATGACATGAGGAAGAGATGGACCGACCTATGGGGGAAGGTACATTACATAGCAGCAAGGCACCAGCTCGTCAAACAGAGGACTGGCGGTGGACCCCCACCTACTCCCCCACAGCTCAGAGCATGGGAGGAGCAAGTCTTGGTATTACTGCAGCCTGACGGACTCACTTGAGTTGCCAGAGGACTGGACACTGGTGAGTCAACACCCCCATACCTGCATGCCATCACACCCCCCTCACCCTCACTTCCATCATTCCACTCCATCTTTCACATTGCACCTACACACATGACTAACCACAATGACCAGCCCTGCATGCAAAACCAATGCACAGACAGCCCTCCCAGCCCTGCATGGACACCCGTCACTAAAGCATGCACAGCATAGGGGAACTAACAATCCCACAATACATCAATATACACAAACCAAGGTGGCAGGGATACAGAAACAATAGAAGGGAAGCTAGGGATGTACAATATGTCACAGGCATGAAGCATAATACATCACTTACATCCCCGCAGGTGCCCCAGCCAATGTCAGGGGAGAGGAGGTGCCACGTCAAACCAGTCCCGCAACAGAAGATGCCCCCAGTGATGACAGTAACTCTGGACTTCAGGATCTGGATCAACAACCTGGCCCATCAGGGACCACTGGACACTCGGTCACCCTAGCCCACTCACAGTCCACCACAGAGCCTCCCCCATCAGTATCTAACACCACAGCACCAACCTAGCGTACCCACACCTCTGACCCCAGGACATGTCAATCAGCAGTGTGCCCACCTATACAAGGAGCCCAGTCCACACCTCACACTCAAGACAATCAGGGACCAGAGGTCAGTGGCAGTGGGCACACCATTCAGGGGACAGAGGCACAGGGGAACAGGGACACTGGGAGCACCGCTGTACGCCAGAGGGAGGACAGCCCCAGGGAATCAACTCTCCAGGAGGCACGCACCAAGATCCTGGGTACCTACCAACAGTCCCAGGACCCGATGGACCAGATCCTTGACAAAATGCAGGAGAACAAGCGGCTGCAGGAGCAACACCATCAATAGATCAGGGAGGACTTGCAGGCTCTCAACACCACCATGATCTCCATAGCAGGGGTGCTGGCAGACATGGCCAACATCATGAGGGAATCGACTGCACACCAGCGGGCTCCTACAACTAGCCAGTCTATTGACCAGCCCACCACCTCTGCTGTAACTAGTGGGAAGGAGGTCCCGCCACAGGACCCACAGTCCACCAGCACCCCTCCCCCTGCAGAAGGTGAACCACCTCACAAATGTTCCCTGAGACCCAGACAGAAGCCAGAGCCACTTGCCAAGACCACCACCAGAAAATGAGACTCTCCTGATTGTGCCCCTTGTGTCCCGCCCTGCACCATTGTCCGTTTTTAAATGCCTTGGCTCCCTTTCCTGTGGGCCCTCGGATACTGGACTTGTGCTACAAACAGACTGGAACAATACCCTGGATTTTCTTCTACCATCACCCCATTCCATTGCACTTAACCCTCCATTTTATAGCACCACAATAAACACCCTTGAACACAACTTGACTGATAGTATTTCATGTGTTGAAAATGTGCATTTAGGGGAACAATCACATCTGGTGCAAATGATATGGACACTGTGATAGCATACAATTAATGACCTTTATCTGTCTGTAGTAATCACATCAGGACACTGTTGTCATATCACCAACATCTGTAAAACAATAAGCCACAGATGCAGTAAGTTTAGATGCAAGGGAAGTGAATGCCATCATGCCACAGTCACACAGATTAAATCAATATTAGAGCAATGATCAGTTCCACTGTCTCACCTGTGTGTCATTGGAAGTATTGACGTATAACTGATGTTCTGTTGTCCACATCCTCCTCATCCTCACTGTCCTCAGGGTCCACTGCTGCCACAGGGGCATCTCCAGTCTCCTCTTCCTGCAGAAAAGGCACATGCTGTCTGAGGGCCAGGTTGTGCAACATGCAGCATGCCACTACTATCTGGCAGACATTCCTGGGTGAGTAGGCCGAAGGTACTTTCAATTATTCTTCTGGGTCGCCCATGTGCCTCATTATAACGGTTCTCAGCCCCTGTCCTGGCATTCCTCACAGGGTTCAGGAGCCACGAATGGTTTGGGTAGCCAGAGTCACCTCGAAATAGTGAGGGACAAACTTTAGCCTTACACAATCCTATGGGGATAACACCTCAAGGCATACACTGACATACAGTGGATGGGAACTGAGGCTCACCTATTAGCCACAACCTGTGCCTCTGTAGTTGGCTCATCACATACGGGATGCTGCTATTCCTCAGGACAAAGGCGTCATGCACCGACCCAGGATACTTGGCAGTGACGTGGGAGATGTACTGGTCAGCCAGGCACACCATTTGCACATTCAGTGAGTAGAAACTCTTCAGATTCCTGAACACCTGTTCATTCTGGCAGGGGGACTAACGCAATAGGTGTATAGTCAATCACCCCAATAATATTGGGGATACGGCCCATTGCATAGAATCCTGCCTTAACAGTGGCCAAATCTTGCTCCTGGGGGAAAACAATTTAGCTGCACATGTGCTTCACCAGGGCAAACACAACCCTTGCCAGCACGATTGAGAACATTGTCTGTGACATTCTTGCTGACAAGCTCACTGTTACTTGGAAAGAACCAGTTGCGAGGAAATGGAGCACTGATAGCACTTGCACAAGAGGGGGGAACCCAGTGGGATGACGGATGGCTGATATCAGGTCAGGTTCCAATTGGTCGCACAGCTCTGTGATTGTGGTCCTGTCCAATCTATGGGTGAGTATAATGTGCCTGTCCTCCAGGGTAGCCAAGTCTACAAGGGGTCTGAACACGGGGGTTTGTCTCCTCCTCCTATTCATCCGCAGCAGTAGGTATCTAAGGGACACAAGAGTGAGTAGGCTGTTGCAATTTGAACAATGGAACCTCCACCTCAGTGTACATACATCATCACTGTGATGGGACAGTGTGAATGGCAATGTATGTGCTAATTTAGTAAATGATGCAGTTACGGTTTATCTGATCGTGTCCACCACCATGAAATGACGACCGCCTATACTGTATCTTGGGGCAGGTGGAAGTAAGGTAACTCCACCGACGTTAGGCGTCATGGCGGAAGGCAATCTTGCACCACAGTGCAATTCCTCATAGGCTAATATGGGGCTCTATGGAGTACAGTGGCCAATGGGGATCTGCGCCGGCGGTGACAGTATACACCAGCGCACATGTGGCAGCCATTTTATATCCAACTCCTCGCTTGCTTCCTGGCTTTCCACAGGACGACACCTACACTGCGTGTGCTGCTGTGACCTATGACTGGAACCTACCATGGCCCGTGTGACTGGGGAAAGGGCCCCTGCCTTCACTTCAGAGGAGTTGGAGCGACTGGTGGATGGGGTTCTACCCCAGTATGGACTGCTGTATGAGCCTCCAGACCAACACCATGGGCACAATGCATGTGGGAAGGATGCATGGGGATGTGTGTGCAAGCATTGTGTCTTGGGGGGGATGTCTGGTGGTAGTGTACATGGTGGGCGCCGGATGATGTGTGTGCCAATGGTGATGGAAACGGGATTGGTGGGCCATATGTGTGACAGGCTGGATTGTATGGTTAATGGTATCCTCCTGTCTGTTTTTCCTCTGCAGGTCAGCGCCCATCAGAAGAAGGGATTGTGGGGTATGCCATTGCCAAGGACGTGCGGACCCTGGGGGGTCTACAGCAGGCTAAGCACCCACTGTAGGAAATGGTGGGAGGACCTGAAATGCTGGGCAAGGAAGACCGCGGAGGCCCAGCTGGGGATGGCTTCCCAACGGGGAAGGGGTGCCCCTTCGGAACCTGACCCCCTGATGGCCCGCAGACTGGCCGTGGACTACACAGAGCTGGATGGGTGCTTGAGGGCATCACAGCAGCCCCAAGGGGGTGAGTACAGTGGGCATTACTACAATAATTGGTAGGTGGCATGGGATCTGGGGCTGCATGTGGGTTAGTGGGTGCCCCTTAATGGTAGGACAGACATTGCAGTGTGATCCAGCTCAAGGGTAATGGGTGTGTGGTAAATGCATTCCATGTCAGTCAGGGAATTGTGGGTCCCAGGAGGGGTGCAGTTGGCAGTGTTTGGCCCCCATCTTGCTGTGGCATCTACCTAAATCAATGGCAGTGCAATGCATAGTACCCAATCCTGATCCCTGTGTGTGACGGTGCTGTGTATGCCAACTGTGGTGTTGGTGCAGTAATTGACCCAGTGTTCCCTTTCTCTCTCCCTCCTTTTTCCTTCTGTAATCCTGTCTATGTGTGCATTAGCATCATCTGGCGGAGGAGCAGTGGCACTGGTGACAGAGGGAGCTGCATCCCCCAGGAGGCAAAGACCACCAACGAAGAAGGAACCAGTGGAACAGGGAGCGAGGGTAGCACCAGGAGACAGGAGGTAACAACACAGATTCAGATACCTCCTTGGATGGAAGCTACCTGGTGGTGGCAGACACCTCTGTGACCACCACACCTGCAGGTACAGCCGCCACCCCCGTACCAGCACTGCCCTCCCAATAGCGCCTCAGAGAGTTGCCCGTGCCCGCTCACCCAGGAGGGTGGGCATCTCCTTTGCCCCCGGCACCTCAGACCCTTCCCCAGTGAGCCCTGAGTGAGGAGGCTATTGACCTCCTGAGATCCATCTCTGTAGGGCGGTCAACCATTGTGAATGCCATCCAGGGGTTGGCATCCCAGATGCAGCAATCCAATGCATTCCTGGAGGACATCCATGGTGGATTGACAGCCCAACAGAGATTGATTCAGGCTCTGGCCTCCTCTCTGATAGCAGCCATTGTTCCTGTTCCTACCGCCTCCCCTCCAACTACCCCTTCCGAGTCCCAGTCTCCTGAATCCCAACTCATCCTATGCACACATGCTGACAAGTATGCACACAAGACAACACACAAGAGTGGCACAGTCAAATACAGGCATCACATTTCAGCCCACAAGCACTCACGCAAATACAAGACAGTTGCAGGCACAACCACAACCACTGCCTCCACTGTCTCCCCCTCCTCCTCCTCCACCTCCCTCACAGTCACGTCCACACTCACACCTGCATGCACTGTTTCAACATCCACCACCAGCATCACCATACCAAGCAGCACACACACCTCACTTGCAGATAACTCCACAACATCCATGCACACGTCCCCTGTGTCCTCTCCCACCCTGTCTGTCCCCCCTCCTAAAGGACACAAATGCAGGCACTCAGACACCCAAAAGCCATCCACCTCACATTAGCACACTCCTCATGCACCTGCACCCAAGTCCAGCAGACATACTCCTCCAACAACCACTTCCTCAACATCCACTCCCATCCATCCACCCTCATTATGCCCAGTGTCCCTTAAAACATTTCCTTGCCAAACTTGACCTCTTCCCTCCACCCGCCTGACCTGCCCGTCACTCCACCAGCCAGGAAGGGGAAGGATCCCACTCCAACAGCCAGGAAGGGGAAGGATCCCAGTCCAACAGCCAGGACAGGGAAGAAGCCCTCACCTCCTGCCATGAAAGTGAAGAAGCCCTCACCTACAGCTGCCACACAGCAGCCCTCACCTCCAACGGAGGCTGCCCAGGAGGCACCTTCCACAGCTGAGACAAGGCAGCCCTCACCTCCAGCAGAAGCTGGCAGGGTACCACCATCACCACCAGTGGTCAGGGAGTCCTCACCTCCAGCTGCGACTGTGCAGACCTCACCTCAAGCAGCAGACATGTAGGCAAACCCTCCAGGGACTGCTGTGCAACGAGCCCCCTCCAGAAAGCAGTGGGCGAGTTTCCCACCTAAGAGACTGTGACCTTGCACTCCCCAGCATTGGGAAATAGGCATGGAGCCCCCTCCAGAACCAGTGGGTGAGTTCCCCAACTCAAAGACTGTGACCTTGAACTCCCCGGCATTGGGATATGGGTATGGAGCCCCCTGCAGAACCAGTGGGCGAGTTCCTGGCTTTGGCTGAGGTACCCCCCTCCTCACCCTGAGGTGCCTGCCCACTTCAATAACGATGCCCCTGCACAGTTAAGGACATTAAACTTTGTTCCTTAGGTTCTGCTAATGTTTGCAAATACTTTAAGCACTGATGTTTTTCTTCTGTAACAAAACTGACTCTCCTCTTGGTGATGTAGCAGATTTCTTTTGGCGTAAATAGTACCAAGCAGGAGGTGCTCCTCATATTCACATGCTACTATAGATAAAAGAGGCACCTACATTTGGAGCAGACAGTGATGAGTCCTTCCTCTTGTTTATAGAACAGTATGTAACATGTGCCATTCCTAAAGATACTGGGGAAAAAGGTTTGAGACAATATATTCTGCAGTTCCAAAATCACAGATGTGAAAGTACTGCCATCGGAAATATAGAATCAAAGCTAAATGTTGTACAAGATGTCGCTTTGGGTTCCCTTGAACTGTAGTTTCAGAAGGAAGAGTAAACAGCTTTCTGTCTGCAGTCGGACATACATTAACAAAAAGTCACTGAAAACTACTTACAACCTGAAAAGAACAGAAGCCTCGAAGCACATTAATGATTATAATCCAGTCATTTTAAAGATGTGGAATGCAAACATGGACATACAGTTTGTGGCAGATAACTCTTTCGCTGTTGCTTGATATGTCAATTCGTATATCACAAAATCTGAGACGACAAAGATGAAGGAGATGTGGGAGGAGAATTCTGCAGAAAAGAGCCTCACTAAGAAATTGTGCGGTTTCAGCTTGAAAATGCTTTACCACAGAGAAACTGGATCTTATGAGTGTGCAGAGCTGAGGTTTAGCTCATCTAGATTATCCTCAAAGTCAAGGGGAATTGTTTGAGTAAGTCTAGGGCAGTTTTTCCTGAACATCTAGGCCCTCATTACAACCCTGGCTGTCGGTGTTAAAGCGGCGGTAATACCGCCAACAGGCTGGCGGTAAAAAAATTGGAATCACGACCATGGCGGAAACCGCCAACATAGATAGCCACTTTAACACTCCGACCACCACGGCGGTCGAAACAAACACCTCGGCGGTAACTGCCAACAGACAGGCGGAACACAATGTACCGCCCACTGTATTACAACAGGCCTATCCGACACCTTTTCCGGGGCGGTACCAACGCCATCAAAAGCACGGCGGAAAAAGTCTTTGGAACAGAAACCACTCACCTCTCGACACCCAACGAGGAACCAGGATGCCATGGAGCCCAAGTTACAGGTCATGCCCATGTTGGTTTACCTCCTCTTCTACCAGGAGCAGTAAAGACGCCGGCGACGACCACGGTGAGTACTGCACCTAGCACACAGGGGAGGGGGGAGGAAAGAGAGAGTGACACACACACACACAACACCCAAATGCGCACCCTCACCCACAACAGCAAACACACAAATACATGCAATAACATTACATTTATACCCCATCATCCCCTGGAAGAACACAAGGACAAAATGAAATGATTGTATCGAGTGTAATCATCGAAAAATCAGATAGGCCAAGATAACTTTACATCATCAGTATATACAAATATCTACAGCAACTACACAAGTCCGGATAGTGTTCCAATCATTGTCCGTGGACCAGTGGTCACAAAATTCATGGGCGAAGCCCACACATGATACCTGACTCAAAACAGAGAGAACACTGCTGAGGCATCAGATCGAATACAAACAGGCACCTCAGGTGGAGCAGGAGGTGGGCCCCTCAGCCGGATGATCGGACAACGCCACTGCTCTACGAGGGGGCTCCATGCCCACAGTTTGGTCTTGGGGAGTGCAAGCCACAGTCTCTCAAGCCTCTCAAGTGGGTGGTTTGCCCACTGGCTGGTCCTGGGAGTGCAAAGCCACAGTCTCTCGAGTCTCTCAAGTGGGTGGTTTGCCTACCGATTGGTCCTGGGGAGTGCAAAACCACAGTCTCTCAAGTTAGTGACATGTTCCACTGGTTCTGGAGGGGGCTTTGTGCCCAGAGTGCTTCATCCTGCCAATGACTGTGTGAGTGGATGCGATTCTCCACTGGTTCTGGAGGGGGGCTTTGTGCCCAGAGAGCTTCATCCTGCCAAGGACTGTGTGAGTGGATGTGATTCTCCACTGGTTCTGGAGGGGCCTTTGTGCTCAGAGTGCTTCATCCTGCCAAGGACTGAGAGAGTGGATGTGATTTTTCACTGGTTCTGGAGGGGGCTTTGTGCCCAGAGTGCTTCATCCTGCCACCTGCATGCAGGTGTGAGTGGAGACGAGACAGGGAGGGAGGAGGAGGACATGGAGGAGGGGGACACAGTGGAGGCAGTGGATGTTGGTGTGTCTGCATGGGGATGGTGCTTGTGTGAGTGCCTGTGGGATGTGTGGTGCTTATGTTTGCCATGTCCACTCGTGTGTTGATGCATGCAGGTCTGATGGTGTGCTTGGGATAGGCTGAGGTACAGGGGATAGGGTATGGGTAGTGGAGGTTGGAGTCGGGAGGCTGGACACAGGGACAATGGCTGCTATCAGTGCTGAGGCCAGAGCCTGAAATGCTCTCTGTTGGGCCACCACGCCAGAGTGAATGCCCTCCAGGTATGCATTTGTTTGCTGCAAATGCCTCTCGACACCCTGGATGGCATTCAAAATGGTTGATTGCCCAACAGTGAGGGATCTCAGGAGGTCAATAGCCTCCTTATTGAGGGCAGCAGTGCTTACTGGGGCAGGGCCTGAGGTGCCTGGGGCGAAGGAGATGCCCACCTTCCTAGGTGAGTGGTCGCGGGAAACTCGATGAGGGGCTGCTGGGAGGGTGGTGCTGGTAGAGGGGGTGGCAGCTGTACCTGTTGTTGCGGTGGGCACAGAAGTGCCCGCCACCGCAGGGGAGCTCCCATCAGAGGAGGAGTCGCTGTTGCTGGTGTCTGCTCCTGTCCCCGTTGTGGAGCTCCCCTCGCCCTTCATCCCACTGGTGCCTTCAGACTCCGTAAATTCACCCTCCAGGGCCATGTGGGTTGCAGCTCCCTCCTGCTCCGGTGCCAGTGCTCCTCCGCCAGAAGATGCTAATGCACACAATGACAGGGTGACAAAACAAAAAGGGGGGGAAAGACAGAAGAGACACATGGTCAATGCCTGCAACACCACTACCATTGGCGGACACAACACACAGAGAGCAGCCCTATGCACTAGCGCATGCACTAACAGTGCAGGGGAAAAGCACATGCCCATGGGGGACTCTGCCAAGACCCATTTGATGTACAGTTGGACCCCACAGGAGCCTAACTAGGTGTAGAGGGCAATTACCACCTTTGGGCTTGGAGTGGCACTGAGGCTGCAAAACAATGGAAGTACCTTGGTGCTTCTGCCCTGGCCTAGGGGAACTCACAGCCCACTTCCCCTACCCAGACACCTCGTAAAGCGCGCAGAGTCAGCTGAATGAGACTGTACTCACCCCCTTGTGGCTGCTGTGATACCCTCAAACGCCCGTTCAACTCAGGATATGCCACCGCCAGGATCCGGTACATCAGGGGGGTCATGGTGCGACGGGCACCCCTTCCACGTTGGGAGGCCATCCCCAGCTAGGCCTCCGCCATCTTCTTGCTCCAGCAGTGCAGGTCTTCCCATCTTTTCCGGCAGTGGGTCCTCCGTCTCTGGTAGACCCCCAGGGTCCACACTTACTTGCCGATGGCACGCTAAATACCCTTCTTCTGGTGGGCGCTGACCTAGAGGAATAGTGAAGAAAAAATGGATGTTACTCCCCCGTCTGGTTCTTCTCACTCATTGCCCACAAACCTCCCACCCTGGCCCTCAAAAACATACACTCACCATCCTCACATGCTGGTCTGTGCCCCCCCTGTCTCTTCCATCCACGACACTCCATACAATCATGTATCATCCACCATGCTCACAGTTAACTCACCTGTTTGTCTGGAGGACAGTAGAGTAGCGTGTACTGGGGGAGGACCCCATCCACCAGTTTGTCCAACTCCTCCGCAGTGAAGGCAGGGGCCCTTTCCCAAGACACTGTAGCCATTGTCGCTTCCAGATGCAGGTCACAGCAGCACTTGCAGTGTAGGTCCTCTCCTGTTGAAGGTCAGGTATCAAGTGAGTGAACACCGGCGTACATTGTCATTGGTTCCTGGAACCCATAGAGCCCAGTGATAACCAATGCTAAATTGCACAGTAGACTTCGACCGCCTACCGCGGCACTGCACAACATCAGCGCGGTTACCTCATTTCCCCTTGTCCCTCCTTGCAGGTCAGGCAGCCGCCATTTCGGGGGGCCACATGGCAGGCCACCTAACTGTGTCACAGCACTTTTGGCCAGGAATACGGACAGACAAAGGCACACAACGATTATATCACGATTGTGCTAAACAGCCTTGTGAAACCTATGCGGCGTATGACCCTCTGCTCACCCTTCTCCTCCATAGGGCACACCCGCTGGGGCAGGGGATGAGATGGCGGCATCCTCCGGTGTACAGACCCCTGGTGGACCTGTCAATGGAAGACAGGCACATCATTATCACATACAGACTTGATCGTGCCACAATCCAGGAACTGTGTACCCATTTGGAGCCAGACCTGTTGTTAGCTATCCGCCATCCCACAGGAATACTCCCTCTAGTGCAGGTCCTGCAAGTGCTCCATTTCCTGGCCAGTGGTTCCTTTTAAACAACAGTGGCCATGGCATCAGGGATGTCACAGCCAATGTTCTCTAACGTGTTGTCCAGAGTGTTATCTGCCCTGCTGAAACACATGCGCAGCTACATCGTGTTCCCTCAGGTGGAGGATTTGCCCACAGTGAAAGGTGACTTCGATGCCCTGGGACATATCCCCAACATTATTGGTGCCATTGATGGTACACATGTGGCATTTGTCCATCCCCACTGCAGGAATGAACAGGTGTACAGAAACCGCAAAAGCTACCATTCTATGAATGTGCAGATGGTGTGTTTGGCAGACCAGTACATCTCCCATGTGAATGCCAAGTATCCTGGCTCTGTGCATGACGCTTACATTTTGAGGAATAGCAGCATCCCTTATGTGATGGGTCAACTCCAGAGGCACCGTGTGTGGCTAATAGGTGAGCCCAAGGTCCCCACACAGTTTAATTAGGTGTCTGGGTATGGGAGAGTCCCTAAGGGTTGGAGGATGTCTAACAGTTGACCCTCGATATTTGCAGGTGACTCTGGTTACCCCAACTTTTCATGGCTACTGACCCCAGTGAGTAATCCCAGGAGAAGGGCAGAGGAAAGCTACAATGAGGCACATGGGTGAACTAGGAGGATAATAGAGAGCACCTTCGGCCTCCTGAAGGCCAGATTTCGGTGCCTCCATCTGACAGGTGGATCCCTATACTACTCACCGAAGAAGGTGTGCCAGATCATCGTGGCATGCTGTATGTTGCACAACCTGGCTTTGCGACGCCAGGTGCCTTTTCTGCAGGAGGATGGGCCTGATGCTGGTCTTGTGGCAGTTGTGGAGCCTGTGGAAAGTGAAGAAGAGGAGGCAGAAGAAGAAGATATAGACAACCGAAACAACATCATCATGCAATACTTCCAGTGAGACACAGGTAAGAGGATGGCACTGCTTCTCACATCTCATACTACTGTAGGACATAGCATAAATCTGCCTTTTTGCCTCTGTGTATGGACCCCAACATGTCACTTTGGCTTTCCATTTCACAGATCTGGGTCCCACTTTGTACCCTCTGCTATGTTTACTGCTGCCCAACAACTATGTAACATTGGTATGTGGATATGAACATTGACATTGCTATATTTCTGAGAGGTTGCAATTACACATTTGTGAAAGTACAGAATGACTCCAGATTGATTTGTGATTCAAGGGTGTTTATTTCTGTGCTAATAAGTGGAGGGGGTGTGCAATGGGCTGAGGTGATGGTGGAGGAATGTCCATGGTAGAGTTCGGTCTCTTGGTCTCACAGGTGCATTGTCCAAGGGGGGCATAGGAAGTGGAGTGATGGCAGTTCAAGGTTGTCAGGGTAACAAAGTGGGACAAAAGGAGAGTCTTTTTTCCTGGAGGGGGTCTTCGCAATGTTCTCTGTCTTGTTCCTGGATCTCAGGGACCGTTTCCGGGATGGTTCTCCTTCTGCTGGTGGTGGGGTGCTGGTGGCCTGTTGTTCCTGTGGCGGTGCCTCCTGTCCACTAGCACCGGAGGAGGTGGAGGGCTGTTCATCATTCAGGCTAGTGTCAGGGGCCTGTTTGTGTGCCAGTGTGTCCCTCATGGTGTTGGCCAGGTCTGCCAGCACCCCTGCAATGGTGACAAGGGTGGTGTTGATGGACTTCAAGTCCTCCCTGATCCCCAGGTACTGTTCCTCCTGCAGCCGCTAGGTCTCCTGAAACTTGACCAGTACCATGACCATGGTCTCCTGGGAATGATGGTATGCTCCCATGATGTTGGAGAGCGCCTCGTGGAGAGTGGGTTTCCTGGGCCTGTCCTCCCCCTGTCGCACAACAGTCCTCCCAGCTTCCCTGTTATCCTGTGCCTCTGTCCCCTGAACCGTGTGCCCACTGCCACTGACCCCAGGTCCCTGATTGTCTTGGGTTTGTGTGTTTGCCTGGGGTCCCTGTAGTGGTGGACACACTGCTGATTGATTTGTCCTGGGGACAGAGGGATGGGCCCGCTGGGTGGGTACTGCGGTGGTGTCTCCTGAGGGAGGAGGCTCTCTTGTGGTTTGGGACTGTCGCAGGGGAACTGACTGTCCAGAGGTCCCTCATGGGCCCGGCTGGTCATCCAGATCCAAGCGTGCAGAGCTGCTGTCGTCACTGTGGGCTCCTTCTGTGGGGGGACTGGATATGTCTGGCACCTCCTGTCCGGTGATGTTGGGTATGGGTCCTGTTGGGGTCTAAATGCATAGTTATTGTATCTGTGTGTGCCATATTGTGCATTGGGTGAGTTACCCTCTACTTCTGTGCTTGCATTGTTGTGTTTGCCATTGTGTGATTAGTGTTTTGGGGTCTGTGTGGGTATCTGTACTGGACATGCTTTGGTAATGGGTGTCCATGCATTGGTGTTGCATGCAGGGCTTGGTATTGGGATGGGTGGGTTGTGATAGTGGGGCAATGTGAGGTGTTGGAGTGATGGGGGTGAGGGGGAGGGTGGGGGTATGTGATGGCATGCAGGTGGGGTGGGGGATATAGTAGTAAAGATACGACTTACCAGAGTCCAGTCCTCCTGCTACTCCTGCAAGGCCCTCAGGATGCAGCATTGCCAAGACTTGCTCCTCCCATGTTGTTAGTTGTGGGGGAGGAGGTGGAGGTCCACTGCCAGTCCTCTGTACAGCAATCTGGTGTCTTGAAACCATGGAACGCACCTTCCCCCGTAGGCCATTCCATCTCTTCCTGATGGCATCCCGTGTTCTTGGATGCTGTCCCACTATGTTGACCCTGTCGATGATTTTCCACCATAGCTCCATCTTCCTAGCAATGGAGGTGTGCTGCACCTGTGATCCTAAAAGCTGTGGCTCGACCCGGATGATTTCCTCCACCATGATGCCGAGCTCCTCCTTTAGAAAACCTGGGGTGTCTTTGAGGTGCCATGGTGATGTGTGAGATGATGTTTGTTGTGCTGTGTGAAATGTTGTGTTGGTGTGTGTTGTTTGAGGTGCGTGGATGTTGTATGAGTGATGGTGTTGTGTGCTTGTGGATGCTGGTGTAGGGTTTGCTATTCTCTCTCTTTGCTTCTTCACAAAAATTTTTGTTGTAATGGGTTGTGGGTAATGTGGGTGTGTGTTTTAAAGTGGTGTGGGTGTGGTGTGTGTATGTGTATCAGGTGTGTGTATTTTGATTTGTCCAATTGGTTGTGTGTTGTAAATGTGTGTGTATTTTGAACGCGGCGGTGTGTACCACCAATGGATTACCGCGGTTGAAAAAGCACCATGTTGATTCGTGGGTCGTGGTAGTATGGGTGTATTCCTGTTGGCATGACGGTGTGGGTTTTGGTATTGCCAGTTTATCACTGACCTTTGGTGTGGCGGACTTGTGTGGGTGTCTGTATTGTGGCAGATTACGAGATGTGGATCGTAATACCTGAAACGGATTTCCGCCATGGTATGTTGGCGGCCTTCAGCACAGCGGTAAGCAGGATTTACCGCCAGGGTTGTAATGAGGGCCTTAGTATCTTGCAGAGTTTGATCCACAAAGTAGCGACATTGTAAAATCAAATATGTTGGACAAATTACCGAAGAGAGAGTCCACATCTAGAAAACATGTGCCTCTATTAAGTACTTCAGCACTACAGGTATAGATATAATGTAACAGAAAACATAGAAGAAGGGAGGTATGCAATACTTGGATGTGATGGTTGTTTAGTGAGACACAGCAAAGGAAATCTAATTAACCCCAGAAAGCTTACTTTTGCAGCTGTTCAAGCCATGGCGTGATGAATCAGAATTACTTGGAGACTATGGGCCTAATTCTAACTTTGGAGGACGGTGTTAAACCGTCCCAAAAGTGGCGGATATACCACCTACCGTATTACGAGTTCCATAGGATATAATGGACTCGTAATACGGTAGGTGGTATATCCGCCACTTTTGGGACGGTTTAACACCGTCCTCCAAAGTTAGAATCAGGCCCTATGACTCCTAAGAAGACTCCTTCAGTGCTGTGAAACACAGCATTGAGTGTTCAGTCTTTCCTAACTATTGGCAAATGTTGAAAGATTAAAGTCTTTCCTAACTATTGGCAAATGTTGAAAGATTAAATTGAACAGGTAGAGATGATTGCTACTGAGATGGTGACGTAGAGTTCACAAAGCAGCCAAAGTTCTGGACCAGTGAGTCAAGATCTTCTTGGAGAACCAGATATTCAAAATGAAGCAGCCATAGCTATGAATGAGGTGGAGAAAACTACAGGAACAAATTTATCAGGTGTAGTAACAGCACCAACAGGATTAGTTGCTCACAACATTAAAGGAATTACTTTACAGCGGCTACTTATGCTTCCTGTTAAACATGATAAACTGGAACAGCAGAAATTATCTGCTGAAGCTTGTCACAATGTTTCCAGAGTTTTGGTGAGCATGAAGTCAAACTTAATGCTTGCCTTAATACACTTAAGAATGCAGCCAAGTTTTATAACAGACTATGACGTACTCTTTGGAGGGAAGCATTTAATTGTCTTTGGTGACCTACTTCAACTAACTCCTGTGAATGGACAATATGTTTTCAAAACATTTTTCCACAATGAAACAAGAAATTCTTTGGAGAGTATTGGCAATGTGAATATTTGGTTAAATGTTGAATACAAGGAACTACTGAAGAATATGTGTCAAGCATCTGATATAGAATATGGAAATATTGTAAAGGACATTAGGGAGTTTTAACAAAGGATGGTAAACATGCTTCGCGACGTTGGCTTATCAAGAAGTTATTTTCATCAAAGAGTACCGCAGTACAACTAATGTACAAATTCATTCAAGAAGAGAAATCTATACTCTTTTTAATGCCTACACTTCAAGAGTGTTCCAACTTCAATGAAAAGTTATTGATAGTAGAGAAGGACGATATTTTGGAAATCACATCAATTGATAAAATGGAACATCGAGGAGTCACAATACTATTAACTGAAAAAATACAAGCAAAATTAGATTCTTTGGAGAAGTCTGTATTAATGATTGCAGGAATAGAAAATGTTTACATGTGTGCAAAAACTGTAGAATAATTTTGCAGGGTAATTTAAATGTTGAGGTAGGGTTATTAAATGGTTCAGTGGGTAAAGTTATTGATTTAATTATTTTTCTAAACAGAGATGAGATTGAATATTTGGTTGGAAAATGTGATCCTACTGATGGTTTGAAGCAGATTGGCCAATGTATTTTACTTTTTTTGCTTGTAAAGGATTTATATGTCAGTCAGCAACAGTTTCCATTCTCTCTAGCATATGTTGCAACTACCCATAAATCAGAAGGTTTAAGTCTAGACACAGCTTTTATTAATATTGAAAGTACAGTATGCAAAGAAGGTACGTCATATGTAGCCTTATTGTGTAATAGAAGATTGTCTGGTTTATTTTTGGTTGAATTTGATGAAAGCAAAGTTAGTGCCAATATAAGCTGTGTGAGAGAGTATAATCGTTTAAAAAATTAATATGCTTCTCTCTTAGGTGAATATCCTATTTATAAGAAATAGGTAATCTGTCCAAAGAGAAAGCTTGCAAAAGAATGAACAGATATTGAAGTGAAGAAAAAAAGAAGGACGCGCTAGACAATGTTAAGAAGAAGAAATTGGAAAATAAGGGAGATATTGTAGGTTACTGGCTGGAAAACAGTTCAGGTGTCAACTGCTATGCAAAGGTAGTTCTCAATGTATTCTTTCATTTACCACATGTTATAAATGGAATTCAATAGAAAACGTATAAGGGGTTGTGATTTGCACTGTATCATTTTTTACAATATTTACTGAATGAAAAGACTGTAATACATTCTGCGTCAGGTATTCAAGACCTTGTAAATGCATGTAGTGGATTAGTAGTATTTAATCTCAACAGTCAACAAGGTGCACAATAATTTCTAATGGTTATTGAAGCATTAGAAGAAGAAGTAAATATTGAAGAGTTTTTTTAGACTCAGTTATAAATGGAACCATAGCTGTGAAGATTGCTCTTTTACATCCTGTACTCAAATAAATTGTGAGGGATTTCTGTACTTCACACTACTGGATAGGAAAACTGTGTCTTTTGACAGATTGATTAAAAATGCAAACCAAAATATGATGTGGCCAAATAGTAGAACAGAATTTATGTATACGTTGTATATACAAAGAACTAGAAAATACTTAATACTAATGTTACAATGATGCAGAGCAGAAGGATCTAAATTGGAAAACAAAATCACAAACTTTAAAGCTGGACAAATTTCAGTTTCTGGAAAAATGTATACAATTGTAGCTATTACTTTTCACGAAGGAGTTAATATAACATCTGGACACTATACTGTATACTTAAAGACTGAAAGTGGATGTATGGAATGCAAATTACAAAACCTTATATTCAAACCAAAACGACATTTCAAACTATGGAATTCTTACCTTCTCTTTCTTCAACCAAAATTCTAATATGTATTTATTAAAAAAACTAATATACAATTCTCCTTCTATGGAGATTCTCAGTATTTTAGACATCATTCAGCCTACCAGGGGTGATGTCTTTAAAAAGTGCTGCAAAATTTAAGAAACCTTGTATCTTCCACAAAGTAGTTAATATAACATCTAGACACTAGCTACATTCAAGCAGTGATTACCTTATCATTCTTCCCCTCTGTTTATTGAATTAAAATTCTAAAGATGATTGCTACTAAAAAAAAGGAATACTTCACTTCTAGGACTAGTGATGCAGTAAGTTAAGATTATGGCCTACCAAGGGTGATGTCTTCATAATAGCTTCCGAAAATTAAAATGGACTTACTCCTGGAACAAAACAACAGACACACCACTAACCTGAAAAAACAGATCAGAAAGTAAAAACAAGTAAAACAACTATTTTATATAGAAACTAATAAAGTGATTAAAGTTAAACATGTTTTTGGATCTTCAACTAGTTTTTAGAAAGTAAAAATGGGTGTACAGAATATCATAAGAATATCTTCACAATCAGGTGTTTCAAGAATAGCTGCAAAATTATATAAAAAAGAATAAGAATAATAACTCTGACATACTCTACGGCTTATTAAAGGATTACCAGATTCTACAATATCATGCTGCCTACCAATGGTCATGATTTTATAAGGGTTTTCATATACTACCATCCTTGACCCATATTAATTGTATTATAAGACTCATAATATAGAAAAATATTTATATCAAGCTTATATACATTACACTACTTAATAAGTATAGGTAAAATACATAATTAATTATTTGTAGTGAGTGTGACGCATAGTAATGTTAATTGAAACTAACATACCATGCACCTATGTTTTTATTTACAGACTATATGATTGCTTTTTACCCCACTGTCCAGTGATGAGTATCTATACAACACTTAATTTATAGTGTATACGTATTGAAGCTGAGAACAGTGAAAAAGGGAAAATGAGATGCTTAAATAATATATATCATTTCTATACAATTATATACACTTGTTATCTTTTATTATGAACGATAGTTTATAAAATTACAGATTGTGAAACTTTACCAGACAAATTTACTATAGGACACTTTAATTTCTATTTATGTTTTCTCTCTTTTTACACAGATTAACAGAACGATTCATTGCAGTAATATAGGTAGCTAAATATATCTTTCTTCAATCATAGACATTAGTGCGTACAGTAACATACCCAGGTATATACCAGTGCATAGACTGACAATCGCAGGATGTACACTCAGCTATACACTGATGCATACACTAATGCCTAGACTAACACACTCAGGCACACACAGATGCATATGCTTAAACACCCAGGAACATACTAATGCATATGCTGGGACACCCATACACATGCTAATACATACAGTACCACAATCAGGCACACAATTATACATACACTTACAAACATATCAGTACACTAATACATCCAGGCAGACACTGATATGTACACTAACACACCCAGGCAGACTCTGATGCATACACTAAGACACCCAGATGTACACTCAGCCATACAATAATATACCTTAGCCCACACTGATGCATAAGCTAACATATCAACACACATACGAATTTATAGAATAATACACTAAGGTGTTATGCATATGCTGTGACATCCAGGCACTAATTGATGCGTACACTACTACATCAAGGCACACACTCATCCATAGACTAATATACCCAGGAACATGTTAATGCACATTCTGACACGCCCAGCTAAGCACTTATCCATACACTAATACATTGAAGCACACACTAATACATACAATAACACTCCCAGGTACACCCTAATACATACACTAACACACCAGGCACATACTGATGTACTGACACAGCAAGGCACGCATTCATGCATACACTAATACACCTATACACTCAGTGATACATGCACCGATGCACCTAAGCACATACTGATACATACACTAATACACCCAGACACACACTGACACATATGCTGACACACCCAGTCACACAACGATGCATACACTAATACACCTAGACACACACTGATACATGTGCTGACACACCCACACAGACACTGATGCGTACACTACCATACCTAGGCACACACTCATGCATATAGCAACACTCATCCTCAAACTGATTCATCCAGGCACATTTTGATAGATACACTAACATACACAGGCACACACTGATGCATACAATAAGACACCCAGAGACATAGTTATGCATAGCCTGACATACCCAGGACCTCACGTGTACATACCTTTACCATTCACACACTGACATGTATGATGAGACACCCAATCACACATTGATGGACACGCTGATACACTCAGGAAGATACTGATGCATGCACTACCACACCCAGGCGCACACTCATGCATACACTGACATACCCATACTCACACTGATACATACACTGTGACACCTACCAATGCATATATTAGCACATCCATGCACACACTGATGCTTATACTGACATACCAAGACACATGCTAATCTGTATGCTGACACACCCATGTAAACACTCATGCATACACTGATACATCCAAGCACACATTAACACAATCTGCCACATAGTGATGCATACACCAGTACATCCAGGCACACACTGACACATATACTGACACAACCAGGCACACACTAATGCATACACTACCACACCCAGCTACACTATACACTAACACGCTCATCCATACAGGGATAAATCCAAGCACACATTGATGCATTCACCAACACATCCAGACGGACACTGATAAGTAGGCTGACACACCCAGGGACACACTGATGCATACACTAATACACCCAGGCAAACACTGATGCATATGTTCACACACTCAGGCACACACTAATGCATACACTAACACAGACAGGCACCCAATAATACATATACTTACCTTTCCTGAGTGTGTCAGTGTATGCATATGCTAATACATACACTGACACACTCAGGTACACACTCATTCATACACTGATATATCGAGGCACACACTAATGCATACACTACCGCACGCAGCCACACACAAATGCATACAAGAATAAACTCAAAGATACAGTGATACATCCAAGCACACACTGATGCATAGACAAATACACCTAGGCACTCACTGACGCATATTCTGACATACCCAGGAACACACTAATGCTTACACTGATATACTCAGACACCCATTGATACATATACTAATACACCCAGGCACTCACTGATGCATGCACTCATATACCCACTGTTGCATACACTAACAGACCCATGCACACACTCATACACAGACTGATATACACAGGCACACATACTGTTGCATACGCTGACACACCCGAGTAAACACTCATCCATATGTAGACATTCCCACTCAAACAGACATTCAAACATTACATAGGCTTTTGCTCACATATGGATTCTTACTGTAACATTCATTCAACAAATAAATATTAACACACGTACTAACAGGTGCATACTAAGACATATAAACAAAAACATATAGAGCAACTTTCTTTTAACTAGATAAGGTGGTTTTAAAAATAACCTTTATTTTAGATTTTCTGGAACTTATTATTATTATTTTTTTTTCTGATTTTCTAACTTCTTTTTTGGGTGTTTTTGTTGTTTAAAATGGAAAACCTGTAACACAAAACTGGAAAAACAAGCTGCACAGAATTAGTACATATATATTAAACTTAAAAAAAGGAAAAAAGCGTGTACAACAATGCAAGGCTGCTAGGTTAGCAGAGAAAGATTGCTCCCCAACAGAAATAACCTTGTTGCACTTTTGACAAAAAGTGCCCACGTCCTTTAAACCTGGGATAACAGCTGGAAAAACCTCTGTCCCAGGTACTGCAATAGTGCTCCCCACCTGTAGCTCTCAAGCTTTTGGTTGAGATTCTTCTTTGTGCTCCTTCTCAGCACAGAATAAATGTCTTGGATGCATCACCTGGAGATACTTCAACATAGAAGTGGTCCTGTGACTGTATTTCTTTGCAGTCCCCCTAGGCAACATTTTGCTGCACAGCGTACACTGCACTTGCCATGCCACACCCTTCTTCTCTCTGGATGGGATCAAAAATTATTTCCAGTTGATGCTTTCCTTCCGTATTGGCTGTTCTTCTTCAGAAGAGGATAAATGTTTTTCTGCATCTGGAGCCTGAGAAGATGCGGAGGCATCCATTTTAGTAAACAAAAGCACCCAAAAGAAAACATTTCTGAAAGGTGTGAAACAGCCTTTCCATCCTATCAGCTAAAGACAAATGGGAAAAAACAAGGTGTTGACTTCCTTTTCACACATGAAGATTGTTTTAGGTAATCAGATCTCTTTATTCCTGTGTCACATGATATTTGCAAGGACGTCGCGATGAGGTTGCGATATCACCACAAAAACTCAAATATGTATTAGAACATGCTTATAAAGTCAAATTACTCATGGGTATATTATTAAAACATTACATTATTAAACCTCCCACCTCCAAAATAATGTTAAGAATGTCTATATATCATTTTATCACTTTGTAAATATCACAGCAAATTCTTCGAATAAACCGGAATCTATGTGATAGGACAGTTTGAGAAGAATTCACGAATATAGGAAAATTTAAAACAAAATGAAAATACATAACCATAGCTAATACATTTTCAGGCCTATACTGAGAACCCAAACCAGGTGTGCAAATGTTGTCAGACCAGCCCTCTAGGGTTCATACGGAGTGAGCCTCACCACAACAATAGAGCTTGGGAGGTCTTCTCTCCTCCCACAAAATTTAAGAAAAAATGGCAAAAACTGTGCATTTTCCAATATGTTTTTCTTTATACATGGAATACTATACGTGCTTAACCCATAGTAAACATTGACCTTAAAGTGCACCAGGATACATTAATTGTTGTTAGCTTTCTTTAATGGCTCCTAACATCATGATCTAACAGTGCCTCTTATCACCCTATAATTCCTCTCTCACATATATTTCATTTGTTTCACAGTACCTCTCTTACCAACAAAGGATATTGGAGCACTTTACATCATACATAGAGAGACGGTAAATCACATGTGTCTACATTTCCTGTATAGAAAATGTTAACAAGGGGAATTCAAGGTGTACATGCACATAAGATTCATATTGGAAATAATTTTCTTAGAGTACTTGGTCTGCGGAAGCATAAACTCAAGATTCAGAATGGGAGACTCAGTTAGGACCAACTTTGATAAACAATTTATTTCGACCCGAAGAAATAGTTTTTTAGTAGCATTAGGATAATAAAAGATTGGGGAAGAATATACCTTTCTGACTTATACCATGCAGTTTGCATGCAGATGTTTCATGGCATTTTATAGGAAATTCTGCTACATTATAATTGTTACTAATGAACTGCACAATAACAAAACAAGCTCTGTGACAAAAGCAGTTTCTTACTGAAGAATGCACATAGAATACGGTTCTGTGATAAGCAGAGTACTCTTTATTTGCAGGAAGGGCAGGAGCAGCAAGCTTGGCTGATGACAGCACAATGCCAAGCCAGTCCCTGCGTTTATCCCCACTCCCCCTCCAATTACCATCATGCATCGTGATGGGCATTTTACTTAATGTTAAGAAAACACTAGAAAATTCACTGAAGAAAACAAAGGTTACAGGGATGTTATAGTTAGAAAATAGATGTAAAAAAAAAACTTAGAAATTCACTTAAATGAACAAAGATTACAGGGGCGTTATAGTTAGGGACTAGAATAAATAAAAAAAATCTTAGAAATTCACTTAAAAAAACTAAGTTTACAAGGACATTATATTTAGTTACTGAATTTACATGGACAAAACCACAGAAATTCTGCGGTTATAGTTGCCAGCCCTAACTATAACTTATGCCCCGCAATGCACTCTTCTGGCCTCACATATTACATCACTCATGACATGGCCAGTGACATCATTGATGATATCACTGATGACATCTCAAATGACTTCACTGATGACATCATCCAGTCTGTGTAAAATGTAGTAAAAACTCATAAAGAGGTAACTAACTGCTATGTTTACTTGAGGCATTTCCTTCAGTCCCAGAAGCAGTAGGCAGTAGGTGTTCCAGTGTGCAGCGTGTGCAGCGTCTGCAGTGTGTGGCGCCCTCAGAGCTCTGAGACCAAGATCAGGCCCCAGAGACTCAGACCCTTGATGGGAGACAGGAGACCATGATCAGTTGCCAGGCTGAGTCCCAGCCCACCCAGTCTCCAGATACCAGCTCGGCCTAGCCCCTACGATGCACCTCCAGCCTGCAGCTTTTTCTTGTGCTGCTCCTCTGTACTGTTGAGTGCTCTGCCCCGCTTGGCCCTTCTCTCCCTCTTCCTCACATCACCATCATCTGCCACCATCCTGAGCCGCATAGTGGCACTGGGGGATCAGCTAAGGGGGAAGAAGGTTGAGGAGAGGCTGCTTGTCCATCTCCCTGCCAGTCCATCTCCCTGTCGCCTCACCTGTCCTGCCTGTCCTGTTTGGCTTCAGTGCAGATCCTCCATCTTCAGGAGCCAATAGCGTGAGGCAGGGAGCCAGGCAGGGAGTCAGCGTTGCAACTGCAGATGCACTGTGGGCCAAATCAACCAGCGCCGTTGTACCATGAGCCCTGGCTGCTTCCTCGGGCTCCTGAGCATTCCCTTGCACAGGACCAGCTGAACTCCTCATGCCAGCACCACCCAGTACTTCCCACACAGGACCTTCTTTCACACCCCTGCACAGAATCTCGAACATGTCAAGCTGGGTCAGTGTCAGCTTAGTATCATCTTAGTCGCACCTTGATACATGGATCATTTAATCAACCCCGTGAACCATTCTGGCCCTACTGACTGCCTTTCTGAATGCCTTTAAACTCTGCAACGAAGTGAAAAGGAACTCTGAGCACAGACTGGAGATCCCCAGCAGACTCCACAAGCCAGGTGATGAGAAACAGGCAAGTGTAGTGATTGTAGGCAGTTACTGTAAAGGGTGTGCCCCAGGCCAACGCAGAAGCATCCCAGTTAGGCTGGGTACGGCTTGCGGGGGCTTGGCGAGCCTCAATTGCCTTGACCACAAGCCAGGCAGCAGGCAAGTGTAGTGACTGAAGACAGTCACTGCGAAGTGTGTTCCTTGGGCCATCACAGAAGTGGCCCAGTTAGGCTGGGTGCGTCTTGCAGGGGCCTGGTGAGCCTCACTTGCCAGACCACTAGAGCCCCGCCCCTACCAACACATTGATTCAAGCTGGTTGGGAGGGATTGGGTAGTGCTGTGTTGAGGTGACCCACACGGTGCTCATCACTTTAAATAATCGTACAACAAGAGAACTAAACAATACAGGCCTCATAAACCTACAGACCCAACAATCCAACAAGTTCAACATTAAGATTCACACGAATCACACGAATCAGATGAAAGTAACAGAAGAAAGGAAACCATGCAGTCAAGAAAAACAAGGAAATCTCTTCCCAACAAAACTGCAGCAGGAAAGCAGAAGCAAAAACCCTAAGAATCAGCAATTCACCCCAAACTTCAGGCAGCCCCCTTCCTTATTGAGACTGAGACAGAAGCAGACAAGGAAGCAGCAAGCCCAATACTAGTGACAACTTAGAACAAGCAAAAAAATGCTGCACTGCTGATCTTCAGGCGAAAACCTACACAAAGTTCTCCTTTCTGAAAAATGCTAGGTCATTCATTTGCTCAAGCAACAGTAATATTCAGAGTCTACAGCCACAGTTACAACCTGCAATCTCCACTATGCACACTGCAAGCAGTTAACCTCTGCAAAATCCTACCAGAACGGATGAAGCCGCAAGACAAAGTCACAGTAGATCTGCCACTACAAATAAACCCATATTGTCTTGGTGGCAACATGAGCAAACTATCCAAGCACAGATTCATGCATTACCCGGGCAGGACTTCGAGGACCAGGTGATGGTCTCCCTCCAACAAAACGTGATCTGCAAAAACACCTCAACCCTCAACGAAACCGCAATGGCACATACCATGTTCCCCAAAGAGGAGTCCCTGTTGCGTGCAGGTACTCTGAACGCGACCTCACTTACAGACTTTGTCACAAAAGCAACATCAAGGATATGCACAAACCAAGCTCATCAATCGTCAGTGCTTTCAGGGAGCCCAAATGCAGGGAAATTTCCAGCAACAGAGGACAAAGAGATACTATCATATCTAGGCACGCAAGAATGGAACGATGTGCTGACTGCATACTCACAAGACTCCCTTCCTGCCCACATGGCCACGTCTGGCACAGAACTCTGCTTAACAACCCATAAGAATGCCAAGAGCATCGGTGTGACCCCAAACAAAAGGGTCACCATGCCAACAGGACTGGACACCAGCCCACACTTTAGGGAATTGTACACTGATGGTGCATGGTCATCCTTACTTAAAACCATGCAGCTTCTAGTAGAAGCTCTTCAATATCAATTGGAATCTCTTCTAATGCAGGCACATCCTGACTCGGCCAATGCACAGGCCAACTGCACATGTGGCCTAATTATAGACAAACTATCCACACTACTTTCCATGATCAGCAATCTGTGTGCATCCCTAAAAATTTGGGCTTCCAGCAACCATCCCACCCTATAGACCCCAGCTCAGGACTTGTCAAAAAACCTTTTACTCACAGCAAAGAGCACAGTGCGCAGCCAGGAAATAAGGGACCAGGCATATAATTCTTCCTCACTGTATTATTGAAATTGTTCAGTCATTTTTGGAGAGGGCAAAAGAGGCTCAATGAAATTGGATTCCAAGGATCCAAGGGCTCTCCAACTCAAATCTTCATAGACATGGCACAAAGATTTGTGTTTTAGTCAACAAGCAATTCTCAGTCCAGCTAAAGAATTACAAGTGGGTTTGCTTTTTCAATTCAGAGGAGTTAGGACTAAACTGGAAGTTTTTACTTGATATTATTGGTGGCTGACAGTGCATGAGGATGTTCAAGATTATGTCATTTTGTGATCCATTTGTGTTCCAAATAAGTCTTTGCGTTTTAAACCTTTTAGATATTTGGAACTTTTTCAAGTGGCTCCTGACCCAGTGTATGAAATTGCTACTGATTTCAATAATTATTTTCTACCTTATAAGTAGTGTCAAGTAATATGGGTTACAGTTGACACTCTTTCTCCTTTGTGTATCCTATCGACAGATGAAGAAATAGCTCAGACATATATTTTTTGTTTTGTTGCCTTGCTTCAGACAATAATGTTTTACAGTGGGAGAGAGTGAAGCCAGCCATGGAGCAAGAGGGTGGCTCCGTAGAGTACTGACATGCGCTGGGGCCTCTGTGAAAGTGATTTTGCTCATGCCTGGGGGGCAGCTGCTGATTCTAAAGAGGCACTTCACAAGATGACCCCCTCACCACCTGCCGCTGGAATGACCTTTTCACTCTCCCCAGCGGTGGAGCTCCAATCCATCATCTCCATCACCCCTCTCCACCCCGGTCCGATCCGTGCTGATCACCCCTCCACTTACCACAGCATACTCTGGACAGCAAACCCCAACCCTAGAAAGGACCTTGGTGCTCTGGATAACCAGGTCTTGTGGTCAGAGACCCTCTCAACCCCTCTTACCCCTTGCCTGGAGAACCATCAGAGGGTGGCCTATTGCCCTATTTTCCACCATCAATGGGATCACCAGCTCCCTCCCACTGTGTAGCAACCTGGTTGACAACCGCTCAAACACTGGGACAGAGAGAGTCTCCAACTATGTACACAGTTTAGGAGGGATTTTTTTAAATAATTTTTTTAAATAATTTGCTATATTTAAATTGTTTACATTTTTAAATCAACATTAAGTTACCAGTGCTCTAGTATTTTTTATTTTGTTGTACATTTAAAATAAATCGATAACATGATTTATGTTACTATTTAACATACAAATAATTTTCCTATTTTTTAAGGTTTATTACACTTTTTCAAATGTCCCTAAATTTACCATAGCAAGATCTCCTGGTGGCAGAGTCCTCTGCCTACGTGTAAAAAGTCAGCAGTAGTAATTTTATACTTATAAATTTAGCTACCCCAGCTTTACCACAAAGTAAACAAAGCAAACTTAGTAAACTAAGATAGGCAGACTAAGGTAAAAATGAAAGCTTTCTACTCTCCCTTCCCCGGTCACACTGCCCCTAACCGGTGGTACCCTACCACCTGGGTCCAGTGTTTCTGTAGACTCATCCATCTTGACACACTTCTTGGTCTATGCCATTGGCCTCCTTTCGGGTACATACCTCCCAGACTTCTGCATCCAGACTGTCCATGCTAGTGCCTACCCCCATGTGAGTCCCTGTGAACATGCTACCTCTTAATGTGAACAGGCAGTAGACCTATATCAAATGCATGAGGATAGTAACTTACCTGAAACATCAGCACATATACATCACATTGATCCAAGAAACCCACATCTCCCCAGTGGAGGCAGACTAGCTGAAAAGGGATTGGGTGGGACGAATAGTACATAGTTGCCTGAATGACCCAGACCGTGAGCTGCCAACAACACAAAGAAATGTGATGCAGTGTTGCTATTCACATCAGCACAACCTTTTCTCATACCATACTCCATACTTGAGTAGACCCTAATGGCAGATATGTCTTAACCAGACTCGAAACATTAGGCCACATGTACATAGTGGACTAACTCTATGCAACCACAACAAGTAAAACCCACTTCTTGATGCACATATCACAGCTTGTAATGGAATTCAGGGACATCAGGGTTGTACTAGGGGGGCGACTGGAACCTAGCCACTGATCCAATTCTAGACTGCATGGGTCTCCCCAGATATTGGCCATGCTGTAGACAGGGCAGTACTGAAAGACATCCTCGAAAACCACAATCTCATTAATACCTGTCATCTCTCCCATCCAACAGACAGAGATTACCCTTACTACTCCAAGGTTCATGAAACATCCTCCAGAATAGAATACTTCTTCATACGGGGCCCTCTTCTTCATTACGGGTACCAAGCTGCTATTCTGCCCGGGGAAATATTGGACCACTGTCCAATTCAACTTGCCTTAAACCTGTGCCACAAGCCACCTCCAGGCAGGGGCTGGCAAATGAATGTGGCCATCTATAAGACCGAAGAGGAAAAATGCTGCCTTGCCTCACATCTGAGTATACCACTCTGACAATGCCCACTTGATAGATTCTCCTCCGAACATATAGGCAGCAGGCAAGACCACCTGGTATGGGTTGCTAATGTGAGACACCACTCTCAATCGCAGTAAAGCCTGGATGGAGAGGAGGCAATTGGATGAGGCCATCATCTGATTCACTTCTGCCCATAAAGAATCCACATATGTTGAGAATTGCCACTGGCTGGAAGCCACAAAGCTTGCTCTTAACCAACAATACATTTCAGATGCTGTAAAAGCATTGCAGTACCTCCAGTGGTGACATCACGAGCGGGGGAGACATCCGGATAGCTATTAGCTTTTCAGCTTCAGCAGCTGAAGGCACAGTTTGCAGTACCAGCTATCCAGGACTCGCAAGAGACCCTTCAGGTGCACCCAGAAGACATTGTGGAAGTCTTTGCATCCTACTATGAGACCCTATATGACACTTCTGGTTTATCGAATTATGAAGTGGAGAAGTCCTTTCTGAACTTCCTTCACATACTCGCTCTTTCTGAGGAAAGTCGGGTGCTCCTTGAGTGTGAGATCACACAGGAGGAGATAAGAGAGGTGATAACCAATCTCCACACTTGTAAATCGCTGGGTATGGACAGATTCCAAGGAGAATTCTATAAAACCTGCAAACTCCCAGTCATGCAGATGCCCCACAGGGACTTTAAGGAGGCCTAGACCACTGACTCACTCAGCACCATTCCCAATACCTCCTGGACTGTGAGAGTTACCAGACCATATCCTTAATCAACATGGATGTTAAGATTCTGGACACAATTCTGGTGACAAGACTGAGCAGAGTGCTACGGTAAAGTAACATCTGTGGTCCTCGCCTGGCAGTCACGTGTGCTCTAATTGTGGACATATTTGAGTCCACTATTCGAAGGAGGTTCTCCAAGGGAGGGGATGGGTCACAGGGTGGGGAGCATGTGGGGAAAAAAAGTTTTAAAAGGTTCCTCTTTCACCTCAATTATTGTGGCACCCAGGGGATAATGGCTGATGAGAGTAGTGAATGCCGGGACCCCAGGCGTAGTTCTTTCCAGATACTTTCTTGGAATGTTAATGGTTTAAGAACAAAAGGCAGGAGAGATAAAATCTTACAATATCTAAAAGTCTCCCCAGTTCAAATTGTAATTCTACAGGAGACCCATCTGAGCAGAGAAGAAGGGGTTGAACTCTTTAAAAAGCAAAAATGGCTACACTCCTATGCTTGCACTGAGCACAATTTTAATACCAGGGGAGTGGCTATGTTAGTCAAGCATGGGATCAAGGCAGGATTATTAGAGATATGATCTGATCCAGTGGGTAGATGAGTTGTAGTCAAATTACAAATTTACAACAGAAGATTTACAGTGGCGGGGTTCTACGGCCCGAATTGAGATGATACTGGCCCTTTTGAAAAGTCTTTCTCACAGCTAGTAGACTTTCTGGATCCAGTTTTAATCGCTGGAGACTTTAATGTTGTGCTAGATTACAAACTGAGATCTGAGAAGTGCAGGTCATTAAGGACTCCAAAATCTCAACGCTTTTTGAGAGGAATGATGAAAGAGTGGGGATTAAGGGATTTATGGCAGCAGAGAAAGGGAGATCTAAGGGAGTTTTCCTTTACAATAAAAATATAAGCATGCTCTCATATAGATTATTTTCTTGTTGACTTGAGGCTCGAGGGCTTGGTAGGCAATATTACTTATCTGCCCGCCCACCTCTCAGATCATGCAGCGGTGATATTAGGTTTAAGGGTGGTTGGAGGGTCGGGTGCTAGTAGATGGACATTTGACCGTACGCTACTACAAGATTTGGAGGTTCTCGATCAGTTACGAACAGAGACGGAGGTCTTTTTTAAAGCCAATCTGGGTTCGGCTTCCTTGGCAATGGTATGGGATACCTTTAAAACTGTTATGAGAGGCAAACTTATGAGCATAGCCAGTTAGAAGAACAGGAAGTTTAGGGTTGCTACTTCCCAGTTGGAACAGGAAATGCTCAAAGTAAGGAGTCAATTACTGGGGAATACTAAGAAGGAGGAGGGTGAGGTTCTGGAGAACAAGTTGAAGGAGTTGAGATTCCAGTTGGAGGAGGTGTTACAAGCTAGGTTTGTCAAAAGAGTAGAGGCTACTAAGCTAGCTCACTATGAATACGGTGAGAATGCAGGGAAGTTATTAGTCTGGAAATGCAAGCAGGATTTAGTGAGGAACTATATTAAGGAAGTAGAGATAAATCAAGTAGGCGAGAGATCATCAAGTAGCGAGGCAATGGACGCAGCTTTTCAGTCTTTCTTCTCTGAATTGTATAAAGAAGAGGCTCAGGTAAGAGAGGGGGATATTGGTAAATGGTTGGCGGATGATATACTCCCAGCTATCTCACAAGAGGAGCAAGTTGTTTTGAATAGCCTGATCTCTGCTGGGGAAATTAGGAAGGTACTGATTGATAGTAAGGATGGCAAGGCACCTGGGCCAGATGGCATTCCTATGGAATTCTATAAAACGATGGCTGAGTTAATAATTCCAATTATGGTAGAATTATTTGCGGTGATTTTTGAAGATAGGGCTCCTGTCCCGGGGTCATGGAATGAGGCTACGATTGCACTAATTCTGAAATTGGGTAAGAGTCCATTTAAGTGTGATTCTTATAGGCCTATCTCCCTGCTGAATTGTGATTATAAGATATTTGCTAAAAATCTTGCTGAGAGACTCAGCAGAGTGGTGGGTCAATTAATCCATCCAGATCAGAAAGGATCAATCAAGGGTAGATTTTCACATGAATTGACATATAATTTGGTGTGGGCAATAGACATGGCCACATCTTTTGAAATGCCTTTGGCTGTAGTTACCCTGGATGCAATGAAGGTCTTCAATAGAGTGAACTGAAAATACTTAGCTTTAATTTTGAGATCAGTTGGTCTAGGAGAACATTTGTGTGGAACAATAGGTCTCTTATATAAAGATCCCATTGCATGAGTCTTAGTAAATGGCAATCTTACAGAGCCTTTGAAGATCACAAGGGGCACTAAGCAGTTCTTTCCCCGCTGTTGTTTGACTTGTATATAGAGCCACTGGCTAGGAAAATAAGAGGGAATTCGGTTATTGTACCCTTCAATTGTTAAAGTGTCGGGGTTTCGGGTGAATACTGAGAAAACAGAGGCTATGGCATGGAATCATAAGTCGGTGGGACGAATACAACTGAAGAGAGAAATTAGATATTTAGGGATTTCATTTACATAAGACATTAATCAGCTTGAAATTACGAATCTAAAGCCAGTGTTAGAGGAAAGGTGTAGATCTCTTCAGAGATGGATGTATCTCCCCCTGACTTTGGTTGGGAAGGTTCATTTGGCAAAAATAATGATTCTGCCCAAAGTCAATTTTCTGTATACCTTTACTAATGCATAGGCAGTATTTGCTAAAGCTTCAACAGGCTATTAATTCCTTTTTTGGGGCATCAAAAGGCCCTGGGATCTCATGGAAATAATTGAGGAGAAAGAGAAAAAAGGGGGGATGGCTCTTCTCGATTTAAACTATTATGCCTGGGCATTCCAACTGAACTCCGTAAAAATGTTGTTTTCTATTCCTGACTCCTCGGCTATTGGTGTAATGTTTAAAGCTATGCTGGGCACTGTCAATGGAGCCTCTAAGAGATGTCTTTACAAATGTGGAGATCCAAAATTCTTCAAAAAGATAAAATTGAAAACCCTCCGGGACCTTGCGGCAAGTTGGTATCATTTGAGGGTTGTGGCTTGAGTCAGCTATTACAGCCCCTATGCTCCGATTTGGGACTCCCCAGGTACTCCTGAATGCTTAAAGGACGTCTAGCACTGCCACTGAAGAAGGCAGGTATAGTGACCTGGGGGGATCTATTTAGCAAAGGAGTGGTAATCTCCCTGGAGGACCTTGAGGTTAAGCTGTGGGGTGTTTTCTCTAGATTGAAATATGCTCAAATAAAAGGCTGGTTACGGGAATCTCGAGTATCATTTGGGGGTGCCGTCTTTTTGGAGGAGTGTGTGTTAGCAGAGTGCCCCAGACCCAAGCGGGTTTCAAATTGGTATTGGGATATATTAGAAGGATTGGATGGGGAATTTACACTGCCCATCTCCCTTTGGGGAAGGTTATGCTACAAGGAAAAGTTGTGCAGTGGTGGGAATCCTCTATGCTAACTCTGTTTAAGATAGTAAAGCCGGCGCCTTTGAGGAGGAACCATCTGTTCACTATATATAGAGCATACTTATCCCCAGGAAGGCTCTCTAAAATAGATAGCAACTAGGCAATCAAGTGCCCTAAATGTGACTTACAGCTTGATTCTGATATACATATGTTTTAGGAGTGTCCAGTGGTGGAGCTCCTCTGGAAAGATCTGTGTAACTTTCTCTCTAGTATGTTGGGATGGGAAATTCTGGTAACTCTCCCTCTGATTATTTTTGGGCAGACACTAGGGGTAGGTGGCGAAAGTCACAATGGACATAAAGCTCAAAAGAACTTAATTTTCTATACTATCTTGGAGGCCAGGAGGGAAATAGGTCAAAAATGGACGGTGAATGCCCCTCCTCTTCTCAAGGATTGGCTTCAGGCCCTCTTCTATATTGCAAAAATGGATTTGGCGGTGGGAGGCCCAAATAAGAGGAAAGAGGAAATGTGGGCCCCTTTCTCAAGTGGCGAGGTGGCTAAGTACAGCTTTATTACAATATGGAGGGTATAAAGTGAGGTCTTGTATACCAACGTCCAATGATTCTTTCTCCTCTTCCCCCTCTTTCGTTAGACTGGCTAGTGTGGATTTTCTATCTACCGTTTGATGTCTAAATGAAATGAAATGGGGGCTCCTTGGCATGATCAGCTTCACTCTGGAAAGGGTGCAAAGATCAACTATGGGGATGATATAGGAGTTTTTGTGACGTGTATGAAGACAACAAAAAAAAGACTGAGCAGAGTAATCCTGTCACTTATTCATCCATCCCAAGTCAAGTTCGGACCGGGCAAGTTGTCTAGGAATCACCCCTGGACCCTCTCACACCTGTTATGCACCTCTAATACCTCGGATCAGGGGACCTTGGGGGTTTCTTTGGTTGCTGAGAAGACCCTATCACATGGAGTGACCTTATTTGTTTAAGGTTCTCCAGAGGTTTGGTGTGGGACAGCAATTCATCGCCATAGTGAGATAGCTTTACCAAAAGAAGAAAGTGAGGTTTAATTGTGGTGGGTTCTTATCATGTAGAGTTCCGATTTGCTGTGGGACATGGCAGGGGTGCCCTCTCTCCCCATTGTTATTATTACTGGGCTTGGAACCTCTAGCCCTGGTGATCTGAACCTCGAATCAGATCCACAGGGTGACACTAGGTGGTGTCACTGTCAAAGACTTTCTGTACACAGACGACATTCTCCTGACGGTGACAAGGCCGGGGCATTGTCTCTCAGCATTCATTAGCCTCATGGATTCCTTATCTCATATCTCCGATCAACTGGGATAAGAGCAAGATGATGCCAGTGTCCTGGGTCTGTGCCACAGCCTGTGTTGAGGTCTTTAACGTCTGATGGGTGCCCAAAGGTATGAAGAAACTTGGGATCCAAATGAACAAAGTTCTCTCCCATATAGTAAATGATAATTTTCTCCCCCTGTAGGCCAAGACATGTACCAACTTTGCCAGCTGGTCGGCTGTTCATCTCTCTCTTTGAAGCTGAGTGCAGACAATGAAAATGCTCATTGATCCTTCCTTTAACTATGAATTTAGAATGCTCCCAATCCTGATTTCCAAGGACCTGTTGTTGCAAATTGAGTCCACCATCCAGTCCTTCACATGGGACGTAATGTGCTGTCATCTAAAGTTAGACAAACTCTATACCCACACAGAATCCAGAGGTCACTGTATGTCAAACATGTCCTCATACTGCACAGTGCAACATCTTTCCGAACTCATTTGTTGGCTGTCTTCAGACCCGCCTATGTGGGTCTCCGTGGAGGAGAGTTTTCTGAGATATAACAGGACCCTCAACTCCCTCTATAACTTCAAGGCCAGCACATTACAACCTGATAATCCGGTGACAAGAGCTATGCTGACCACGTGGCGGTCTTCCCTCATCCTGCTAGTAAACAGCTTATGGCTACATGCCCCTACTCGTATTTGGCATAATCAAGGGAGACACATTGGTGGTCGCATCTTCTGATGACCTCCCTGGAGGGCAGCAGGAATAATGAGGGTTGATCAGCTTCTTGATAGTTAAAAATGTAAGGCTTTCCCAGTGCTCCAAGTGGAATTCAGCCTCCCCATCCAAATATTGGTGCTATGTCGAAATGCTCCACTGTCTTAGAAAACATTTGCAAGCAGCGTTCGAGATTCACCACTTCCCCATAAGACATTATCTTGAAACTTGGGAGTATCTGGTCTGTATAACTTACTTGTAAACCACCAGTTCTCCACACCAACCAGGAGGCAGGTGAGGCATAAGTATTGAGTCATGCTAGCAAGGGACTATACTGACGACAATATATTCTCCTTCACACACATGACACTCGCCTACGAGAAGCTGAACTGAAATTCCACTACTTCAAAGTACTGCATGGTTGGCATTGGACTCCTCAGACGCTGCACAGAGCTAGCCTCTTACCACTCTCCTCCTGCTGGAGGTGCGGAGCTGGTAATCTGTCACCCCCCACACATCCTCTGTGACTGCCTAGCACTTCAGCCAATCTGGTCAACAGTATGGTTGGCACTGACAGACCACATACCCCACAATGCTCCTAGCCCTTCTCCACAACATGGTGGACTGTGTGATAACCTCTAAACATTCAAAACATTGACTAGCAATGGCCCATGCATCGGGCAAAGTGTGCATTTTGCAGCATTGGAGGCAGCCCTCTCTCCCTAACCCCTCGGAGTGTCTAGTGGAATTGGTAGGGGTGGCAGACTGCAAGCCCTTAATTTATACACTTAATGATTAAATGAGTCAGTATGAGGCTACCTGGGAGTCCTTTTTACACCCTCCCCCTTTGCCCATGATAGTCTCTATCCAATCTCTTCCATCCCTAGTGCTAGGAGCTTTGTGGGGCAGTCCAGACAACATCTGGACACATGACCACCTCACCCCGGTGTCTGCCTGCCCATTCCTGAATGCCACCATGAGGCCATTGGGGGATACCCCCCACCTCGTGCTTATAGATAGAGTAGCATGTATGAGACCTTGCGCTTGATGATTGTAGGGGCCCGTGTGCAACTGATTTTCATTCACGAACACCTGGACCGCTCATGTTGGTGGTCAAGGGCACGATTACCATTAGTATTAACATTAACGTCCAGCTCTGGGATGCGTTGCTATTTGATAGCGTTTTACTTTGCTGATTATTTCTCTTTTTATTGCTTTTTTTGTATTGTTTGTTCTGTATTAACCTGGTTGGTCTTTTACTGTTTACTGTTTAATGGATGATTAACTACAAACTCGCTGCGGAACGCCGTGTACACTGTGAAAACGCCAAAATAGAAATGTTTTTTTTTTAAAACATTGACAGTGGAACTCTGTTAGGAATTGGGTCTTTACGTCCAAGTTGGGACCACAATTCTAGTCAGGGTAAGTCACAACACAATCTAAATTATCCTGTGGTCAACTTTGGGTAGCTTGGCACAGAGCTGGCCGGCTTAACTTATAATGCAGTGTGTAAAGTATTTGTGCAATAATAAAATAGACAATATTTATCTGAATAAAATAACATCAGAATGACAAGATTCCAATATGCACATGTCAAAATATCACTTGATAGAGGTTTAGCAAGTCTTTAGTACATAGGAATCAATGGATTTATATTTTTAGCACAAACTACCTGGGATGCGTCAAAAATGAAGAGACAAAGGGCCGCAGAGGAGGTGATGCTTTAGAAAGTAAAGCGAAGTGTTGATTTTTCCTGTGCGGCAGGGGTGATGTGTTGATTCTTTCCTCGTAGGCAAGGTGGTGTGTTAATTTCAGGGGGCGCAGCCTTGGCACCATACTGCGGTGCTGGATATTTTGATGCCCAGGGACAATGTGGAAAAATCCAAAATGCAGTGCAAGGATGAAACAGGCATTGATCCAGTAGGCACTGTGGAGTTTTTCCAGTCACAAGACAGGCGCTGCATCAATTCTGCCGAAGATGCATCAATTTTTGCAAGCGTTGTGTCGATTTTCCAACGTGGTGAATCTTCTCTCTCTCTCTGGTGAAGTCTTTGATGTCCTTGACACTTTTTAACAGAAGCCAAGCTCATCCAAGCCCTTGGAGATCACATGTGGGGAAAGCAAAATCCTTCCAGCAGAGTACGGGCAGCAGGGCAACAAGCAGGAGAGCAGCCCTTCAAGAAAAGCAGTCCAGATGAGTCCTTTGGGCAGCACGGCAATCCCTCTGATAGAGTCCAGTTGTAGGTCCAGAAGTGTCTGATTTTAGGGGGTTGCAAACCCAGTGTTTATACCCAAATGTCCCTCTGAAGTGGAAGAGACTTCAAAGAGTGGTTTTGAAGTGCACCAGTTCCCCTTTCAACCCAGCCCTATCTACCAGGAGACCTATGGAGGGTTACCAGTACTTTGTGAGAGGTCAGGCCACTAGCCTTTTAATGCAGATGAAGCTGAGTGCCCTGGGTTAATAACTGTTTGGGTGGAACACACAAGGGGAGCTGTCAACCAGCACAGACCAGAAGTGCATTGGAGACAGGCTGTACGGCACAGAGAGCAGGAGGGGAAGAAAAATGCCTACTTTCTAAGAGTGGCATTTCTAAAATAGTAGGGCTAAATCTAATTTCACCAGTAAGCAGGAGTTCTCTCTACTATTTCACCCATACCAAACATGACAATACCACTCCTCTCAGATCGGAAGTTACCACTTAAAGGTATGTAAGGGAATTTCCAATGCTGGCCTACGAGAGGAGCAGGCTTCACAACAGTGAAAAACGACTTTGAATATTTTTCACTTCCAGGACACATACAACTTACACGTACATGTCCTATCTTTTACTTTCAAAGCACCCTGCCAGGGCTACCTAGGGCCTACTTTAGGGGTGGCATATGCAATGAAAAGGGAGTTTAAGGTTTGGCAAGTAGCTTTAAATGCCAAGTCAAAGTGGCAGTGAAACTGCACTTACAGGTCTTGCAATGGCAGGCCTGAGACATGGTTAAGGGGCTACGTAAGTGGATAGCACAAACAGTGCTGCAGGCCCACTAGTAGCATTTAATTTACAGGACATGGGCACATATAGTGCACTTTACTGGGGACTTACAAGTAAAATAAATATGGCAATCGGGTGTGAGCCAGTGTTACCATGTTAAGAAGAGAGAACACAAGCACTTCAGCACTGGTAAGCAGGGGAAAAGTGTGCAGTCCTGAAACCAGCAAAAAACGAGATCAGAATGGAGGGAGACAGGCAAACAATTGGGAGACGACAGCCCTAAGGTTGTCAGATCTTACAAATGCAATATCTTTCAAGTTTTTTGCAAATGGCTTTGCAAAGCATTAGTAAATAAACAGGCTCTTTCCTCTGGCTATCTCTCCCAGTTCTACTAGCAAAGACAACAAACCAATCAGAGCCAGAAATAATATTTTCAGTTTCGCTATAGTGCCATTCAGGACAACTGGATGTCCCACTTTTTGGAATTTTCATATAACCATGCAACTCAAAGTGCTACTACAGTTTTGCTTTTCTACCTGTTATGTTTCCCCATCACCTTGTATACATTCTCTGGGTTCAGCAGCTATAGACTATATAAATCATCTAAAGAAAACAAGACAATTGGGCTCAGACACCCTGCCTCATGTTACTGCCAAGATGACAGAAAATGAAGTCAAGTCAAGATAAATCCTACTTGTTATTATGAGTGTCTGGATGCAGATCCTCACCCACTTCCCTTTCACCTCTGTTTTTTTGGTTCTTTTTTTTTAACAGCATTGTCTCTTACTGAGCCAGGCACTTTTCAGAGCAACATACAATTATGTACATATGCTTGGTGTGGCAGTTTTTGATGGGCTCACTTTTGTCAGCTCTGGCCATGGTTGGGCTGCCAAGGCTGTAGTTCCACACATCCTGTGCCATGATACAACTTTTCTAATTGATCACAGGCCAGAAGGATTAGAATTTAGCCCTGTCAATCGCGAGGCTGTCGAGCAGGTTCTGGCTACCCTTTCCCTCTCAGTGAAGGATGGAAACATCAAGACTGATCCCACCTACCCCTGTGATAAGATGGGAAAGGGGTGGCATCCAGAAATGGCTTCAGATGTAATGCATCATCACAGCAACTGGACTAAATAGATTTGGCAATGCACCAGCAGCGGCTCGTGGCACTTTGAAGGGGCGGGGGCACGTGCAGGAGGATTTTAAAAAAACAAACAAAAAAAAAACCACTTACCTTTCTCGCCGCCGCTGCCACCACCACGCCACTCCTCTGCTGCAGTTGCAGGAACATGCCCCCACCCTGCCCTGCAGCCATTCCAAACGCTGCTGTCTTGTGAGTCTCTGCCTGCTCTCTCCAACCCGGTAACACAGTGCCGGGTTGGAGACAGCCCAGTGCGCCTGTGTGTTCTGCCAGACCGAGACAGCTGGCCAAACACACATGCAAACTGAGCGGAGTGCTGTGCACTCCCCCTCCATCCCTGTCATGCCCCATGGCCCCACCTCTTTTACTATAAACTAATTTATTATTGTTTTACAGTAAAATCTTTACAGCTGCTGCTGCTATCGGGGGGTGGGGGGCGATGCTCCTCTGCCCCGGTGGAGAAGCCATGCCTACAATGCCCTCTGCTCTCAACGAACTGATCACTTGCCCCTTGAAATTCAACAGTGAGTACTGGCACATTATTACCCGTCTTTCCACTCTCATTTCCTCTGTCACTGTAGCACAGACCTACAGAGTTTAAAAGTGACAAATTGTACCTACCATCTGTAACTTATCAGTCAGGGCACGCGCACGTGAACTCGTACACAAGAGTTCTTTAATGTGAGATGATTTAGAAAATATCTTGTGTTGCCTCGGGAGTTCTAGCAACCGTTGTGCAGCCTACCTTAGCTTTAGTTCACATAGCTCGAGACAGACACTATAAGCGATTGGTAAAACTCACTAGCTTTAAGGGAGGTGTATTTAAAGATAGCAAGTTTCTGTTTTACCAATTTCTGGAAAGTTCCGTTCTGGAACTTTGTGTAGGATAGCTGAGGCCATGTCAGTCTGAAAGCTGGATGTGTATCAGGTGACTTTATTGAGACACTTTAAGTATGAGAGTAGCTATAATATAATATAGGCAGTTTATTTGTTAACATTTTACTACTTTAACGTAGTAAATGTTGTCACTGTTGTTACAGCCATTAACTCTGATAAAAAGCCTGTCCAATAGTAAAACTAACGTGGGCCCCAGTCTGGCTTTCTGCTCCAGTGCTCAGCGTGTCATTCATCCACTCATATACCTCACTCGGCATGTTTAGTCAGCTTTCTGAGAAAGTGGGCTTGTGGGGTCGGAAGGACGCAGTTCGCCTAGCCATTTTGGCATCCAGTTCAATTCTGCCTTTTGTTTGTCAGTCCATACCCTCTACTTGACCCTCTGTGTGGGAATGTGGGCTACTAGATATGTTGTACACTGGCAACAGATTCTGTTACTTATTTATTGTATTCACAATGTACCTCGCACTGATACAAATCGTCCCAGAGCACTCGGGGTAGAAAACAAAACGATTGGCGTTGCAGAAGTGGATCTTAAGCACAGAACAGGAATCTCCTCTACCTAATATGATTGGAGCGCCAAGCAACATCTGTAAAAAGCCCTGAGAAGGAGCTGTTACTACAATGGAGACCATACTTTCCTTAAGGGAATACGTGCTCCCTGAAGCTGCAGTCCACAGCATGGCTTTCCACAAGAAGAGAAATAGGAATAGATGCCTTTGTGTGTTCATTGAGCCGGGTATCTTAAAGAATGAGCGGTTGGGGTTGATTTATTGCAACCTTTCTCTTCCAAATGGCGGATTTGAATGTAAAACCTGTTCTCATTGTGGAATGTCACCTCCTATAATCTCGCAAGAGCTCATTGCGAATGTCTGCTCTAGGTTCCAAATCAAAGGGACATATTTACAAGAAACTGGCACATCAGTGCTGATGCGCCAATTTTGTTGCATCGCCCCCTGCACTACCTAATGACACCGTTTATAATACGGTGCACCATGGCGGTCGTTAGGACAAAAGTGTCAGAATTATTTACGCTATTGTCGCACTTTGTTGCACTAGCATCAAAAATGTTGATGCTAGTGCAGCAAAGTGCAAGGAAGCCCTTAGGTTTCTATGGGTGCATCATTTTAGCGCCTGCTTTAAGCAAGTGTTATAAATAATGCAAAAAATGGCGCAGTGAAATTTTGTAGATTTCACTGCACCATTTTTGCGAGCCTCCTAGTGCCGGAACTCTCACCTTGCAAACATTATGCCTGGTGCAGGCATAATGTGGCGCAAAGAGGTGCAAAGTGGCACGATGCGAGCATTGTGCCACTTTGTAAACACAGTGCAGCAAACAAGTCTTCCTAATGCCACATTAGTGTAAAAAATGAGGCTAATGTGACGCAAGATGGCGCTAAGGGCATGTAAATATGCCCCTTAGCCTTTTTGGCACAGGAAAGAGCAATATGATGCTCAGAAAAATAAATATGAGACGAATCAGAGGTCAGGAGCAGAGGAAAAGAGATAATGTAGTGAAGAAGTGAGTGGAAGAGAGAGATACTAGAACTCAAAAGGAGGAAGAATAGGGAAGTCATAGAGGAGTTAAATGGATGGAAGGGAGAAGATAACAAGATAAGCAAAACAATGGATGGAGAGACGGATCAACTGATGAAAAAGAAGGTGATGGAAAGAACGTCTTGGTGTGTACATTATCTGAAAAAAAGGAGACAAGTATTTGAAATGAACACATGCGTTTTTCATGCACCTGCTTACAATGACAAACAAATGGCAAAATAATAGTGTTTCGTTGCACTGAAATGGGCACATTAATTCACTCGCACTTTCTCAGTCTGTGCTCAAAGACAATAATGGACTCATCCAAAATAAGATTTGCTGGTCTGAAATATATATGATGATTCTCCTGTCTCTTTCAAAGGGTCTCCTGTGTCCTTCTTTGCATAGAAACAGATACAAAATGAAGTAATGGCAGTAACAGCCTGGCACTTAAATAATTCTGCACAGAGTAGAAGGCTTGAAGGATTTTACACCGTGCACTGTACAGGCCAGAAACACGCACAGTCTTGAATGTCAGGAAAATGGTTTATGTCCATGAAGGCATTTTCCTATTAGTGTCCCTCCAAGTAGCATGGTGCCTTTCAAAAGAGGCATCAATATTTTATGCACATGTCTATTTGTTCAATGAATTGCGCTCTGTTGCATTGCTCGCCTGCTCAATGTAATAGCAGATAGTTGTTTACACTCCACTGTTGTCACATTTACCCACTGTGTTTAAGGTTTGGTATTTGTGTTCCTGTTTTAACACAAACTAATTTCTCCTCTAGTTTCAACTATTATAATTTGGACCATTTATTATCACTAATCAGGACAATCCTGTAATTTATTATCTGAATTTCCCTTCGCTTGGTGAGTTCATCCTGTCTTGCAGCAGTCATGCTTCACAGACGGTTCCGATTCGTATAATTCTTTACTTTAATATACACTCACTTTCAAGGTGCAGGGTCAACTGCAATGCAAAGTTTAAGACATTTGCAAATCCCAATTTTTCCAAGGCATCCTTAATTTCTGACACATTGGGAAGATTTTTCTACTAGCGAATGCTCCAGGGAAGATGCTTCTTCTGTCCATACACCCTTGCAGATTAACAATTTATTCCAGAAACACCCCCATAAACCCAAAGCCCTAGAAAGGAGGCATACTGTCACATTTCAAAACAGGATTCACTGGCAGTGGTGTTCCTCTGTCCTAGCATCATGAGAGAAGACATGTTTTGATTTTCACACCCAGTATTTGGAGGGTGGGATCCTCTCGCTCTACCTGGCCTTTATTATCACCGCCATAATTTCAATAAAAGAGCCAGATCCAAGAGGGAGTTGGAAGTGTGCATGGTCACCCCCTTTTTTGCTGAATTTTATTGCTGGTTTTTAGGGTCCAACCACTAACCATGTAAAAAATGGTCTAACCCCTAATTGGCATCTTTAACGCTCCTATGAGGCCATAGTATATAGTGCAGAAACAGCAACTATAGCATGACTTTTTAATCCTCACTTGTGGACTGCAGAACATGCTGTAATATCCACAAGTATAACAAGATAACATATCTTCAGGCATGCCATTGTAGCATGACTGCTGCAGTGTAAAACCTGCAGTGCAACCTGTTCAAATAACTATTTTTAACAAGTAAAATCTGAATTTTACATTAGTAAGCCACCCTTACTTAATCCTTCTAGCCCACAAGGTACGACGTATGGCATTTAAAAGTAGGACATGTAGGAAATTAAAGTTACCATGTCCATATATTGACCAGTCCCTAAAAGTTATTTTCACTGCTGCAAGCCTTACTGTCTCTATGATCAAAATGTGAGTCTAAATTAAAATATTATTACTTCATCTCAGGAATGGGACCAGCTAGAAAAATAATTAAACCACTTTTTTAATATTTATTAAAAATCCCATTCAATGACAAAGTCAGATTGTTAATAAATATTAAGGAACAGTACCTTTCAGAAAGCTACCCCTTACCTGCCTTAGCTGTGAGGAGGATAATTAGTCTTAGCCTCTGCCAACTCCCAGCCTGTGCTCAGAATGGAAAGAGGTTTGAAAGAGGTGTGAAATTACTTACAGGAGCCACAATAGGCTGATCTGAATGTGTATAGATGACTCTTCTAAGCTCAATAGAATATGTATGGTTCAAGTTGTGGGCTATCTGTTGACACCACAGTGCCAAATGCTGCCTGACTGGTATGGTGAGCCATATGTAACACCTTGGTGTACTTGAAAGGGAGAGAACAGGATGCCAGGACAATTCTTGTGGATCTCCTCAAGTTTAGTTTGGTCCAAGACCTTTACCAACATGGGTTCACTCTGACATGTTGCATTTTGAGCCTGTTTGCAGTAAAACAAACAGGAAGTAAGGCAAAAGTGGGCAGGTCAGGTAACTTTTACTCCATTGGTCCGAACGTTTTACTCCATACGGTTCTCTCAGGTAGTCCCCCACATTGAGGCTAGTGAAACCCTACAAAGCTGGACCAACACCCAGATTTCCTCAGAACTCTCCTAGACTTGCAAAAGGATTCCAGACACACTGAACCTGCTGCAATTGGCATCTGTGACATGTGAGAAGGAGTGCATAATAGCGAGAGAGAAGTGTGATAGTATGAGAGAGAGAGGGGCAAGTAGGAGGGACACCCAGAGTTTGGGTAGGGGGTGCAAGAGGTGGACTTTTGTATGGCATGAGGTGGTACAGGAAGGTAGCATGTTTGAGCAGCTGTAGAGAATGTTTCAGTGACACAGTACCAGTACTACCTATTGGTGCAGGTACACTGAAACAGGCAAGGCACTACCTCTGTTCCAGGGGTACAGACAACATGTGACAGCAGCATTAACCCCTGTGACAGCATTAACAGTACTTGCAACAGCTGCCCAGATGCCACCCGAGCAGGTGTGCAGGGAGTCAGGTGGCATCCCTTAGGACAGGCATGCAGGCATGCTATCCATTTCATAACAACTTAAGGGTTGTGTCGCACACATTATTTCTGGCAATGCTTCGTTTTTTTTTTTATAACACATCCCTGTGAATTGTTGTTGCTGCTGATACTTAAAAAACCCTCATCTCCAAGCAGAGGATGAAACATCTCTTTAACTAATATTACAGAACAAATAATGAAATATTTTGTATAAATGTACCCAGTTATGCAGCAAGTGGTAGATTTATCATCTGCTGGCATCAGGATAATACAGCTTATTACAGTTTCTACAGTTTCTACAGTCACGTTTAGCTTGTGGCCTGCTGATGTCCAGGGCAGCTGGCACAGAGCTCCCAGCACATCCACAGATTAGTTGTGTTCTTTTCATTTCTGTGAGCGCCCTTACACATCCTTTCCTTCAGCCCCACCCCACAGTTCCACAGTTGATAGAATCACATGAGGTGGGTGCAAGTAAAATCCATGCTGCCTTGCCTCACTCCATGCATTCTTCTGTCTGGCCAATCTGTGTGTTGTAGTTTAGCAGCGATTAGATTAAGCATTAGCAGAAGACATCTGTATTTAGTAACTATTGTGAACATTTTGCGGAATCCATTTTGTATTCATGGCAGCCATTTTCTCTGCCACATTCTGCCATGTGCTCACCATGTGCTCTGTCCTACCTTTCTATTAACTACTCTTGAAATCTGCCTAGTGACAAGTTATATTTAGCATCTCCCACTTTCGCACATGCTCAGTAAGGTCTGCAGCTGTTAGTCCTTGAAAACTGTTAGCTCCTCCTACCTGTCGACTGTGCATTTTCCACATGACCTTACATGTATACAAGTCTTGCTTCTATAATTGTACCACCTCCTTTTAGCCCCTGCGTGGGTATAAAAGGACCATGCTCTCTCAGTTCAGTGTGCTACTTCAAGCATTACCTAAGGGTGCTGTTTGAACTGTGGTACCACCTCATGAGGTTAATAAACTTTGACTTTTATTTCAGTTCCTGTGCCAACTTTTTCCTACATGGTCTAAGGACTTTGTGCAGAGAAAGGTGAACCCCTTGCACTAGTAGGCCTTGCTGAGGCTTACTTCAACAAATTGGCGCCCGAACAGGGACTCATCAGTGACTCGGATGCCCAGCGGATTGGTCGCGACGAAGGATCGGGATCTCTCGCTGCGGACGATCAATGCCTGAGGAGACACGAGTCTTGGCATCCACAGCGTTTTTCCCTTCTTTCTGATTTGACCATCCAGGTGGCACCGGTCCTCGACTGAGATCCTTTTTGTTCATTCGGCATGCAGTGACCATTTGGTCGATTTTAGAACTTGGCAGTTGGAACCTGGACACCCTGTGATTGGTAAGAGCCATTTTACGGCACTTGCTGTGGGTTTTGATGCCTTTGTTTGGTAATGTAGTTTAGCACTACTTACTGTGGCTCTCGTGTTTTGGGTGACTAGTCAATTTGTATCCTTTGAATTGATATATAAATTGCAATTTATATAGGCAGGTAATGAGGAGAATTTTCTCCAATTTAATTTTGATTTGAACGGCACCTTAAGTGCTACTTTGATTATAATATTGCATATTTTGCACTATTTTTGACATGCCTGTTTTTAGCGCACTTCGTAGGATGTGTTGCTTTTGTAATGGTACCAATTTGAGACTGGAAGAATTGCAACCGGCACCCCCAGAGGGGATGCCAAATAGAGATATGTATGTTAAACATGGTCTTTCTTCTATAATGTACAGCACATTATGGAATAAATACACTCGTGCGGATCCTGAGTTACGTTGGCCTATGCATGGGTCATTTGATTTGCGAAAGATTGAGTATGTGGAACAATGTATGTGGTAGCGAAAGTCTAGGCAAGATATGTTTGACTGTGTACGAATGTGGGAGAAAGAAGTGCGTGGACGAGTGAAGCGTGAGCAAGCCTTGCTTGAGAAAGAGCAGCGGAAGAATGTATATGTGAAAGCATTGGAAATGAGAAAGAAAGAAATAAATGACTTAAAGGAGCTAGAAGAGAAAGAACGTAAATTACAGGTAACTGGCCAATACACCGTTAGGCAACCTCTCTATCCTATCCTTAATAAACCACATGATGATTTATTGTTACTAGATCGCCCTCAACCTCCGTATGTCGTCCCTTCTGCCCCTCATGAATTAGCTAAGGTCTCCAGTTCGGAGCAACAGAAGATGCGAGACAGTCGCTCTATGTTGCCTGCTGACTGTGCGTCTGAGCTTAGATCTATTGCTCGTAAAACAATTTGTAGCGTTGTCTCTGCTTCTGAACTTTTAGACAACATGAAAGGGTGGACGGAAAAAGAGCAGCTATATTTTATTGAGGCATTTGGCTCAGAAGTTATTGAACTATATCGGAAATATTCTGATGAGTTAGAGCCCGATGATGTAGCAGCTGATCATAAGCAAATGCGTGATGGTCTTTTTGTTTTCTCCCAGGTGGCTGATGCAATCAGGCGTTTGGTGAAATTATGTGTTACGGCAGTCCGCTTGCAAGAGGAGAAAAGGGCTGTGGACATAGTTGCACGGACATCTCAGACCGGTGGGGTGCAAGCTTCCATCTTCGGAACAGATAAGACTATGATAGTTCTAGCGAAACCAATGCGGGAGGCCGCGCCTTTGTATGTTCCTCCTAAAGGATTGGGTACAAGTGATGATAAAACTTCTGTTGATGCTAAGGGTCATTTTATTTATAATTGGGTGTATACTCCTTGGAATAGGGCAGATGTAATGGCACTTAAAACAGCATTACCTGACCCGCGGAATAATCCAGCCGCCTTTTATGAGGAAGTTGAGGGAGCAATTAGTTCTTGTACTATGACTTTGGCTGACATTGATTTATTTTTCGGATTAATATTACCGCCAGATATGTGGAGAACTGTTCGTAAAATTGATGATCGTGCAGTTTTTGGGGCATTATGGAAAGAATTAGAACAGATGGACGGGGATAGGGAACCTGCGAAAAAGCCATATCAGTTGATTCTAGATCTTCCTGCAGCCATATTAGTTAAGTTAAAAACGATTATTCCCCCTAAAAAGATAGATTGGACTGTTTTAGCGTCTTGTAAGCAAAAGGCAGATGAATCGGTCTCTGATTTCTTTACACGCTTTGAAGAAGCATTTCATGATTTTAGCGGTCAGTTATTGTCAGATGATACGGGCAGACATTTGTTTGTCGATAAATATGTTGCAAATCTGTTACCAGGAATAGCTAGTCGTCTAAAAGCTAGTGAAAGTTCATGGACTACCTCTACTCCGGTTTCTCTTTTGACTATGGCTCAGTATTATGAACGTCAGGAATTAGAAGCAAAAGGAAGCGAGGACAAAAAGATTAAAGAATTAAAGACGAAGGTTATGTTGGCTCAAGCTTATGGTCCGCCTTTTAGAGGTAGTGATAGAGGTGGACTTGGATCTTATGGTTCTTCTTACACTCGTTCGAATTTGTCTGTTGATCAGTGTGCGTATTGTAAGAAATTTGGGCATTGGGCTGGCGCAGTCCAGCACTACGTGTTCAGCAGTGTTCACGTGGTCGGGGACAAATGAAAAATCGCTCAGGATATTCAGGACAAAGAAGAAGCACGAATGATCATGCTAGGGTTGATTCTAATGTACGAGGGCAGGATGGGTTTAACACTTTTGATAGACGGAACCAATACCAGATGTCTAACTATGTGCAGCCTGATTTCCAAGATTCTACTTATGCATAGGATTGCCTAGGATGGGGTAAGGAATCAGTTGAAGTTCCAGTAGATCAAAGGGGTCCCTATGTTACAGCACATGTTTTGGGTTCTACTGATCAGTTTCTGGTTGATACAGGAGCTACTCGTAGCGCCTTGTCTAAACAATTGATTCCAAGGGCTCCCCTGTCTGGCTTAACCATTACATCGATAGGTTTCGATGGAACACCTTCCCCTAGCCCATTGTCACAACCACTTGCATTCCATGTTGATAAATTTACTGCTCCATGTCCATTTTTGCTTTCGCCAAATACACCAGACAATATTGTGGGTCTTGATATGCTCAAGTATTTCAGGGCTACAATACGATGCTGTCCTGGAGGGGTGCGTGTTATTTTAAATGATAATCATCCTGTGATGGAAAGAGTTTGTCTTGTTGAAGAGGATATTGCATTAGCTTCACTCCCTAGTACTTTGTGGGCTACTTCAGATACTGATGTGGGACAAATGATTATTCCACCGGTACATATTAGTGTCAAGGAGGGAGCTGTATTGCCACGTTTGCCTCAATACAAAATTTCACAGGAGGGCGAAGAAGCATTTCACCCGAATTGTGCATGATCTTATTGCAGTTGGAGTTGTTGAGGAAGTTCTGTATAATGTTTGTAACAGTCCGATTCTTCCTATTCTGAAAAAGGATACTGATACTAGGATTTACCGATTCATTATTGATTTACGAGAAGTCAATAAGATTGTGATACCACAATATCCTGTGGTATCTGACATCACGACACTTCTTACTTTGGTTCCCCCGACAGCAACTACGTTCTCTGTGATAGACTAAAAGAATGCTTTCTTTTCGATCCCTATTCATCCTGACAGCCGATATTTGTTTGGTTTTACTTTGAATAAACGATCATATAGATTTTGCAGAGTTCCTCAAGGCTATACGGAGAGTCCAAGTATTTATAGTCAAGCGTTAAAACGACAACTTGATTCTTTTGTTTTGCCTGAAGGTGTGGCTCTCATACAATATGTCGATGATATTTTGTTGGCGGCTGATACCCCTGAGCAATGTGAAAAGTGCACTTTGTCCTTACTTTCTTTTCTTGCTTCACACCATCATAAAGTGTCACGAAAGAAATTGCAATATTGTAGACCAAAGGTAACCTATTTAGGTCACCTTTTGTCTAAGGAGGGCCGTGCACTTACATCAGATCGTATTCAAGCAATTTTAGACACACCAGTACCCTCTACCCAGAAAGATGTTCGGGCATTCCTTGGTCTTACTTCTTTTTGTAGGCAATGGATACTAGGGTTTTCACACATTGTCAAACCTTTGCTAGCACTTTTGACTAAAGATACTCCAATGCCCCTCCCATGGACAGATGAATGTGAGACTGCTTTCAGGCAGCTGCGACAAGCCCTTTGTTCCGCACCAGTGTTAGGTACTGCAGATGACATGAAGACTTTTGAACTTTACGTACATGAGAAAGATGGATGTGCATTGTCAGTTTTAGTACAGACACATGGCGATAAGCAGTGTCCCTGTGCATATTTTTCAGCAGTACTTGATCCTGTCGCTCGCGCGTTGCCTGGGTGTTTTCGTTCAGTTGCCGCAACAGCTGTGTCAATACGTCAGAGTAAAGGGATAGTTTTGTCACATAAGATGTTGGTGTTAGTACCCCATGCGGTTGATGCTCTTTTAAATCAAACAAAGACACAACATTTAACTAGCGCCCGTATAACAGGATATGATTTGACATAGCTGGCTCCTCACATTACACTGAAGAGATGTGCAACACTAAATCCAGCCACTTTGGTGCCATATCCGGTTACTCAGCCTCAGTCACAAGAAACACATGATTGTATATTTCTTACCGAAGAACAGACAAAGGGTCGTATTGATTTACAAGATACGCCACTTCCAGATATAGACGGGGAATTGTGGGTTGATGGGTCTTGTTTGAAGTTGCCAGATGGTACGACCTCAGCTGCATATGCAATCACCACAATACACACGGTAGTGGAGACAGCTCGTATACCACAGAAGTCAGCTCAAGCAGCTGAACTAATAGCTTTGACTCGAGCATGTGAGCTTAGTACTGACTTGTGTGTGAACATTTATACAGACAGCCGCTATGCTTTTGGAGTGGCTCATGATTTTGGTTTGCTTTGGAAGGAGAGAGGCTTTCTCACATCCCACGGGATGCAGATAATGCACGGAGAATTAGTGCATAACCTCTTGACTGCATTGACATATCCAAAGAAACTAGCTATTGTGAAATGTAGTGCACATAAGAAAGTGATCAATAAGATAGGGCAAGGTAATGCTCTTGCAGACCACGTAGCACGTGAGACTGCGATGCAGCAAAGTACTACTTCTATGTATGTAGTGAAGTCACAAGCTGAACGTTGGCATAATGATAGACAAGACGTATTAGATATACAGAAATCTGCTTCTGTGAAAGAGCGTGAGCAATGGTCTGAAGATGGAGAATTGGATGATGAGGGCTGTTGGAGGAATAAGCAGATGGATAAAAGGAAATTGCCTATAGCTTTTGTACAACCTATGGTTCAGATGGCACATGGGCTGGCACATGTTGGAGCTTCAACAATAATGAAGTTGCTTACGCAAGTTTGGGAGCATCCAGAAATTTCCAGTTCAGCTAAGAGAGTAGTACAGTCTTGTTTGATCTGTTTACAATACAATCCTGGAAAAGGGACACGAACTCCTGCGGGAGGGTTTGCTACACCAACTGCACCTTTTGAAGTTCTACAAATGGATTATATTCAGCTTGAACGCTGCAACAATTTAAAGTATGTCTTGGTGGTGGCTTGTGCCTTCAGTAAATGGATAGAGGCGTACCCCACAAAGGATAATACTGCCATTACCCCAGCGAAGGTGCTTTTGAAATAATTTTTCCCTAGGTTTGGTGTTTGCACACCTTTATGGAGTGATAACGGACCTCATTTTGTTGGGGAAGTTATTAAGTATGTCCTGAAAGGATTAGGGATCAAACAGAAGTTCCATGCGGTTTTCAACCCACAATCAGCACGGTTGGTGGAAAGGTATAATGCTACTTTAAAGCTGACGTTAGCAAAGATACAGGCTTCCACATCCTTAACTTGGCCGGATGCATTACCGTTGGCATTATTGTCTATTAGGTCAGTGCCACACTCTCGACTCGGCCTTAGCCCATACGAAATAGTATTCGGAAGGCCAATGAATATTTGGGGAGTTCCTAAGCCAAAATCTGTATATGATGTACCTTGTGTCCTGATGAATGATTATTTGGCACAGTTAACCGACAATTTGGTTTCTATTCATCAACAGGTTCGAGAAGCACTTCCTGACAGATCTACAGGTGAAGGCCATGAACTCCGACCTGGTGACCAGGTGATGATTACGTCCTTTGAAAGATCAAGCAGCTTGGAACCAAGGTGGCGAGGCCCAGCACAGGTGCTCCTTGCGACAAGGACAGCAGTTCGAGTGACGAACTGAAAGAAATGGGTCCATAGTACTCACTGCAAGAGAGTGCTACCTACCTTGGTGGAACCTGCTGTGCTGACCGATCATCGAGAGATTTTGACTACGGAGAAAGGCCGTGCTATATCACCTGACGAATCTGCAGAGGTCTTCCCGGACCATACGACTTCTGGAGTGTCGCGATATAATTTGAGACCGAGGAAAGAATCTGAAAATATTTTGAAACAAACTGGTTGAGCTACCGCCCTGGGTTAGTGAAACGGAGAGCCAATGTGGCAAGGGGGGGGGATCAGCCATGCATTAGAGTAGAGACACCCGTCTTGGCCCGTGGTGAAGAAATCAGTGGCTGCCCAGGGATAAGAGCTCCAACGATTGTTTTTAATCCATTTCTGAAAGGGTCGATTATCACTGTTGCTAAAATGAATAACAAACTGATCATTAGTACTATGGGGTTTGTTGTTGTTTTGGTGGTTACAGCAACAATCACCTGGTTTGTTGAAAAGAAGGCTCCTGCTTGTGAGTTTTTTGTTGCCACTACTCCAGTACCAGAGGATCACTATTACTTTACGCTTCCCTATCAGGAGCAGAAGCACCGTCAATCGTACTTCAATAATACTTTCATTCAGATGTTGCATCATACTCATAATGCTACAAATACTACCAACTGTTAGGTATGTGGAATGATACCTGCGCATCAAAAGAAAGGAGGAACACCTTTCATTCCTCTTCCTTTTTCACACAATGGTTCTTGTCAAGCTTGGTACACGCTTTTGTTTGCATCTGGAAAACGTACAGAGGGCGGACTTCTTTTTTGCCTTAATAAAGTATGCTACCAAGACAAAGATGGATATCCCCAAGCCAAAGGAACTAAATGGGAATGGGAAGAGTATCAACCGGACAATGTTTCAATACCATATGTCTTCACAAATATAAGAGACTCTGACAAGAAAGAACAATTTGTGATTTCTGTTACAAAAACTAAAGCAGATTTATGTATACGTAGCATTGGGCGAATTCCAGTAGGGATAATCGATTATACCTTGATTTTAACTATTGAGGGTGTAAATAATAGTAGTTTTACAGCTTCACATAATACATATTTTGTTTGTGGTAACTATGGATATTACCAACTACCTGTTGGGTGGTCAGGTGTGTGTTATGTATCTTTTCTATTACCCCCTGTGTTTTTGGCCCCTGCATCATATCACCGAGATTTAAAACTGTTCAATGACATCATTAACAATATATATAAAAGGGAAATAAGTACAAATGAGGTAGACCAAACGGATACTAGCCTGCAACAATATGTTGATTTTAATTTAGGGTTATTCCCCTTTGTGGGTGCTGCGTTAAACAGTAGGAAAGTGAGACGATTGACTAGGGTTGTGGAAGCTGTTTCCAATCAGGCAGCTCTGGCACTTGGGAATATTACTGAGGAGCTCCAAATTGCGAGGATTGTAGCGCTCCAAAATCATATGGTACTAGATGTGATATTAGCAGACCGAGGTGGTGCATGTCGCGTCATCGGTAGTAGTTGCTGTGTTTTCATTCCCGATCACTCACCTTCAGTATATGATGCAATATCTAAATTGCATAAAACTGCTGCAGAAATCCACACAGGGACTGGTACTTGGACTTTTTCTGGATGGTTTTGGGCTCTTGTTTCCGCCTGGGGCTGGAAACTACTGACTATCCTGTGTGTAATGATTACAATATTTTTCACATGCTGTATCTGTATTCAGTGTGGTCCAATGTTCTGCTCCATGTGTATTACTGCTTGTATGCCTACCAAAAGAAATATTACAGAAATGAAAGCACAACATATGTTAGATAAGGAAATAGCTGAAATGATGAGCATAAATATACAAGATGAATATTTAGATTATCCCAGAAAGACGAATGTCTTCAGCTAATGCTGAAAGGGTTGTCTGTTGTAGTTTAGCAGCGATTAGATTAAGCATTAGCAGAAGACATCTGTATTTAGTGACTATTGTGAACATTTTGCGGAATCCATTTTGTATTCATGGCAGCCATTTTCTCTGCCACATGCTGCCATGTGCTCACCATGTGCTCTGTCCTACCTTTCTGTTAACTACTCTTGAAATCTGCCTAGTGACAAGTTATATTTAGCATCTACCACTTTCGCACATGCTCAGTAAGGTCTGCAGCTGTTAGTCCTTGAAAACTGTTAGCTCCTCCTACCTGTCGACTGTGCATTTTCCACATGACCTTACATGTATACAAGTCTTGCTTCTATAATTGTACCACCTCCTTTTAGCCCCTGCGTGGGTATAAAAGGACCATGCTCTCTCATTTCAGTGTGCTACTTCAAGCATTACCTAAGGGTGCTGTTTGAACTGTGGTACCACCTCATGAGGTTAATAAACTTTGTCTTTTATTTCAGTTCCTGTGCCAACTTCTTCCTACATGGTCTAAGGACTTTGTGCAGAGAAAGGTGAACCCCTTGCACTAGTGAGCCTTGCTGAGGCTTACTTCAACATGTGTGGCAGCAGCGCAGGGTTAATTACCCTCTCCCCTTCTACACAGGAGGGCAGAACACCTGAGACCTCCACACTCGTCACAGAGGGCAAAGGTTAACGCCGCAACTGAAGCATAGCTGCTGCCACAACTAGGCCTAGACTGCGCAATATTGTGTCAGAAGAGGCTTCCTCAGTTTGTTATTACCAGACACCGTGCCAGAGAGTATTTACCCAGACCACAGTTTCTTGTACTTAAGAACACAGGAAATGAGCCATGATTACCGCTCCCATAATGCACGTGGCTCCTAAATGGCAGAAAATCATACAATGACCCTATCAGAATGACACAGCATGTCATGGCCTTTCAGATAAAATCTTTCCTATGATTAGCTCACACAGTAGTTTCCTTTGCAGACTTGTACTTAGAACCCTTTAATAACAAGCACCGGGGGGGTAAAAAAAGGCAAACACTTAAATTGAGTAATAGTCCAGACACAGCCCAATGCAAGTGGTCCACACCAGTTCCCGGACTGCCCAGTGCCACTCTCACCTGCCCATGGTGCGCTCCTCTGCAGAGGCCTGCTTCGTGCCGCAGCTCCTGGGGTGCTTCTTCCCCATTTTGCGGGAGACAGTGGGAGCAGCTCCTCTTTGTCATCGCGGTAGGCTGGCAGCCAAGCGGCTGCACATATGTGATCATCGTGAGTGTGAGAAAAATCCCTCACCAGCCCGCTGAGTGTGTATCCTGAAAGCCACCGCTACCGGTCCATGCAACACAGCTCAGACTGTTAATGTGCCTGCTGTAGCGTAAACAAAATCTACAGCTCACAAGCACTAGTCCTGGGAAAATAACTCTGATCCTACTGCAGATTTGTGTAGCGCCTAGAAGTTACCAGTTCCAACCCATACTTGACAGCTTAGACTGTTAATGCGCCTATTGGGGAGAAAGAGTGTGCATGCGTAACCTGCATATCACCAAGCGCCAATCCCAGTGCAATAACTCTGTAGTCACCGGACCCAAGGCAGAATCTCATGTATTTTAGCTGGTATTGGTTCCAATCCATCTCTGGTTGTAAATGTGTCTGCTGGGGAGAATGTGTGTGTTGCCTACCCTACCCACAACAGGTCACAAGTACCAAACTTAGATGGACACTAACACTAAGTGGACCAGAGTCACAAGTTCCAATCCAAGCAAGACATCTCAGAATGTTAATGCGCCTGCTGCAAAGACTGTGCATGTAAACTGTAGGTCACAAGTCCCAATCCCAGTTAGACAGATGTGATTTTACTGCTCCTTCTGCAGGACTGCATAAACACCGGTCCAAACCATGTGAAACAGCTCAGGATGGTAGTGCATGTGCTGTAGAGATGCACGCATCTGAGGTCTATAGAGAGCAAGAGACAGTTGTATTGCAGATATTAGCATAGTCTACCTAGCAACTGACGGTTGCTGTGCGCTGATTGGTTTAGATTACATCTGGTTTTGCAAACTTGAATTTAATAGCCATTTTGTGTATGGAAAATACACTGTTAATTTTTATTTTTATTTATAATACTTTTATGCGTCTTTTTGTTTGCAACTCCAACTGTGAGGCAATGAAAATGGTTTGGCTAATGATACTTCAAAGCGCCATGGAGCGCGAAGGGGCAGACAAAAGAAACAAGCAATTAGCATGGTAAACTCCTAACCTGACTTTTCGTGCCACATAAATTGAAAATGAAAATAAAACAGTTTCACATAACTAACTGGACTTTTCTTGCCATATAAATTGAAAAGTAAAAGTTTCAAATAAGCGAACTGACAGCTGCCAACAGTGCAAAGCAGACACACAAATGGAAATAGTTCACTCGTAGTGAAACCTATTGGAAAAAGTGCAATTATCTACGTAACTGGCAAAAGTGCAATTAACTATGTAACTGGGTTGATGTCATGCAAAGCGCTCGACTTCTGCCAAGCGAGATCACGCTGCTAAAAAAGAGGAAAAGTAGTCCACAAACCAGACGGAAAACAGCGAGCCTGGTATGTTTTCAGTACTTGGTCGCTGCGCTCGAGAAGGGCTAACCACCAGAAAAGGCATGATGTATGCATGCCTTCCACTAATGAAAGCAAGCAGATTTTAAAAGGCAAGCCCACGAACCAATGAAATACACTGACGTGACATGGGCGTGGCTTGAAGCCCAAAGAGAGATAACAACACGGAGCTGAGCACTTTGCGCTCACCCGTAAAAAAGCAAGAAGTAATTTTTGTGAAGAATCACTGCTGACTAGTGGAGACTGGACCTGGACTGGACTTTGCTGCTGCTCTCTGCCTGATACTCTGAGGGACTCTAAGTGCTCCCCCTAAAGGTCATAGAGACCTTGAAAGTTCTAAAGCCTGTCAGTCTTGCAGTGGTCATCTCCAAACTCTTTGCATTCTCTACTGTTTTGTTGAATTTGTTTTTTGGGCCTTTGTACTCTGTGCACTTTAACACTGTTAGCCATTGCTAAAGTACTTGTGTTCACTTCCTAAAACATGGTACAATTGGCTTACACCTGATTAGCATATTTAATTTACTCATAAGTCCCTAGTAATATGCTGACCAGAATATTATTATTTCACTAAAATTATATATACAATATACCTATTTATTTGTGATTTCAGTCAGCCCTCCTCATCAATTGCCCTGTTATTGTAAAATTCACATTTTTATTCTGCCCCTGATCCGTTGGATTTTTATTGTGTCATTCATATTTTCGTTCAACCCACTACAGCATACAGCAAGGGAAAATGGTTAGTCCACTTCAGCATTGGTTAACTTCCCGGTGGGTGATGGCATTCTTACCTTTCACAAAGGACATATCCAAACACAACGTTTTTCCTTAAAGTGCCAGGGACTACTTTTCAATGTGTGCTACTTCAGACAAAAATATGTTTGCTTTTAGCCAATGTATTTGTTTATATTTATACTGTTCCCCAGCAATAATGATTTTCAAAAACTATATCTTAACAAAACAAGCATTAACTGGCAACCAATGCTAGCTTTGGCTTTGCCAGTTCCTATGTTTTGATAAAGGACACCTTGAGCATGTTATTGGACGCATGGAAGCTTGGGCATCTAAAGTCTGCAGGAGATTAATTCAGGCAGCATACCCCCTTGTGAAATCCGGCTTGAAAGGGTTGGCCTGAGGGCTCTGTCTTTAAACTCCAATAATACAAAATGAAAGTAGTAAGCATTTGCTGAAGTCCACAAAGTTGTCACTACATGCAGAACCCACATGGCAGGAACTACCACTACAAGAAAATGGGGAAGACACTTCACGGGGCTCCATAGGGTCAATCTGGCAGGAAGTGGGACAGAGAACATTGTACAGTATATCATCCTTTAAAGTTCCAGACCAGAGGAAAACAATTATCCAGGGAAGAGAGAATTCATCTACTACACCACATTTATGACAGGAATCAAGGTACTTCAGCTGTACTTCATTCTACACAGCAGCAGTGATTTGAAAAGGCCCAGTAACAGGGCCTAATCAAAGCAAATGCCATGTAGAGGCATCTAGAAATACGGAAGGGGCCCCATATTCATTCAGACACATAGGGGGTCATTACAACATTGGCGGGCAGCTACCGCCGCCCGCCAAGCTGTAACCGCCATGCGGCCGCACTCCTGCAATGCCCATTACAACATCCCTGCTGGGCCGGCGGGCGCAAACCTAGTTTACGCCCGCCGGCCCAGCGGGGATGCGGCCGCAACATAGGAGCTGGCTCCTAATGGAGCCGGCGGTGTTGCGGCCGTGTGACGGGTGCAGTTGCACCCGTCGCGCTTTTCACTGTCTGCTATGCAGACAGTGAAAAGCTGCACGGGAAACCGCAGGCCCCGGCGGTGCGACCGCGGCGGTACCGCCGCGGTCATAATATGGGTCTTCGTACCGCCAGCCTGTTGGCGGTACAGACGCCACTTCAGCCCTGGCGGTCTCTGACCGCCAGGGTCGTAATGACCCACTTAGTGTTTGTCAATCAAAATATATTTTCCCAACTGTACCCCTAATTTCTTTAACATTCTTAGCTGCCCTTATAGCGCTTTAAATCCCCAACTCAAAGGAAGCAATATATCATTGTTAGAGCAAACCTGAACGAGTATCCTTATTGATTTAGAGGATCTTGATTGAATTCCAGTATCAGTCCTGTACAATGATCCAATTAGTTAAAAAGGAAAGGAAGTACCAAGGCTTCCTCCAAGGCCAGTCACTCTGAAAACAAACCAAGTATTTATCTACTTCTACTTTTGGCACAGTGCACTTAAAGCGAGGAACCCTCTTTGAGTCATGTTACTCATGTTTTTTGGAAGCAAAAGGGGAAAAGGCCAACAAAATGAGAAAAGCACTGAAAAAGCACAACAGCAAATTAAGTCAATTTTGCATCGAAAAATATTAGTCTTGCTAACCCTTCAAAAAATATTATATTGTCGCATATGTTCTTAATATTCTTAGACTACTGGATCTGGGCGGCAGAATCACTCGCACTGAGGGACTGTATCTGAACCCACTACAGGGGACACCTGTCGGCCTAATCCGGGTTTTGTTCCGGCTAACTAGCAGTGCCTCGTCTCCACCCAAGAGCAGGGATGATTGGTTAACCGAGCGAATGACACAATTGACTCCTCAGGGAAATCGTGGTCACTCAGGCCACATCCATTTCTCTCAGTTACATTAGTCTCACGTATACAAGGACAATCAGAGGCAGAGTATAGTTCAATAAGGTTTTATTGAAGTATCTGCATCTTAGATAATAAAGCATGTATTGCAATAACTAGGACGATGAAGCATGAGAGGATTAAAATTGTGACAAGGAGAGTGAAACATAAAAATAACGCTATCATATTGTCAATACGATCGTTAAGAATAGAACCTACCTAGGCTATGTTAGAGCACAGCATGTTCAGCTCTAATTCTGCCCTTCAGGTTACCCTAGGAAGACATCATCCCTCATACCTGAGCAAGAAGCCTGTAGTCTACATAAGCAGCTGCAGGGAAGCACTCAGCAATCAGCATACAGTCGTGGTCATCTGGCTGGAATCTCCGTCTAACGTGCATGGGTCAAAGTAGTGTTTTTATAATAAAACAGCTGATGTTCCAAGAAAGGATCCCCTAATAAGAGTGTTTATGTTTCCGTGAACATTAGAGACAAAGCGTACCACTTTTGCTGGCAACCTATCTTACTGCAGCCTTGAAAAAAAGCACAGAGAGAAAAACAAACGCAGTGCTGGCCTAGGCAAAGAACAGCTAGATAGAGAAAATAAAACAAGGCCGCAAATGTGGCTATTGTTAAAATAATAAAACAAAGCTGAATAAAATATGTCTAGGTAAAAGTGCACAGCGGCAGGCCTAGTTTGCTAAAATAACATGTATGAAGCTATAACTAAAATGGCTACACAACAATATCCTGACGTGAATTTCCAGTTAAGTACTGGAGGGCTCATAGAGATAACCGACCTGTATGATATAAAAAGCTTTGAAGACCAATATAATAGCTGTAGGTTTAAAAACATATAAAAATTCAAACATTAACTGTCTGTTGTCAAGGATTTGCTAGTTCGTTTATAGTAGCAAACAATTACCATTTTGGAGGATTTCCACTTTTCCAGAAAAAGGTTCCACGTCTGCTAGGGAATGGGAAAAATGGGAAGAAATACAGGTGTGGAAGCTAAATCAAATCTTGTCACGAGAAGGTATAATAACATTTTTTAATATCCAACAAAAATATTTAAATTGTGTTTCAGGAAAGATTCTTTACTTTTTCAATTAAGGATCTTCTTTCTAGAAGTCTAAGATCAAAGAACGGTTGGTCTATACTGAAGTTTTACATTGCCTGCTAAGGGTTTATCTAGAGAAGACAAACTCAATTGCAAGGTGAGACCAAAGTGTGAGAGCAAAGTGAGACGGATAGTAGGGGTTTGTATTCTCAGATAAAGACTAGGTTAAAATTAATCAAGCCACCCATAAACACCATTTCTCTAACCTCCGTTGTGTATAATAATATTCTGTGCATGTTCATAACTTACTGCGGACAGTATTAGTAAATTTGCTCCAATAAAATGAGGAATTGGAGGCATTTGATTTGGGAATTGTTGGAAATGAAATTTTTGCAGGGTTATCTCCAAACATCTTGCCTGCTGCCTCCTGTTTTTGAATTTGTGCTGCACATCGTTTTTGCTGGCTTTAGGACTCTGTACACTTTACCACTGCTGACCAGGGCTAAAGTGCAATTACTCTCTGTCTAAACTGTATTGGTGATTGGTTTATCCATAATTGCATACTTGATTTACTAGTATGGCCCTTGCATAGTGCACCATGTGTGCCCTGGGCCTGTAAATCAAATGCTACTAGTGGGCCTGCAGCACTATCAACCACATGACTAGCCCTGCAAACATGTTTCTGGCCTTCGATTGCAGTGTCTGTGTGTTCAGTTTTAAACTGAACAGTTTTAAACTGCCATTTCGACCTGGCAAGTGCACCCACTTCACAGGCCCAAATCGCCCCTTTTACTACATGTAAGTCAACCCTAAGGCAGGTCCAAGGAATCCCAATGAGTGGGGTGCAGTGTATTTAAAAGATAGGACATGTACTGGTGTGTTTAATATGTCCTGGTGGTGAAATACTGCTAAATTAGTTTTTCACTATTGCAAGGACTATCTCTCCCATAGGGTAACATGGGATTGCCTTGAAATATCTTTTAAGAGTAATTTCCCATTGGGGGCAGATAGGGATGTGGAGTTTGGGGTCTCTGAACTCACAATTTAGAAATAAACCTTTGGGTGAAGTTGGTTAAGTTAAGCAAGAAAATGCCAACTTTCTAAAAGTTGCCTAACTGTCATCCTGACCCAGACATGTATTCCACAGTCAAGCAGAGGCTGTTTGTGAACTAACTCTAGACTGTCACACAAAGGGAGCTGAGGTGTCCCCTGCATATCCTGATGGGTCTTCCTGAGCTAGAATGGTGATGGGGGGAGGAGCTGACACTTGCACCTGAAGAGGGCTATGCCTGTCCTTACACAAAGTAGTATCCAACCCCCTGAATTGTGTCTGGGGCCAGGGAAGGAAAGGTAGGCATTTGTGAACTACAAAGACGTCTCTTTGGAGTTTGCCTACTCCAAAGACAGAAATGGGTATAAGTACTGGACCTCTGACCCACAAAGTGAGAACACATCTGGATTGAGGAAATGTTGCCTGGAAGAAGAGCTGGATGCTGTAGGAGGGACTGCCACTCAGCCTGTTCCTTTGCTGTGCTGGCCTGGTACTTGATGCTTCTGTCCTGGGAGTGAAAGGACTGGACTTTGCTTTCTACATCCTGCTTCCAAAGGTTCTTCAAGGGCTTGAACTGAGTTTGCCTCCTATTAAGAAGTCTTAGGGATATCAAAGACTTCATCTGCCAGCACCTGGGCTCTCTAGCTGAGAGTCCTGTCTTGCCAAGTGGTGCCAAATCCAGTTCCTGGGCCCTTGGGAGAGAGTTCTGGTGTAACAAAGAATAAACAAGCACATCGACTCCAGAGTGACTTCAGAACCAGCACCGCTGTCCAACTCTGTGGCCCTGCCTGCACTGGAGCATTGGACCTCGCTGAGTGAAACAATCGCGACCGGCGCCGCAGGCTGAAGACCCACCACAGCGTGAGTCCCGGGTGGGTGTCACCGATGTCATTGACACCTGACTCCGCTGCAGCACCTGTGGTCCTGTACTGTGATTGCAACACAGCAAAGTCAACCCCTTGTGCCTTGACCAGCTGGATTTATTGACCCCGCCCTGTCATAAGTAACCAATGCCTTGCCACCGATGCTGCATCACCTCCCCTGCAACCGCAAGGAACCAACACCTCACCTCCCCTGCCTAGCAGTAAGGGACCGATGCCTCACCTCCCCGGTAGCAGTATGGAACCAATGCCGCACTCACTCCAGCAACGCCTCACCTCTCCGACTCCATGCAACGTCTTTGTTTCCTTGTTTTCCAAGGTAATGTACCTGGGGTCCGTGCAACTCCGTGATTGGCCCGCACTCCCTCAAGAGTGGCGTCAGACTGTTGGGAATGACTCTGTCAAGACGTTGTGATAGCCCAAGTTGGAGCTATTGTTTTTCTAAGCGCTGTACTAAGATTTGATCTTTGTAAATTTGTATCTTTACTTGTGCATGTTGGATGTTTGTCGTTTTGGTCTTGTTTTATTCAGGTAACTATTGGCTATTTTTCTAAACTGGTGTGGAGTACTTTTGTGGTGTTTTCACTGTGTTACTGTGTGTGTGTGTGTGTGTGTACAAATACTTTATACGTTGCCTCTGAGATAAGCCAGACTGCTCGTGCCATGCTACCAAGGTCGTTATCTTAACTGTGTGACTCCCTTACCCTGACTAGAGTGAGGGTCCCTACCTGAACAGGGTGCAAACCACTGCCAACAAGAGACCCCATTTCTAACAGGAATGTCTAATAATTATATTTTGGGGAAACATTATGAACAGAGTAGCCTGGGAAAAATAACCCATGTGTGGCTTTCCTTGGCAGGCAACTGACCTGATAAGGCCTAATAATATATATATATATAATTTGAATTACTTCGGATCATTATTTGCTCATTCTGTGGTCACTCAGAAATCAAGATCTAAAGTTATTCCACATGGCAGAAATAGCAGTAGAAAATAAAAAGGACAATGGCAAGGCAAGGGCAATTCTATTGCCGAAAGGGATTGGTCAGAAAAATTGAAATTAAATAGGGGCAACTCATTAAATAGATTCGTGAAATATAAATGTTCTGAAGTAGAGTTTATTGAAACAGCTGAAATTAACACATAATGTTAACAATGAGAAAGACAACTTGGTATTGATGTATAGGGAGTGTTATATTTTGATTTGGGAAATAGAAAAGCAATTTCCCCTTTTTAAATAACAACATTGGATGAATAAACACATAAACAAATAAATGCATCAATACAATTTATATTTGTTTTCCTTTTACTTGTACTACAGGCCTGATTGCATGTAGCAGGTGTTAACCGTGTTTGCCTTTGTATTCAGACACTGTACCTACCAGGTGCAAGGGAAAGGCGTAGGAAAAATAATATAGGTCAACTTGTTATTTTTAAGCTGGCTTGGCAATGCAGCTGTTACAAGATCTTATATGACCACCCGAAAAAGAGCCTTAAGAAGCAGTACAGAGAGAGTGTCTTTAGATCTGAGCACGTTGATCTGCTGTACAAGCTTTTGATTGGGTAGGTGCGCTGCTGAAAATAATTATTGTATTGCACTTTGTTCCTTATTGGAAAGATTATGTTCAGTAATGTTGCTCGTTATGGTGTCAAGAAATTAATCAATGCTATTGGACTGATTGGTTCACTAGGGAATGTTATATCAGTTTGTATTGTACTTTATGCATTGTGGGAAAGCTTAAGCTCAATACAGTAGGCCAAGGATGTTTATAGGATACGTCAGCCAAAAAGTCTACATATTGGGAATGTTATGTCAGAAGTCATTAGACTGTTCTGTTTATTATGAAAAGTTATGTCAAAGGCTGTAAGCCTGACATATTTTTGAAAAAAAGGTATGTGTCAAAGGCAAAAGGTCTATAAAGCTATCCTAGAAATTGGGTTTTTTGGTCGGCGGAGGTATACACCCTGTCCAAGCAGGAACCACAATCCTAGTCAGGGTAAGTCAGATACACACCATAAATTAACCTGTGCTTACCCTCTGGTAGCACAGAGTAGTCAGGCTTAACTTAAGAGTCAGTTTGTGCAACACTTAAAACAGTAAATCAGTGAAAACCCTACACAATGGACACCACACCGTGTTAGAAAAATATAGCTTAATTTAATGAGCAAAACAAGACTAAAACGAAAAAGTCCAACAAGCAGAATTCAAGATATATACATTTTTAAAGAATATCTGCAGATACAGTGCTTAGAAACATAAAGCACCAAATCTGAAAGTTTAGGCCAACTGCAATGGAGTGTGGCTTGGATACAAGGACCAAACCTGCCCTGCTGCAAAAGTACCTTTGGATGGAGGATCTTGAAGATCCGATGCAAGGAGCATAGGAGGCGATGCGTCATCGTTAATCCATTTGGATACAGGCGATCTGTCTGTTCCGGTCTGCGCAGTCAAAGATGCATCATCATTAAACCCTTTCTGATGAAGGCAATGCGTCGTTGCTGAGTGACGCAGCCAATAATGCAAAGTCCTTGAGCAGTGATCCGCTGGCATAGAAGGAGATAAGTCGGTTGCGACTGCTGCAACGGCCGTGATGCGTGGATTTTGACATTTGCAACACTTTATAATGACTTCCAAGGGCCCAGTACTATATTGGGACCACTTAGCAGGTCGAGACTAACAGCAAGTAAAGTCCAGTTGCTGAAGATGACGATGGATCAAAGTCTTTAGTGTCCCTGAGGCTTGAGAAGAACTGGAGGCAAGCCAGCAAGCCCTTGCAATCACTCTGAGTTCAAGTGAGATGAGACCAGTCTTTCCTCAGTAGGCAGAGGGCAGCAGGCATCAAGGCATGACAGCAGAAAAGCAGTTCTTCCAGAGTGATAGTCCCTGTAGCAGCACAGCAGTCATTCTTCCTGGCATAGTTCTTCACAGGTCCAGAAGTGTACTGAGTTGGTAGGCTAAGAGGTCCAGTACTTATATCCAGCTGTGTCTTTGAAGTGGGGGTGACTTCAAAGAGGGGTCTTTGAAGTGCACAGAAGTCTTCCCTTGCAGCAGGAGCAGGATACTGCCTATTCAGGTGTTTGTGTCAGCTCTTTCCTCCCATCCTGCCAGGATGGCTCATCAGCAAGCAGAGGGCCACCCTGTTACACCTACACTTCCTTTGTGTGAGGTTCTATAGAGGGAATGTAGGAAATCAGCTGCCACCCCAGCTCAGACATGTATTGGAGACAGACTGCAGTCACACAGGGCTAAGAGAAGGAAAATGGCAACTTTCTAAAAATGACGTTTTCAAAATTGTCATAGTAAATTCGACTTTACCATTAAAGAGGATTTATCATTACAATTCCATAGGAACTAAACATGACAGGGCTATTCCTTCTCAGTATGGAATTACACTTTATTAAATATAATAAGGAATCCGCAATGTAGTCCAAGGAGACGAATAGGTCTCACAGTAGTGAAAAATTAATTTGAGAGGTTTTCACTATCTGGACACGTAAAACGTAAAAGTATATGCCCTGCCTTTTAATTACATAGCACCCTGCCCTATTAGCTACCTAGGGCCTATCTTAGGTGTGACTTATGAGTAATAAAAGGGGAGTCTAAGGCTTGGAAAGGAGCTTTAAATGCCAAGTCGCCATGGCTGTCAAACTGCACCCACAGACTCTGCAGTGGCAGGCCTGATGCATGCCTAAGGAGCTAATGAGGTGGGGGAGCACAATCTGTGCTGCAGGCCCACTAGTAGCATTTAATGTAGAGGCCCTAGGCACCTATAGTGCACTGAGGGCTTCTAAGTAAATTAAATATGCTAATTATGGATACACCAATGTTAGCATGTTTTAGGGGAGTGAGCACATGCACTTTAGCACTGGTTAGTGCTCAGAGTCCTAAGGCAAACAAAAAGAAATCAGCAAACTATTGGAGGAACAAAAGGCACAAGGTTTGGGGGTGACCCTGTAGAGAGGGCCATTTCCAACAAGCTGAATTGGTATTACACTGATAAAGTCTGTAGAGTGGACTTTCCTTACATGAAATCTCACACATGACCGTGCTAGGGAAGGTTTTTGTTGTTGGATACATCCTCTGACAAACCCTATGGGCAGACGATTAAGACTGTGATTGCAATTGGTGTGTACTGACTTGCCAACTGACACTGTGTACATATTTATAATGTAATGACTGCACATGTAATGGTTGTGGCACAGCTTATGCTCAATACGGACTGTTGTGTTGGTTATGGCATCTGGCTGATGATAATGGCTATTAATCCTATTGGTTTACAGTTTGAAGGGTATCTTCCAAAACATTCTGTGTGGTACACACAACTAGAGAACTCTTTCTTAAAATATAGTTGGGAAACTCCTATTCAATAAACTATATCTCAAGAACAATCCATGTTTTTAAACACAAAAGACTGCTCAAACCCACTTGAAACATCATCCATGTTAGACCTCACAGCCTTAGGATGGTCACCCCCAACTTTTTGCCTGCCTTGCTCCCTCCACTTTTTGACTGGTTTTGGGACTCTGCACACTTTACCACTGCCAACCAGTGTCAAAGTGTATATCTTCTCTCCCTTAAAACATGGTGACATTGGCTCATAACGAATTAACATATTTTATTTACTTGTACGTCCCTCGTAAAATGCAGAACATGTGCCCAGGGCCTATAAACTAAATGCTACTAGTGGGCCTGCAGCACTGGTTGTGCCACCCACATAAGTAGCCCCCTAAAAATGTCTCAGGCCTGCCATTGCAAGGCCTGTGTGTGCAGTTTCACTGCCACTTCAACTTTGCATTTAAATGTACTTGCCAAGCCTTAAACTCCACTTTTTCTACATATATGTCACCCCTAGCAAACCCAGAGGGCAGGGTGCTACGTAGGTAAAAGGCAGGACATATATCTCTGTGTCTTATATTTCCTAGTAGTGGAAAACTCCTAAATTCGCTTTCCACTGCTGTGAGGCCTGCTCCTTTCATAGGCTAATATCAGAGCTACCCTCATATACTGTTTAAGTGGTAGATTCTGATTAGAAAGGGGTAACCAGGTCATATTTAGTAAGGCCAGAATGGTAGTTTTATATTATCACTTTAGAAATGCTACTTTTAGAAAGTGAGCATTTCTCTGCACTTAAATCCTTCTGTGCCTTGCAGCTTGTCTCCAATCCATGTCTGGGCTGGGCTGGTTGACTGCTCCCTTGTGCATTTCACCCTGACAACCACAAACACAAGATGTTCAGTCACACCTGCACACATCTGCATACTGAATGGGTCTTTCTGGGCAGGAATGGTGGAGGGCCTGCCATTTTAAAGGACAGTGGCCTTCCCTCACACAATGGACCCCCTACTGTGACCCTTGCAGACAGGGTTGTACTGGAAGGGGACCTTGTTCACTTCAAAACCACTCTTTAAAGTCTCCCCCACTTCAAAGGCACTTTGGGGTCTAACAACTGGGTCCCTAACCCTACTGACTTGGATAGTTCTTGGAACAGGCACTCTGCCCCAGAACCTGCAACCTGCCAAGAGAAGGTGTCTGGCTGCCCAAAGGACTCACCTAGACTGCTTTGCTATAAAGGACTGTTGCCTTGCTGTTGGCCTGCTGCCTTGCTGGTCTCTGGCTCTGCTGAGAAGGGCTCTCCAAGGGCTTCGATTGAGCTTGCCTCTGGTTCCTGAAGTCTCAGGGCCAAAAATACATCATCTCCAAACTTCTTTTGTGGTGAAAATAGACGCACAGCCTGGTGGAATCGACGCACAGCCTGTCCAGCGGTGAGAAAACCACTGCATCGCCGAACTGGAACGGCACAGCCCAGCTCCCCGGGTGAAGATCGATGCAGAGCCAATGTTGCAACCGAAACTTTGATGCACAGCCCACCGGATTAACGCATTGCAGAGCCGGAATGACACAGCCCAACTTCCTGCGAGAGAAATCGACGCAGCACCAGCCGTGCGACAGAAACTCCACTGCATGGACCACCGGATCGACGCAACAGCTACGACTTTGTCCCGCACGCTCAGGATTTCCACGCATCGTCTCTGGCTGTCGAAAGACTCTGCATTGCAAAGAGGACTCAAGCCTGCATGCCGGAATTCAACGCAAAGCCCTTGACGCATGGAAAAGAATCGACGTATCATCTGTGTGCACTGGGAAATCTGACGCACACCTACTTTATTCCACGCATCTCCTCCTCTGCGGTCTTCTTGCGTGTTATTTTGATGCAAACCAGGTACTTTGTGCTTACAAGAGACAATTGTTGCTTTTAAGAACTCAAGACTCTTCTTATCATCACAAAAAGTGATATTTCAACTTGTGATCGTCAAATCTTGATTGTTTTGACCTTAATTTAATCACATAAATAAATATCTTATATTTGTCTAAACCTGTGTGGTGTCTTTTTGTGGTGTTCTCACTATGTTATTCAATGATTTATTGCACAAATACTTTACACATTGCCTGACTGCTCAGTGCCAAGCTACCAGAGGGTGGGCACAGGATAATTTGGATTGTGTTTGACTTGTCCTGACTAGGAATGCGATCCCTATTTGGACAAAGGCGTATACCTCAACTAGAGACCCCATTTCTAACATTGGTGATCAGAGATGAGAATAGGACTTATATTTGTGCAGTAACAAACAATAGCTACATGTACACTACCTACCCACAGTTAAAGGTCATCTTTATTTTTTTTCTCTTTTTCTGCAGTTTTGTTTTTCTGCTTGACATTTTAACCAAATCCTCAAACAACACGTCTCTGGTTGGGTCTCAAGTAGGAGCTGGAGAGTTCGACCTAGCCAAGCTGGAGACATACATACCCTCATTACAACACTGGCGGTAAATCCCGCTTACCACCGTGCTGACGGCCGTCAATATACCGTGCCCACGGCGGAAATCCGCTACAGGTATTACGACCCACATCTCGTATTTCGCCACAATATAGACACCCACACAAGTCCGCCACAACAAAGGTCAGTGATAAACTGGTGATAGCAAAACCTACACCGTCACGCCAACAGGAATACGCCCACACTATCACGACCCACAAATCAACATGGTGGTCTTTCAAACGTGGTAATCCTCTGGTGGTACACACCGCCGCGCTCAAAATTCACACACATTTACAAAACATAACCACATTAGACAAATCAAGATACACACACCTGATACACATACACACACCACACACTCACACCACTATAAAACACACACCCACATTACCCACAACCCCTTACAACAAAATGTTTTCAAAAAGCAGAGAGAGAGAGAATAGCAAACACAACACCAGCATCCACAGGCACACAACACCATCACTCATACAACATCCACGCACCTCAAAGAACACACACCAACACAACATTTCACACAGCACAACAAACATCACCTCACACATCACCCACACCACATTATGGCACCTTAAAGACACCCAAGGTTTTCTGAGGAGGAGCTCAGGGTCATGGTGGAGGAAATCATCCGGGTAGAGCCACGGATATTCGAATCACAGGTGCAGCAGATGTCCATTGCTAGGAAGACGGAGCTATGGCGGAGAATTGTCAACAGGGCCAACGCAGTGGGACAGCATCCAAGAACATGGATGACATCAGGAAGAGGTGGAACGACCTACGGGGGAAGGTACGTTCCGTGGTATCAAGACACCAGGTAGCCATACAGAGGACTGGCGGTGGACCCCCACCTCCTCCCCCACAACTAACAACATGGGAGGAGCAAGTCCTGGCGATCATGCATCCTGAGGGCCTTGCAGGAGTAGCAGGAGGACTGGACTCTGGTAAGGCAAATATTTACTTTTATATCCCCCCCACCCTACCTGCATGCCATCACAAACTCCTACCCCTACCCTCACACCCGTCACCCCAACACCTCACAGATACCCCACTATCACAACCCACACATCCCAAAACCAAGCCCTGCATGCAACACCAATGCATGGTCACCCATCACCAAAGCAGGTCCAGTAGAGAGACTCACCCAGGCACCAAAATCACCAATCACACAAGGGCCAAAGCAATAATGCAAGCACAGGAGTAGAGGGTAACTCACCCAATGCACAAGATGGCACACACAGATACAATAACTATGCATTTACACCCCAACAGGACCCCTATCCAGCATCACCAGACAGGAGGTGCCAGCCATATTCAGTCCCCCCCAGAAGAGGCCCACAGTGACGACAGCAGCTCTGCACGCCTGGATCAAGATGACCAGCCCGGCCCATCAGGGACCTCTGGACAGTTGGGTCCCCTGACACAGTCCCGAACCACCACTGAACCTCCTCCTCAGGAAACACCACCACAGCACCCACCAAGCGGGCCCATCCCTCTGACCCCAGGACACGTCAATCAGCAGTGTGTCCACCACTACAGGGACCCCAGGCAAACCCACTACCCCAAGACAATCGGGGACCTGAGGTCAGTGGCAGTGGGCACACGGTTCAGGGGACTGAGACACAGGACAACAGGGAAGCTGGGAGAACTGCTGTGCGATGGGGAGGACAGGCCCAGGGAACCCACTCTCTACGGGGCACTCTCCAACGACATGGGAGCATACCACCATTCCCAGGAGACCATGGGCACGGTACTAACCAAGTTTCAGGAGACCAAGCGGCTGCATGTGGAACAGTACATGGGGATCAGGGAGAACTTGAAGTCCATTAACACCACTCTGGTCACCATTGCAGGGGTGCTGGCAGACATGGCCAATACCATGAGGAAGACAGTGGCACACCAACGGGCCCCGGACATTAGCCTGAACGATGAACAGCCGTCCACGTCCCCCGGTGCTAGTGGACAGGAGGTGCCACCACAGGACCAACAGGCCACCAGCACCCCAACCCCTGCAGAAGGAGAATCACCCCGCAAACGGTCCCTGAGATCCAGGCACAAGACAGAGAACATTGCCAAGACCCCCGCCAGGAAATAAGACTCTCCTGATTGTCACCCTTCTGTCCCAATATGTCACCCTGACAACCTTGAACTGCCATTACTCCACTTCCTATGCCCCCTTGGACAATGCACCTGTGATAGAAAGAGACTGGACTCCGCCATGGACATTCCTCCACCATCACCCCAGCCCATTGCACATACCCCTCCACTGAATAGCACTTAAATAAACACCCTTGAATCACAAAACGATCTGGACTCAGTCTGTACTTTCACAAGTGTGTTATTACCTCTCTGACAAATATCAATGTCAATGTTCATTTTCACATACCAATGTTTGACAGTTGTTGGGCAGCAGTAAACATAGCAGAAGGTAGAAAGTGGTACACAGATCTGTGAAATAGAAAGGCAAAGTGAACTGTCAGGGTCCATACACAGAGGTAAAAAGGCAGAATCATGCAATGTCCTACAGTAGTCTGATATGAGAGGAGCAGTGCCAGTCTCTTACCTGTGTCTCACTGGACATATTGCATGATGATGTTGTTTCAGTTGTCTATATCTTCTTCTTCTGCCTCCTCTTCTTCATTGTTCACAGGCTCCACAGCTGCCACAAGACCAACATCAAGCCCATCCTCCTGCAGAAAAAGCACCTGGTGTAGCAAAGCCAGGTTGTGCAACATACAGCATGCCACGATGATCTGGCACACCTTCTTCGGTGAGTAGTATAGGGAGCCATCTGTCAGATGGAGGCACCGGAACCTGGCCTTCAGGAGGCTGAAGGTGCGGTCTATTATTCTCCTAGTTCGCCTATGTGCCTCATTGTAGCACTCCTCTGCCCTTGTCCTGGGATTCCTCACTGGGGTCAGTAGCCATAAGAGGTTGGGGTAGCCAGAGTCACCTGCAAATATCGATGGGTATCTGTTAGACACACACCAACCCTTAGGGACTCTCCCATACCCAGACACCTATTCAAACTGTGTGGGGACCTTGGGCTCACCTACCAGCCACACACAGTGCCTCTGGAGTTGGCCCATCACATAAGGGATGCTGCTATTCCTCAAAATGTAAGCTTCATGCACTGAGCCAGGATACTTGGCATTCACATGGGAGATGTACTGGTCAGGCAAACACACCATCTGCACATTCATGGAATGGCAGCTTTAGCGGTTTTCTATACACCTGTTCATTCCTGCGGGGTGGGACAAATGCCACATGTTTACCATCAATGGCACCAATGATGTTGGGGATATGTCCCAGGGCATAGAAGTCACCTTTCACTGTGGGCAAATCCTCCACCTGAGAGAAAACGATGTAGCTGCGCATGTGTTTCAGAAGGGCATATAACACTCTGGACAACACGTTAGAGAACATTGGCTGTGACATCCCTAATGCCGTGGCCACTGTTGTTTGAAAGGAACCACTGGCCAGGAAATGGAGTACTGACAGGACCTGCACTAGAGGGGGGATTCCTGTGGGATGGCGGGAAGCTGACATCAGGTCTGGCTCCAACTGGGCACACAGTTCATAGATTGTGGCACGATCAAGTCTGTAGGTGATAATGATGTGTCTGCCTTCCATTGTCGACAGGTCCACCAGGGGTCTGTATACCGGAGGATGATGCCATCTCATCATCTGCCCCAGCGGATGTGCCTATGGAGAAGATGGGTGAGAAGAGGGTCATACACCACATAGCTTGCACAAGGGTGTTTTGCACTATTGTAATGTAATCGGTGTGTGGCGCTGTCTGTCCATATTCCTGCCCAAAAGTGCTGTGACGCATTTAGTTGCCCTGCCATGTGGCCCCCTGAAATGGCAGCTGCCTGACCTGTAAGGAGGGACAAGGGGAAATGAGGTAACTGTGCTGGCATTGTGCAGCGTCGCAGTAGGCGGACGAAGACTGCGGCGCAATTCAGCATTGGTTGTCATTGGGCCCTATGGGTTCCAGGAGTCAATGAGGATGTACGGCGGCGGTGACGGTACGCACCGCCGCGGACGTAACCACCATTTTCTATCAGTTCACTCACTTGATACCTGACCTTCAACAGGAGAGGACCTACACTGCAAGTGCTGCTGTGACCTGAGTCTGGAAGCGACAATGGCAAGTGTCTGGGGATAGGGCCCCCGCCTTCACTGCGGAGGAGTTGGACAACCTGGTGGCTGGGGTCCTCCCCCAGTACACGCTACTCCACGGTCCTCCAGACAAACAGGTGAGTACATTGTGAACATGATAAATGGGACATGAATGTATGGAGTGGTGTGGATGAAAGGTACATGTGGGGAGGTTGTGGCTAGCATGTGAGGATGGTCAGTGTATGTGTTTCAGGACTTGGTGGGGAAGTTGTTGCCAATGAGTAACAATAACTGGACGGGGGAGTAAAATTCATTCTTACTACACTTTTCCTGTAGCTCAGCGCCCACCAGAAGAAGGGTATTTGGCGTGCCATTGCCAAGGAAGTGCGGACGTTGGGAGTCTACCATAGACGGAGCACACACTGCCGCAAAAGATGGGAGGACCTGCTCTGCTGGAGCAAGAAGACAGCGGAGGCCCAGCTGGGGATGGCCTCCCAACGTGGAAGGGGTACCCGTCGCACCATGACCCCCATGATGTACCGGATCCTGGTGGTGACATATCCTGAGTTGGATGGGCGCTTGAGGGCATCACAGCAGCCACAAGGAGTTGAGTGCAGTGTCATGCAGCTGACTCTGCACGCTTTACGAGGTGTCTGGGAGGGGGAAGTGGGCTGTTGGTTCCCCTAGGCCAGGGCAAACTTGCTAGGGTAGGTCCCTTGATAGGCAGGCTCTGTGGCATTCCAACTCCAAAAGTGGTAGTGGCCATCTACACCTAGTCAGGCTCCTGTGGGCTCCAGGTGTGCAGCAAATGAGATTGGGCACAGTTCCCCATGGGCAGGTGATTTTCCTAAGAGCTGTTAGTGCATGGCCTAGTGCATAGGACTGCTCCCTGTGTGTTGTGTCCGCCAACGGTGGTGTTGTTGCTGGCATTGACCATGTGTCTCCTCTGTCTTTCCCCCCCTTTTTGCTTTGTCACCCTGTCCTTGTGTGCATTAGCATCATCTGGCAGAGGAGCATTGGCACCGGAGCAGGAGGGAGCTGCAACACTCATGGCCCAGGAGGGTGAATGTACGGAGTCTGAAGGCACCAGTGGGACGGAGGGCGAGGGGAGCTCCACGACGGGGACAGGAGGAGACACCAGCGACAGCGACAGCGACTCCTCCTCTCATGGGAGCTCCCTTGTGGTGGCGGGCACCTCTGTGCCCTCGACAACAACAGGTACAGTCGCCACCCCCCTACCAGCACCGCCCTCCCAGCAGCCCCTCAGAGTGTTTCCTGTGCCTGCTCACCCAGGAGGGTGGGCGTCTCCTTCTCCCCAGGCACCTCAGGCCCTGCCCCAGTCAGCCCTGCTGCCCTCAGTGAGGAGGCTATTGACCTCCTGAGATCCCTCACTGTTGGGCAGTCAACCATACTGAATGCCATCCAGGGTGTTGAGAGGCCTTTTCAACAAACAAATGCATACCTGGAGGGCATTCATTCTGGCGTGGCGGCCCAACAGAGAGCATTTCAGGCTCTGGCCTCAGCACTGATGGCAGCCATTGTCCCTGTGTCCAGCCTCCCCCCTCCTACTTCCACTACCCAGACCCAATCCCCTCTACCTCAGCCTATCCCAAGCACACCATCAGACTAGCAGACACACTCATCAACACACAAAAGTGGCTCAGGCAAACATAAGCACCGCACATCACACAGGCAATCACACAAGCACCATACCCATGGAGACACACCAACATCCACTGCCTCCACTGTGTCCCCCCTCCTCCACGTCCTCCACCTCCCTTCCAGTCTTGTCTCCACTCACACCTGCATGCACTACATCCTCAGCCACTACCTCCATCACCAGCACGCCCATCACCACACACCGCTCACGTGCAATCACCACCCCACTACCATGCACACGTCCCCTGTGTCCTCTCCCAGTGTGTCTGTGAGCCCTCCTCCCAAAGTACACAAACGCAGGCACACACCCACTCAACAGCCATCCACCTCACAACAGCCTCCAGTCCATGCACCCTCACCCAAACTCAGCAGACGTATACCTCCTACAACCACTACCTCTTCCTCCACTCACAAACTCCCTCCATCTTCCCTTCCCAGTGTGTCTAAAAACCTTTTCCTAGCTAACATTGACCTCTTCCCTACACCTCCCCCGTCCTTCCTGTAGGGCCAGGATGTCCAGATCCCAGCCCAGCACCTCAGGCACAAAATCCTCGAGCACTGTGGTCCCTGCAAGTCCGGGAACATCGAAGGCGGCACCCATCAGGGCTGCCAGTGTGCCACCTAGTGAGGCCAAGGCTCACCATATTACACCACCTGCCAAGGTGAAGAAGGGGCCCACATGCTGTAGGGAAAACCCACACCAACCACCCAGCAAGGCCTTATCCAAGACAAAAGAGGACAGTGCCAAGGTCCCAAAAGCGACTTCCAAGGTGGGGAAGGGACACAAGGGCAAAGGGAAGTCAGCTCAGGGCACGCAGCCTCTGGGTGAGGGACTAGTGTCACCCCTTTTGCAAGACAGAACAGCAACCTGTACAGCAGTGGCCACCTTCGCACCCACCGCCACCTGCACGCCTGCTGCCTCTGCTACAGGCCCCAGCATCATCCCCAGTGGGCAGCCGTCCGAGACTGCAGGAGACGTCCTGGTGTCTCCCTCCACAGGTGCTGACTCCTGCACCACAGGAAGCATCACGCCGCAGACACCGCGGCAGTCACCGCCACCTGCCCGCTACGTGCCCAGCCAGTGCCACCACAGCGGACATCAGCAGCATTCCCAGTGGGCAGCCGTCCGAGGCTGCAGGAGATGTTCTGGACCTTGCACACACTACATGAGGCACCACAACCGGCAATGGCAGCACCATCAGGTGGCAGGCTAACTCGCCGCAGGGTGGATTGTGTCTCTGCCTCCATGGAGTGACATGCTACCTGTTCCCAGAAAATCTCGTGGCTCAGACACCCAGGTGAGAGAATGGGAACTGCCACACCCCAGGTGCAGCACTCTGGGCACAAAGCCACCTCCTGAACCAGTGGAGAACTGCATCCACCACCCCAGTCCTTGGCAGGATGAAGCACTCTGGGCACAAAGCCCCCTCCAGAACCAGTGGAGAACTGCATCCACTTCCCCAGTCCTTGGCAGGATGAAGCACTCTGGGCCCAAAGGCCCCTACAGAACTAGTGAAGAAATGCGTCCACTACCCCAGTCCTTGGCAGGATGAAGCACTCTGGGTACAAAGCCCCCTCCAGAACCAGTGGAAAACTGCATCCACTCCAGAGACTGTGGCTTTGCACTCCCCAGGAGCAAGCAGTGTGCAAACCACCCACTTGAGAGACTGTGGCTTTGCACTCCCCAGGACCAAGCAGTGGGCAACCACCCACTTGAGAGACTGTGGCTTTGCACTCCCCAGGACCAGGCAGTGGGTATCCACCCACTTGAGAGACTTAAGAGACTGTGGCTTTGCACTCCCCAGGACCAAGCAGTGGGCAGTGCACCCACTTGAGAGACTTGAGAGACTGTAGCTTTGCACTCCCCAGGACCAAGCAGTGGGCAGTGCACCCACTTGAGAGACTGTGGCTTTGCACTCCCCAGGACCAGGCAGTGGGCATGGAGCCCCCTCGAGGAGCAGTGGTGTCGTCCCATCATCCGGCTGAGGTGCCCCCCCTCCCCTTCCCCCTGAGGTGCCTGTGTTTTTTTCGACCTGATGCCCCTGCAGTGTTCTCTCCGTTTTGAGGCAGGTGTCATGTGTCGGCCTCGCCCATCCTTTTTGGGACCACTAGTCCACGGACATGTGATGGATCAGTATACGGACTTGTGTACTTGTTGTTAATATTTGTATATACTGATCTTTTAAAGTTATGTTGGCCTATCTGGATTTTCGATGATTACACCCGTTACAATCATTTCATTTGGTCCTTGCGTTCTTCCAGGGGGTTACAGGGTGTAAATGTAATGTTATTGCATGTGTTTGTGTGTGTGGTGTTGTGGGTGAGGGTGGGGATGGGGGTGTTGCATGTGTGTGTCATTCTCTTTTTCCTCCCCCTCCCCTGTGTGCTAGGTGCAGTACACACCGTGGTCGTCACCCCCGTCTTTGATGTTCCTGGTAGAAGAGGAGGTAAACCAACATTGGTAGCACCTGTAACTCAGGCTCCATGGCGTCCTGGTTCCTCGTTGGGTGTCGAGAGGTGAGTGGTTTCCATTCCACAGGCTGTTTCCGCCGTGCTTTTGATGGCGTTGGTACTGCCCCGGAAAATCTGGCGGATTGGTGCCTTGTAATAGTGTGGGTGGTACATTGTCTTCCGCCTGTCTGTTGGCGGTGACCGCCGCAGTGTTTGTTGTTACCGCCGTGGTGGTCGGAGTCTTAAAGTGGCTGTGTGTGTTGGCGGTCTCCGCCATGGTCATGATTAAAAAACTTTTTACCGCCGGCCTGTTGGTGGATTTACTGCCGCTTTATGACCGACCGCCAGGGTTGTAATGAGGGCCATAATGTCAGCCAGCTGAAAGGGTTCTGCAAGGGAATGGGAGTACCTACCCAGGGTGCCTCCAGGAAGGAAGAGACCAAAAGGCGCTGAGAAGTCCCTTCACAAGAGGATGTTGAGGTGGAGGAGCCAGAGAATGGCCTCTCAGAGGATCTGCCACCAGCAGTGGGGTATGTTACCCCTGGAATTGTGTCCCCTGCTAAACCAGGGAGCAGTGTCTCTAGCCATGGCCTGACTGCAGAGGAAAGGAGGGAGGAGAGAGCATTTAAATTGCAAGTGGCAAGGTTAAAATGGAGGCAGAAGAAAAGAAAGCTCAGAGAGAGGCAGAGGAGAGAAGAGCTTAGGCTGCAGCTAAGAGAGCCTTGGCTGAAAAGAAACTTCTTCTGGCTCATGAACTGAGCCTCTAAGAGACAGACCTCAAGTCTAGGCAATCTGAGTCCAGCAGTGATGGTGGCAGCATACATGCAGGACCTGCTGGGGACAAGAGGGTTCATATACCCAAGAATGTGGTGGCAAGTTATGTGGTGGGAGATGACATTTATAAATGGTTGGCTGCTAATGAAGTTGCACTAAGGGCTCATGGGGTTCCTGAAGAGCAATGGGGGGCAGGCTTGTGGGGATATGTTCCAGTTGTTGGGAGGGACACTTCCTTACATTAGACCAAAAGGATCAGAACACATACCCACCCATGAAAACCATTTTCCTTGCCAAGTTTGGGCTGACCCCTGAGAAGTACCATCAGAGATTCAGGGACAGCACCAAACTCTCCACACAGACTTGGGTAGACTTTTTTGATGTTTCCAGTAAGGCACTGAATGGATGGGTGTGGGGCAGTAAAGTAGATGACTATGTAGGGATGTATAATTTGATTCTGAGGGAGCATATGCTCAGTTTTTGCTTTACAGAGTTGTGCCAGCACCTAGTTGACAGAAAGCTGACTGACCGTAGGAATCTTGCTGAGGAGGCGGACCTCTGGGTTAGCACCAGAGACCCACAAAGGTGGTCAGGGTTCCCTTCAGAAGAAAGGGGGGAAAAAGGCCCCCAAAACAATTCCCAGGAGGGTGGCGGTAACCAGTCCCAGTCTGAGTCTGAGAAGAGGCCAGGGTTCTTTGATTTGGTACCCAAATGCTTAGAGTGCACCAAGCATGGTCACTTCAAGGGCGACTCCAAGTGTCCCATGCGGGCGCAGCCCCCCACTGAAGGGCACACACCTGGGTTGACTAGCGTAGCCCTGGGGGAGGAGTTAGTCCCAGAGAGTTTTGGGGAACAGATAGAGGTAACCCTGTTGTCCATAGGAGATGAGGAAATGGTGCCAAAAGCCCACTTGCTTGCAAATACTTCCAAGTATAGACAGTGGGTCTCCATTAATGGGCAAAGGGTGGAGGCTCTGCGTGATACAGGAGCCAGCATGACTACTGTTAGGGGTCAGCTGGTGTCAGCAGAGCAGGTCATCCCCAATACAATCCACCAGGTCATAGTCATTGACAATTGTGAAAGTCACCTACCAGTGGCTCTTGTTCTCTTTGAGTGTGAGGGGGTCTCTGGTACTCTAAAGGTAGCTGTGAGTCCTGCCATGCCTGAGGATTGCCTGCCTGGAAGGAGGTGGAGCTCAGGTCTCACCTGGAGATGTTAGGTTTGCCTGAGTGGGTCTGCATGACCACACGGTCCATGGCTGTCCGGGAAGGGAGTCAAGGGCGTCTGGAGCCTGGAACAATGGCCCAGACAGCTACAAAGAGGAAGAGAAAGGGGTGTGGGAAACTGGTCCCAGGTGTTCCCGCTGTGGTTGATGGGGTCCCAGAGGAGGAGACCCCTGAGCCAACTGGGGAGGACATCGCCGCCCTGGGTAACCTGCATGCCTGAGCTTGCTGGCTGGCAAGTTGAGGGTGGGCCAACCAGGGAGGAGTTCTGCAAAGCGCAGAAAGAGTACCCTACTCTTGAGGGTTTGAGGTGACAGGCCGCAGCCCAGGCAGCAGTTGAAGTCTCTGGTGATCACTATATCTATTGGGAGAATTATCTCCTTTACAGTGAGTCCAAGGTACTGGAAGCTGGGGCAACACATGTGCTGGAGGTCCCCCAGTGCTACCGGGGCTTCCAACTGGGGTTGGTTCACAACATCCTACTGGCGGGACATTTAGGGCAAGACAAGACCTTTGCCAGGCTTGTCACCTACTTTTATTGGCCCCGAATTCGGGTAACCGCAGAGGCTTTCTGTAGGTCCTGCCCGACCTGCCAGGCTAGTGGGAAGACAGGGAAAAGGCTAAAGGCCCCCCTGATCCCACTCCCTGTCGTTGACACCCCCTTTGAAAGGGTGGGCATCGATGCCATTGATCCCTTGAAACCCAAAACTGCCCTAACCAACAGGTTTATACTGGTTTTGGTGGACCGTGCAACCTGCTATCCAGAGGCAATCCCTCTATGGTCAGTGACTGCACCGTTGGTGACCAGAGCTCTAATGGGGATATTTACCCATGTGGGATTCCCAAAATAGGTGGTGTCTGAAGGAGGCACAAACTTCATGTCTGCGTACATGAAGTCCATGTGGGATGCGTGTGGGGTGACCCAGATACTTCTGCCTTAGATATGAGAGCTCCCAAGGGGTTGGGTAGCTCTCCCCACTTTCAGCTGGGGGGACACATGTTAGACCTCACAGCCTTAGGGTGGTCATCCCCAAATTCTTGCCTGCCTCCCTCCACTTTTTGACACTGTTTTTGCTAGTTTTAGGACTCTGCTCACTTTATGACTGCCAACCAGTGCTAAAGTGTGTATGCTCTCTCCCTTAAAACATGGTGACATTGGCTCATATCCGATTGGCATATTTAATTTACTTGTAAGTCCCTAGTAAAATGCACTATATGTGCCCAGGGCCTGTAAATGAAATGCTACTAGTGGGCCTGCAGAACTGGTTGTGCCACCCACATAAGTAGCCCCCTAACCATGTCTCAGGCCTGCCATTGCAAGGACTGTGTGTGCACTTTTACTGCCACTTCGACTTGGCATTTAAAAGTACTTGCCAAGCCTTAAACCCCCCTTTTCCTACATATATGCCACCCCTAGGGTAGGCCCTAGGAAACCCAGAGCCCAAGGTGCTATGTAGGTAAAAGGCAGAACATTTATCTTTGTGTCTTATGTGTCCTGGTAGTGGTAAACTCCTACATTTGCTTTTCACTGCCATGTGGCCTGCTCCTTTCATGGGCTAACATTAGAGCTATCCTCATATAGTTTTTGAGTGGTAGATTCTGATTAGAAAGGGGTAAACAGGTCATATTTAGTAAGGCCAGAATGGTAATTCACAATCCTGCCTATTGGTGAAGTTGGATTTTATATTACTATTTTAGACATGCTACTTTTAGGAAGTGGGCATTTCTCTGCACTTAAATCCTTCTGTGCCTTACAGCTTGTCTCCAATCCACGTCTGAGCTGGGCTGGTTGAAAGCTCCCTTGAGCATTTCACCCAGACAACCACAAACACAGGATGCTCAGTCACACCTGCACACATCTGCATACTGAATGGGTCTTCCTGGGCTGGAAGGGTGGAGGGCCTGACACTTATGTTTCAAAGGACAGTGGCCTGCCCTCACAAAATGGACTGCCAAACCCCCTACTGAGACCCTGGTAGACATGGTTGTACTGAAAGGGGACCTTGTGCACTTCAAAACCACTCTTTGAAGTCTCCCCCACTTCAAAGGCACTTTTGGGTAAATGAACTGGATTCCTGACCCTACCAACTAAGACACTTCTTGGGACAGACACTCCGCACCAGAACCTGTAACCTGCCAAGAAAAGCTGCCTGGATGCCCAAAGGACTCACTTGAACTGTTTTGCTGTAAGGGACTGCTTCCTTGTTGTTGCCCTGCTGCCTTGCTGGCCTCTGGCTCTGCTGAGAAGTGCTCTTCAAGGGCTTGGATTGAGCTTGCCTCCTGTTCCTGAAGTCTCAGGGTCATAAAGACTTCATTTCTGCAAAGAAACTCCTTGTGCAGCAAAAATCAACGCACAGCCTGCTGGAATTGACGTACAGCCTGTCAGCGGTGAGAAAATCACTGCATCGCCGAACTGGAATGATGCAGTCCGGCTTCCTGAGTGAAGATCAACGCAGCACCAACGTTGTGACTGGAACTTTGATGCACAGCCCACTAAATCGACGCATTGCCGAGCCGGAATAACACAGCCCGACTTCCTGTGAGAGGAATCAATGCAGCACTAGCCATGCAATAGAGACTCTGCCACATCACCCACTGGATCCATGCACCAGATGTGACTTCGTCCTGCACGCCCAGGATTTCCACGCATTGTACCTGGGCGTCAAAAGACCCTGCATCGCAAAGATGATTCAAACCTGCCTGCTGGAATTCAAAGCAAAGCCCTTGCTGCGTGGAAAAGAATCAAAGCATCATCTGTGTGTGCACGCAAATTCGACGCACACCTACCGTTTTCCTTTTTCGTGCGTGTAATTTTGACGCAAACCAGGTACTTTGTGCTTGCAAGAGACAATTTTTGGTTTTAAGAACTAAAGACTCTTCTTATCATTACAAAAAGTGATAGTTCAACTTGTGATTATCAAATCTTGATCATTTTGACCTTTTTTAATCAGATAAATATCTTATAGTTTTCTAAACCTGTGTGGTGTCTTTTTGTGGTGTTTGCACGATTTATTGCACAAATATTTTACACATTGCCTTCTAAGTTAGTCCAGTCTACTCAGTGTCAAGGTACCAGAGGGTGGGCACAGGATAATTTGGATTGTGTGTGACTTACCCTAACTAGGATTGTGATCCCTATTTGGACAAAGGTGTGCACCTCTGCTAACTAGAGACCCCATTTCTAACATTGGAAGCAAAAAAGGTGTTTTTATGATGAATGTAAATGCAGCAACTGCTAATGTTTCAAGGAAAAAGTAAAACCATAAATTACTATGATTTTAGATACAATGAAACATTATACTTATAGATTGAGATTCAGGAAAAACTGTTGCTCAAATAACAAAGTTACACATATTCAGAGACTGTGAGTGAGACAAATGAGTGTGTTGCTATGTGCTATACCAGCCAGCTCAAAATACTACCAACACTTGTAAATGAACCTTAATGAATTGACAAGTATCATCAGTTATTATCAAGGCAAGTCTTAGGGTCTGGTTTTAGGTTTCATGGACGTTACTCTGTTCATGAGGAAGTTGGAGGATAATACCTTCACCATCCTGACAGACTACTGTCTGTAAAATTTAGAGATTAACCCTGGCCCAGCAGTCATCTCTGTACCTTGAAGTGAACCACCTTCATGATAGTTACTTTCAGAGTACAACACGTTTGTGGATTTTGATATTTTTTCTGCCTCATAAACAAAAAACGTATGACCTCCCCCCACACCTTGAGGGTTTTATCCTAGTGTGTGGCAGTCATTATTGTATATATATGTCCATCACTGCCAGGATTTTCGTAGTGGTGAAAGACAGAATAATGACATTAAATTGTTCACCCTAAATAGAGCAAGCAGGTTGATAGCCTTCTTCTGGCGGCCCCAACCACTTTGGGCTGTCGGAGAAAGCTTTTATTTGATGGAGACTCTGCTGACAGACACCTTACGATCTGCCCCTCACCAAATGAGGCAGGCAGGCTGAGGGCTTGGCTGGCACTATACTCTGTCACGTTTGTAATGGAGAACCAAGTATGTCAAACTCTAAATCAGGCCCTTTGTGTTAGAATCATGTGAGATTGTTATAAAACTCAACTTGCAGATAGTGCGAATAGAAAACCACACATTTTATAAGCAACATAATCACCTTTTTTGTAAGCCTTAGAAACTGTGTTTCATATCTAGCACAATAGGCATAACAATACAAATAACATCAGCAGGAAAGGGTATGCTTGGAATATTTAAAGAAACACTAGGGTTAACTTTTAGGGTATATACTTGGAAATGTTTTCACAAAATGAAAAAACTAAGTAGCTGGAAGAAGCTAAGCTGAAGGTGAAGTAATTGGTTAGCCTAAGATCCAAAGCAATAAAGTACAGTAAAATGGAAGAAGAATTGAGAATTTCTGATCTGAAAGTTGTCTTCCTCAGAACATTGGAAGGCTGAAACTGGGCAATCCCCTAACCCACTGAAGAGTAACACCATGAAGCAATATGGTCTGAAGTACTGAGAGTTATTCCAAAACCCACTAAGCTTTTCTTTTTGCTCCATTACATTACAACTGAATTGCACACAGACAGACATAATTACACATTTGGAATCTAATGCTACTAAATTAACAAAAATTGCCTGCTGTTATCAAGGAAGAATAAAATGACAGGTAAATGATTGTCAATCTGACACAATCATTTCACATGATATGGGGATATTGTGTGCATTTTTGGTTACCTGTTAACACATATATGTGACATACAAACCAGGCCCAATTCTATGTATGTATGACACTAAGGCCCATATTTATACTTTTTTTGTGCCACATTTGCGCCGCTTTTTGACGCAAAAACGGCGCAAACCAACAAAATACTATTGTATTTTGTACGTTTGCGCCGATTTTGCGTCAAAAAATGACACAAATGCGGCGCTAAAAAAGTATAAATATGGGCCTAACTCTTTAGATTGTGCATGTGTATGCTTATGGCCTAGAGAACTCTTATTGGTCTTGCTAGATAAATAAGTGTGCAAGATCACCATATTATTGTAGCGGTCAGTTTACATTAGTCACAGTAACAAAAATAACAAATGCAACAGAGAAAAATCTTCAACCTCATGTCCAGAGGATGGCACATAGCGATTAGCACTGCAAGGGAATCCGGACTCACATGGAAGAAGCTTGGAAGGAAGAAGTATTGGTTACAGTTCCTTACCTTTTGAACATGTCTTAACAGAGGAATTGCTTGTGCCTTCAAGTGCAAGATATAAGAGGAGAGAGGCATAGGAATATGGGAGGAGCAGACCCTGATTTTGATTGCTGGAGGAGATATGACAGATGGCCATTATCAAACTGCAAGCACAACAGCTTTTTAAGGTAGGAGTTGATAATTACATGGCTTTGCATAATTTAGCTAGTGAATTACTAATAGTAGTACAATAACCAGGATGCGGACAATAATAATAGGTGTTAGATGGGATTAGATAAGTAGGGATGCCTGATGTAAAATGCTTTGGGGGGATTCTCATATTCGGTCTTTTTAATATGACTGCTAAGATTACCATAACATGTGCCCTCATTCTGATATTTCTTTCCTGACAACATAATAAATACGTTAAAAAAAAAACAACAGCCATATGTACTCACTGTTTGCAGGGGCTGGGATAAGAGTCAGCATTCATTTATGCACGTATGGATATCTCTTCTGGTGGATGAGTTTCTCTGGCAATGCTGTCTAACTCCTAACACATGGATTCTGGATGAACCTAACTTGTCACAGAGAAAGGTAACACACTTGTCTCATCTCTATTTCTCCAATGGGGGGAGTGTGATATGCATTATCTCCTTGGGGCTGAAGAGACCTAACCCGATGTGCTGAGGTTCACAACAGTAGCATCTCATTCAAGATGATCACTGATTTAATAACTGCATACTGATTCTATGCAGCACTGAAATCACTAATGCTCCATAAAAATGGTATTGTAAGCCTGAAAAAGTGATTAGGTGAAAGATTTATTCAATATGAAGAGAAACCAGAGTATCTGAAAAAGTGATTAAAGTTGTTTTTCATCAATCCAGAAATTGTTTCAGGTGTATAGTGATTCTATGTAAAATCTTACCATTAGAGCTGAGATTCGGCATTCATTACTCATGGTACCATTGGTACTCATACAGACAATCTTCAGATCAGGATCCTTAGTTTTGACCTTCTAGAAGCTTTTTTCCAAAAGAAAAACCATGCTTTCTGCTTGATCAGTCTACTGGATAACCTCATCCTCTATATTTTCATGTGGGATACTAACCTCATTTAAAGTAATCATCTCTGAAAGTACACTTGCCCCACTGCTATGAAGGTGACAACTGATGTATTTAAGGAGGCCGCAAAACAAATTTACTGATTCTGGCCCCACTGCAAATTTTAGACGGTTGCCCTGTGCAGTAATCCAACTATGGAAACTTTTATATCTTCAAAGTGTTCTTCACCATATCATCAGGGCCACTGGAATGTAATGATTTTGTTGCCAGGGCATTTTCTGAATAATTTTGCATTTGCCACATAATCCATCATCCATCAGCAACATAATCTGCAATTTTTAACAAAAAAATGTTTATAGCTCAAACTGATTAAAAGTTATTAAAACAGCAATATATTTTGCTGCTCAGTATAAAGCCATTTGCAAAGGTTGACTGATCATCTTTCAGCAGGCATTTTCTGCATGATTTTGCATTTGTCACATAACCCACCATCTGCTACATAATCTGCAATTTTGAACAAAAAAATATTTATAGCTCAAACTGATCAAAAGTTATTAAAAACAGCAATACATTTTGCTGCTCAGTATAAGGTAATTTGCAAAGGTCGATTGATCATCTTTCTGCTGCTTTCTTCCATATTTGGGTGTCAGACTGGTACTATGGTAAATGTTTAGCCAGGTAGTATTAACTTGTGTGAAAACACCAAAATTAGTTCATACTATCATAAAATTTGCCTCATTGTGCTATATATCGTGCCTTGTCTTGATGCTTTATTTAGTAAACTCTGCCACATAATTTGGCCCTCCCCGCTGCTTATTTCTATTGGCCTTGTGTATCATGAATGTATTGTTGCCAAAGAATTATATTCTCTGCAAATGGGTTCTGACTTGCATATATTGTTGTCATTACTAAATCCATGCCAAATTTGAGGCAAAGGATGAACAAAAACAGTATTTATTACCTATAAATTTAGTGGGTACTTGGTTGGGTCAGTTCCATTTTCTGACTATGCTAAAGTGCCCTGCATCATTGTTGCAAACAGGTTGTAACATCTGAAGTACATACACAAATATATTTTCTGACAAAATCAAACAAATCCAAGTATTTTATTATCTACATTAATTTTAATGTTTTCACATTGTTGATATAAAAACTGCAATAATCCAAGGATGAGAGTCCTCCTAGTACTGCAGTACAGTATTGCATTCCTGTAATGCATTAATGCATACAACACCATTAGGTTAGTGTGGCTGGGAATGAAGTACAGTTGTGTGGGTTAGTGTCTTTAGGGTACAGTTCTTAGTAGTGGATTAGTGTGTATGAAGGTCAGTGTATTAGACTATTGACCTGGGGATACTGCGTAGAAGGATGCATTAGTGTGCTTTAGGTGGATTGCAATGTTGCAGCAACCTCTACTAGGTGGCAGTAACATGTGATGTATTCAGATCCCTAAAATGTAGTGTGGCAAGGTTGAAATGCTGTGGTAGGTGTTAGCTTACTTAGTATAGCTTACTTAGTGTGCTGAGCAATTACCTATTATGATATGATGCAGTGCACTGTCCCATTGCCGTTTTGAAATGTGTACTACGGCCCACAGGTATCAGAGTGGTGAATATGTGACCTTAACATGGAATTCAATATGGTGGGTTAGTAGCTCTAGGATGAAATCAACTAGCAATCATGAGAGAAAGCTCTCTACTTGTCCGGGAGATTTTTAAAAAATAAACCCTCCTGTTAGGGGGTTGTTCTGGAAAATGTAAAAAAAAAAAAGTGTCAACTGGTCTGCCCTGATGTTATGGCATGGTAGGCCAGCCTGCAATGATTGTTTTCAATGAAAGAGCCTCTGCATTTTCTGTGGAAGTACTTTAGGTGAAGAATCCTTTTTGAATTTACGTTAGGTAACACAGGTATCAGTGGCATGAAACAGGCTCCGCCTGCACATGGGCCGATATACATATGGGTGCACAGATCCTCAAATGGTATTGCAGCACCCCAATAATGTCTCACACTGCAAAACTGTAACAAAACTCAAACAAAAAGAAAATAATCAAGCGCAGGCTCCCATGCTTGTTTCAGTGAACCTCTGGGTGGGGCAGGTCCTGGGGTCATTTAAATTCAGCCCCAGGGACCACCACCTCCTTGGGGCTTCAATTAACTACAATGCAGGGTGATTGTTACATTTTATTAGACCCTTGGAGGTGTAGCACTCCCAGGGGCTATGGGTGGCCACATTCTCAGCAGATCTGGGTGGCCACATTCTCAGCAGATCTGCGGATCCACCATGTCTCCTGACGGAAATTCAAAAACAAAAATACTTTTTTGCTCGGGTGGGGAAAGGAGTCCCTCTGGCCCTCTTTTTTTTGTTTATCATTTTTTCAGGGACTCAGCTTAAGCTGAGTCCCAAGTGTTGGCAGCCAATCAGATCTCAGGATGAGATCTGGAGGGTTTGCAGAGCCTTTGCAACCCTATACATACGTATTTGGTTTTTCTTTAATATTTCGTAAACTACTGAATAGATTTACACCAAATAAAAAAGGGTGATTTCTGGACCAAGAGCCACCTTTCTGCTAAATTTGGTGTAATTCCGTCCAGTGGTTTGGGCTGTGGACCCGTTCAAAATCTCCATAGGAATTAACATTGGAAACACACCTTTTATGACCCCTCCTTTGTCTCGGTCCCCACTTGACATATCACTCTAAAAATTTCCAGACAGCAGCTGACATGAGCATCAATAGTTTTTTTAGAAAATTTTGTTTTGATTTGTAAAGCGGCGCCAAAGATATAGGCAAGTCAAAAAACAGTTTTTCTATAGAAACTAGGTCCTATCTATAACTAACTAGTGGCAACTGCCACTAGGTAAAAGAAAATATATATAGCCATCCACCCCCCCAGCTGCCTGCCAGGACCAATCTATGACGTGTATTGCCACCCGCTTGACATAAGCCCATCCTCCCCACTCCAGATCATGTACCAAACTCATGGATTTCAGCCCCCAGCGACCACTATGGTACAGGGCATAGTTCCAAATGTATCCCTCTGCATGCAGCTCATTCCTCCCAAATACAGTAATACTTTTTTTGGACACACGCTGACAGTATAAATTGGGCATTCCAGTCGCATGCTATGATCTAGGCCTTTCTTCCAGACCTCGAAGGAAGGCGCCTTGGGCTCTTTCCAGGCCCTTGTTGTGACTCTTTTGGCGATAACAAGACCCAACTAAAGCAAGGCACGCTTATATCTGTTAGCATTGGTATCATCTGTGATATGCAACTAAGCACACCTTGGAGTCCACGACCCCCTTCCAGACAATGAAACACTCCCTCCCAGAAGGGAGTCAACACCTCGCATCCTCATAACGTGTGTATAAAGTCGCCCTTTCCTGTCATGCTGCTCAGGCATTGTGCAGACGCGATCAGACCTCTCTCCCACAAGCACTCTTTGGAGATATCATAAATAGATTACACGATACTTGGATGCAATGGCATTTTCCCTTGGTGAGGCCAGGGCCTCCCCCAGTCATCACCCTGCATGGGACTGATGTCTTGCAACCAGGCAGGGATCCAAAGAAGTCCGGGGCATTAACAACCAGCATGAGATCAGGAGGGCGTGCGATACATACTTGCCTTTGATACCAAATAAACTAATGGATTAAACAGTAGTGAGGAATTGTATATCAATTTGAGATAAGGTGATGATTATTTTAAATTTTGAAATTGTTTGTAAACATAGATATAGGGATAAGGTTTTAATTTGGTCTTTAATTCTATCATCACAAAGCTGATGAGCGAAAGAAAATGGGTTTTTATACATCTGCATAATGGGGTGAGAGGTGGAGTTCTATACAATGCCCATTTGGGCTAGATTGTGTGAGGAAGACTTTCACATTAGTCAATTGTATGCCTCACCACCTTGTTTTGTGATATTTGGGTAGTTTTACACAAGCAAAATTCAAAATACATTATTGCAATGCGGTAAGTTTGCAAATGCGGATATTAGATATAAAGTGTGTCAGCTTTGTGATAATATGATGGATATTTACTAAAAAAACAATTATGATTGTAAATGTGGTGGGACAATGCGATCATGTGACTATATAAATGATGAACTAAGATGGTGGTGAACAGGTTGACAAATGTAGTAATATGCTGAAATGTGTTCTTGTTTGGATTGAATAAATCATTTAATTTCACTCTCTCTTGGAGTTCCTGTCTTCCATACAGTAGGATGAGAGTGTTTATTTATTGACACTATGGTGCACGTCACCGTACAGGCACAACTGGTGTGGAAAGGCAACGCCGACAAAGTGATTGTGTGTGTGTGTGTGCATGTGCGTATACATATACATAAATGTATACACACACACACATACACACACACACACACATACACAGACACACTGTGTGTGTGTGTGTGTGTGTATATATATATATATAAATACACACACACACACACACACTGGAATAAACAAAGGTTACAGGGGTGTTATATTTAGGTTGACATTTCACCCACACAAAACCATAGAAATTCAGCACTTATAGTTATAACTCATGGCCTAAAGTTACTTAACAGGACAAGGTATAGTTTCTTCAGATAAGTATAATTATAACTGCTGAAATTCTATGTTTTTGTGGGTAAAACATAAACCTACTATAAAGTCCCTGTAACCTTTTATTTTTTTTAGCATAAAGTAAATATATAATTACCGTACAGTAATACAACCATCGCTGAAGGCCATGCATGGCAGAAGTTGGCAGCAGGGCCTGGCCGCACCCAACCCCCCCCAACTCACATAAAACCCAACACCACCCTGTGCCCGGCCTTTGGTCGTGCGAGGCGGGGGTAGGGTGTGTGTTTGTGTTTTTTGGTCCATTGGACTTCGGATCCACGGATCCATAGCAGATTTACACTGGAGGTCGTGTTGCGTGCCACAGTGGATTTGCAGATCAGCCAATAAAAAAAGTGTGCAATTTTTCGCCCATGAGGAGTCCCCTAGAGACCTTCCCATGTGTCCTATGGGGTCAGGATACATCTATCCTGACCCCCTATGCGTGTTTTTATTTATGAATTCTCCCCAGGGGCACAGTCAAGAAACAACATGGCGGCCACAATTTTCCTTTCAGGTTGCAGCTAGCCAATCTGGGCATTGGTTTTTGCCCGGATCAATGCGTACCCATGGATCTGCAAAGGATCTGTGTCTCTAGGTATCTAGATTTTTATTTCTTTAATAGCTCTAAAACTACTGAACAAATTTACACCAAGTAACAAAAAGATCTTTCTGGTTCAAGATCTAGCCTTCTGCCGAATTTGGTTTAAATCCTTTCTGCGGTTTGGGCTGAAAATGTATTAAAAAAACGAAAAAAAATACCCATAGACACTGCATGAGGAAAAGGTGTATTGGGACCACCCTTCTCTTTTTTCTCGGCCTCCGCTTGACGAATCACCCCAAACCTTTCCAGACAGCTTTCGTTCTACTTTTATGTCTGAACTGACCAGATTTTTGCTTCTCACAATCTGTTCACCCTACTGGGGAGCAATATTCCCTCTCAATAACCTGCAGCCCAGGTCCTATTTAACCTTCTGCAATATTGAACGCTGTGCTTCCGCACCTATCCCTCTCCCTTGGGTCAGCGCTCTTAGGCACCCACCAAGATGCCCCAAGTTCCCTTTATTATTGCATTCTACATAGTACTACTTACTGCCTGCAATTTCTCATAATTATATATAACTGGTAATAAAAAAGCCACACCGCTCCTCTCTCCTGTGCCATTGCTGTGAGGCCTCCAGAATGGCTGCCACCTGCCACTTTGTCATTCGATTCTATATAGCGCTACATGGCACCTGCATTTGGAAGTGATGTAATAGCAAATGCTTTTTAAAAAAAAGTCTCTGTACCTCTCCTATCTCCCACGGGCTGTTGGTCTGAAGCCTCATCAGGCTTTCACTCTGCCTTTCTGATAGAAAACAACTGTTCCACTTACCTGCCCTTCCCTGTGCCACTGTTAAGAAGGGCTGCTTTGCGTGCAGATTTACTACATGGGTAGTATTTTTCCATCATGCCTGGTATTTTCAAATCAAAACAGGTACAAAAAGCGTATTTTTGGACTTTGTCGATGTGAGTATAAAAACAGTGGAAGATAATCTACTCCTTAAATAATATAAAAGGGAGCCGAAGAATAATTGTCTTATAAAAAAGAATTGAGAGGGGTTTAAGTAATCCTTCTGTGAGAAAGGCAACAAACTTAACAGCAGCCCATCAGACTACGACCTCCTTATTTTCCCTTCCCCAGTTTTAACAGACTTTGCAAACAAAGACAAGGAAAACGGTGGACTACCCGCACTGAAGCACCTTTCCTAAACTTAAGGCCCAAGATGACAAGGAATTTCACCCCTCCGTCCCCCGGAAAAGCTATCCACAGAAACCCAGGGGTGTGTGACCTACAGTTCGAAGACCTTCAAATTATAGGATTGAAAAGGTTCTCCAAGCGCTTGTGGGATGCAATAAGCCCTCATTTCAAAATAATATCCCCACCAAGGCTAGGAAGGGGTGTTTGAATGAGATTCCTTTTATTGGAAAATGGCTCTTCCTGCAAGGTCATCCCCAAACGTTTTGCCTTTGACCTCCTGCTTTTACTGGATTTTTTTTGTCAGCTTGAGGACTCTGTGAACTTTGCCACTGCTAACCAGTGCTAAAGTGCTTCTGCTCTCTCCTCAAAACATGGTAACATTGGCGGACCAGAGAAGGGTGATGACTCTGGGGGTGGTGCTGAGCTACACAATGGATTTGCAGATCTGCAATTCGGCCAAATTTCTTTTTTTTTTTTAATTAGGCACATTTTTGCCCAAGGGACCGCTCCATGTGTCCTTATGGGGTCAGAATACATAGCGGTATCCTGACCACCTCATGTGTTTCTTTTCCCCATTTTATCCCCAGCGCAAGCAAGAAAGAAAATGGCAGCCACAACTTTCGTGTCAGGTTGCGGCCAGCCAAAAAGAGCCTTGCTTTTCCGCAGGATCTGCGGATCCCCAGAGAGTGGATCCGCATCCCCAAATACCTATATTTCTTTTTCCTTTATATAAAGCATGTTTTCAGGCCCAAGATCTAGCTTTCTGCCAAATTTGGTGTAATTCTGTCCAGTGGTTCAGACTGTAGTTGTGTCTAAAATCCCTACCAGAAAATGCATGGGGAAATGCATTTTGGGACCCGCGTTTTCTCTGCCCATTCTTGATGAATCATCCCAAAACTTTGCAGAAAGCAGCTGAAGTGGGTTGTACACTACATTTGAAAATATATGGAAGATTTGTCCAACAACTTCAAATTAATTGGCAAAACAAAAAATGCTTTGTCTATGGGAATATTAGAGCTGCACTCCACCTAAGGAACTACCCAGAGTTCTCTCATCCTTTTTTGCATAACTTATGCACCACTCAAAGACTGAAAGGATGTTGTTTTGACTTCAATTTAAATACTTTATTTCGGCGGTTTGCCCTAAAAGCAAGCATAAAAAAACATACATTATACAAAACAATACATTAATAAATATAGAATTATATATAGTACTAACATAAAAACAGTAAAAATGAAATGTTCATAAAAGACAGCAAAGACTAATCGATCTCTGGACTTCTAAGGTGCTCCATTCTGTATATACCCTAAATTGCTTGTCACAATATATTACTATGGCCATCTCTTTGAGGGTTTTGTTAGCTCCACATAATCAGTTTATAAATCCTTCAAACCTTTTCAGCCATTAAAAACACATGTTTAAAATATTTATGCCCCTCCTACACTACCACCAATGCTCATTCAGAGCTTGGCTTCTATTTTAGCTATAGAACTAGCCCACTATCGATCCTTGTAAAGTGGCAGTGCAACAACAAGCCTATCAAGGACCTTACTATACCAGAGTCCTTAAACTTCATGTGGAAAAACTCCCCCCAGCCTCCTCGCATGCCCCCTCCCGAGCCAGAGCCCTATCTCTTCTGATCCACACACCCAGGAGAAAACAGCTCATAGGATAGACTAAAGTCTTGTCTGTACTTGTCTTAAACAGGCGCATCGCCACTCGATAATCCCCAATCCCCAGGGATAAGCAAACTGGCATAAGCCACTGCCGCCTTGAGGCTCGATGCCCAGGGTAGACAATAACAGTATGATTTACCGCTTCAGGCTTAGATTTACACAGGAGGCATAAGACAGATGGCCCATCTCCTCGCTACGAACTACAGAAAGCGTTTAAGGGCAAGCAGCCGTATCTAAATCGCAGATACAAACCTTTTGCCCTAGGTGGCGTAACATAGTCCAGGAAATCTTCAAATTTGGACACAACTTTGAATTCCAGATATGTTTCTGTGAGATGACCCAGGTTAGGCCTATACTCTTGGCGCACCCTAATATACTGCCAATAAGCCACCTTAACTACCTGTTTGTCTACACTGCGTATTTGGTCGGCTGTTCCCAGAGTGCCTCAAGCTTCAACTTTTTAAACCATACGAAGCCAAAGCCCAACCAAGGAACTTTCCGAGATGGGTCTAGCCTTACCAAGCGTCTTAGACATGCACTATATGTGGCCAACTTGGGGGTAGACCAAACCCATACCCAATAGAGTAGGGGTTTTAGCTGTATTTGATCAATCACCCGATTAATACCCATATCATATCTCAAGGGTATAAGTGGGGTACTAGGTGGTACGTCCGCTAGTGCCCTAATAAAATTGTTTTCAGCTATCTCAATCTTATGTGAGTTAGCATACCCCATATTTCTGCTCCATAGGTTGCTGCAATGAGGGCCTTAGCTCGAGAAGCCTCAAGAGCTGGTGAAATAGAGTGAGTGCTTGTGGCTCTGAAGAATCAAAGAATGGTATTAGATCTATGTGCTAGTGTTAGGGAACTTTTTACTACTTGGGGATCCCATTTTAATTTTGGGGACGCGGTGATACCTAGATAATCAAATTCTGACAGTCTTTCAAGGTTGGAATCACCCACTTTTATGCTCCTCGATCTGACTGTAGAATTTTCAAACACCATAAACTTGGTCTTAGAGCAGTTTATCTCCATCCCCCTTTCTCTACAAAAGGACCCGAATTTTAAAACCAGATTTTGCAGTCCCATTGGAGACTTGGAAATTAGCAGCGAGTCATCTGCAAACAGAAGGTTGGGGATTTTCCCATCACAAATGGTGGGAGAATCATTTATACACTGTCCAAGATAATCAGTGATGTCATTCATATATAGAGAAAAAAGAGTAGGGGCCAGCACACAATCTTGTCAAACCCCCCGGCCTATCGGAATTCTAGATGTCACTTCTAGCCCACCCCGGCAGACTTGGGCATAGTTTCCACAATGTAGTCTAATCAAGATGTCCACTAGACTACTAGGGACTCCCATCTTCCTTAGAACTTGCGACAGTTTATCATGTGGGATTAAGTCAAAAGCAGCTCGCAGATCAACAAAGGTTAGATGTAACCTCTGATGTTGGAGGAGGACCTGTTTCTAGTACAATACTGAAAACCTAAATACCTGATCGATGGTCCTTTTTTAAATTCAGGAATAATTTCACCCCCTTTCCGGGTATCCGGCATTCTGCCCCCGCTTACTATTGCATGAGAAAGAAGATTTATAAACCCTTTCCACACTCGTGGTTCGGACTTGTATAAGTGTGGGAATTCCATCCAAGCCTGGAGCTTTAAGAGGTTTCAGACTGTTGATAGATGCCAGCGTGTCTTTCATTGAAAAAAAAATTAGAGGACTATCTGCCTCACCTGCCTCACCCAAAGCTATACAAGGGTTCTCCGCCCCTAATGGTATATTAAGGTTTACTAAGGGCCTCCCTGTGTGTTGATGTGGGGTACCACCAGAGACCTCCCCCTTATCATTTACACTCACTGAATATAAAGCACCAAAGGGTTCCTCCCACTTATCTGGTGCAATGTTACAGCGCCTCAAAGTACCCAATTCACCAGCTCCATCTGATATTATGGCCCAGAAGGCATGATTATCTCTTAGCTTCAATGCTTTAAGTAGCTTTTGCCAGCTTTCATCATCTCTTTCTTTCCTTGCCACCCTTTGAGCCTTTTTATACATTGCTCGTGCATACTTAATATCTGCTCGATTACACTCCCTTATGGCGGTTACCAGCACCCGCTTAGCCATCCTACAATCCCAATTAAACCAATGTGGATGTTTTAATCCCGACCTACGGCTGCCTCGGTATTCACTAGAGAAAATCAATTTAAATTTATCAAACAGTAGACCATGAGTTTATAAAAAAAGATTGGGGTCTACATGCAGATCTTCAAATTCATCTGAAAACTGCACGAATCACTGATAGATCTCAGCATGCGCTTCCCGATCAGCCAGGACTCCAGGCCACGTTACTAGTCGCTGATTATTAGAGATACTGGATTCCGGAAGGTCTGAAAGTCCCCAGTTGGGAGACCTAACAAATTTCCCTGTATTAAGCCATACTGCTAGCGGGCGATGGTCACTCTCAGTGGTGCTAAATACCTCCATATCTACCAGATCCGGCCATAATCGCACATCCAACAAGATATAATCAATCACATTCCTGGTGCCCCCTTCTAAAAGTGGCCGCTCGATCCAAGTTTGTTCTCCCATTAAAGGTACGTAGCCCGTGGGCTGCCAACATTGACACTATCTGCAGGGCCATGTGGGAAAGATGACTTATTGGCCTACCTACTAGCTATGGGACACCCCATTGCTCTTTCTCTTCCCTGATTACCATGTAGAGGGCAAATGAGCTATTGAAGTCTCCAGCCACTATTAGGCTAGACTTACTTTTATAACTTTCCACTAGCATTTCAAGCATTGCCAAAACTGAGGACTCTGTTTGCTTGCAAATTATGCGCATACACATTTAATATAACCAAGGTTAATCCCCTTGGGATTCATAAGCTAATGCCAATTAGGTCGGGGGAGTCTATCCTCAGTAATTCATGCCTACAGACTATGGGGGTCATTCTGACCTCGGCGGTAAAAGGCGCTTACCGCCGGCCAGAAGGCCGCCATAACACCGCCGCGGTGAACCGCCACGGTCATTCTGACCCGCAATTGGCAAACCGCCGAAAACCCGACATCCTCAAAAATCCACCACACCAAAGGTCAGCGAAAAAATGGCGCTGACCAAACCTCCACCGTCACGCCAACAGAAATACGCCCATACCATTCCGACCCACAAATCCACGCGGCGGTCTTTCAAACATGGCATTCCATTGGCGGTACACACCGCTGCAGTCAAAATACACACACACATAGAAAACTCAGCCACATTGGTCAGTTCGAAATACACACACCTGATACACATACTAACACCACTCCCACACACCCAACACAATATAAAACACACACCCACATCACCCACAAGCCCCTACGACCCGAAATCATTGACGAAGGCTAGAGACAGAGCACAGAATAGAGAATCCCACAACACAGAGGCACACAACACTATCACCCACACAGAATCCACGCACCAAACACCACACACCACCACACGCACCACACTCATCACCACAAACACCACCCCACACCTCAAACACACCATCCCATGGCACCCCAAAGACACCCCAGGTTCAGTGACGCCGAACTCAGGGTCATGGTGGAGGAAATAGTCCGTGTAGAGCCCCAGCTCTTCGGGGCACAGGTGCAGCACACCACAATTGCCAGGAAGATGGAGCTATGGCAAAGGATAGTGGACAGGGTTAATGCGGTGGGACAGCATCCACGCAATCGGGAGGACATCAGGAAGAGATGGAACGACCTACGGGGGAAGGTGCGTTCCATGGTATCAAGGCACAACATTGCGGTGCAGAAGACTGGCGGCGGACCCCCACCTACTCCCCCAGAATTTACCGCGTGGGAGGAGGAAGTCTTGCACATCCTGCATCCTGAGGGCCTCGCAGGAGTAGGCGGAGGAATGGACTCTGGTAAGGCAAATCTTCACTACTGCTTCCCACCTCCACCCCACCTGCATGCCAAATCATACCCCCACCCTCACCCCCTCCCCATCACACCAACCCCTAGCAAAAGGCTCACCATCACAACCCACCCATCCCAACACCAAGCCCTGCATGCGACCCCAAAGCATGGACACCCATCACCAAAGCATGGCCACTGCACACACACATCCCCCCCACAAGCCACCCTCACAAAAGCCCCCACAAGGAAATGCCTGCACATGGGTACACGGACACCCACCCATCACACGAAATGCCACACACAGAAGCAATAACCATACCTTTATACCCCTGCAGGACCCGAACGCCACCACACCGCCACGGAGGGTCCAGAGATGTCCATCCCACCCCCAGAAGAGGCCCCCAGCGATGACAGCAGCTCTGTCTCCCTGGAGCCAGACGACCAGCCCGGCCCATCGGGGACCTCTGGACAGTCGGTTCCCCACAGACAGCCACAGGGTACACCAGACCCAACCCCCTCTGGGAACACCAGCACAGCTCCCACCCAGCGGGCCCATGCCTCTGTCTCCAGGGCACGTAAATCAGCAGTATGTCCACCACTACAGGGCACCCAGGTTGACCCACCACCGCAACAACAACAGGGACCTGGGGGCAGTGGTAGTGGGCACACCGTCCAGGGGACAGAGGCCCAGGAACACAGGGGAACTGGGAGGGCTGCTGTGCGACAGGGGGGGGGACAGGCCCGGGGAACCGACTCTCCAAGAGGCCCTCTCCTCCATCATGGGAGCATACCACCGCTCCCAGGAGACAATGGCGACGGTAATGGCCCGGTTCCAGGAGATCCAGGAACTGCAGGAGGAACGGTACATGGGGTTCAGGGAGGAACTGAGGAACATCGGTTCCGCAATGGGGACCATCGTCCTGGCCCTTACCCAGATCGTCACCACATTGCGGGACCATGTGGCACCCCAAAGGGCCCCTGTCACTAGCCCAGGCCAGGAACAGCCTACCACCTCCGCCGGCGCTAGTGGACAGGAGCCCCCACACAACGACAGGCCACCAGAACCCCACCTCCTGCAGAAGAAGAACCACCCCGCAAGCGGAACCTGAGATCTCACAAGAAGACAGAGTAGGATTGCAAGACCCCCGCCAGCCTAAGATACCCCCTGATGTCATCCCACTGTCCCCACATTGTCACCCTGTCCAACCTTGAACTGCCCCTGCTCCATCCTTCCACAGGCATATGGACAATGCACCTGTGCGACTGAGAACTGGACTCTGCTATGGACATTACTCCACCCCCACCCATCCCCGCTTCCCAATCATTTACCTATATGTAGCACTTAAAATAAATCACTTATTCCACTTAAATAAACAGGAGTCTGCTTGTATTCTTAACAAATGTATTACACATAACGGTTCAATAATGTCCAGTTACTTTGTGATGACAACATACCAATTTCAATAAGCTTTAGTCCATGGGCAAACAAAGCTGAAGTCAGGCAGTGGGTCATACAGCTCTGAAAAGGGAAGGGAAAGTCACAAATCAGTTAACAGGAACTGGGGGGAAACACAGACAGTGGATATGCATGAGGCCTCAAGTAAATGTAAATTGGGGTGGCTGTTTCTTACCTGTGTGCTACTGAAAGTATTGTTGTATGACTGTATCCCTGTTGTCCGTGTCGTCCCCGTCGTCTCTTCACTTTCCACAGGCTCCACAGCTGCAACAACAACACCACCATCTGGACCATCCTCCTGCAGAAAAGGCACCTGGCGTCGCAATGCAAGATTGTGAAGCATACAGCAGGCCACGATGATCTGGCACACCTTCTTTGGTGAGTACATGAGGGATCCCCCTGTCATATGCAGGCACCTAAACCTGGCCTTCAGGACCCCGAAGGTCCTTTCTATGATCCTCCTAGATCGCCCATGGGCCTCATTGTACCGTTCCTCTGCCCTGGTCCGGGGATTCCTCACTGGGGTCAGTAGCCACGACAGGTTGGGGTAACCAGAGTCACCAATTAGCCACACACGGTGTCTCTGTAGCTGTTCCATCACATAAGGGATGCTGCTATTTCGCATGACATACGCGTCATGCACTGACCCTGGGAACTTGGCATTTACATGGGAGATGTACTGGTCAGCCAAACAGACCACCTGGACATTCATCGAATGATAACTTTTTCTGTTTCGGTACACCTGCTCACTTTCTTTGGGGGGAACCAAAGCCACATGGGTCCCATCAATGGCACCAATGATGTTGGGGATATGTCCAAGGGCATAGAAATCACCCTTCACTGTAGCCAATTCACCCACCTCAGGGAAAATAATGTAGCTCTGCATGTATTTCATCAGGGCAGACAACACTCTGGACAAAACCTTAGAAAACATAGGCTGAGACATCCCAGATGATATGGCCACTGTTGTCTGAAAAGACCCACTTGCCAAAAAATGGAGTATTGACAGAACCTGCACCAGAGGGGGAATCCCTGTGGGTTGGCGGATGGGGGGCATCAGGTCTGGCTCCAGCTGGGCACATAGTTCATGTATAGTTGCTCTGTCAAGCCGGTATGTAAGTATGATATGTCGTTCTTCCATTGTCGACAGGTCCACCAGCGGTCGGTACACGGGAGGATTCATCCTTCTCCTCGCAAGTCCCAGCGGACGGTGCCTAGGAAGGACAACATGGAGCACAGAGTCAAGCAACCCACAGGTTAGTTCACACAGCTTGCACAGTACACAAATCGCTATGCATGGAACGGCTTGCGCTACTCTACGGTCCTCCAGACCAACAGGTTAGTACACAGGGTGCACGTTGAATGGGCTATGCCTGTGTTGAGTGGGGTGTATGTAAGATGGTGGGGAGGGGAGCGAATGAGGAGTGCAACGCACGAAAGATGAGAGCATGTGCCACATGGCAAGGTTGGGGAGGGGGGGTCCACTCACATTGACCAGGCAGAAAACTGATGTGATTTCCTTTACCACCCTGTACATGTCACATAGGTCAGCGCCCATCAGAAGATCGACATTTGGCGTGCCATCACCAAGGACGTCCGGGCCCTGGGGGTCCACAACAGACGGGGCACCCACTGCCGAAAGAGGTGGGAGGACATCCGCCGCGGGACCAGAAAGACCGCCGAGTCTCTGCTGGGGATGGCCTCCCAACGTAGGAGGGGTGCCAGCCGCCAATTGACCCCCCTGATGTCCCGGATCCTGGCGGTGGCCTACCCCGATTTGGATGGGCGCGTGAGGACATCACAGCAGACACAAGGGGGTGAGTATCAGCACATTCTGCTATCTTTGCGCGCAGTGAAGGTGTCTGGGTGGGGGAGGAGGGCTGTGGCTATCTCCAGGCCAGGGTGCATTCTGTAGGCTAGGCCCCTCCGTTAGACACGGCCCTGTGCCCCCCCCCCCACCTCTGTAGGGTGCCAAGTACAGCTATCCATGGTCCGGCCTCACCCATGTGTGCATTTGTCGTCCATAGACCCGTAGGCCTAGTCACAATAACTGAGTAGTGTACCCCCATTGCGCGGCCTAGTTCAGGGGGCTTCTGTGTCTGTCCTCTCCGACAACGGTGTTGCCAATGCATGCACTCAACCTGTCTTCATTTCTCCCCCCCCCATTTTCTTTGTCTTCCTGTTCATGTGTGCATTAGCATCATCAGGCGGAGGAGAAGTGGCATCGGTGCACGAGGGAGCTGCATCTCACATGGCCCCGGAGGGCCATACAACAGACTCCGAGTACACCAGTGAGACGGAGGGCGAGTGGAGCTCCACAACGGGGACCCGTGGAGACGTCAGCGACACCGACACGTCCTCGGAAGGGAGCTCCCTAGCGGTGGCGGCAACATCCGCGCCCACCGCCACAACAGGTACAGCCGCCACCCAGCGCATCAGCCCCGCCCTCCCAGCAGCCCCTCAGCCTTCGCTACGTCCCCGCTCGCCCAGGAAGGCGGGCATCTCCTTCGCCCCAGGCACCTCAGGCCCTGCCCCAGTTACCCCTGCTGCCCTCAGTGAGGAGGTCATTGACCTCCACAGGACACTCATTGTTGGGCAGTCTACCTTTTTGAATGCCATCCAGGGTGTAGAAAGGGAGGTGCATCGGAGCAATGCATACCTGGAGGGCATTCATTCGGGTCAGGCTGCCCATCAGCGATCGTGCAACGCTCTGGCCTCAGCACTGACGGCAGCCATTGTCCCTGTCTCCAGCCTCCCTCTTCTGACTCCCTCCACCCAGTCCCAGTCTCCTGTTCCTCTGCCTATTCCATCCACACCATCAGACCAGCCTGCACACACCTCTACACCCAAGGGCAGCTCATCCAGACATAAGCACCACAGATCCCACAAGCATTCACCCAAGCAACATCCAGATGCAGACATGCCAACAGTCACTACCACCTCTGTGTCCCCCACCTCCTCATCTCCCTCCTCCCTCCCTGTGACGTCTCCACTCACACCTGCATGCACACCACCATCAGCCAGTACTTCCATCACCAGCACACCCTCCATTACAGTCCGCACACGTGCAGTCACCACCCCCACTGCCATTTACACGTCCCCTGTGTCCTCTCCCAGTGTGTCTGTCACCCCCTCTTCCAAAGCACACAAACGCAGGCAGCCACCCACCCAACAGCCATCCACCTCACGACAGCCTCCGTCACAAGCACCTGCACCCAAAGACAGCACACTTGACTCTCCTACAACCACATCCTCTTCCTCCACTCCCAAACCCACTACACCTACCCGTCCCTGTCCTTCCAAAGTCCTTTTCTTTTCGAACCTTGAGCTCGTTCCAATCACTGACCCACCCCCTCCATCTGGTAAGAGTAAAAAAAGCACCTCAGCCACCACCAGCCCTGCATCTACTGTGACCATAGTGCAGGGCTATTGGAGTCCACCAGATCCTAGGGCAGGAACATCGGCCAGCAGCAAGGGGACAGCCAGCCCCCCCCCTGGGAAGAGGACAAAAAAGAAAAAGGCCCGGCGCGACAAGACTGAGACGGCTGCCACCAAGGACAGTAGCCTTGTCCCGTCACCTGCCACATCATCCAAGGGAGGCAAGGGCCACAGAGCTCCAGCGAAGGAGGGCAAGGGCAGCAGGGCGGAGAAGTCAGGCAGCAGGCGAGCTGCCCAGGAGGGCCCCACCAGCCCCATTCCGGGTGTGACGGACAACACCCACGGGCCCAGGACTCCATCACAGGAGGGCGCCGCGACCGCAAGTTCGGATGGTGAATGAGCGGGAAGTCTTGCCCAGGTCTGGCTCCCTAGACACACAGGACAAGCACCGCTGAACAGGGCCCTGCCGGGAGGAGCACCGCTGAACAGGGCCCCGCTGGGACAAGAACCGCTGAACAGGGCCCCGGCGGGACCAGAACCGCTGAACAGGGCCCCGGCGGGACAAGAACCGCTGAACAGGGCCCCGCCGGGACAAGAACCGCTGAACAGGGCCCCGCCGGGACAAGAACCGCTGAACGGGCCCCGCCGGGAGGAGCACTGCTGAACAGGGCCCCGCCGGGAGGAGCACCGCTGAACAGGGCCCCGCCGGGAGGAGCACCGCTGAACAGGGCCCCGCCGGGACGAGAACCGCTGAACAGGGCCCCGCCGGGACAAGAACCGCTGAACAGGGCCCCGCCGGGACAAGAACCGCTGAACAGGGCCCCGCCGGGACAAGAACCGCTGAACGGGCCCCGCCGGGAGGAGCACCGCTGAACAGGGCCCCGCCGGGAGGAGCACCGTTGAACAGGGCCCCGCCGGGAGGAGCACCGCTGAACAGGGCCCCGCCGGGACAAGAACCGCTGAACAGGGCCCTGGCGGGACAAGAGCCGCTGAACAGGGCCCCGCCGGGACAAGAACCGCTGAACGGGCCCCGCCGGGAGGAGCACCGCTGAACAGGGCCCCGCCGGGAGGTGCACCACTGAACAGGGCCCCGCCGGGAGGAGCACCGCTGAACAGGGCCCCGCCGGGACAAGAACCGCTGAACAGGGCCCCGCCGGGACAAGAACCGCTGAACAGGGCCCCGCCGGGACAAGAACCGCTGAACGGGCCCCGCAGGGAGGAGCACCGCTGAACAGGGCCCCGCCGGGAGGAGCACCGCTGAACAGGGCCTCGCCGGGAGGAGCACCGCTGAACAGGGCCCCGCCGGGACAAGAACCGCTGAACAGGGCCCCGCCGGGACAAGAACCGCTGAACGGGCCCCGCCGGGAGGAGCACCGCTGAACAGGGCCCCGCCGGGACAATAACCGCTGAACAGGGCCCCGCCGTCTCAAGCACCGCACCGCTGGGCCCCGCCGTCTCAAGCACCGCACCGCTGGGCCCCGCCGTCTCAAGCACCGCTCCGCTGGGCCCTTCCTGTCAAGCACCGCTCCGCTGGGCCCTTCATCTCAAGCACCGCTCCGCTGGGCCCCGCCGTCTCAAGCACCGCACCGCTGGGCCCCGCCGTCTCAACCACCGCTCCGCTGGGCCCTTCCTGTCAAGCACCGCACCGCTGGGCCCTTCCTGTCAAGTACCGCTCCGCTGGGCCCCGCCGTCTCAAGCACCGCACCGCTGGGCCCTTCCTGTCAAGCACCGCTCCGCTGGGCCCTTCATCTCAAGCACCGTTCCGCTGGGCCCTTCCTGTCAAGCACCGCACCGCTGGGCCCTTCCTGTCAAGCACCGCTCCGCTGGGCCCTTCATCTCAAGCACCGCTCCGCTGGGCCCCGCCGTCTCAAGCACCGCACCGCTGGGACCCGCCGTCTCAAGCACCGCTCCGCTGGGCCCTTCCTGTTAAGCACCGCTCCGCTGGGCCCTTCATCTCAAGCACCGCTCCGCTGGGCCCCGCCGTCTCAAGCACCGCACCGCTGGGCCCCGCCGTCTCAAGCACCGCTCCGCTGGGCCCTTCCTGTCAAGCACCGCTCCGCTGGGCCCTTCCTGTCAAGCACCGCACCGCTGGGCCCTTCCTGTCAAGCACCGCTCCGCTGGGCCCTTCATCTCAAGCACCGCTCCGCTGGGCCCTTCCTGTTAAGCACCGCTGGCCCATTGACAGTGCTGGTTCTGTGTCGAGCAGGGCTTCAGGAAGCACTCTGGGCACCATGCCTCCTCCAATAACAGTGGAGCCGGTAATCCATCTGATGGACTGTGGCTTTGCACTCCCCAGGATGGTCCAGTGGGCAAGGCTCCCACTGTAGAGACTTGAGAGACTGTGGCTTTCACTCCCCAGGATGGTACAGTGGGCAAGCCTCCCACTGTAGGGACTTGTGAGACTGTGGCTTTGCACTCCCCAGGATGGGACAGTGGGCATGGAGGCCCCTCGTGGATCTGGCGTCGTGGACTCATGTGGCTGAGGTGCCCCCTCTTCCCTTCCCCCTGAGGTGCCTGTAGTTTTATCATCTGATGCCCCTGCAGTGTTCTCTCCAATGGTATCTGGTCTCCTGTGTGGGCTTTGCCCATGTGTTTGGGCACATTGGCCCACGGACTATGGAACTTTGACGGAATGTGCAGGACTTTTTGCCTATGTATATATTGTTGACTATGTTCATTCCTTATTTTTGTATCTTTTATATGGCATATTTGCCATTCCTTCAATGGAGCTATTGATACATATATTTTATAGATCATTTAAATTGTGTCTTTGCATTATTCCGGGGGGTTTGTGTGGTGTCACTCTGACTTGTTGCTCGGCATTGGGGTGTAGGTATTTGTGGTGGGGGGTGGGTGTATGGCGCATGTGTGTGCCCGTAAGCTTTCCTCCTCCCCCCTCGCCTGTGTCGTAGGTGCAGTACTCACTGTTGTCGTCTGCGCCGGCGTTCGTACTCCTGGTAGATGAGCAGGTAGACAATAGCTGGTAGGATGTGTAATTCGGGCTCCATGCTGTCCTCCTTCCTCGTGGAGTGTGTATAGATGAGCGTTTTCCCGTTCGTAGTCTGTTTCCGCCGTGTTTTTATCGGCGGGGCTCCCGCCCCGGAAAAGGTGGCGGATTGGTGAGTTGTGATAGGGTGGGCGGTACATTGTCTGCCGCCTGCCTGTTGGCGGTGACCGCCGCGCTGTTTGTCGGTCCCGCCGTGGCGGTCGGAGTGTTAAAGTGGTGGCCTGTGTTGGCGGTTCCCGCCAGGGTTAGAATTCCATTTTTTTGACCGCCGGCCTGTTTGCGGGTTTGCCGCCGCTTTATCACCGACCGCCAGGGTCAGAATGACCCCCTATGTCATTTCTGACCAAGATCATAAGTCCCCCCCATTGCCCGGCCCATTTTCCTTGGTGGCAGAGCTTCAATGCTATAAGAGGTAAATCCTCTAACAAAGACCTTGTTAACAGCCCATGTTTCTTTGAACACACAGACATCATATTTCCCTAAAAGGGAGTTCCATGCTTTGTCAGCTACCTTAGGGTTCATCCTCGCCACATTCCAGGAGATTAGTGATAAGTTTGTCCTGTATTCAGCCACCTTTTTGGGAGGATCACCCTTTTGTCCATTGCCCATCGATATACAAGATGCCCCCCTTACGGGAGCCTCTACGATTGATTCGGTGACAGCTGGTCCTTGGGGTGTAGGAGTTTTCCTGCCCTTCTGTAACCACAAAGGACCTAGTCAGTCTAACTGGTCTAGTGTGAATAGTGGGTAGTAATGGTTCCAAATAGGTACCTTAAAGGTAGTATGTTGTATACACCCAGTTTGTAGCGATCGATGTTGGTCAGACAGTAAATTCCCAAAACCCCTTGCTACTGGAGGATATTAAAAAAAAACTCAGGGGTGACACCCTAATACCCCCATTCACTTGGGTTTTAGCACCAATCATATTTGACAGCGATTGGACACTGCTAGGTGACTGAAGTTCACAATTATACAGTCCTCTTGTGAAGCTTTTGGCCTAGGACCCACCCATGCCACCTTTTGGGTAGTAAGAATTTCCTCACAGAGGACCTGTGGCCAGCCCGACTGTTTCCGTAACCAGTGTGCAACTTTATTTAGTAATGAGTTATGCGACTCACTTGTTCCTCTAGGTAACCGAGGAACATTCTTTAGGATAATAATGTAGGGGGTACACTCCGGAGGAATGCTAGGTCGTATATCAAAGGAGTCAGTACGCAAACACACAGACCCAGCTTCCTCAGATCCACTGCCACGGTCTCCTACGGGGTACTTCCTCATCACCAACACGGTGTCCACTACTTGGGTGTTGGAAAAGTCCCTTAGTGGGTTCATTAAATACAGGTGGACCTCTTCCTTTACTTGTTGTTTGGTGGATCAACGATTCCTCTCTTTTCCCCCTCAGGCGTGCTCTCTGGGTGTCAGGGATTCCACCTGGCTCATGGGTCCTGCCACAACCTCCCTCCCTAGGCTTGATAAAGGGATCTCTGTTGTCGTGACTAAACTCAAATAGTTTAATCATAGCCTCTATTGAGTTGAGATGCTCGATTAAAGGCTGCAATTTTAAGTCAAGGATGCTACATAATTTTTCTTCCATCTGTACAAACATCTCCCCCTGAGCCTGCCCTCGTCCCTGTCCCTTCCAATTACTGCCCCTCTTTTTTTTTTTTTTAATAGATGGAGCGTTGGGCTGCCTCCTCTTTTTTTCGAAGAAACATAGCGTTGGGCTGCCAACTGGATACTACCACAACTTAAGCGATTATCATTTCTTTCTGGATCTGGTCATCTCCTCCTCTCTCTTGTTACCAGATACCAGAATACTCATCGCCAGTATTATTTGTGGGAACTAAATACAGGGCTCCAGACTCAAGGGGATCATACTCCTGCCTCTGAGCCTGATCTGGCTCGTCCATGTTCCCCTGAATCCCAACTGCCACAGGATCATCACAGAGTATCACCTCACTACTACCTCCCCTCCCAACTAGCTCTACATCATTAGAAGCTCCTATTAATGAGGCCCCCAGGGGCGGGGAAAGTAGGGAGGATACAGAAAGCCGACGCTCTGCCAGCTCAATTCCCTTATCGATTATCCCCACAGCCTTTATTATAAATGTGTCCATACTTGACTTGCAGTGACCTATTTGACCTATAGAGTTCGTAGGCCCGGGGGCAGCCTTGCTAGTTGTCTTATGACAAGATGTCTTAGCTCTAGGCATGCTGTGAGATTAAAGTAAGGGGCCCCAGCAAGCACCAACCAGAGGCTCAAGCTCTCCTAACAAACATCCCACTGCTCATAAGATTGCAATAAGAATCGAATAAGTGAGCCCAGACCCTTCTGTGGCCCCCAACTGCCGGAAGCGTAGATCATTCAGTGCACCTTCGGTCACTGCAGGAGGCGGTATGCAGCTTCCCCCGCCACCTGGACTGCTGTGGCATATAGTGTGGACCCCCCCCCCCCCCCCATCGATTTGCCAAGTTCTTAATGATGGACGTTAAAGGGGTGGCCCAGCCCAGCCTCCTTCTGGCTCCGATGGGCCGGCCCTTGGCCCGGGCTTGTCCAGTGCTGCGTTGCATTGTCCCCTGTTGCATTGTCCCCCTGGCACTTTATAGCGCGCTGGAGAGGTGATTAGGGGCAGCTGGTGCAGTGAAATGTCCGCCTCCTGGGGCCTAGATCAGTCTGGGACTCATAGTCCCCCTGGTGCTTTATAGCTCTGCTGACAAGGTGATTAGGGGCAGCTAGTGCAGAGAGATGGCTGCCTCCTGGGGCCTAGAGTAGTATGGGACTTGTAGCCCCCCTTCCAGTGTTCAGCACGTCCCCTGTATTTATTTCAGCAGCTATCGCCAGGAGTTATTTTGGAATTAACAGATGGTGTTATGTTACACCAACGCAGCATGGTCGCAAGTGCGTAATAAAAAAAGTAGCATATGGTGCAGGTACAACCATATGGGCGTTACGGTTCATGAGGTCCAATCACACCCTCGCCATCTCTCACATAGGATAAGCAGCGTTGAAACGGTACCAGACGTACTATTGGCCCATTAGCCGGCAGCAAAAGCAGTGTGTAGGTTGCACAAAAACCAATGCATGTGAAACCCCAGCACACCTACCACTCCTGTCAACCAATTAGCAGTCACTTTTGACTTATATTGGGTGGTCTCTTGGGTCTGGACAAAGCTAAACCTCTCTGAAGAGCTATAATGATGGCAAAAAAATGCATCGGGTTGCTTATGCTCATTTCACGTTGGTTTGGTTGGTATTTTACCAATCCAAAGCTGTAATACTGTGCGTAGAGTGGTGAAAGGCGTTTGCCATTTCACAGCTCAGCATGGATGGCACTGTGCCAATCCCAGGCTTAAAGACTTTTGTCCCTTTCTAGCTTGGCGTGGATAGCACTGTACTAATCCTATGCTTAACAACTGAGTGTTGCTGGTGTTGTAGGGTGCTCTATATTGGAGCTGCTATTCACTTAAACTTGGGAACTACCCAGAGTTCTCTCTTCCGTTTTAGCATATCTGTCTATGTGTGTTTCATTTTGCTTATATTATTAAAAATGCACTGTAAAGCCATCTAGTTCGTAAAAACTGTGTGGTAAAGGCATGCGTTGCATTGACATACAACCGTTTGTCCTGCTGCAGACATTAGTTTTCCTCAAACAAATTTGCAGTAACACAACCATCGCTTTGTAGCCAGCAGCAGGTGAGTTAAAACAGGCGCTTACAACCTAGTCAATTGGAATAAACACACTTCTTTAAGAGTTCATTTATTTTTGCACTTAACATCCTATCACACTGCATGTTCAGTTGCTTTTGGCGGTTTATATTCTATATAGAACTGCATCCTATTTTTGGGATCCTCTCCTTAATTAAGTTTTTGTCTTTTAACTACCTTAGACAGGACATTTTAAGTTTTTATTTCCATTAATAGTTAGCTATCTGCCACACACTTAATACATGCATTTTTTCCAGAAAACGCCATGCTGGTTGCGCCACGCTACCAAGAGGGAGCCAGGGATTCCACTTGGAAATCCGTACACCTTCGTGAATCATATTTTTGTGCTTTGTGAGAGCTCTGTCACAGCTCCCATTAAAATTGTGCCCCACAAGCAAAGCCTCCAATTCCCTACAAACGGGACTGGTGGGGATACAGATACGCACACAGGAGGCTGCCAAGCTGCTCTGGACTCTTACACAAATACCTGCAGTGTACCCAAAACTCAGAATTAACATATTTTGAAAGTTTTCTGTCTCAGCAGTAAGAAGCAACTACCCACAAAGCTGAGAACTGAAAAGGGCAGGGATTTAAGAGGTATGGGCGTGTCCAGCTCAACAGAGAAGGTGTTGGTTAAAATATATTTTACTGATAGATGTCCCTTGTTAAAACACTCTCGTACCTTCATTTACAAGAAAGTATCTTTAATTTCTAGGAAAATTGCAAACATGGCTGGCCGTGGATATGCCACTTGTTTTTGCAATGCTAAATCTGCCACTCTAGTGTATATGTATTTTAAATGTCCACCTATACAAAACATTTGAGAATCAGTTTGGAAAGCCATTAAATTATTACCAATTTCTTCTCTCCACTTCCTTTATCGAATGTACTTAAGATATTTAGAAAGTCAGGGGAAACTTAATGCTATGACAATTAAATTATAAGCGCTCATGATTACCAGTGCAATCAAGAAAGTTACTTGTGAAAGATAGTCTTACACAAAGAAATGCTCGCCTTTAAATCTCCTTGAGTGCCAAACTGGATCTGGAAAACCGAAGTAGCTCCAGAGTGTGCCTACGGTCTTGGTTTCGAACATGACAACTTAGATCTATCATAGGTGACCCCCTCCGAGTTAGCTCCTCTTTTTCTAAAGCACTTAATGCAGGCCAGATTTCCTCTTCTTTGGTGTTTATCAAACTAAAACGATTTCTAGCAATAAACATCATCTTTATTGGCATCATCTCACACCCTGAAAGTGTCAGGCCTTAAGCTATATTGTGCATGACTTAAGCAGATGTAGATCTCAGAACCACATGAAGGGAGCTTCTGCTGCCTCGGCCACAAATATGACTCCAGTTACTGCCATATGTGGGATTTTATGTACATTGTCAATCAAGCCCAGGGAAGCCAAGTGCTACCCCGCAGAAGCCTGCAACTGATGGGGCACTACCACTAAAACTTCCCTTTTTTTAGGTAGATGACCCAAAAGGCAACAGTCCAAGAGCTCACAAAAATATTCACAAAGACCTTGTTGGGTTGTTGGTTAACTGGGGTGTGAGCCTTGGTCAAGCAACAGCCACAAGACTTGTCAGGGTGAGGCACTACAACTCTAAATGACCCTGTGCTCAACCCTCTGGTAGCCTGGCACAGAATAGTGAAGCTTAATTTAGAGGTCACATGTAAAGTATTTTTCCAACACTTCAAAAACAGTAATAAAGTGAAAACACAACACAAAAAGGTCCCAAAACACATTAGAAAAATAGAGTAATCTTTAATAAATAAAACAAGATCAAAACAACAAAAATTAAATCAGTAGATCTGAAGATATGCAACTATAAAGGTTTTAATGGACATAGCGCCAAATCACAAATTACTAACTGGATATCTGGTTGCGGTGGACCGGGAAACAGTCTCAAGTTCAGGCTGACCATGTTGGAGTGCAGGCCACCTACAGGGATTCAGTTAGGTCCACTGAACAAAGTACCTTAAATCCTGGTTTGTGGAGCATTGCAAGGATCTGTTTCAAAGATGTGTGGCACAGCCGAAGCGTGTTGGTTTCCAGTGCAGCAAGGCTGTGGTGCAAGGGCCTACTTCACCACCAAGTATCCTGATGAAGAGGGCTATTGATGCAAAATACGGAGTCAAGGATGCATCAGATGAGCTGTGATGTGGAGTACGTCGTCATGGCTGCTGTCAACTGGGGATGCAAGGGCCTGCGCAAAGGATGCATTGCGCAGTAGTAGTTACGAAGAGGCTGCATGCTGCGATGCAATGCGGGCTGTTGTGATAGGGACGATCCATGCAGCGGCGGTGATCCTTCAGTTCTGCTCGGGGTTGCGCTGTGCAGCAGAGGAGATTTGTCTGTTCTGCTGGATCCACAGTGGCTACCAGAGCACTTTAGGTCCCCTTCCAAGGGTCCAGGACTGGGGTGGCACCACTTGGCAAGGTAGGCTCACAGAGTCCAGGTTTTGTGTTCAAGGTCATTGGAGTCTTCTGTTCGAGGTCATAGTCAGGAGGCCAGCCACCTAACCCTTGGAGTCAGTTCGGGGTCCTGGTTTCAGCAGATGCAAGTCCAGTCCTTCTAAACTAGGCAAAACGGAAACAGGCAGCAAGTCATCACAGCAGGACAGAAGTCCTTCAGAGCAGCAGTACAGCAAAGTGACAGTCTTTCCAACAGCCCAACAGTCCTTCTTCCTGGCAGAGTATCCACAGGTCAAGAAATGTACTGAAGAGTTGGTGTCCGAGATCCAATATTTATACCTCATGACATTCCTCTGGAAACTGAAAAGAGCTTCTAGAAACAAATCCCTTATAAAGTCCCTAAGTATACTGTCCTGGCTCTAGGCTAACTACAGGGGATATACAACCCTTGGTCTGAGGCAGGACACAGGCTTTTCAAATGTAGGACTCTGTCCAGCTCCTCCCTTCCATCCTGCCAGTGATGGCACATCCAGTAAACCTACGCTCTTTATTGTGTGTGGCTGCCTAGGAGTAATACACAAAGCCCAACTGTCAGCTACACCCAGTCACATGACCCAGAGACAGGCAACAGTCACTAAATGGCTAAGGCAGGAAACCACCAACTTTCTAAAAGGGGCATCTTCAAAACTGTAATTTAAATTCATACTTCACCACAAGAGTATGTTTTTTTAGGATTACAAAGACATCAAACATGAAATGGTTACCTGCTCCCATTTGGAAATTACAGCTTATTAAATGAATTAAGGTAGCTCCAATGTTAGCCTAGGGGAGAGTTAGGCCCTGCAGTAGTGAAAAACAACTTTAGCAGTTTTTCACTACCAGGACATGTAAAACTAAAAGGTTCTTGCCCCACTTTTTAAATACATTACACCCTGTCCTCAGGGCTGTTGAGGGCCTACCCTAGGGGTGACGTGTATTATTAAAAACGGTTTTGGCCTGGGAAAAGGTTTAAATTACCAGGTCTATATGGCAGTTTAAAACTGGACACACAGGCTGCCATAGCAGACCTAAAACATGTTTAAAGTGCTCCTTGAGTGGGTGGCACAATCAGTGCTTCATGCCCACTAGTAACATTTAATTTACAGGTTCTGGACTAAAGGTAGGGCCACTTTACTAGGGACTTACAAAGCAAATTAAATATCCCAATTGGGTACAAGCCAATCCTACCATGTTTTAAGAAGAACAATTTAGCTCTAGTTAGCAGTGGCAAATTGTGTAGATTTCTGAAGTCAGCAAAACAAGGTCAGAAAACAGGAGGGTGAAGGCATAGTATAGGAATGATCCTCCAGAAATGGCCAAGCTAAAGAGCATGTTTTGAAGATGTCCCTCTTTGTGAGCCTCATCCTCATACGTTTGTGTGGATGGAAGCCTCCTTGATCTTCAATTTGGAGAGCATTTAGATGTTTTCCAGTATGCATCACACAGAATGACAACAGTGATACATATGTGTGTATACATGTGTGCAGTTGATACACATATAGCTTGGACGTAGCCAAAAGGCAGAGGAGAGCTGCAGAGGGTATAAGGCAAAGATCTATTGGCGAATGACTGGGAGTAGCTGGGTTTTGAGAGCAGAAGTGGGCCATTACTATATTGTGGTGTAGCATTTTTTTTTTTTAAGAGGTGTTTTTTTGGCTTTTTCCTACACAAATGGTTCAGGGTTAATGAAGTCCTGATGGCTAAGAGGATGCTAGTCCAAATTCCGGATGCATGTGTAGAGGCCTCTGGCCTTGTTGTTTTCCTACTTCACTTTGTTTCCACTCTGCTCTAGCTGCAGGTGTACCTGGAGCCACTGGAGGTAGCAACCAACATTGTCACATAAACTGCCAGTTGTGCAAGTATTTTGGATGATGCAGCTGGTTTTAAAAACTATACAAGCCAACAAGGAAAGCCTGTCGATGTCTATCAGGAGAGGAGTTATGTAGTCTTATTTAATCAGGTCCTTCATGAGACATGCTGTGGCATGTAGGATGCCACTAAAAAGGGGCCTGTGTGGAGACAGAAGCAGTAAAGCAGGGTATTGCCATTATCTAAATGACAAGGTATGACAGCTTGAGCAGAACTTTTGACGTCACTTTCTGGGAGGAATGTATGGTTTCAGGTCCTATTGGTTTACTTACCAATGTGTCACTTCAGGATGAGATCAGTACCTAAGTTGATAGTGATTTAACTGTGGATGAAAGTAGGTGTTCATATTGGTCAAGTTGTTTGAGCCAGGCTTGGGCAAGTTGTTGCCTGTTTCTTCTCCATCACAACACTGACTAAGTTCTCTGCTTTGACCTGCAGAATGCCAATCAACTGGACTAATCCACTGAGATGGAGCTCATGCTTCCCTCTGGTTCACTGATTGAAGAGGACTTCTCCTTTACTGCAGCCATCCACAAAGCAACAGAACTACTGAACCTGCCTTTTCCGGTTGAAAAGTACAAAAAATATTAATCCCGGCTTCCCCAAAAATTCTGCTTTTGGATCATTAGAGAAGTACTTTAGCTTGGGCAGACATTGCTGATCCGGGCCGAATTTTTTGGGATGACATTTTTTAAAATGAAGGCTGTAGTGCGGTGATGATGTAATATTTCAGGTAAAATGATACCTATATACTTCATTTTGTTGTCAAAACATAGGCTTTGGGGGTCAACTAATCTTATAGAGACAGAAAATAACTCATCAGAGCCATCGCAAAGGCATTTCCCAAAATGGCAGCTATAATAGAGGAAGAAGAGAAATATATAGAAATGAAACAACATTTTTTTTAATCCTTTTCATGTATAAACCAAACAATGTTTATGATCTGAATATGAAAAAAAATATGTTAATCACTGCTGTTTAATACACATTTTCATAGTTCACTTTATTTGTTTCGGCAATCGCTCGTGGTACATTTGCAGAATGTTGAACATTTGAGATGAACATATAAACAGGGACGGCTTTTTGTATGTGTAAGTTCTGTGGATAGAGGCTTTAGAAATTGTGTAAGTATTAGCACCCCATCAATATCTCCCCAACCAAATTCACACAGATCTTTCTCTACATATGCATGATCCAAAACATTTACACATCGTCTGATCAAGTATAAAGCTCTTTTAATGTGTCGGAGCACAGAATATGATGGTCGAAGTACATTTAGTAGAACTGACCTCTTGCACTCACTGTACCGAAAATCGTCAAATGTGTGACAGTCAGAACTCTTTTTCCATACATGCACAAACATATTTTTCTCTGTTTTTAAAGTCACAATCTTCTGTCTTAGCAAATCCTTTTAGAAACTTCACAGGTTCAGCAGTTAAAACTCCAAGCTTTGTTCCAGTTTTACTCATAGTCATCACTCGTAAGAATATGTGCATTGATAAGAACTCTGGGCATCTCTGGGTCAAGTTTCTTGAACAGAATATGAAGCAGGATTAAGTGTCTTTTTTCACCAGTTCCGATACATATCCATAACTCTGGCAATCCTTGACTTATGAATATTGCAACAAATCTAAGTAGCACCATAACATCTGTGTCATTTGACAGTACAATGACTTGATTGGAACCATTTTGAACAGCCCACTCAATATGTGGCACAACACAATAGTCAGCTTCCAGCAATTTGCTGTTAAGTTCTTGAACAATATGGCCCGTACCTTTTGAATCTCTCTCTGCAGGCATCAATTCATCATTAACAATCACGCCACTTCCAATAATTGGAAATTCCGTGTTCACTGAAGCATCAGCAAAGTTTTGGCGAGCTAACATCTTGAAGTTGACCTTGTTCGATGTTGATGACCAAAATATATCAAGCAGCAGAGGTACAGGTGTCAAATTTTTGATGCAGGCAAGGCCAATTGTTCCACTCGTAGACATTTGTCCGATTGTCTCACATTGTTTGACAGACAGTTCAAGATAACTGTCAAAGACGCTGAACAGCCTGAATGACGTCTCCGAAGTTTTGCATGAATGAAAACTTGACCATTCACAATTAGTCCACAACAGCAGCGGTTTTCAGTTAGGACACCTTTTTTAATTGAAATTCTTCAGGTGAAAGGTTTTTTCGAGCTCTTGTACAAGTTTGTGCTTCACTGGTTTGTTTGCAGCATATCCATCAAATGTTGTTGGAAGAAGATCATGCGACAGTATGTCCTTGATAAATTCACCCCTTTTCGTTTGCTACAAACATCTCTCTAGGTGCTTGCAAAAGTATTTTTTTTGTAACCTGTTTTGTGATGGTTGGTTGGACAAAACTCTTACTATGGCAATTAAAGCATGGAAGCGTACCTTTAGTGATTATGTCAAACAGCTTATTCTCTTGCAATACAAATCTCTCCTGCTTCAGTTCTGCGTATAATTTTGATCCATGTTCCCGGACATCCAGTAGATGTGCCTTTATATCGTTATCCACATATTGTTTGGTCACAAAGTTGTGTAGTCACACAGGCTCAGTCATTTCAAAGGTTTTTTTTTTGCTGCTGATTGACATGAAGAAGGCCGTCAACATGTTTATTAAAACATTCCCCCTCTCTTTCCCACACGTTTGTGGTGAGGAACAGTTTCACAATGGTCCATTCATTTTGAATTGGTCATCTTTCTGAAAACATTGCAAATAGAAATGACTTCATGGTAAAGAAGGTGCCATTTAGCAACATATTCACTTCTATATGTCAGACCAAAAACTCCCTTGGGGCTTTTCTGTGATCTCTGGATCCTCTGTTCCAGTTTCATATCTGGATCCATAGCATTGAACCTTCCCTCTCTGTCTTTCACCACAAAATGTCTTAGAATGAATTTTCTGTAGAGGTATGGTTTTTCCACCTATAGCTTCTTGGGTCTCTTCAAATACCAGGACCCATATCTCAGGTAGTTTATGCAATTGAATTTGTGAAACCCAGTAATCAGTGACTCCACAGTCTACACGTGCATCTCACAATAACCTTCCAGATCATCATGTATCAAGTTTTTCACTAGGGATATCATGTAAAATGTTTCCCCAAGTACTTGCAAAGTTCTGATTTTATTTCACATTCTTTGACAAACTCTAGTGAACATTGACTGGTTTTGCATTATGTATTTTGAATGAAGTGCACCCAGTTGTTCACTTCTGAGATAAGATATTCAAAACCTAATTTGTCATTCTTGTTTCACAAAGCATTCCAACGCAATGTTTCTATAGTCTCAGATATGATGTAACAAACAAAGGTAATTAGTTCCGCTCAATACCGATTGGACAGTTTTGCTTCCAAACATTTCAGACTCAATAAGTGCATTGATTATGCCACATCCACTGAGATAACTTCCTGCACACCGCAACGCTACATTTGTCATGCAGAAAATGCCCATCATTGGATAGAGAGCATCAAATTCTACTGGATTACTCTTAAAATTGTCAGCTACAATACAGAAAACACCTTAATTGCAGAAAATTGGCAGGATAGGCTAGTCTTCAAGCTGAGCGCGGACATTTTGGAAATGTTTTAGAGCTGTGTATACTGTTGTGTAGTTTGTACCTGTAGATGGTATTACTGGTAAAAACCCAACCTTCTTCAGCGGGACAGTATTCTGGGAGATCAGAGCATGAAGTCTAGCCCACAGAGATACTGGCTTTTCTTCATCCTTCAGTCCACAATGAATAAGCAATATGATAAATTCAGCTAAATCAGCTTTGCGGACCGCAGCATCAGGTAGAAGAAGATCCATGTCCTCAGCCACTTTGAAACTTTTTGGTAGACTGGAATGTGCTGATGGCTTGTAGTAATTTTGCACACGTTAGCAAGGCAGTTGGGTTATAAGCTTTAAGCTATTTTGTTTATGCCTAAAGCAGCACAGCTTGTTTTCTAGCAACTACTTCATTGGTACAGTCTTTAAAAAACACTATGGCAGTAACATGTGTGCTATATATTCCAGACAAAGAAGAGCTGTCTTCAAAATCAAAATTATCAACAACAGCAATTGTAAACCCTTTCCTGGTAAAGCAACTTGGAAGGGATGTGCTGTACGAGTCACAAGATTTTACAGCATGAGCTGCTAACAAGTTCCTGCTCTGTACTATGTCATTATAACTTGTTGATACACAAATCCTAGTCATTGAAGTGATTAGCTCTCTACTTTTGCACTTGTCATAGATTTACAGTCATTTGTAGCAGAGTTTTCTTTTTGCCTTGATGTAATTCATAAAACAGGATTTGGAAAACACAGTATTAGTAGTAAATGTTATTGCATAGTTACTTAGAGCTATTGCATATCATAAAGAACACATAAAATACATATTAAATGATATATTACCCTAAAAATGTTTAAAAGGCAAAGTAAATTTTTTTGACAGGCCCAGCGTCATTTATTTGTTACTCGCACCCATGCCAAGGTTTACAGGAGCCTTATGAGGCTTAATGATTAGTGGCGGGGATACATGATGCCGACCATCACATGATGTAAGAAGACCAAGAAAGAGTGAATGGGGATAAAGTGACTTGTGCAAAGCTTTCATAACAGCAACTGCATCAGCCAAGTCCAAAGTACGGCCCTCAGGTGTGGGAACAACTGTGTAAATAGCATGCAAACATGAAGTCGCAATCGCAGGCAGGTGGAAATTACAAGAGGCTATATCAGGACTCTCCACTGTCCACCTATGGCAATTTCTTGGGAGACCTGCATAAGAGACTTTACAAATCGACAGGTCCGTTGGGGTTCATCTGGGGCAAAAAAGGCCATCACAGCCTGTCTCCGGGAGTGAATTCTCCTTTTATTAAAAGTTGTCCTCCTCTGACAGATCCTTCCACAGCTGCAAGGTATGTGTGGCATGTCTTAAAGGGCTGTGCCACACAATCTGCAGGTTATCAGGTTGGCTCTCTGCCATTTTGGAAGATGCAGGGAGCAAGGCAGCAGACCAAGACAATATTCCAAGATTTTGTCTTGAATTGCTCTTGAGAAACCCATGCTTAGATATATCTGGGGTTCCAACTTGGTATGGGTGAGTACGACCATCCAGGCATGAGCTCTGGACGAAATGGCGGCTTGGTGTTCCTCCAGTGATTACCTTGAGCAGGCAGTCTTTGAGGTAGATGCTGGCTGGGGATAAGTTTCTCTGTTGCAACTCCTGTCATAGACAGTAATTTAGAGAGTCAGGTGATGTCCTCCTTGCTTTATCCCAAAAGATGAAGGTTCTTTGCCTTGCCAGGGCTTGTTTTGTCAGACCAAACGCCAGCCCAATATGTGCTGGAAAAGACAGTAAATTTGCATAGCATAAGCCTATCATTTCAAGGGATAGTCTCCCACTTCGGCGCTTATATCTTCAAAGCCATCATCAATGTTGTCGGCTTCTGTTCCAAACTAAAAAAGTTTTGTTAATAGAAAATGTTAAGACAACATCAGGCATTCTTGTTGACTCCCATGATCTGGAACGCTCGGGAGGCATTAAACATTTTTTCATTAAGTCCAAAATCTGAATCTTTCAGGACGTTTTCTAAAATGGATCCTGTTGATTTTACTACAGTGTGTGATCTTATTTCAGCAGCAAGAACTTCAGGAGTCAAATCAGTTGAGATCATAAGTGCCTCATTCTTTTTGTTATACTGACAAAAATGACTTCTGTCGTATATTCTCAAAAGAAAAATCTTAATTTCATTATAATGGGTCTATATAGTTTCAACAATATTGACCGTTATTTCTCTGATCTCCCTGAGTGTGAACCTGTAGCCAGCACTCAAGAGTGACATTAACACTTCATTTGCATTTTCAAAGAGTGCAAACTTAACTGAAGGCTGACGGTTATGTTGCAGCTGGGAGCACATTGTACATTCATATTTTTCAATGTATGCATACATGCAGTTCTGGTGGGCATACAAATTGACTGCAAATACATTCACCTCATTGTGTAGATCAGCAGCTCGGATGAAATCTTCATATTGGAAGAAACTAGCTGCAGGAAAATACATGTTTGCCCTTTGAGACTCACATACTCTGTACTTTTTTCATTTACCAATCCATTTGGCCCTTGTTCTGGCTAAACCACAGACAACACATTGAAGAACCTCTGCTTTCTGATCAGTTGTTGGAGGTGGACGAGGGATAGCCATCGAATATCTACATGGATGGGAATTGGGTTTGGCTGTCTTCGCTTTCTCAGAAGACTTGGATCCTTGTTGTGATTCACTGGTTTCTGTTATTTTTTTTACAATTGTTTTCCAGGCTTTTTCCATTCTATACAACTTAAAGCACTTGTTGTTACAATGATTAAATTATCATCTTCACCCATCAGTTTCAAGGTTTGTGAACTTTGTCTTGTCGTATTTCTGCAGCATCTCAAACTCTCTCCCGTCCAGCCGCAGTTGATGTTAGCTTTTCTTTCGGATTAATTTGACATTTGACACATTGTTCTTTGTTGGAGTCCTCAGATTCTGTAGTTCGCAACACTCTGTCAGAAGGTAAAGATCCTCTGCTACTACCTGCTTCGCTCATGTTTACAAAACTGAATCAACATAAAACAAAAACAATATTAAAATAAATTACTAATATGATGGCTAAAGCACATCATTACAGAGCCACCATTTTGGAAAATAGCAGAAAGGTTGCTCTGAGGAGTTATATTCTGTCTCTATGACTATTTGACCCCAAAACCTATGTTTGGATACCAAAATGAAGTATATTTGTCTCATGGTTCCTGAAATATTACATCATCACTGAAACAAAGCCACCATTTTTAAAGATGTGGTCCAGAGGGGGAAGAAGAAAACAAGCAAAAAAAAAAAAAAAAAAAAATCAACAACAACAAATCAGCCCAGATTAGCAATGTCTACCCAAGCTAAACTACTTCTCTAATGATACAAAAACAAAATTCAAAAATGAAAACCTCTGGCCAACAACTGTTTACTGAGGTATATATAAAGGTGCCAGGACTATGATGACAGATTTTATAGCTGACCTCTTTATTTTGGGGGTCTGCTCCCGTTTAATGTGGCTCCAATACAGTGAAGTTGGGCAAGCCCTGAACTACTCCTTTGTTAAGCCATCAGGAAGCTCAGAACTACAAACCTGTGCATGGAGACCAGTAGTAAACTCACTGTGTGCCCATCACCCAAAGGCTTTGTGATGCGGGCTGTAAAACTGAGCCCCGATCTGTTCCTAATTGCTCTGCTTCCATGGGAATCCAAATACATAAATGTTATGCCGGAAAAGAGTCTTATTCTGTCAGGTCATTCTTGCACCCCTCTAATTCTACCTACCAACTGGCATGTTAGTCCAAAGCATTTTAGAAATTTCCACTTGGCTACACCCAGCCTTCCCTAAATTCAAATGTGGTTTCTTGCTTAATTAATCAGATATAGACAGTATGTGGTTAAGTAGATTCTGAGAGCCAATCCGGCTACTGTTGTCTTTGTAGCCAAATCCGTGAGTGTGGTTACTTTGAAGCAAGCCTGGATGTGTTTGTCAGATGCAGACTGCTGGTGTCTGTTCCAAGGACAGACTGCTGGTAAAAGGGATAACTGGTATGCCATTATTTCAGAATATTTGGTCCTCAAAATTGTAGAGAAAGGTTTTGTCCTTGCATTCCAGGATGTTTGCGCTCACTTTACTCATTTGCTGGCCCGCTTAAGCAGTCCAAGCCAAGACTCTTTCAAAGGAAGTGTTAACCATACTAAGCATGGGAGCCACAGAGATGATTCCTTTGAAGGAAAATGGCAAAGATTGTTATTTCCAAAACCTTTTGATCCCCAAGGACTGGAGACTTTGACCTATACTAGACCTTCAAATGACAAAATCTTTCCTCCGCAAAGAGAAATTCAAGATGCTGCCTTCTCTTGGATTTGCAGGATGCTTATTTTCACATCCTGATCTTGCAGCCATACAGGAGATTCTATGATTTGTTGTTGAGTCCACTCACTGCCAATTTGCAGAGCTCACAATTGTCCTTACATCAGCCCTGTGATTGTCAGTGGTTACAGCTCACCTTTACAGATGAGAGATACACCTATTCTAGTATCTCAATGACTGGTTATTCTCAAGAGGGCTTCTAGTATCTGCAGTCATATTTGGTGCAGGACCATCTGATGTGTGAAAAAACCTGTAAAGATGCCATGTCAATCTGCTTGAGTTATCAATGATTTGGATTGCCCTTGAAGCATTTTTCCAGCAGTCTGAGTAAAGTATGTCCAAATCCTTCATGACTACACAACCCTGATGTGGTACACCAAGAAGGGCAGCACACACTTTCTTTCCTTGTACACAAAAAGGCTGAATTTCTGGTGCTGAGCTACAGATCACAATGTCTCACTTGCTGTGAGTCAACTGGTGTGATCTCTCGGAGCCAGATACGCTAAGAAGGTGGTCCCTTGACCATAACAAGTGATATATCCATCCAGAGGAGCTGGAGTTGCCTTCCTGCCTGAACTGGTTGTCTCGGCACATTAGAGAATGTGTAACGTCATCTGTTCTGCACCCTACAGGTTCAAGTTGCGAGAGGCCGTTTGGACTAATTGCATATTAGGTGGGATTCAATCTGCAATATATAGTCCCACCAAATCCACTGGTTTCTAGAATTCTGAGAGTCAGGTAGGAGTGAGAGCAAGTGTTTCAGATTACTCCACACTGGGTTTATGGAGTATCTTCTATTCAGTGCTGTTGTGCCTCATGGTCAGACCTCCTCTTTCTCTTCGGGAGGATGTTGTAGTACGGCAAACTGACAAGTTGCCCAACCAAAACCTTTCAGCCTACTCTTTTGTGCATGGAAATTTTGCAAGCCTTTTGAGCTCTCTCAATTGGACTTCTTAGGTTGTGGGAATTATTTGTGCTGCATACCGTCCCTCCAGCAAATCTGTTTATTTTGCCTTTGGGTCATGCATTCAGTCTTGATTTGCCCAAGAGGGAGTCGACATGCTTATAGTTGTTCGCTGTTTTGGCAGGTTGCATTCTTTTTGGCTGGGCAAGGCTTTGCTCTTGGCATGGTTGAAGATTACCTGCCAGCCTTATCTGTCTTTATAATTATGCCTGGTCTGCCTTTGCTGTGTGTGTTTTTTTTTTTTTTTAAGGGACTTGAATTTAACACACCCTTTGTTTTTTTTTAATGGGGGTAGTCTGTGAGTCTATGTAAAAATGCTCTTTGAGGCTCCTCACTCCAGACTTTCTTCTCACCATTACTGCAGCTTGGCAGGGGAGCAAACTGCAGGCTCTTTCTCTTCTATCAATGTTCTGCTTCATTCTGGACTTGTCTGTGCTATAGACTCTGACCTCTTTCTTGCCAAAGATTATTCACCCTTTTTTGAAAGTCACAGTATAATCCTACCAGTCTTTATGCCTTGTCTGCATCCTAAAAAGGATGAGGAGTGACTGCTTTGCTTGAAACTGCAATAAGTCTGGAGCATCTAGACAGACAGACCCATGAAAAACTATTTTTATGACTAGATGTTACTGTGTACAGCAAGACACAAAAATAGCAAGGGGATACAGAAGTGGAAGTTCTCCCACTGGAAAGCATTTCAATTGCTAAGAAGGAACAACCTACCGGTGGCAGGGTGCATTCTAATAGCATGCAAGTGACTTTTTTGCAGCACTGTCCAAGGGTGCTGATGTTCTTTAGATTTGACAGGCTGCAACAAGGCGTTTGGTTAATCTTTACTAAGTACTGGTGCTTTGAATACGAACTCTGCAAAGATAATTTTGCAACATCCATATTGCAAGTCAGGTTTGCCATAGTCTTCAGACCCAGTATCTGGTAGTGTTGTTAGGAAGCTTATTAAAAAAATATGTTATCTGCAGGTAGAAGCAGCCATCCGAAACTTAAGTTACTTACCTTTCCTAATCATTCTAATGGATACTCTCGTCTACCTGCAGATTGCTCGCCGCTTCCTCACCTCCTTACTTACTGGCCATGCAGATTCTTTTGATAAGGTACAAAGTTTCTTTCTCATATGTACACTTGTCCTTCTCACATGTGTAAATTTTTGTTCTTTAATTCTGTTTGATTTTCACCTCTGAGGATGTGGACAAAAAGGCTGAGAACGAATGTCAGCCTGAAGGATAGCACCTTGCACGTCTCAGTTAATTAAGTCTGTGAAGGGACAAGGCCATGCAGCACCGCTTGCTGGTGCTTTGAAACTATTTCAAGATGCTAGACTGAGTCTTGCAGTTGCAGAACACCACAATTAATTAGAAGGTCATTTTGGAATTAAAACAATAAATAATTCAAATGCACTACCATACTCGATTGGGTAACATAAACGTGGTGTTCTAAAACGCTCTGGGGAGTTCAAAAACATAGGAAAAACATGCGAAATGTTACATAAAAACGAACAAAAATACACAATGAAATAGTGATCTTAGATTGAAGGAAGAAGGGTTTGGAAAAGAATGGAAAGTGAGGGATTGAATTTTATCTCTTAAATTTAAAAAGAGTTGGATCTTTAACTGCTGCAACTATGGATAAAATGACCTCACCAGTCAGGTAACAAATCAGACAAAAGTAATTCAGCTGGAGCAGGCTCAGCTATTTTGAAAGCAAACCGGTCTAAATGACCTTAAGGACAAGGACAAAAGAATGTTACATGTAGAGCACTAGCAACAGTGTGTGCACTTCCTTTAAGTTAGACGTGAACTATTTCGATAAACTTGTAAAAGTTGTTAAAGCTGCAAAGGAAGAATAGAAAAATAGCCTGAATAGTGTAAAACACCTTTAGTAGAGAGGTGGCAAGCAAGACAGTGGGTGTCAGGTAACGATATCCCAAGTAAATCACTACAAACAGCTGATGCCAATTCTCCTAAATAATACGTTAACCTTGTAAAGCCGGTTAACAGTCTTATTTAATGCTAAGTGGCAGGCTCTGTAACAGCAAAATATTATAGAAAACTCAGATGTTCACTAACTTTGCTTTTAAGACAGAGTAGTAACCAGGTTTTGGTAAATATTGCTGTTCATATTGTCTGTACATTCTCTACAGATCACTTATCTATGGTTTTATGTATTTAAAAGCTTTATTTCTGCTACTACTGTGCACCAAGCAAATAGTGTCTATCACTTCAAAATAGAAGCGTTATTACTTTAATACATCTACGTCTCTTATCAATTCCAATGAAAATATATCTGAGGAGCCACCTTAAATAATGTCCCTTAAAAATGCACATCCATTTCCATAAACATGTCTCATGTAATTTAAAATGTGTTCAATATTTCTGTATTGTAAGTGTCACTGCTTTGCATAAACCCAGAAAAAGAAAGTAAAGGTTCTTCTTTATTTTAAACAGTTTCCTAAATTGCTGGTATTGTGGGCTCAACTGTACCTTCTTTAAAAATATTGATAAGCAATTTGTGGATGTAGACATTTCACAGCTTTAGAGAGATTTTCATTAGCAGATCCCAGAATACATGCAAAAGTATTTTGTTTAAATTGCTGTGCGGCGGACATCTGAGCACAAGAGCAGTAATACCACTTGTTTAATATTTTGACTCCTGTCCAATAACCCCCCTTAAAAAGTTAGACAATGTACAAGGAAAAAACAAAGAAAGTTATTGACAAGGAGGAATGAGCATCAGAAGCCCTTGTTGCACAGGAAATATGCTCCCAAAACATTATTAGGACTCCTATGAATACTGTACAAAAAATATTGTATGCAAATAAAAATTTCCCTCAAAGTTCTGCCACTCTGACATGCTACCAAAAAAGTCATTTCAACTAACTGCATGCTGCAAACTGAATTTACAGTAGGCAAACTATTTTGCAGTGACAACTGGAAAACAATGTGAAGTTAAATGTTTCCCTCAGATGGTCACTTATTAAACAATACTGACAGGCCCTTAGGATTTAGCATTTACAGTGGAATATATCTTCCATGAGGAGTTATATAAACTTGAATTTGGTAACACGCTGCAATGAACAAAATACTGCCATGCACATCATTTTAAAATTTTTAACCAAAGGAGAATTCTAACTTTGATTATTTTTCTTTTGCTTTCACCAATCTTCAAAACTTCCAAAGCTAAACATAACTTATTGGACGCTTATATATTGCCTAGATATCAACTCACATTAACAGGTGTTCCTTTTTGCCAGATTGCACTTTTTTGCAAATAACGATTTAGACAAGACATCATCATTCATGAATAACATTATCAAGGCCTACAGATATCAAAATCTCGTATGGTGAAAATTAGAACAGTTGTGCACAAATCCAACAAACTGGAGAAACAAACGTTTGGATTTCCAGCAGACATAATCTAAAACAGTTTGCAAAATCTCTTTCCTTTGACAGAAGAAAAAAAGCAGTTTTAACATATAATTAATTCATTATTTTCCAAAAATGAAAGCACGTTTGTCAATGGAGAAAAAAATAGGAACACCAACAATTATATTATTGTTACGTTAGATGATGTCTTTTCCATTTCCTCAGGACACTGGTTGCTTATTACTTCCTTGATAAATTGTTCCAGAGCAGTGAAGTAGCCCTGGCACTGCCAAGTGTCATTGTGAGTTCCATCTGGGAATATTGCCAGCCTCTTAGTCCGAGATGGGGAAAGTTCATAAAGCTGCTTCATCATTACTGGAGGGATAAGCTGGTCCGATAGTCCAGAAATGAAAAGGGAAGGCATTCTGCACTGCAAGATTTTTCGATAAGACAAGAACTTATTTTTGTAGCACCATAAAGGAAGATACCTCATTGGAAAGAACGAAAACAGGGTACTGGCCATGTGGGGGATGCTGAGGAACGTATTCTCTATCATTACAGCAGCAATCCTGTGGGAATTTCCGGAAGCTAGATGAACAGCCACAGCTCCACCCAAGGAACGTCCAAAAAGGATAATTTTGGTTTTGTCGATGTCTGGCCGAGTCATCACATAATCTAACACAGCCTCAGAATCAAGGTAGAGTCCTTCTTCACTAGCTTCTCCATCACTTTTTCCATAACCTCTATAATCGACTAAAAGCAAATTAACTTTTAGGTTTACCAACATCAGTAAAGCATTTGGTAATCTATGCCCAATGTTTCCGGCATTGCCATGAAAATATATGACAGTTGGAGTGTGGCCGGGGTTGTCTCCAACAAATCTTAAAAGAAGAAGGTTGAGAATTATACCATCTTTAGTCTTAATGAAGATGTTTTCATGGGGTATACCAGTAGGCATAGGAACATAGAGGCGTGATGAAGATGGCTGTTCAGGGAAATAGAGTAGCACATCTTGGAATTTGTACAGGATACCAGCAATGGATACAAATATTAATAAAAGTAAGAGTATGCCTCCATACATGTTAAATGTTAGTATCAAAGGTAACAGAGATACACGGCATAGAGCCCATGACCAGGAAGCTAACAAAAACAGCCATCGTTCGGCATATGCCCAAAGTTTCCATGACTTTTCCATAGCGAAGGCCAGAATCATCTATCTCCAATCAGACACCTGGAAAAAAAATGAATAAAATCAGTCTTTATTTACAACTTCTGTTCCACTAGAAGATCACATTACTGTCTCTATTTGTATCTTGAAACATTTGTTCTAAATTAGATTTCTAACGTTATAAAACAAGCACAAGATTCAACAGAATGAAGTGGCTGTACCACGACTTGTGGTCCAATTATGCAGGTTTTCTTTATTTGATGTATATGTAACTAAAACTGTAGCAATGATTACTGTCTGGTATCGCTGGTATCCTTAACCAGAAGCAGGTCTTATTGAGATAGACCATGGGAATTCACAAACATTTTCTCAGGGGCCAAAAAGTACAGTCTGGGAGTGCCCGGAGGCCACATCTATGCTGGTGCATGCCGAGATAGACAGGGTAAATGGTGGTTTATGAGGACAGAAGAAAAACATACACCTTGTCAAAAGATCAGTAGAACACATTTTCTCCCAAGTCTTTTTGCACAATTTGCAGCAGCCTATCTCATACTGTGAGTACCTCCTACATGTTTAAATGTTTTGTGTGTAATGCATTTTTTAAACATATGACATAAATTCACAGGCCTCTCATAGAATGGAACCCAATGGCACTATAAATACACGTTGTATTTCCCCAGTGCATCAACCTGGATTCAAGTAATAACCGACCATTTATACTCAATTCTGTAGTGATCAAACAGTCCTTTCTTACCATAAACATATTTGCAGAACATTTTGTTCTTTTTAGCTAGCTGTTGACCCCTCTCCTCACACTCACTAACCCTGCCATACTACTTTTAAGAGCTCCCATGTTTCCTAACTGCACTTCCAGTTTGCCCAGCTAAGATGGGCCGGGTTGCCTTGCTGACCATTAAAGCTGAGCTAGATGTAGAAACAGATATAATATCCAAAAGAGCACAAACAAATGTACCTTTGTAGTTTTTTTGCTGTTTTCTTATTATCAGCTTTGTTTCTAACGCCATTTCAGCTTGTTCTATGAGAAGGGTAGCCCGCCTCATAAAACTAGCTCAAATAACTACAGAAACAGACCAGAATCATAAAATAATGTTGCTTGGTTACAGTAATAGAAAGAAAATGCAACTCGAGCAGCATTATTGCGCTGCCGCAGTTTACCAGGCTCCCAAAGAAAGGTCTGAACCCTGCAATGAAAAGTCTGCTGGAAGCATATGAGTGAGTGCTCCAAGCTGCATTCCTTTTGGGAATTTTGTTGGAGAATTTGAATGTGATGGCCACAATGTGAACAAACTGCCAGAACCACTGCAGCCGAGAATGCATGTTATACCTGCCAATAGATATTGGGACATTATTAAATGGAGCAGTAAAGGTCACCAGACCAGTGCTGTCGGGTGTGTATGATTGATAAGGGAAGTGCGGTTACGAGGGGAGCAGACATTTTGTTTTGTAATTGCAAGCTTAACATCTAAGATAAGGACATCTCGTAAAAATGGTATGCCTTTAAAATGACGACACTGAAATGCTGAGTACGTCAACACTAACAAATCTCCAATGGGAGAAAGGCAGGCCTGATTTAAAAAGACATCATGTGATGTTACTTGTTGATTTAGCATTGAGAAAGGCCTTTGCTTGCATCCAGGATCGTGACTGCTCTCTAAGGATCAAGCGGTTGGTCTCCTTTTTGTCTACTTTGAGGGCACAAAATAGCAGAAAGACTCCTTAGTCTAAAAGAGCCCAACTGACCACAGAAGATGAGGCCCTGCAGATGCCTTGGCTGAAGAGAGGCCTGATGCACAGAAACCTTACCCTAGAAGCTAGGCCAACAGAAATGAGAGAAAGAACTATACTAATAGTTAGAGAAAAGTGAGATGTAGTCATTTCCTCCACCTCAGGTGGACAGGAACAAGATGCAAAGGCTTAAACAGAAAGGTTGCACCGTAGGCAGGAAAGAAAACCAACCTTGCCCCAATCAAAGCTTTTTGCAGCTTTATGCAGAACAGGCCTTCAGGGCAATGTTATCTAACCATGTGGAGCCCTGCCAGGCTATAGCCTCCAGCCTTGCCGAGCTAGAAGGCTTTAGGGGTCATCACTTTTTTGGAAGCCAAAGACAAGCCCTAAAAAAGAAGAAAGATGGCAAATCGATCTGAGAGGCAAAGCACCCGTGGTGACCACAAAATCCAGTTTGTGCTGCTCTGCACTTTTGATACCAAACCCAATGGCATGTGCAGGAGCTCATGCAAGACATATCAGACTTCAAGGGACCCTCACCAGACATTGAGAGATTTTGAGTTCCATTTCAGAGACTAAGTTAGAAAAGTAAATTCTTTCACAACTACTTAGGTGTATCTAATCTCTGCTCCATTGTGGTGGGCCTCAAATCACTTCCGGATCCCAGTGAACCATCAAATGTTGTTATTCCAAAAGGTGCTGTAGTTTTTCTTGGTTTCTCTTTGCATTAAGACTTCAAAAATGCAAACATCCTGCTCCCCTTCAATTATTTTAATGGGCATGGTGTCTTTCTTGTCATTCTATTTTTCTTTATTTAGCTAAATCAGATTTTGAATTTTATTTGGTTGCCTTTTTTACTTAAACTGTTGGAAATATGACACACATTTGGCTGGGATTGGCTCCTACTTGGCTCCGAACTATGTTTTGACCTAAACAGAGTGGGTGAATAAACAGTGGAGGGGTACCCAATCCCAAATAAATAACATTATTGTTACTTTTATTCTTTAACTACTGTAGTTTAACATAATGACATGTTTTAATACTGTATCCTTTCCACATTTAGTGACTGACGTTTCAAATAGCACTCGTTTTACATGATGATAGAATTGGAAGGCAGTCACTGCCACTTTGTGACAAAACATCCTTTGACAGACCTTTCTGAAGTGAAGGAATAATAAATTCACGAAGGGTTTTTTCTCTGCTGAAACCTTTTCATTTTCAGCTGTTATTTGCAAAGTGGCTGATTAATGTATGTTGTTGGAAAGAGCTATTACTGTCTACCCCATGATGCATGGGCTTATTGGGTGGTTCTCTCTGATCAGAGACAGATTGTGTTGAACTGTGACAAGTTCACTTTCTCCTTCACCTCTTGCTCCATCCTTGGGAAAATAAAATATTAATTATCATGTGCCTATTTATGCAATGGGCCATGATACAATGCAAGGACTCACAAAGCCATTCATGATTGTGAACCTTTGCAAAACCATATCTTGTAGGAAACACTATCACAAAATAGTTCAGTTCGGTTCACTTCACTTAATTTCAACCATTGTCAAATCAGTCTGATTCGCCCTGGACACCAACCCCAAGAAACACATTACTAAAAAAAAAAAAAAAAAAACATTTCAAGGTGGCTATAAAGCAGATGTCTCTACTGAAGAAAGTGAAGAAAATGTACAACCATTTCCCTGAGAAGGTGACTCCTGCTTACTGGCCTTCCAGACTCCACTTTTTATGTATGTATGCCGTATTTATAAAGCGCATTCCTACTCACGAAGAGCATCGAAGCGCTAAAGCAGAAAAGAGAGAGCAGAGGGAGAAAACAACAACGCAAAAACCCCACCCAGGAAATGGATAGTGATAAGAGAGAGAGCAGAAAATTATTTCAAATTGACCTCCTTCCTTTTGAAATTCACAGCACCCCTCATTAAGTGCATGAAAAAAACATGACCATACCAAACTTCACAATTATGGAAGCCCACTGGCTCCCCCGACCAGCCTGCACCATCTTCAACTGAATCATTTACAAAGCCATCATGACTGGCAACCCAGTGTATCATGCTGACAAGCTCATCATCTTGGGTGGCTCTCTGTGCACACATCAGACCAGAGGCTAAGATGTCAAAAAGATTACAATACAAGGCAACAGGCCTTCTCTGTTTAGGTACACAGGATCTGGAAAAAACATCCCTGTATCATTCAACACAAATTAGGTATGTAGTTGAAGACATACCTTTGTAAAGAGTGCTAAATCACAACCAAGTAATAGTCCAACTATATTGGAGGAAAAGATGAATTCTGAAAATAACCTGTATATCATTATATTTGACCCTGCACTGAGTTCTGGCTAGGTTTACACTGTACAAATACTGAATTCATATATACATGAAGTTGTGCAAGACTGGCTTTGCAGTCTTCATGAGGCTTTCAATTATTGCTGTTCTTCAAGACGTTATTCTTCACATTGGGGACATATGAGGCAGCAGAAACCTGCCAATACTTTCTATCCATGCTGGATAGCCAACTCACTCTCTAAAACTGGGTTATTGCAAATCTACTTATGCAACTCACCACTCTTATTAAAAGTAGCTATGACCCAGTGCTCTGTGTCCACTGTGGAGGCAGTGGTTAGAAATCCTCCTTATAAAATAAGATTAAAATACTGACAAGTGCATCCACCTTTGCCCAAGATTAGGTGTTAAGTCAGCAAAGATTCAGGGTGATTCAGCATCTTAATTGTGAGCATTTTGATTGATCCCTTAATTGTCAAACTGAAACCACCCCTCCCAAAAGTCCCTTTTTTCAGTGTCAAGAGCCTGAGTGGGAACATATATACCACGAAAAGTAGTTACTATTCTGCTGCTACTTATATATATACAAGTGCCACCCAGGATATATACAAATAACTACTGTTTTATCTTGTACCACAAACCACTCACATTTCAAAATTGTACTGATTATATTTGAGATCTTAAGGATTTTATAAAATATATTCTGTAGCTCAGTAAAATCCAGATGACTTTATACTCCCTTTCTGAAGCCTTTTTGCATTTCTGTGAAAACTGGAACCATAACACAATTGACAGTATTCCCTCACATATGGCACACAAGCCACACCTCTCATACCGATTTATAGTTCACTTCTCAACCTGTGTTCATCTCAGTGATCATAAGGACACTTCTAAAAGGACTTTTTACAAGTTTCTTAAAACATCTTCCTGGACCATACCCATAAGGGTCAGTGATCCTTCAAATCACACCTCCTAATAAAATGTCCAAACATCTTACGTGGTCTTCCTTTAATGATTAAGCAGATTCTTTATTTCCTTTGTGTCCCATTCTATTTATTGAGTCCCTTCCCTTCTTAGGGGCACAAAGAATACATTAACCAAGCATTTAAGACCCAACAGTTTAAGAAAATAGGACTATTTCTACATTATGCGCAGACTGCTAAAAAGCTAAAATGAAAGACTTCAGTTCATGTTAACCAGTCACCATGTTGCTAAAACCCAATGTCTGTAATAGTTATCTAACCTAATCAGAAAACGACAAAGCAGTAAAGAAAGCACTTTACATTTCGGTGTAACTGGAATCAATTTTTCATAGAGTCAAAAGAAACAGTGTAAGAGGGTAATACCCATGACCTCTCTGGGCAAATGCGCAGAGGTAAGTGGCAGTGAGAAGGGTTTTTTTCAAACTTCAAAGCATTTTAAATTGATGTCTCAAACTCAGGCACACACACATGTGCTGACACTCTTTGTGCCATGCTAATGTCTAACCTGTGCATCTTATATGTGTTCCCTATTTTGCATTAACAAGGTGTGTGGTGCTGTATGATCCCAACATGCAGTACCATAAGCGGAGACGATAGTAAAAATAAAACAAAAAGAAAAAACACAACTAGATGATTATGTAATCAAGATGATTATGTATTCATATTTGGTAAGATAGTGTATTGAGATTGAGCACAACAACAGAAAAAGAAATGGAGAGTGTGGTTTACAGACATTAGCATCCCATGCAGGTGATACCCCACTTGAGTTTAATGCTAAGGGGTTTGTTTTGGGAAGAGATACAAGATTAGTGCACCGATCAGTAGTAAGGGGCTATTATAAAGAAGAAGGGGAGTACTCAAACTTGATGTGACTACCCAGAAGGCCTGAAGCTTAGGCAATTGATAATATAATGGTTTTAGTAAGATCTGGAATACCTTTTTAAGCTACGGTCCTGACTGCCTGGAAGTCTGCTAGCATTATAGAGTCTAATTTTCACCAGAGCACAATTGGCATTATTGATTGTGATCAGCCAGAATCTGGTTTCTGGCTCAGAAACAGATGCTAAAACTGTAATCAGGCCTTTCTCAGTGTGGTTCAGCACTGATATTAAAAGAATTGCAGTCAATAAAATAGCAATTTGTGAGAGGGGTAGTCTTTCATTTCTTTTCAGTTGAAGAAAACAAATCACCTTTGCCCGTGCTCTACCCAGATGTTTTTGGGGCTGGATTCACTTGCCTATTTCGATTCTGGACATTGAGAAACTGCTAAGCAGCTTCCAGCACATGTATTCTGACTCCTACACATGGTAAAAAAATGTCTAACTCCTACTGGACCATTTACTTTTTACATTATTTCAAGTAATATGGACCATAAAGTGCACATGTGACATAAGATTGAGCCCAATGTGCTGCCTGCTGTGTACCACCCATATGTGTGACCTAACTGCTGTTAGCAAAGATGGCACAAGCATATGTCAAATGAACTAGTATAAATGGTTAGATTTCACTTCAGCCAAGTCAATTTTAAGTAGTATCTCAAAGCTTGCAAGGCATAGGTTCATAGTGTATAAAACTAGAAATCCCTAACACTTAGAGTAGTGTGTTCCTGCAGTTACAAGACAGAGAAGCTCTCTTTCAGTCAATAAGACTGTGGTAGTGTTTATTTTGTAGTAAAAGACTACTTGTGAATAAATGTCATTTGTTACTTAAGTTGGGTTAGGAAATGGCTACAAAAATCGTCTGTGCACTATTGTAATAGTTATAAAAGAATGAATTCTGGGAAAAACATATAATATTGTCTGTCATATGCTGTAAAGAGGGCTCTACAAACCCTTCCTTCTCTGCCTGACATCCTAAGCATCTGCTTGGTTCAACATGCCATAATTTCTCTCACAGTTGGCCTCCGCCTTGCAAATTCTTGGTGGGTCAAACATCCACAAGCAGATGCATATACTTTTTTCTGTCTTCAGCTCACAAAAATATTACTTCATTGATTAGATTTTTGTTAGTAGATACTTTCTAGAACATTCAGATGTGCACTTTCACCCAATTGTGGCCTATCGCCACGCTCCACTTACCTTAGGTTTAAGGATACTAGAGATGCCATTCATTTCATCATCCTAGACATTCAAGCTACCCGTACTTAGTGATTATCTCTTTGTCATTGAAATATAGGATTCTGTTACTGAATTTTCATAATTCAAGTCTAAATCTAACTCCTAGTCAGTTCTGTGAGATATTCAGAAATCTTGCATATGAGATTACTTACTCTCTTTGTAAGCTCATTAAGAAAATTGCTCCCCACATAATCACCCACTGATTTTTAAACGAAAAAACCATATACTCTTCATGTTCAGACAAGTAAACCTTAACAATATTGTATTCTGACTAAGCTGATGTCTGTCCGAGTACATCTTTTCCTATCAGCTGAAGGACTGTTCTGGGAACCCCACCGACACCGACAGACCATGCACGCAATCTCGGCTTCATCCTCGACTCCTACCTCTCCATGTCCAAACAGGTCAACGCAGTCTCCTCCTCCTGCTACAACACCCTCCGCATGCTCCACAGGATCTACAAGTGGATCCCGACTGAAACAAGAGAACCGTGACACAGGCCCTCGTCAGCAGCAGGCTAGACTACGGCAACGCACTCTACACAGGCATCCCGGCCAAACATCTGCAACGCCTCAAACGCATCCAAAATGCCTCTGCCCGTCTAATCCTCAACGTACCCCGCCGCAGCCACATCTCCCACCACATGAGAGACATTCACCCGCTCCCCGTAGACAAGAGGATCACATTCAAGCTCCTCACCCACACACACACACGGCTCTCAATAACACAGGACCAGCCTACCCGAACAACAGACTCAGCTTCTACACCCCCACCCGCCAGCTCCGCTCCGCAAACCTTGCCCTCGCCATCGTTCGCCACATCCAACGAAAGACCTCCGGCGGCAGATCCTTCTCCTACCTTGCCGACAAGACCTGGAATTCCCTCCCGACCACCCTACGGCAAACCCAAGACCTACTCGCCTTCAGAAGACTCGCCAAGACCTGGCTCTTCGATCAGTAGCAGCACACCCCCCCACCACCCCCTTCTCCAGCATCTTGAAACTATCACGGTTACGTAGTGCGCTTTATAAATACTTTGATTGATTGATTAGCCAAGCAAAATACAAACAGATTAACATATGAAGACAAATGGGTACAGGTCTAGTGTTGACATACAAGAATTAAACTCCCAGATTGATATCTTAGATATCATTGATCTACCGGCTAACTCCATATCAAACATACCAGATATAATTGCTCCTTTTGCAGAGTATTATGAACAGTATATTGCAGACATTCCCAGTGAATTTCACTTGACTGAAATTGAGAGCTTTCTAACGGAAATTCCACTGCCATGCCCTTTATATAGCTGTGAATATAGACTCTGTTACAATGGCTAAACTTTTTGGGAATTCAACTGTTCCTCTAGGTAGGGCAGCTGGCACTAATGCATTACTAAGGAAACCTCAACAACTAACAGAACAGTTTTCTCCTTCTTTTATGGAAGTTATAAGACAATCATGGCTAGGGACTGAAGGCCATATTTTGTCACCTGGTATGAATCATATTAAAAAAGAAAAACAAAAACAAAATCTCGGTCAATGGTAATACATAGATGTTAGACCTGGAATCCTTGGCGTGGTCTCCCCTGTCTTTTTTTGCATCTGCCTCCCATGTTTTGACTGTGCGCTGGACTCTTTTTTTTTAAACTTTTTTTTTATACTCTCGGCACTTTACCACTGCTGACCAGTGCTATAGTGCAAGTGCTCTCTGGGTAAATTGCATGTGTAATTGGCTTTTCCATGACTGGAATATTTGATTTACTAGTAAGTCCCTAGTACAGTGCGCTAGAGGTGCCAAGGGGCTATAAATCAAATGCTACTAGTGGGCCTGCAGCACTAGTTGTGCCACCCACATGAGCAGCCCTGTAAACATATCTCAGACCTGCCACTGCAGTGTCTGTGTGTGCAGTTTTAAACTGCCAATTCGACGTGGTAAGTGTACCCACTTGCCAGTCCTAAACCTGACCTTTTTGTACATGTAAGGTACCCCTAAGATAGGCCCTAGGTAACCCCATTGGCAGGGGGCAGTGTGTGTTAAAGGTGGGACAGGTACTAATGTGCTTTACATGTCCTAACAGAGAAATACTGCCAAATTTGATTTTCCCTGGTGAAAGGACTCTCTCTCTCATAGGTTAACAATGGGAATGCCTTAAAATATCCTTAAAATGCAGTTTACCTTTGAGAGCAGATAGAGATATGGGGTATCTGAATTCACAATTTAAAAATACATCTTTTGGTAAAGTTTGTTTTTAAATTGTCTGTAAAAATTGCATTTTCAAACAAAGTGGGCATTTTCTTGCTTAAACCATTCTGTCACTCTTCCTGCTTGTGTATGCCCTGTCTGGGTCAGACTGACAGTTGGGATTTTATTGAATCCCTTCTAGACAGCAACACAAAGGGAGATGGGGTGTAGCCTGCATATCCTGATGAGCCATATGTGCTAGAGTGGAGGGAGGAGTGGTCACTTACATGTGAATGGGCTGTGCCTGCCCTTACACAATGCAGTCTCCTACCCCATGGTGTGTGTCTGGAGCCAGGTCTGGCCAAGGCAGGATCCTGTAAACAACAGAGACTTTCCTTAGAAGTTTGCCAACTTCAAAAGGTAGAGAGGGGTATAAGTAGTGGACCAAAACCCCCAGATTTTTAGATTTACTTCTGGAATCAAGTGTCAACATCAGGGCAGTGCGCGCTCTACGGTCGACTAAAATTGAAAAACCCAGCCTTTATGCAAGAGCATAATTCATGCATTGTGTTTATATGCAGTATGGTAACCTTTTGCATTGCAGACTTTAACCTTGAAAAACACTATTAATGATGTTTACAATAACTGTTCTTTTGCAAGGTATTGCTTCAGACTTACTGAGTGTGTTAGGGTGTGGTCCCTTTTTAGAGCCTTCCAGAAGCTTTCTCTGCAGCATGACTGGGTGTGGTTGAGGGATGGGCCAGACTCTATATAAGGGAGCTAGCCCAGCTCCACATGCTCACTATTCAGAGGTCCTGGTGCAGAGCAGCAACATTTTCCATTTTCTGGAGGCCTACCTTGGCGTTCCAGGCTTGCCCCGCATTCTTTTGGTGGTCCTTGAGGTGGGTGGTAAGACGGAAGTCAGGCTAGGCCCCCGACCCCATTCTAAGAGGGCCTATTTGTAAAACTTTCAGAGTACGCAAATCATTGCTCTGATTCAGATCTTGGTGTTCGGATCGGCAAAGGCTTGCGTGATTCATTCCCGCATTTAAACCTTGATGTTCAGATCACTTACAGTGTGCGCGATCATTTCATGGCAATTAAAACTTTGATGTGCAGTGTTTCCTGAAGTGCACACGATTATCCAGGGCCTTTGAATTTTCTGCAAAGGAGTTAAATTTGAGATGTTACATTCTATGTGCATGTTAAGTCCTTAGTACAATTCCTATTTTTTTCCAGGGAATGTTCAGATTACCTTTTGTCCTCATGTAAAGAGGCAATGTTTGTTCTGAAACATAATTCTAGAGGGTTCTTATATTCCTAGACAGTATGTGACATTTCATGAAAAGTTCATATGAAACATTGTATTAACCATTCTTGATTCCTTCCCAGGTACCCAGACATCTTGAGGTCTAGTTATAGTCCTATTTAAAGTTATCCATGGTTACAGTATGACAATGCTTAGAATCATAGTCTAGTAAAAATCAATGTGATAATATCTTGATATTGTGTTGTTTAACCTTTTTGCTTCCCAGCTGTTCCCATCCTAATCCCCATTTCCCCCGTTAGGACTCTCTCAGGCTCTGTGATATTTCTATCAGAGTTTTGGAGCTGTCTAGTGGTGGACATGTTGGGAGCGTACGCAGGCCCCGAGGATCTGGTCTCCCTCACACCAAGAGAAACCTCTGCCAAGGAGAAGAGCTGAGGGGGAAGTACTGCCCCTGCCTGTGACTGTACTTTGCTGGGCTATCCTGCGGCGGCTGCTTCTGTCTGAGGAAGGGGACGAAGACTGAACTTTGTGGTATATTCCTGCTTGTGAAGAATCCCCAAGGGCTTGGACCGAGCTTGCCTCCTGTTTTAAAGTCTCAGGGCCATCAAAGACTTCCCTTTGCCAGCACCTGGACTCTCTGCTAAGTCTCCTGCCTTACCAAGTGGTGCCCTATCTAGTCCCTGGGCCCTTGAAAGGTGAAGCTGGTAGAACAAGGACGGAAATCCATGCACAGGAAGCCATGTGGGGAAATTTTGACGCACCACCTGCAAGAAAAATGACAACACCCGCTTTATGATTCAAGGAGCACCCAGTTTGGGCACAGGCCCCCACAGAGGGCCCCCGATACCAACTCAGAGGGGGTGCGTGCCACTCCCCTTCCCCCAGCAATAGCGCAGCCTCCCTTTAGTGCAGGAGTCGCCCCCTTTTCTGGCCACGGAGAGTTGGCCTGTACACAGGTTGGGAATACGTCATTTGTTTGTTATGAGCATTTCAGATGTTGTAGGTACACATGCTTTGCTGGTACGGTGATTACTGTGACGGTCTGCATTCATGGTGACATCTTGGCATTTCTAGTAATGTGTTTATTATAAGTGCCTCCTTGGTACAGTAGGACTAGTCTCGATGCATTTATGGTGATATGTTTCCATGAAATATATAGTATGATCTTGCTGATGCCCCATATATTTTCTGATGTTCGTTTTATGGGCATTCTGTGAATGTTTTGCTAATCTGTGTTTATGACTTGCCATGTATTTCCTAATGTTCCTGGTATGGGCATTTATGAGAATCTTATGACTTGTGCATTACTGCAGTAATATTTTCCTTGTCTACTGCTCATGTTGCAGAATAATGAGTAACCTGTGTGTTATGTGCGACTACTGTTTGTTTTTGCAGACTATTGATGCTGTGTTATGTTCTGACAACTGCTTGGGTAGCAGGGTATTACTGACATGTTGTGTTTGGTCAAATGATGATGATGATGTGTACAATACAGTTTATTTTTATATAACTGTGCTGTGTTTCCTTTGTGGTGGGGATAGTGCGTCACGTACGTTGTGCAAATACTTTTACACATTGCCTCTGGAATAGGCCCGACTGCTCGTGCCAAGCTACCAAGGGGGTGAGCAGGGGTTATCTTGGATGTGTAACTTCCTTGCCCTGACTAGAGTGGATGGGTTCTGCTTGGCTTAGGTGCCTACCCTAGCCAACCAGAAACCCCATTTCTAACAAACATTGTAATAAACTTTGTTTTAAGGCACCTCCCACCAAACACCTGCCCTGCTTCTTACCCCAAGTAGCCTTTTTATAATAATATTTTGGGAAAAAACTTTTTTTACTACAAATTAAAATAGGGATGCCAGGGTCCCTTAAAGAGACTTAGACATTAGTTATGATGTAATAAATGTAGCCAGTGCAGTGAAGGCTTGGATATAGTGCATGAAACATTTTCTGACTTTACCTGACCACAGACTTCCTTGTACTAGCTCACTTTATTATGCCAGGCATTAAACTCCTTATTATGTTATTGTTCATTTACATAGTTCATTAAAGCAAATACATCTTGCTTATTTTAAAGAACACAAACTATAAAACTTAACAGTAAAGGGGGAAAGAGGAAAAGGGAGGGCACTTAATTATCAAAAAGTCCGATTTTTAGCCGCCATATAAAACATAAGTGGTTTGACCGCATGTGGACTCAGATTGAGAGAGTGCCACAGTTTGGCAGTGGAGAAAGCGCAATCTCCATAAGTGATGGCTATGATCATTGTGGTGACAAGCAAAAGTCAATTTATAGAGCTGAGGAAGCTTGGGGTTTGATAAAGGGAAAATATGTTAGCTAGACATATGGATGATCTGAGGTATACAAGTTTATGAAAAAATGATAAAGCATTAAGCTACCCAAAATCAAATGGGTAGACATAGTAACCAGTAATGGCTAGCTGTTTAATTTTCTATTAGTTCTCGTACTAACTTGTGTAGGTACATTCTGGAAACGCTGCCATGAAACATCTTAACATCAATGTATTTGAAAATCTTTGGTAGCTTAATGCTTTATCAGTTGTTCATCCTGGATGTAACGTTTACATGTCATTACACCATATTAACTTTATTACTGTTGAATTCTTTAAACAATTGATTTACCATTGCTTCTAAAGTATGCAAGTTATTTTCGTTATACATTATTTCATTTAATTTAGTCAACAGTATTCTAGCTAAAAAAGGAAATGCTGAATATCTAATTGTGCTATCATGCCTTCATACATTCAATGTTATTGAAAACGTATTGACCTTTTTTTCCCCAAGATGAAGTACAGTCACTGCCACATTAAAAAAATACTATTTAATGACCCAAGAAGCTAATCCACAGGTGAACTCCATCTTTACATGCGATTACTGAGGAATTGCTCTAATATGTAATGCATCTACCTGGCAGATGATCTATTTGCAATAATCACCACTTTTGGAGCATCTCAAATGTCAACTTTTGTAGCACTTATTCATGCCCCTTCTAAAGTGAAGTCACTTAATAGTCAACAGACAACCCATAAATAAAGTATGAGAGACATCAATATTTGTAGCTGGTGGGTAGACCTGGAGAAACACATCAGAAAGTGTCAATCAATCAATATCTGTAAAGCGCGGCTACTCAACCGTGAGGGTCTCAAGGAGCTGGGGGGAGGGGAGGTGCCTCATTCAAAGAGCCATGTCTTGAGGTTCTTCCTGAAGGTGGTGAGCGACGGACTTTGAGGTGCAGGAGGAGGTTGTTCCAGCTCTTTGCTGCAGTGTAGGTGAAAGATCGTCCTCCGGCCGTTGCTTTGGGGATGCGAGGGACGGTGGCCAGGGCCATCTGGGCGGAGCGGAGAGATCTGGCGGGTGTGTGGAAGGAGACGTGGTGGTTCAGGTAGGCTGGTCCTGTGTTGTTTATGTCCTTGTAGGTGTGGGTGAGAAGCCTGAAGGTGATTCGCTCTTGATCGGTAGCCAGTGGAAGGGTCCTCAGGTGTTGGTAGATGTGTTCTTGGTGAGGAAGGTCCAGAATGAGTCTGGCAGTGGTGTTCTGGATAAGCTGAAGATTCTTGATGTTCCTAGTTGAGGTGCCGGCGTAGAGGGCATTGCCGTAGTCGAGCTTGATCGTGACTAAGGCATGGGTGACTGTCCTGCGACAGTCTGCCGGGATCCTTCTGAAGATCTTCCGGAGTTTGCAGAGTATGTGCCAGCAGGAGGAGGCGACAGAGTTTACCGGATGGGTCATGCATAGGGAGGAGTCGAGGATGATTCCCAAATTGCAGGAATCCTCGGTCCATGCAGGGGTGGGGTGCTGAGGGATATGACCAGGAGTCATGCCAAGCTGAGGTGGCATTTCCGAAGATGATGAGCTCAGTCTTGTCGGAGTTGAGCTTGAGGCAGCTTTCTCTCATCCAGGTGGCGACAACTTCCATTCCTACGTGAAAGTTCCTTTCGGCCGTGTCCGGGGGTCAGTGGGGGAAATGATGAGTTGTGTGTCATGTTCATACTGTGGCTTCCGATGATGGCAGCAAGAGGGGCCATGTATAGGTTGAACAATGTGGGACTCACTGAGGATCCTTGGGGGACTCCGTGTAGGAAGGTAGCCTCTTTCTAGCATTGTTACCCCCACTTTTGGCCTGTTTGTGAGTATATGTAAGGGTGTTTTAACTGTCTCACTGGGATCCTGCTAGCCAGGACCCCAGTGCTCATAGCGAAAACCTTAGTTGTCAGTGTGTTTTATATGTCTCAGTGGGACCCTGCTAGCCAGGACCCCAGTGCTCATAGTTTGTGGCCTGTATGTGTATCCCTGTGTAGTGCCTAACTGTCACTGAGGATCTGCTAACCAAAACCTCAGTGCTTATGCTCTCTTCCGTGCCTTTAAAATTGTCACTCTAGGCTATTGACCATTTTCACCAATTCTAATTGGCACACTGGAACACCCTTATAATCCCCTAGCATATGGTAACTAGGCACCCAGGGTATTGGGGTTCCAGGATATCCCTATGGGCTGCAGCATTCCTTTTGCCACCCATAGGGAGCCCAGACCAATTTTACACAGGACTGCCACTGCAGCCTGAGTGAAATAATGTCCACGTTATTTCACAACCATTTTACACTGCACTTAAGTAACTTATAAGTCACCTATATGTTTAACCCTCACTTAGTGAAGGTGGGGTGCAAAATTACTAAGTGTGAGAGCTCCCTGGCACTAGCCAAAGTGCCCCCACATAGTTCAGGGCAATTTACCCAGACTTTGTGAGTGCGGGACACTATTACATGCATGCACTACATATAGGTCAATACCTATATGTAGCTTCACAATGGTAACTCCGAATATGGCCATGTAACATATCTAAGATCAAGGAATTGTATTTCCCATGCCAAATCTGGTATTGGGGTGCCAATCCCATGCATCCCGAGGGCTCCATCATGGACCCCGGGCACTGCCAAACCAGCTCTCTGGGGTTTTCTCTGCATCTACCGCTGCTGCCAACCCACAGACAGGCTTCTGCCCCTCCTGGGGTCTGGGCAGCCCAGTCCCAGGAAGGCAGAACAAAGAATTTCCTCTGAGAGAGGGTGTTACACCCTCTCCCTTTGGAAATAGGTCTTAAGGGCTGGGGAGGAGTAGCCTCCCCCCAGCCTCTGGAAATGCTTTGAAGGGCACAGATGGTGTCCTCCTTGCATAAGCCAGTCTACACCGGTTCAGGGAACCCCCAGTCCCTGATCTGGCACGAAACTGGACAAAAGAAAGGCGAGTGACCACTCCCCTGTCCATCACCACCCCAAGGGTGGTGCCCGGAGCTCCTCCAGTGTGTCCCAGACCTCTGCCATCTTAAATCCAGAGATGTGAGGGCACAATGGAGGCCTCTGAGTGGCCAGTGCCAGCAGGTGACGTCAGAGACCCCTCCTGATAGGTGCTTACCTGACTAGATGGCCAATCCTCTTCTGAGGGCTATTTAGGGTCTCTCCTGGGGGCTTTTCCTCAGTTAACGATGTGCAAGAATTCACCAAAGTTCCTCTGCATCTCCCTCTTCAACTTCTGCCAAGGATCGACCGCTAACTGCTCCAGTACACCTGCAAAACTGCAACAAAGTAGCAAGAAGACTACCAGCAACATTGTAGCGCCTAATCCTGCCAGCTTTCTCGACTGTTTCCTGGTGGTGCATGCTCTGGGGGCTGTCTGCCTTCACCCTGCACTGGAAGCCAAGAAGAAATCTCCCCTGGGTTGATGGAGTCTTCCCCCTGCTAACGCAGGCACCAAACTTCAGCTTTACCGGTCCTCTGGGTCCCCTCTCATCGTGACGAGTGTGGTCCCTGTAACACAGGTGGTGGATCCAAGTGACCCTGACAGTCCAGTGGCCCATCTGTCCAAATTTTGCAGAGGTAAGTCCTTGTCTCCCCTCGCCAGACAGTAAGCCTGTGTACTGCGAGAACTGCAGCTGCTAGGGCTTCTGTGCACTTTTGCAAGGAATCCTTTGTGCACAGCACAGCCCAGGTCCCCAGCACTCCGTCCTGCATTGCTCAAGTCGCTGAGTTGACCACCGGCTTTATGGGACCCTCTTTTGTAGTGTTGAGACGACCACCGTGCTCAGTTTTCTTGAACCCGTGTACAAGTACTTCTGTGGGTGCCGCCTTCTTGTGCGTGGGCTCTCTATGTTGCTGAGGGACCCCTCTCTCTCCTCTTCCAAGTGGCGACCTCCTGGTCCTTCCTGGGCCCGGGCAGCACCTTTTTTCTTCAACCGCGACCTTTGCAGCTAGCAAGGCTTGTTTGTGGTCTTTCTTCAAAGAAACAACTCTGCATCCTCCAGCATTCTATGGGACATCTTCTGTGCAAAGTAGAAGTCCCTGGCACCTTCCATTGTTGCAGAATCTTCAGCTTCTTCCACCCGGAGGCAGCCATCTTGCACCTTCATCCGGGGATTAGTGGTCCCTAAGTGGTTCGCATTCCACTTTCATAGTATATGGTTTGTGTTGCCCCTAGGCCTATTTCTTCCTATTGTGTTCTACAGTGTTTGTACTATTTTTCTAACTGTTTACTTTCCTGATTTTGGTTTGTTTGTATATTTTGTGTATTTTACTTACCTCCTAAGGGAGTATATCCTCTGAGATATTTTTGGCACATTATCACTAAAATAAAGTACCTTTATTTTTAGTAACTCTGAGTATTGTGATTCTTATGATATAGTGCTATATGATGTAAGTGGTATAGTAGGAGCTTTGCAAGTCTCCCAGTTCAGCCTAAGCTGTTCTGCTATAGCTACCTCTATCAGCCTAAGCTGCTAGAACACTACCAATCTACTAATAAGAGATAACTGGACCTGGCACAAGGTGTAAGTACCATCAGGTACCCACTATATGCCAGGCCAGCCTCCTACACTTCGCAGTTGACTCCTGTGAGTCCAGAGGTGTAGGGCGGGAGTCTGACCCTCTACGTCCTCCCGGAGAGGACGGAGTGGATCCAATCCAGGGCTCTTCCACTGATTTCTATGTCGTGGAGTCTGGGGCCCACAGTGATGTGGGAGACCGTGTCGAAATCTGCTGAGAGGTCGAGGAGTATGAGTGCTGCAGAGTGTCCGCAGTCTAGGAGTAATCTGATGTCATCGGTGGCTGCCAGGAGTGCTGTCTCCGTGCTGTGATTGCTGCGGAAGCCGGACTGGGAGCTGTCCACGGAATTGTTGGCCTCAATTAAGTTCCGTAGTTGTGCTTTGATTGCTTTCGCTAGTACTTTGGCTGGGTAGGGTAGCAGCGAGATGGGCTGGAAATTCTTTAGTTCTGATACGTCAGCCAAAGGTTTCTTCAGTACAGGGAGTGCAGAATTATTAGGCAAATTAGTATTTTGACCACATCATCCTCTTTATGCATGTTGTCTTACTCCAAGCTGTATAGGCTCGAAAGCCTACTACCAATTAAGCATATTAGGTGATGTGCAGCTCTGTAATGAGAAGGGGTGTGGTCTAATGACATCAACACCCTATATCAGGTGTGCATAATTATTAGGCAACTTCCTTTCCTTTGGCAAAATGGGTCAAAAGAAGGACTTGACAGGCTCAGAAAAGTCAAAAATAGTGAGATATCTTGCAGAGGGATGCAGCACTCTTAAAATTGCAAAGCTTCTGAAGCGTGATCATCGAACAATCAAGCGTTTCATTCAAAATAGTCAACAGGGTCGCAAGAAGCGTGTGGAAAAACCAAGGCGCAAAATAACTGCCCATGAACTGAGAAAAGTCAAGCGTGCAGCTGCCACGATGCCACTTGCCACCAGTTTGGCCATATTTCAGAGCTGCAACATCACTGGAGTGCCCAAAAGCACAAGGTGTGCAATACTCAGAGACATGGCCAAGGTAAGAAAGGCTGAAAGACGACCACCACTGAACAAGACACACAAGCTGAAACGTCAAGACTGGGCCAAGAAATATCTCAAGACTGATTTTTCTAAGGTTTTATGGACTGATGAAATGAGAGTGAGTCTTGATGGGCCAGATGGATGGGCCCGTGGCTGGATTGGTAAAGGGCAGAGAGCTCCAGTCCGACTCAGACGCCAGCAAGGTGGAGGTGGAGTACTGGTTTGGGCTGGTATCATCAAAGATGAGCTTGTGGGGCCTTTTCGGGTTGAGGATGGAGTCAAGCTCAACTCCCAGTCCTACTGCCAGTTCCTGGAAGACACCTTCTTCAAGCAGTGGTACAGGAAGAAGTCTGCATCCTTCAAGAAAAACATGATTTTCATGCAGGACAATGCTCCATCACACGCGTCCAAGTACTCCACAGCGTGGCTGGCAAGAAAGGGTATAAAAGAAGGAAATCTAATGACATGGCCTCCTTGTTCACCTGATCTGAACCCCATTGAGAACCTGTGGTCCTTCATCAAATGTGAGATTTACAAGGAGGGAAAACAGTACACCTCTCTGAACAGTGTCTGGGAGGCTGTGGTTGCTGCTGCACGCAATGTTGATGGTGAACAGATCAAAACACTGACAGAATCCATGGATGGCAGGCTTTTGAGTGTCCTTGCAAAGAAAGGTGGCTACATTGGTCACTGTTTTTTTTTTGTTTTGTTTTTGAATGTCAGAAATGTATATTTGTGAATGTTGAGATGTTATATTGGTTTCACTGGTAATAATAAATAATTGAAATGGGTATATATTTTTTTTTTGTTGAGTTGCCTAATAATTATGCACAGTAATAGTCACCTGCACACACAGATATCCCCCTAACATAGCTAAAACTAAAAACAAACTAAAAACTACTTCCAAAAATATTCAGCTTTGATATTAATGAGTTTTTTGGGTTCATTGAGAACATGGTTGTTGTTCAATAATAAAATTAATCCTCAAAAATACAACTTGCCTAATAATTCTGCACTCCCTGTAGAAGGTGTATTTCGGCGTGTTTCCAGTCCTCAGGAAAGGTGCCAATGCTGATGGAGCAGTTGATTGTGTTACAAAGCTCAGGGGTGATGGATGCGCTGACTCTGATGTATATGTGGTGCGGGCAGGAGTCCGAGGGGGCTTCGGAGTGGGTGGTGTTCATGATGTTGACTGTTCCCTCTGTGGTGAGCGTGGACCAGTCGTGGATGGTCTGGGCGGATTCTGGGTCGGTCGCAGGTTCCAGTACCTGGAAGCTGTCGTAGATGTCCTGGATCTTGTGGTAGAAAAAGGAGGAAAGTTTTTCGCAGGGGGGATGCTGGTGGCTTCGGGGGGTGGGGATCTGGGAACTCGTTGATAACTGAGAAGAGATCCTTCGAGTTTTGTACAGAGCAGTTGATGCGCTCCCGGGTGCGTCCTTCCTTGCGTTCATGATTTTTCATCGGTGGGTTGCGGCTCTAAATGAGGTGAGGTCTTTGCTGAATTGGCTGTTCCTCCATTTTTTCTCTAAACGTCTGCGGGTACGCTTTGATTCTTGGAGTTTGGTGGTGAACGGTTGTTCAGTATGAGATGTTGAAGTCTGGAAAAAGTGAATTTCATGTTACTAGTACCACGAAAAAAACAGCAAATAAATATGAGTGGAAAGTAGTATACCTAGGAGATCAATCTGCACCTAAGAGACTGTAGAAGTTGGTTCGCTTAAAATAGAAATATAAAATTAGGGTATGACAGATTTATAAAGCATTACCAGCAGCTAACACTGAAAAGGAATGGCCTCACAGTCTAGTGCAGCACAATCTGGGAATGGTAATAAGCAATGCAAGTCTCTCCTAGGCAAATAGTGCTGAAATCAAAAAATCTGGGATTGCGGACACTGTTGATAGAAAGTAGATGATGGTAAGAGCTTCAAACAAATCCTCCTCTTTGACGGGAGCCAATGTAGCTCCCAAACATGAAGAGAGAAATGAGCAATGTGGAATTTTCAGGATCAAATGGGCCACCACATTTTGCACCACTGGGAGTTTCTTAATTAGCCTATCAGAAAGGCAGAGATAAAGCCCTTTAGCATAGTCCAATCTTGAAGTGATGCCACGGTGTAAAGGGACATCATGGCAAGAAATCCAGCAATTTGTGCAATTATCTCAGGAGGGAGAAGCAGGAGGCAGCAACAGAGTTCATATGTGGAATAAATGACAATTAGCCAACAATGTGTACCCCTAAATTCCTCATTGAAGAAGCAGGCTTTGGCGGGGATGGCAGATCCTGAGGCCAGCAATTAAAGCAATCACCCTTCTTTTACGTGGCCAAACAAGAGAATCTCAATTCTGTCAATAGCATGTGGTTCTCACTCAGCCAATGCACAGTGGCAGAGAGGTCAGATTTCAGGGTCTCCACTGGGAAAGGAAAGGAGGTATTTACTGTGAGAAGGAGCTGCATGTCATCAGCATCTGAGATGGCCCGAAGGCCCAAGAATTCAATTAACTTGGTTAGACTAGCCAAAGAAATGTTAAATAAAGTTGGGCTAAATGAAGACCCCTTGTGTTCACCGAATGTGAGATTCCTGGCCAATGAATATCAGGAGGCCATCCAAACCGGTTATTGTCTCAGGAAAGGATTTAACCCACCCACAGGCCTTATTGCAGATACCAATTTCCGAGAGGTGTTGTAATAAGGTTGTATGAAAAACTGTATCAAACACCGCTGACGAACACAGAAGGATAAGTATATTACTATCTCCTTTATCCAATGTGGGTTTAATAGTTTCTGTGATCTCAAGAAGAGCCGTCCCTGTGCTGTGTCCTTGGGGAAAACTGGACTGTGTATTGAGCAGAGATATATGGCTTCCAAATAATTATTACGTTTTTTCTGGCAAAAGGGATACTGGGTGGAAATTAGCTAAAGCTTCTAGATTGGCAGAGGATATTTTTTTTTTTGACAATTTCACCCCTTTTCCAAGTAACACAAGCTGACTGCACCAAGTTCTAAAAAAAAAAAAAAAGAAAGATTTGCTGAAATACTGGTTTGATCACTTCGCCCACCATCATAAGAATGACAGGAGGACCTGGATCATCTGGGGAGCCTGACTTACAGTGAGAGATTTCGAGAGAAATATGTTCCTGAGGAAAGGGAATGAACTGAGACTAAGCACAGGCTGTATCATTAGGTGGCTGAGATAGCATGCTCTCAGTGCAAACAGCTGCTTCCAGTTCGCTGCTGCCAGGTGCATCAGTTTGTGGTAGAGAGCATAGTGTATTTTATTAAGTTTTATCCTTAAAATATGCTGAAAGCTTATTACAAAAATTCAGGCGACACTGCTGTTGCAAGTTTGGGGATTCAGGAAAGATGCGATGATTGTAAAAATACCTAGTGCAGGATTATGTGCTGAATTACTTCGATCTGCCAAATACATTTGAGCTGTTTGTAGCTTTATGATGCAGGAGTAGTAGTTGTATACACTTCCTTGGCTTGTTTGTCATACGTGCTCCAACTTGTCGCATCCTTTTTTATGGGCCAGAAGATCTGGGGAAAACCAAGTGGAAGACGATCATCTGTCAGTTGCGAGCCGAACTTTAATAGGGGCCACATCATTAGCAACTTCCCTAATTCAAGAATCAACAGCTAGAGAGTCAGAGCTAATATCTTCTGTCAAATAGCCATTGTTAGTGCCTCCAAAAGTCCCAAAAGGATGACTTTATTCCAAGATTGAAATTCAAATCCACGTTTTCCATCCATTTCATGAATAGCACTACCATAATTCCAGCTGAAAGGTATCAAAAATGCTCAGACCAACTTAATTTAATGGGGAACTAACTGTGAGAAGAAGGTAAGACAATATAAAGGTCTAATGTCCGGTTAGTCGAGTAGCCTTTGACATCAAATAATTAAGACACGAGTCCTGAAACTGCTGCCCCTACCGGTCCATCGAGACATCCACATAAAAGTTGAGATACCCAAAAATTGTGCAATTAGGAATATCTCAAGGCCACTTCTGAAACAGCTTCCTACCAGGAATTTAAAAAGTCAGTGGAATTTCCTGGGGGACGATAAACCAATAGAGCAGAAAAGGAAACATTGAGAGAGAGGGGGACATACAAAATCCTAGACTCTGCTCCCTTCAGGCTGTCTGATGCAAACATTGTGCATTTGAAATTCTCACCAATAATAAGTGCAATACCACCCTGGGGCCCCAGACAACCTATCCTGATAGAAGATGGCATAGCCAGAAGGACCTGCTAGAGCAATATCCAGATTCGAATTAGGCCACAGCCACGTTTCAGTCAGAAACAAGGTATCAAGGTTATTAGTCAGCATCAGATATTATATGAGAATCAAAGTTATGTTTAGTTTCAAGGATTTGATAACTGCCAACGTAACTGGCTGACCGCCATGTGGCTGCTTTGAAGTCTTTGAAGACTGCGGAGGCACCTCCATTTTGTGTTCCTCTGTGCATCTCCCCTGTGTCCTGTTACAGCGCAGTGTTCAAGGATTGCAAAAAGACCTAGGTAAGGAGCCCAAAGATTTTTCTGGGTAAATAGTATTATTTGTTCAAAAGTGTTTGTTTTACTGTGGGCTCTCTGTGTTTCAGGCAGCCTGGCCTCTTTTAAAGTGGTGTTTTTCAAAAAATCGTTTTTGCCGTGACTGTGTGAATTCCCTTGCTAGTTTGTGGCACCCCTCCCCCCCCCCTTTTTCCCCCTCTTCTAAGTAAAAAGGCTACATACATCTTGCAGAGTGTGGTTTTAGGAGACTGTTTTAATCTGTTTGTGTGATTTAAATTGTGCTTAAAAACTGTCTGCCCCCCCTGTATTTGTGCCTTTAAAAAAAAGCCAGATTTTAGAGTGTGCGCCCAGCACTATTGCAGTGTTTGTCTCTTAAACAATCTCCCCCTTACCTGGAAAGTAGACTCTGCTAGCTTGGAAGTGTGGATTCAGGCTGTCTGTATCCAAGGAGATTCTGAATAGAGCAGCAGTTGCCTTTCCCCCTGCCCACAGGGACTGGAGTTTAGTTAACTTGCTCCTTATATAAGATCCTTTTGGTTGTTGCATATGCTGTTGTGAAAGGTTTCTGGGAGACGGTGTTTCATTGGTTGCTAGCTCCAGCAGGGGTGCGCAATTTTTGAAAAAAATTACTTGTCTAAAGGACAAAGTTCCACAGTAATCTTCTAGCCCTGTAAAGAAATACACTTGCCCCACCTACCGTACAAATCGACTAGAAGGGCTTGCATGGATGCATTAAAACAGCCTCCAAAGTAAACATGTCCATCTCAGCCTCTTGGCTTCATTAATAGGCTGCCATGCAAATCCTCTTAGAGCAGCATTTTATCTACCAGGCTGTTTTCTTGCCATAGGCATAAACCACTTACCCTTCACTCTCTGACTTCTGAGCCCATATCTCTTCCATTGACTCTGAGGATCCATCATACTTTCTTGCTTTCTCACAACATTGGTTTAATACATTTCCTGTTAACGTACAGCACTTTCTTTAGAGATAGGCCACATATATATGTATGTATGTATATATATATATATATATATACACACAGGAAGAAGTACAGAAATATGTATGCAACCTTCCCCACCTTTCTCACAACAGATTTCATTCCCCTCTTCGCCACTCTCCCCTCCAACAGCTGCATGCCCTATGTCCAATCTTACTACAGGTTCCGCAATTGTCCTCTTCTTCACCACTCTCACAATAGGTTTCATTACCCCTCCTCCAGTCCCACCACAGGCTGCAAGTATCTTTATTTCACCTCAACTCCAAAATCCCCTCTTCTGTGCTTGTCAACAGCTGCAACTCCCTTGCCTTCCACTCTTTCACCACAGATTGCCCACTTTTCTTTACCCAGTGATATTTGTGCTTATCTAATAGAAGGTCTGTCCAGCAGCCCCTTTAGCCTAACTATCCCACTTTGCTTCAAGTATTCCAGCAGCCCTGCAACCTGCCCCTGCAGTAACACCGATCTTAGAGGTGTGTTGTAAAGAGCTACGCAGGTCTAGTCAGGGAAATATAGAAGCTAATTAACGTGTCCTGTGCAGTGATGACAGGATGATAAAACATTTACAATGGTAGCTAAAATATCGATTTCAAGCTCTCAATGAAGCACACACAGTTGAAAAAAACACAGTAAACATGCCACAATATTAATTGGGTGTGAACCGAGTGCAAGTGGGAAAACAAACATGGCAACAGGTTCAGACAAGCCAACTTTTATTAGGGGCGATGTGGACTATTTGCTACAGCTGCTAACCATGCAATATGTGGAACCAGGTTATATTCAGCCTTGGCTCAGCATTCTGTGAATCCCAGCAAATCTCTATGTGATGAAAAAGGTGGCGCATAGTCTATGTCTGTTGTGAAGAAATGTTATTTCATTGTGTTAGATTTGAGATGTATAAAACAGTCCAAAATATAACCTGGATTGTTCCCATCACAGACGCTCTAATCTTAAGAATTAAGTACAAAGCATTACCTCTAGATAGGAAAGAAATAGCTATTTAGTTGCTGAATTATACAATGTGAAACTGGGAACCAGGATCAATCGTGACTTCCCTGCTTTACCAAATTGTGTTATCTTAGGCAAATACTTTATTTCACCAAGCCTCCTTCTCTCCACAAAAACCTCTCGTTCTTAATTCAGTAGCCTACAATGGTGCTGTAAGTATAATAAGAATCAAGGCCACATGTATGGTGCAGAAGATTGCTGGCTTGCATCTGAGTCTACTCATAGCATTGTCATCAGGGCGGAGACTGGAATTTTTCACAGTGCGTGTTTGAAAACTCGCAAATTAATGCACTATGCTGAAAAGCTTTATTGTGTTAAGGATATACCATTTTTGAGTTGGGAATACACTGTCATATTCTGACATGTTTGTTGCATGAAAGTCATGACAAATATTTTAAGGCCTGGCTCACGCAAGGCTCTTAGAGCCAGAGTCGACCCTTGGCACTAAAATCACTCAAACATTTGACAGCAACCCCCACTCATGGTGGCTTCCCCTCGTTTGCCTGGGTGACAAATGTGGTATTTTTGACACCATGATGGTTTGAACAGCAAATCCGAACACATCCTCTGAACTAGTACTTGACATCCACTTGTTACATCTTGTTTGCCTATTCCACTTCCAGCAAGTGACAGCATTCTGGAGCACCTGCTGCTCAGCAGGCATACCACACTCGGGAACTCGTGCTCTCTTGACCTTCGGTTTCCTGACAAGGAGAGTTGCCTGCCCTGTAACCTACTTCACAATTCCTTCTTCATCATGCCGCCTATCAACAAATCGCGCTACGCCAGAAAACTCTCGGCAGCCACTGTTAAGCAGCATACTCACTGTCAGCTGTTTGGCATGCGAGCCTGGCAGTCACTGTGATCACGGGCTTCTTGTGCTCTCGTTTTTCTTCCGATTTTCATTGTAAATGGCCTGCAGCAAGGAATTCATCTAGATTTGCCACAGTGTTCAAGCATGCAGGGACCGGGCATCTGATACTTCCCACTTCAATCCTACCTCAGGGGAACGCAACGGGGTATATTGTTTCACTCTCGGGAGGCATTTTCACAGCATGTAATTTTTAGCGTGTAGGCCCACAACCAATAAATAGACGATCTGTTTTCACCTCGCTTTTTAGCTGTGAACAGGAGTGCTCAAAGCTCTCTCTCTTCCTATTATGGTTACCATATTTACCTATGAAAATGAGCACTCAGGACATTTTCAGCATGCAATTTGAAATAACAGACTCAGTGCTTGTATAAGTTGCAGGAGAGTTTAGCAGAATGTCTGCTTGTCCGGCGGACTAAGTACAGATTAAAACTTCTTGTCTGCGGCAGGAATCATCATGTCTCGGGCGTCGGGCGATACAAATTCCCCACCCCTGTCCAGGGATGCAGTTATGATTGATGGATAGGGCTGAGATTCTGATTGGCTGTTGGTTCTAGGGCTGTGACTGGTGGATAGGGCTGGGATTCTGATTGGTTGATGGTTTTAGGGCTGGGGCTGTGATTGGTGGTCAGGAATAGGGCTATGACTGGTGATTAGGGACGGGTCTCCCATTAGTTGGCTAAATCAGGGTTTGAAATGGTATTGGCTAGGGTTAGGACCAGCTTCTTCTTGGCTAGTAGGGCTATAAAAGGCTAGGACTCAGGGCGTCTCAGCAAAGGGCGGAGAGGACAAGGGCAGCTGCCTGTTTGGGCCTGTTCAGGACAGGTAGGGACTAGGGCCAGAAATGCTGCCCAATTCACATATGACCATGAACGGTGTCAGCCCCGAAACATCCTCAACATGCAAACAATTATGCTACAAAGACATCCAACTCATGCATCACAAACTAACAATAGACAGATTGCATTGCCCCATCACCCAACACAGTACCCTATATACAACACATATAGACATACCCCTCACAACTACTACGGTCAAACACCTTCATTCTCACAGCAAACACTACTCTGTCCACTCCCACTAACACAACCTGCCACCACCCACACAATACAAAACTACAACATACATTTCTCTCAGTTTCAGTTTCCCAGATACACACTCTCTGCTGATACTAACCAACAACACTATCCGCTGTTCACTCCACACAGACCACCTGTCATCATAACAATGCCCAAACCCTGCCTTCAAACACATCATCTACAAACACTCTTCCCCTCTCTTCACCAATTACACACAACCATACAATCCCCACATTTCACTCCACCACACATATTACCTCTTCCAGTCATCGCAACTAACACTAACTCCCCTGACACACATCCATCACCTCTTACACACCTTGTACATACATCTCCAAAACACATCAACACCCCATCTAACACTCAAATTCCACTCACCAGCTCTAACTCACATACAAATCCCTCACCAAAAACAACTACACCAATATCCCCTCTCACTTTTCCACAAAATCAATACCGACCACAAACATCAGCACATCAAAGCAACACAAACTTACATTACACTCATCGTCATACCCACTCCTACCCCCAGGACCACACAAAGAATACAAATTCCATCCTATCTCCACCCCTACCTCCCCACTCTTCACAAACACCTACCACAAGCACCCCGACCCAGCAACTTTCATTCACTCGCCTCTCCTCCATATTACAATTTAGAGCCTTACATCATGATCCACATGCTCCTCCTCCACCCCTAACCCATACTCCATCCACACTAAACAAACGCAAACAAAAAAATAAACATGCCACTCATAGCAGCCTCGCATCCCCTTGTCTGTTACATAATAAAACTACCCTACAAAAAACACTACACTCCTCATGGCTCTCTCAGCCACCAAGTCCACCACCCACACACACAGACCCAACAAAATGCCTCCTTAACCTGCTGGACAATGAACACTATGTTGAAAAGCAAGACTATTGTGAGCCTCAAACAGTTATCACAGCTAGCAACACTCCTGCTTCAAGCTCACATTACACTACTTACCCTTCTACTAAACAAAACAACACTACCACTAACACACCTTTTCTAAACTGCCAGCTCATAAATGCTCGATCACTCTCAAAAAACAAGCACCACATCTACGACCTGCTCACAGACACACAACCTGACTTACTATTCATTACTGAATCCTGGTTGGGAGATGACATGGTACCAGTGTTGCACAAAGCTGTTCCTCCAGGCTATCAAACCATCACACAAAACAGTATAGGCAAGAGAGGAGGTAAACTAGCTATTATATTCAAACAGGCAATGAACCTCAGTAAAACATACATCTCCATACAAGGTTGTGAAGCCCTCCTTACCAGATGCCACCCTACTTCAACTTCCTCCTGTAACTTTCTCCTCCTTTACAGACCTCCACCTAACAACTCCACTTTCCCAGATCCTTTTCTTGACACAGTCTCAAACCTTATTACACTATACTCCAATCTATGCATTCTTGGGGATCTAAACATTTGGTTTGACAAACCCAATATGTCCCATCCAAAAGCTATCACCACTGGCCTGTTCGCACTTAACCTACATCAGATTGTACACAATCCCACACACATCGATGCTCACATCCTAGATGTCATTTTTGCTAAGCCTGAACTCGTTACTATTCATAGCATCACACCAACCACCTGGTCAGACCACCATATGATAACTTTCCGACATACAACTCCAGAAATCAACACACCCCACAACTACTTACATACATACACCTATCAACCATGGAGCAAACTCAATTTGGATCACTTAGAAACACAACTAACAGCAAACACAGATCTAGATACAATTAATTCTGTCCAAAAACGTTATGAGTGGCTACAGGAAGCTTTTGATGTCCTAATACCACTCAGAAAAACTAAACACAACAAAAGAAAACCAACACCTTGGAGAAACACAGAACTTAAAAAGATAAAGCAACAAATCAGAAAGTTGCAGCGGACCTGGCTCAAAACAAACAACAGTCAAGACAAACTGAAGCTAAACAAACTTAACAGGATATACAAATCATCAATCAAAAAAGCTAAAAAAAGATACTACTCAGACAGAATTCAAAATGCTCAATCTACAACCAAGGAATTTTATAAAATTCTCAATGAATTTCGAAAACCTACATGCATGGAAGGAAATCATCCCACCACTCAAGATTTCACAAACAAATTGGCAACTCACTACACAACCAAGGCAGACACATTGGACTCCTATTTAAAACAGAAGAAAACCATCAGCACCAACCCCTTTCCTAAAATACCCTTCAAGAATAAACCATCCCAACCTCTACAGTCCTTTAAACAAATATCCCAGGATGAATTTATGGATTTGGTCAAAGCAGGCAGACCTTCTGGTTGCCCTTCTGACCCTTTGCCCACCACAAGTCTTCAAGAACATCCTGCTATCTACTTCTGCTACCACACCTGTAAGAAGAATCATCAACAACTCTTTAACTTCAGGAACTTTTCCTGCAGACCTGAAAAAGGCATACATACGACCTTTATTAAAGAAAACAAACCTAGACCCGCAAGACCCCAACAACTACAGACCAATCACAAATGGACCTTTCCTGGGCAAATTGATAGAAAGAGCAGCATTCGCCCAGATGTCACAATTCATTGAAGACAATTCTATACTTTCAGACTTCCAAACTGGAATCCGCCCAGGAAGAAGCACTGAATCGGCACTCATGGCAATCTGGGATGATCTTAAAAACACAGTCGACTGAAATGGAGTTGCTGCACTACTTCTCTTGGACCACTCAGCTGCCTTCGATACGGTTGACCATGACACCCTAACTCAAAGACTCCACAAAGCTGGCATACAAGGGATTGCTCTCGACTGGATTACTTCCTATCTTCAAAAAAGAGCAAATATCATTCACTCGCCCCCCTTCTCGTCCGAACCCTACCTCCCAAAAGCAGGGGTCCCCCAAGGGTCAATCATCTCACCTTTGCTTTTCAACATCTACATGATATCTTTACCAGAACTGATCAATGATTTCCATCTCACATGCTACAACTATGCAGATGACACACAAATACTACTTAAATTAGAAGGCCCCAAAAACATTGAAAACTCACAAATCTTCAGTTGCCTCAGAGCCGTTGATCAGTGGATGACCTGGAGCCATCTCAAACTAAATACCTCCAAAACAGAAATGCTCATATGTGGTGACTGGAAAAATTATGACCCTCTGTGCATCTGGCCTGACGATCTCGGACCACCTCCTCAATTATCCAAGGAAGTTAAAAACCTAGGAATCACCATGGATTCCAAGTTAACTATGAATGCCCAAGTAGACAAATTAGCACGCACAAGCTTCATCACCGTAAAGACTTTACGACGCATCTTCCCCCACCTCGGATTTCCACACAAGGTGCAAGCTACTATCTCGCTTGTACTATCCAAACTGGATTATGCCAATAGCCTCTACCATGGATCATCTCTATCTGTTATGAAAAAACTACAACGTATCCAGAATTCCGCAGCCAGGCTACTACTACATATAAAGCCGCAAGCCCACATCTCCCCTGCCTTGAGAGCACTACAATGGTTACCCGTTGCCAGAAGATGCACTTTCAAGCTGCTTTGTATCACCCACAAAGCTATACATGGAACAGGACCGTTTTTTATCAGAAAGAAAATGACCAAATACATCCAACAAAGAACCCTCCGCTCAAGATTGGCACCCCGCCTTAGAACACCACCATACAAGAAAGAGACTATAGGTGGTACATCTTTCTCCGTCCAAGCAGCCAAACTATGGTATTCATTACCCTCAACTATAAGAGCCACCGATAACTTTCTTGACCAGAAAACTACTCAAGAGTTGGCTCTTTCCTTCATAACCACCTTTTTCAAACAACTATGAACTGCATATGCCTATGTGGATAAATATTTTATTTTCACATTATATGTATATTTCTATTTATTTATAGTTTCTTTGGAAAATATGTATTGCTACTATGTCATAACAATAAAATACACACACACACTCTTTAAACCTGTCTGACTAAGTATTTTTTACCCATGATTCTAATTATGTATTGTATGTGCATATGTGTGTGTATTCATGTGTGTGTGTGTATATATATATATATATATATATATATATATATATATATATATATATATATATATGTGTATATGTTGTTTCTGTGCTTGCCATGTTCGTGGACCATTGTATGGCTCCTGGGTGGGTTGTTATACTAGATATCTATGAATTCCTGCTCTCATCTTATCACACTTATCTACTCATCACTCTTATGTCATGTCTCTATCAAACTATCCTCCATTCTCACTCTGACTCATCCCAAATCCCTTCTACTACTTTCACCCCTTAAATATCTCTGCCTAAGCTCTTCCCTCCACTTCCACATCTAACTCACCAAACCTCACTCTACCTCTGTGACCTCCCACACAACCCTACTAAATTATCTTGCATTCATCTCACCCTGCTACTATGCTCTCCCTAACCTTTCCACATACTCTTCCCCCTCCGCCCCCTTTTACTCATCCCAAGCCTTTGGGTTGAGTAAATGAAGGATATACTCCCAATTAACACTTCTGGATTTCTTTCCTCCTCCACCCCTCCATTACTCCAGTCAATCTAACTAACAAACTCTCATATCCGCGGCTCAAATTAACTCATAATAATACTAAAACTGTACTCATTATTTAACGATACTAATCCATCACTAATTCTTGTTGGGTTCAAGAGTAGCGTGCTACTCATCGAAAAGCGCTTCAACGCCTCATCAGGGGTTGTAAGCGCTATATAAATACGATTACAATACAATACAATACAATACAGAAATTAAGCATAAGGTCACAAAAATGTACATCTTTGTGAGTGTGCCCAGGGATTGCCAGGTAGTAGCACGGAATTCAGAGGCATTATTGGTCCTCCATAACTGAACTACTGGAACGAAAAAGATGCAATGAAGCACAGGCATAAGTACTCTATAGTACCAATAAATGAATCACTACCTGGCTGAGAAATGCTGATATAATGTGAAAATAACTGTACAGTTGTGAAAAATGTGAGTACTGTCCTGAGGGGAAAAAATAGAAGAACTGGTTAGAAAGGCTAGTGTTATCTCAATCCCCAGTTCTAAATGACACAGATCGGGTGAAAGAGTTTTAGCTCTTGTGTGATCTAGTTCAAATAAGTGTAGGATGTTTCTATATTTTTACCATCTCAGCTAAATACATAGAACAATCGCAGCATTAGCCCTAGCTATACAAGATATATAAACTGGGTGTTCAAGCAGCTCCATTACCTGCACAGGGATGAAGAAAAAGCAAGTTTTGAGACTGATGCTGATGTGTTTCCGAGTTTGAGAGTGAACTGAGGGCTGCTAACCAGACCCCAGTGCCTGTCTTCTAACTCATCACAAATTACGTGTTGGATTGGCTACCCACAACTTGTTTAAGCCAGCTTACTTATAAGTACCTAGCATATGGTGCTAAAGGTATCCAGGGCATGTAAGTTAGTGTCCACCCAGGACTGCAGTACTGATTGTGCCACCCTCAGTGTGACGAAGTACAAAATGGCTCCTAGCCTGCCACTGTAACCTGGAAGAGCAATTTTAAAACTGCTAGATCGACCTTGGCTTTTAAGCCAATGGCAAAGCCCCCACTTCCTTTAACAATATATGTCAGTTTCCTGTAATGAAGGCCTATAGAGCCCTAAGTCAGGGAGCTGTATATTATCAAGTGGAAGGTATACTTTCAATATGTCTAAACAGCAAAACTTCCAAATTGTCAATTCTGCTGTGGAAAAGTTAATAGCCCTATTGGCTAACACAGTGCTACCAGCCTACCCCCTCAGTCTGGCTAACTGCTGAATGGTAGTACTAAAATGGGCTCTCCAAGGTTTCAAATTAATTGTGGCATTAAACCCGACTTGAGGCTTAAGTTGAATTTAATGTCACTTTTAGGGCAACTGTGTTTCCCAATTTGTCCAGTGGTCTCACACAGTTGCTGGCCACCGAACAGCCTTCTCCCCTGCTGGCGAGTAGTGTGAACGACTTGCGGGCTCAGGAACAGGTTACCTCCCACTTGGAAAACGCCACACAGGGCGCTGACCCAAAAGGCGAGCTTCAAAGGAGGAAGCCGCCTTTAGTGGGCAAATGGTGATCACACATGTACAGCGACCTCTTCCTTCAGGTAGACAGGCCAGTGGTGGGAACAGAGAGGGGAAACGAGTGACCAAACCTTTATTCCCGTGGGCCTGTAGCCCACAGGTAGCCATAAAGCGAGGGTGGGAAACCATGTGCAGAAAATGCAAGTAAGTGGTCAGACATCTTGAGAGAGTGCAGAATATTACACTCAACTCTGGGATTGCTAGATGCCATACATAGCTAAAAGTCATCACAGGGCGGGAAGGGGAGAGTCTGGGAGTCCTGATACTCCATTGGCTAGTGACAGCAGCATTCCAGCCAGGGCACTTCCTGGGCATAAATATGCACCCCTGAAAGCCTGACCCTTAGATCACAACAGAACTGGAGAAAGGACCGAAGAAGGACTGCCCTGCTGACCCCTTGACTTGGCTACAGAGACTGTGCTGACTGCTAAGCTGCACCTGCTGCACCTTGTGCTAGCACAGAGAGGCCTTTGCCCGTGACTCCTGGAAAGGTAGCTCCCAAGCCCCATACCAAATAAGTGAGTCCAAGGGTCAGTAAGATAAACCCCTGGAACCAGTACTCGGCCCATAAAAGCTGAAGTAGACGCATTCTTCAAATCACCCTGACAGGAACTGAGCAACCCAAGATCCTGATCCTTGATGGCCAAAAGTTGCACATGAGTCTGCTGGAACCGGAAGTGTTGTCGGAGACCACATTGGTGGCCAAGATCAGACACTAGCCCCCACCAAAGGATACTGTTGAAACTGCTGTGTACAGAGATCGGCAGACCAGACTCAGCTGGCATTCTACGGACTAAAAAAAAGACTTTGCGGTACACACGTGGCCAAAGTCACTCCACCTTACCTGTGGACCAAGGAATAACTGCTAAGGGCACCCCCACAGACTGCACAGCACCCAAAGAATCTTTCATCATCCTCTGAATCCTGCATACCCAGCATTAGGACCACTCCATTTAATTCTATGGTGGTCTTGATGGAAAGTGTGAACTTGGACTGGAGACTGCTTTGGGTGACTGTCCAAGTACACCTTATAGACCCCCTTGACATTCTCTCTCTGTCTGAATTTGTCATCCCACTCAGGCCAGAGTAGCCAAACATAACTCAAACGTTTTAAAAGTTTTGAAATTTCACAGTTACCAATGCTTACTTGTGCATGGGACTAAAAGGCTGAGATTTACATTTTACTGAAAAATCTGTATCTCCAGAAACCTCCGGTGAATTTTGCTCATCTTGGTATCTAAAAATTCATAAAAATATAATCTGTTTTTATAAATTGGTGTTGAATTTCTTAATGTTGCATAACTTTCTCATTCTGTTGTTTGGTACTTCAAAAAGCTTTACACTAGTTCCTTTACTTAAGCCTTGCTGTTCATAGCCATAGCTAGCCAGGGTTGAGCTAGAGGTTTTACCAACAAGTCTGGTGGGACCCAAGTCAGTTTTGCAAGTGTATTACACGCTAAGCTCACAAAACCATAACATATAATACACCACAGTCCTCACATAGTAGAAAAGTCAGAGTGTCGTTGGCATGAAATTTATCGAGTGAAGGCAGATGTTTTATCACCATGATGTGTTTAAAGTTTGGGAGATAGCTGTTCTACTATGTGTAGAAGATCTGTGACATTTGAAAGGCGTATGTAAATGTCCATCTTGAAAATGAATGAGGTGCCTGAGAAATAAGTCCCTTCTCTTCCCTTTCAGGCAACACTTGGAAACTTTTCTTACATTTTAAGATGTTGTATTTCAGAACATCATTTGTAAGCATCCATTTTCCTTTATCTATAACTGTACAACATCTCCTTCTTATACATCCATTCTGTAGGGATATTCCTAAAGCATGGACCACGCCTTAGATCGTCTGGGCAGAGCAACGCAAATAGCAACAGGGGTACAAGTTTGACTAAGTGTCTACATCGGTTTCATTAAAAAAAACAATTTAAACAGCAATGTCAACTACATTGGAGCACCAACACTTTCCCACTAAACCAGAAGGCTGTGACAGTAAGTGCTCCTCACCGTTACTTATTACGGGAAATCTTCAAAGGACTGCCCTATCTGAAAAACACGGCCAAACGTTAAAGTGCAACAATCAATTCCAGTAACTTTAAGTGGGACAGTTGGACACATTTTACCATGAACCAAATTATCTGCTCTTAAATGTCATGTAGTTCACAAAAGGGGGAACTTAAAACATGACCAGCCTGTGGTTGCACATTTAAAACAACAACAAAAAAAAGCATGACCTAGAAAAAATGCAGCAAGCCACATCCTGTTTAAATGTGACAGTCCAACCTGTGGTTTGGACACAATAAACCACTGGTGGAGACATTTTCTGCAGCGGACAGACCACTTTTAGGCTAAGATATAGATTATGTCAGTAGAGTCGGTCATTTCACCTTTTCCCCATTGTGGAGTGGGGGGATGGGATGAGCTTAGGGGCTATAACACTATTTTCTACAACAGACTGGAGGTCACACAACACTGTGTTTTCTCACATTGCTTTATTAGGTAAAAAGGACAAACAATACACCATCCAAGTTAATGGTTTAAAGCATTATTATATTAACAGTCATTCAACAAAATAGGAAGTAGAATTGCTAGTGACATACAGAAAAAGAAAGAGAACAGGCTTAACACATCAATCAGGCCACTATATACCTACAATCCAACCTTGACATCAGACCCCAGTTCCATGAGTTCCGAGAGGCTACCAGGAAATCAACAGACACCACAAAATCTAATGGGACCTAGTTGTGGGAGCGGATTTAGTAAGACATGAGGTGACTCAACAGCATATGAAACTTGGATCCTGACTCTTCTTTGCTTAAGCTAACATGATAAACTAGGGTGTGCGCAAATGTCTACGCATGTTCAGGATTATTCTGCATTCCAGAACATGTTCTGTATCCTGGAGGTGAGGATGAAACATAGTTCCTATCTTGGCATGAGACCACCATTCATGTCTTGCACTAGTGACATAAGGGGGTGATGGCAGTATACTTGTTTTATAACTTTTAGTACTGAACAGGACTTCCCATTGGTCATGTGGAGTGTGACCCGCCATTGTAAAGTTCCACTATTTGTGACACTCAAACCCTTGCGTTAATAGTGTGGAAAGAGGGAGAGAGAGAGAGGTGGGGGGAGAGGGAGAGACAGGGAGAGGGGAGAGAAAGAGGGGGAGAGAGAGAGAGAGAGAGAGACAACCAAGGCTCTCCTGCTCTTGTGGTGAAAGGATGTATGCTGTAACCTGGGGGCTCACTTTTGGATTGCCCTTGGTCTGACATGGCACACAGTGGAGGGTGGAGTGGAGCTGCCCCAGACAATAGACGTGTATTGCCTACTTTCCTTGAGATGAAGGGAGGAGCCCAAAAAACCGAAGTCTGAAAGGATGGAGACAGGGCTACTCTAAGGAAATATGTGGCCCTTTTAGTAGGGGTATGCAGGTTAGTTGTTCCTCAGTACCGCTATTTGATATGAGAAAGGGGGTGAGTCGCCAAATTCTGTTTTTCCTGGGTAGGAAAGTTTCTAGGCAGAGTCCTTCTGTCTGAGTGACTGCTACTTCAGGAAGACAGCCAGGTGCAGAGTCTTTACTTTTCATTGAGCTCATATTTTGAATAGTCCTGCTTGTAGGCAGCTTCATCACTACCTGCCGCAAGAGCCATCACCATTCACACAGTGAGTGTCTGTAGTGCAACAAATAAATAAACTGCGGCAAATTATGGAAAGCACTGACAACACCCAAGCAACAGTGTACTGTTCAGCAACACTGTGTGTTACTGTTCCTTTGTCCGCATGTACAGGAAGTCCAAACAACACCCCCATAGCGGAGAATTTGATTATATATTGTTTGTGTACAAGTTCTTTATATAGGTACATAGCAAAAGAAAATAATAATGTTGTTTTGTGTCAACAGTGCAGATTACTCAGCACACGAACCATGGGTGGAAGAAACACTTTGGACAGACCTGCTTGTAGCCAGCCTCACCACTACTGGCTGCAAGAGCCATCACCCTGCACAAAAATGGTCTGTGCTGCAGACAGGAAATTACATTTACAAAGATACAGGTAACACAATATACACAATCCCTGGTTGACACAACAATCTGTCATGAGGCCTGTTAACATGTCATAGGTGATACTTATTTGTAATAATCCTTATAAACCAAAGGATTTATTGTCAAGACAAGATGAGTTTAATACCCACAGTACTTTTACATTGGGTAAATGGAAATACTTACCAGCCTTAACCTTTTTCTCGCCTAGAGCAACCTGCTAGGATAACAACCATTAAACTAGCCAGTTATGAAAAAGAAAAGCACTTCAGCCCACTAAAACAGATTATCCAGAATGATGGCACCAATTCTCTTTTTGGTTAACATGGATTGCCTCCTCTATGTATTAGAAGAATTAGTCAGGTAGGTGGAATATGTTGGCCCAAGCAAAGTGTAAAAAGACCACAAAACTAAATCAACCATCTAACTGCTGGTAATCAGACTCCCTGTGGGCCACCCAGAATACCCCCTCCCACACAGGCTGGAATAGGAAGCATCCCACCATGAGAGGGTTGGGATTGTCCTTTTGCCTGGGCACTCTCATTATACCAATGTATATGTACTGGGAATCAAAATTTATCTTCAAAACATATTACTCATAAAATCTGCAGAGGAAATCATTTTCAAGAATATGCATTGGCAAGTTCCTGCTCAGGTGAGACAAATTAGCTTTAGTAAATAGCCGGTGTTTTTATAGAGTAGATCAAAAACACGGTGCTGATGTTAGGGTATATTCTTGAGTCAGTAAGGATTTTAGTTCACACATCATTCTTAGTGCTATGGAAACATTAGCATTAAGTACATTAACATTTATTTATCTCACAAGTTAGGAAGAAATGGTTTAAAGAGATGTGGCAATCATACAAATCAGCATTACCTCAGACAGTGTGAGTGTCCTCTGGCAAAAGGGGAAGAAACTAGAATAATAAGGTAAGAAAATAAAGGAAGAAAGAAGAGGGAGTCAGTAAGGAAAGCCAACAAACATGATGAAATAGCAACAAAGGCCGCAAAAAAGGAAAGGAAGGGATGTAGGAGGGAGAATACAAAAATAAGAAAAATGTAATTACTAGAGAGAGAGAGAAAAGGAGAATAGATTAAAAGAAAAGTACAAAAGAAAGGCAGTAAAGTAAGGGAACAGAAAGACAAAAGTAAGGATGGGGTAAACTGACCAATTTCTAATCTGTTTCCATTGTGATCCTGAATTCTTATACTGGCCGTTGTATGATCTTGTGTGTTGGGCCCAGACTTTTGCAGGGTTATCCCAAACTTTTTGCCTTCTTCGTCCTATTTTTTCTGACCTCTTCGTGTTGGCTTTAGGATTCTGGGAACTTTACCACTGCTTACAGTCCTTACATGCAAGTGTTCTCTGTCTAAAACAATATTGGTAATTGTTTTACCAATGATTGGCTTATCTGGTTTACCAATAAGTCCCTAGTAAAGTGCACTAGGTGTGCCCAGGACTTGTAAATCAAATGCTACCAGTGGGCTTGCAGCTTTTTTGTGCCACCCACATAAGTAGCCCTGTAAACATGTCTCAGACCTGCCACTGCAGAATCTGTGTGTGCAGTTTTAAACTGCCAGCTCGACCTGGCAAGTACACCCACTTCCAGGCACAAACGTTCCCTTTTACTACATGTACGTCACACCCCTAATGTAGGCGCAAGGCAGAGTCATGGGCACGGTGCAGTGTATTTAAAAGGAAGGACATGTCCTGATAGTGAAATACTGATAAATTTGTTTTTCACTACTGCAAGGCCTATCTCTCCCATTGGTTAACATGTGGATTGCCTTGAGAGATATCTTTACTGTAATTTCCCATTGGGAGCAGCTCAAGATGTGGAGTTTGGGATCTCTGAACTCACTATTTAAAAATACATCTTTTGGTGAAGTTGGTTTTTAAATTCTACTTGTGAAAATGCCACTTTTAGAAAGTGGGCATTTTCTTGCTTAACCATTCTGTGCCTCTGCCTGGCTGTGGAGTAAATGTCTGGGTCAGGATGACAGTTAGGCTGTTTGTGTACTCAACTCTAGACAGTCACAAAAAGGGAGCTGAGGCATGCCCTGCATATCCTGATGGGTCTACCTGGATAGAGTGGTGGGAGGAGCTGACAACTGCACCTGAATAAGGCTGTGCCTGTTCTTACACAAAGCAGTCTCCAACCCTCCCCCAGAGTGTGTCTGGGGCCAGGGCAGGAAAGGCAGTGTCTTGTGCACTACAAAGACTTTCCTTTGAAGTTTGCCTACTTCGAAGGCAGAAATAAGTATAAGTATTGAGCCTCTGAAGCCACAACTTCAGAACACTTCTGGACTGAGGACATTCTGCCAGGAAGAAGATGTGGATGCTGCAGGAGGAACTGCCACTCTGCCAGTTGCTTTGTTGTGCTGGCCAGCTGCTTGCTGCTTCTGTCCTGGGAATGAAAGGACTGGACATTGCTTTCTACATCCTGCTCTCTAAAGTTCTCCAAGAGCTTGAGCTGAGCTTTCCTCCTGTTAGAAGTCTCAGGAGCATCAAAGATGTCATCTGCCAGTGTGTGGACTTTTCTGCTGAGAGTCCTGACTTGCCAAGTGGTGCCAAATCCAGTTCCTGAGCCCTTGGAAGTGGAAACTTGTGTCCTGAGGAAGAAAATCCACACATCGGATTGCCACGGCTGAAAATCGACATAGCGCTTGCCTTGTAGTGGAAGATCAACGCAGCACCTGTTCAACTGTGGCTCTATCGCTACAGTGCATCTGGACTTTCCCATGCATCGTCCCTGGGTGTCATTTTCGCATCGACCCTGCACAACAGCAAGGAACAGAGGCTACGTAGCCAAAAACCAAAACATCCCCTGCCAGTAAGGAACCGATGCATGACCTCCCCTGCCAGAAAGGAACCAATGCATCACCTCTTCTGCGAGGAGAGGACCAATACATCAACACATCGCCTCCCCTGTTAGTAAGGAACAGATGTATCACCTCCACTGTGCAGAAAGGAACCAATGCATCACTCTGTACCCCGCCGCCTCACCTCCTTTGCAGCCCACATCGTCTTTGACGCATCCCAGGTACTATGCGTTAAAAAGAGACAGACATTTATTCCTCTGGATTAAGACTTTTTGCAACACTTCTAAAGTGAGAACTTTGCTTGAGTATATTAGATTTGGTCATTTTGGGCTTGTTTTATTCTGATAAATATTGACTTTTTCTAAACAGGTCTGGGATCATTTTGAAGAGAGAGCAGGGTGGGCATGTGTGTGTGTGTGTGGGGAGGTTTGTGTTACTATCCTTGTGGGACTCAGGTCTAATAACACACACACGCTGTGGGGACTCGATTACACTGTGGGGCCTGAACCCAAGTCCCCACAAGGCACTATCTTCCAAATAATAGCAAATGACTCCCCAATCAACGGTGCCAATTTTTACAACTTTTTTTTAAAAAGCGCCTTGTGGGACCTGTGTTTCATCGAGTGTGTTTATATTTTTGCTCAGCTTTGCCCCTGTAGACTGGAGCTGGTACTGAAGCCTTTAACAGACCATGGACTTTAAACACACATTTGTAATCTGATCTCAAAACTAGTAGCAATAAGGGCAGTAATTCCAAAAGAAAATCTGCTCAATTAGTCTTTTACTACATCTGAAAATAAGTCTATTTTGAATTATTTACAGATTTAAATGAACAGATCTTGTCTGCTCAACACAGCACGTTTTTTGCAGTAGTTAACTATTCAGTTTCCAGTTACTGCCACAATGACGTTTATAGAGATAGAATGATATTGTATCACGTATATAAGCTATTTCCATATGAAAGCACAGAATATAGCAGGTGTCTGTGTTAACCGCATAGCAGCCATAGACAACGGGGAGAGGGCCGTCTCTGGCTGACCTACAGGGTTCAGCAAGGCCTAGTGCTCTTTGATTATCTGAAACTGAAAGTATTTGCACTGCAGAGTAGCAATACACATAAATGAACGTCGCTGGTGTAAGGGCATAGTCAAGTTGGTTTAAATCTCAATATGGGAGCCTGAGTGAGGTATAAAATGAAACACATGGAGAGGAAGCGCAACAGTTGTTCACCTGTGCAAGGGCAACACCCAGAGAGTTAGGTAAACGTGCACACCAGTCCTTATGAGGCACGCACACCTGAATGCGCAATGACAGGCAAAGTTTGTGCATAATGAAAAAACACCATCCAGGAGGCCAATGAGCATACCTCAAGAGCATCTTTCTTTTTAAGAACAGTGTTTGCAACATGATTAATCTATGTGTCAAGTGCATTTCATTTGCATTTGAGCCTACACAAGACACTGCCCACTGGCAACGAAGCATTGCTGATTGCATCTATAAAAAAAGGGGGGGCGTGTTTAGGATGTTTTATGCTGCTGCTGACGCTATGATATTGAGGGTAGTGCAAAAACTGCACTGGAACAACCAATCATGTTCTCTTCTTCTGCTTTGCTATACACTTATTTTGGAATGGAGATTGGTGAAAAGCGACATAGTTTGCGTCCGTATCAATTGCTGCAGGCGGTATATAATGGGGGTGTGTATAGTTAAAAATGCATATGTGTGCGTTTGTCCATCACTCTGAAAGTGCACAAATAAAAATGTGTTTGCAAAAAAGAGAATCGCAGAGAAAAGCAATTGTTGAATGTTTGAATATTACCTTCTAAATGTTAGTGTTCCGGTTTTATACAAAATTTCATTTGAAGCACGTTTGGAGAATAAAGGGCCTAGGACACAAACAGATCATTTTATTCACCTAGGATGACTCGCGATGAACCTGAGAAGACAGAAATATAAAGCATGCCTCTTGCTACCACACGCAGCAGTCAACTAAACTACTCCTCTGAAATTTCATGGTATAGTACGCTAAATTCTCGCTGTTTAAAATAACGAATAATAAGTCAGCCCAAAATCAATTGGTAAGAAAAAAAGGCTGCTTCTGTTCCTCTTAAAATAAAGGAACCACAGGCCTGGGCTTCAGCACAGCCATCCGTAGAGGTGCAAATGCCGATTCCTGCATGACAATGGGTTCATTAACATGTCAAGAGGCTTGGGAGCTGAAAACACCTGAACATGGTGCCTCGCCCAAACTGGGGGATGGGCCGTGCTTCAAAGGATAAGCCTTTGAACAGTTGCCATTCAGAGCAGTACTATTTAGCTGGCTGACTGGAGACCCTGTCACCAGTGAGGATGTCACTGAGGACCCGCAATGGAAGCTTTCCTCGATTATACGTCACCTCCAGAAGAGAGCGGTTTTATGTTTAAAAAAAAAGCCATCTCATTTTCAGGTGCCTCCAACAGCATTTCACAAATCGTACAGAATACGTAAAACATGACCATATTCTTCTTCTAATTTAAACTAAAAGAAAAAAACTACGATATTTTGATTGAGCTACATACATTAACTGGAATAACTGTGAGAAATGTGTTTAAACATTAACAGTTGTGCAATTCGAGCACAGCAGCAGAAAGTCTTGGTCAAAATGTAGTATCATGAGAACACACAATATATGTGAATGCTCTAGAGTCATCACCCTAGGACTGCCTTTCAGGGCCATGGATTGAAAAATATTACTGAAGATAGACAGCTATGTGCATAACATTCTCACTGGTTAATGCGTGTGGCAAAACAAGGTTGATTTAGGCCCTAATGCAAGCAAGAAGCATTGCTTCCTTTTGCATGTGACTGACTCAGCTTTAACGCTGCTTACATTTCAGAAGCACAAACTATCCATGTGAGTGAACATGCTGAAGCGTTCGATCCTTTCAGAGCCAAATGTAAAAAACAAGTGGGGCAAAGACTGGAATTTGACACAATAACTATTAGGCTAGGATACTCAACCTTTACCCTAAAGATGAGCAGTACCTAAGACAATTTTGCATATAAAAACAATATTGGTTAGGAGGATAATGGTGTTTTTGTAAATTTAAATAACACTTTTCACATCTGAGGGAGTCACTGGCTGAAGCTAACTGAAACGTGAGATTATTGTGAGGTGTGTGTGGTTCTGAAGAACCCCTCCCTTCTCTGCATTAAATTATTATGTTTGATCCCCATGATAAGGAAATAGAATTTTTAATTTTGTTATTGTCGCATCATTTCAGTTTAGAATGATGCTGCGTAGGCTGGGGCAAGTTTGACCAAAGAGCGCACTGACAGAATTTTAACTCATTTTTTTTTTAAATTAGGTTAGATTATATTTTACTTTATTTTACATTTAAGCTTTCAAAAGAATGAAACACATCTCAATGTCATAAACTAAATCCTGTCCGTTGTGCAGGGTGAAGGTGGAAGGAGAGAAGGTATTTCACAGAATCGGAGCTGTAAATTGAACGTAGGACAAGCCCAAACAGATTCAACTGCTTCAAACCAATGAAATGCTGTATTATATTCAGGAAGTGATACAATGAGGCAATTGCCCACTAACCCTCATGACCAGGGTAATACATGCAATAATAATAGAGGTCAGTGCAAGGGAAAGTAGCATAGACTGGTCCTTTTCACTTCACTGGAACATAGGTGAGTTGAACTTAGATCTCCCTATTAGTAATAGATAATGATTCATCAGACCCCCAGTAATCCGGTGACTTATGCCCCCCGTAGGTGCTTCCACTGCAATCATCCCTGTCCTGATGATGACCCCGTCCTGACTTACCTGCATCAGTGGTCGAAACGTCGACACATCTCAAAAGTGTGGATGAGAAAAGCATAAAAGAGGTTTTGTGACATACCAGGGCTTGCTGGATTGTAGGAGCCAGTGGAAGTCGATAATTTTTATACAACCACACTCTGCACTACTTGTACATATCACCGTCACTCACTTGCACCTTAGCACTTTCACTGTTTGGTTAGGAGCACCTACCTTTGCTTATGAATAATACGATAATTTATTATTAGAAGTATATGTTAGCACAAGATACAAATGGAGAAAACGTTTGAAATTATTAATAAATCTCGTTTGTTTTACATTTATGACACAGAGAGATTTCATTAAGCTGTTTATACACTGTGGAAGTCTAGGCTACTTTCCCCTTGCACTGACCTCTATTATTATTGTATTATATTCAGGGTCATTGCAATTATCGAAGAACAGATCCATGCGTCAGTTTACCTAAATTATGCTTGCGTGGTAATGTGGCACACTTTGTGATAGTAGTACTTCATTATTTTGTTATTTTAACTCATGTGAATGCTGTATTCACCTCATTATTATTAGTTTTACACCCAAACAAATCAATAACCAACTGAAAGATAAGTCCATTTGTGAATGGCCTTTCAGCGCACCGCACCACACGTGCTGCATTTTTAGTAAACGTTTGATCAGTAAAAGCTAGAAAAAATATATATGTTGGTTAAATCTGTGGATTATGTAGCAGATGATGGATTATGTGGCACATACAGCAAATTCACAGTGATGAGAAAACTGCCTCAGCTACATAATCTCATAATCCAGTGGCCCGGATTATAATACTGAATCAGTTGGCAGCGTTTTTAAAGCTCAGCTACATACCGAACTCAACTGTATTCTATTGTAACTTGAATAAATGGGCCTATTATTTTTATGTTTGAAAAATCTGTTTTTAAACATGTGTGACCAAAGCACACAGTGGATTTAGCATCAGGTGTGTTTGCTCACAGTGGATACAGGATGAATTAGAAGCAACAGGATGGAATCATGAATGGATTTTAGGTTGGGGACCACAAATATTTGGGGCTAGTATGAGCATATTTTGAGATCTATGGCTTGGAGAAAACCATGATAGTGTAATTTGTGAAAGAATAAGGTTTTCTCAGAAGCCAGCTGGCGAATAATAAAAAAAAGCTGACTATCAAGGCTGCATACTCTTAATTCCAAATCATTACTCTCTTCGACCACGCTATACACCTCGTCCCTTCATCTTGCAGGATTTTTCACCTCTGCTTTGTGTTTTTGCCACTGTTTTTTGTATTACCCTTCCTTCCTCTTTGCCTTTTTCTGACTCTTTCTTGCGCTGGATAAAAATATGATGATGAATAATGAATCCTGACTCACAAAAAAAAAAAGCGTGCTGGTGTCCACTACCTGCAATCACCAGCTCCAAGTAAGCATTGTTTTTGTTGTCCTAAAGTAGCAGTTTTTCTCGGACATGGAAAAACTGTGTGGCACAGAGCGCAAAGGACATTGTTAATGCAGAAATCAGGTTATGGGATTTTATCTGGTGTACTGTAGCCTTTCCAACACCTTTGGCTGTTTTATGTGTAGAAGGAAGATTTGGAGATTGAGCTGGGAGATTAAATGGGGGTCAACCTAGTTGAGTTGTGGGGACCATGGAGGCAGGCCCGCTCTGTGGATCATAGCATGTGACTCTATTTGCAGTTCTTCAGTTATCCTTCAGCCCCACAGGGAAATTGAGACATAGGAGTGCCTTAGAGGTCTAGCGGGACATGGAAAGGTGGTGGAGTTATAGGGGCCCTTTATTGGTGGGGTGAGCTGCAAAGAACCAGAAAAAATGTGGGAAATGTAGGAAGCTGGCCTGGTGTGTGGTGGGAAACCAAGGTACATACACCTTATGCCAGGTCCAGGTATCCCATCTTAGTGAAGTGTGGGCAGTGTCCAGAAGCGAGGCTCTCTAGAGGTAGCTGTGGATGAGCAGCCTAGGCTTATCTAGGAGACATGCAAACCTCATGCAATACTACTGTAGTCACACAGCACTTACACACATGAAAGAAAACATTAATTTGTACAAAAGTAAAGACTTTATTTTTGGAACACAATACCATAAAATACTAGAAGAATCTAAAATGCTTTAGGAAGCCCACATTTGAATTTTGGTGGACATGAGATCAGGATATGCTAGAATGAAATCTATGTCTAAGCAGGAGTAACACCCTTTTTGGCTAAAAACTGCTTTGAGAACTAGGAGGAGACTGTACTAACCTGCTTGCATATCCTCCGAAGCTGCATCGCTGGTCAGATTGACTTCTCCCACTACGTTTTTCTACCCAGCAGCAAATCCATTTTAGCGGTCCTTCACCAAAGGGGTATTCGACCTCATGGAACTGTTATTGGCTGAATCCCAGTCAATCAACAACCCGATTTCTAAAACATGTGATAGGATCACCTTTTAGATAAAATGGCCACAGTGTAGTTGTTGAATTAATTAAATGGAAAGAAAGTTGTGTTGCACCTTTGCTTCTCTATAAACGGGAATACCTGCTGATGAGTATTTTGCAATGAATGCATAAGTATTTTCCTTCTCACTACTCATCAAAGTAACAACAATATAATTTTTATATTAAAAACAATAAAAGACAATTAGTTGTTTCTTACACCAAATTCAGGTTGAATCCTCTGATATGGGCTGGGGATTGTGGGACCTGTTATCCAATAGAGGTTTTGAAGTGCTTCCTTCCTCAGAAATTCTCCCATTAAGATACTGTTGGGCATAAAACCGAAGATTAAAATCCCCTGCATTTATATTTATGCAAAACAAATCACTAAACCCAAGATCTACAATATTCTCTTCAGGTCCATCTATTTCCAAATCTCAACTGTTTTACTTCACTTCTTAAGTTCACTTCAGTCACTAAGGAGAATGCCAGAGATTCATAAAAAAAAAAAAAAGTCACCTTTATGAGTTGTCTGTAATGCAAAAGTAGTCAACTTTTTCTCACTGCTCTTTTACCTCTCATAACCAGGTGAATTAGCACCTCCCTCTATATAGGATCCATATGTATAACCATGCTATGTTCCCCCTTATTCTAAAGACACCTTTGTTGGATCTCATCCTTCAACTACTATCCTATTTTAAGCCTATCCTGTGTTGCAAAGACACAAGAAACAGTTGTCACTCTAGAAACAGACCATTCCACTGTGTTAAATCCATGTATATATATTCCCAAGCAGGCGATCAGGACCAAATGCATGCCCTTCACTCTATGAAGATCAGTTAATTCAGTTATTCTCAAGTGGTTGCATTTGAACCTTTGCTTAAATTGAACTGTGTAAGTGTTCAGCACTATTCCTCAGTGTGGCTGGGAATCAATGAAGGGCCAATTTCCAATGAACACTTGCAGGGACCCAAAACCCATATCTGCATTCAATCTTTCAAGCAACTAAATTTTGCTTTGCGAAGAATTATTATTCCAACCCATTTTTAAACAACTGAAAAACAATTACGATAGAGCACAATCCAAGTGATGGGTTAGCACAAAATTTCTTTTTGATTGTACTTTATCAAAGCAAACCAGGGATTCTACTTCAAACATTGAAGCCTTTAGAAGCTCTGCTGTGGGAGAAATTGTTGCCACCACAAAACCTGAGAAAAGGAGTACCTTTGCTATTTCTCACCCCTGTACATGCAAGAAGCCTATGCGCTTTAAATCTTTGTTACTTAAAATCTTTACACTGGAGTTGCTTTTAATTGTCTGAATAACTTTTCTCTGGTTAAGCGGGCAGACTTCCACTTTTTCATTTTCCTACATGAATCAAAACAAAGAGTGAAATCCTCAATATACTCAAAATAAAGGAAATGGAACACATTTTCTTTCACAATTATATTCACCTTTTTCACTAAGTTGGTGACTGGGGCAGACTTAACCCCATTTTACATCTTTTCAGAGGCCTTCATTTGTTGTTTTAAATTACTGAGCTTGAGGATCTTGTTATTAAACAACAAGCATGCAGCTTTGAGAAATATACGAATCAAAAGGAAGGTGTTCTATTGCCTGCTGCTAGGTTGGTTTGCAACAAATAGGTTGTATATGAAGATAATACCCACCCATTATTGGGGAGTTATTTTCATGAGTGCCTATTAGCCCTTTAATATTGACCAACTCCCTTATTATACCTCCAATCAAGGTTGTTCGCAGAGCCTGATGTTGATTAACCGGTACCAAAGCCTTTAAACTTCCTTAAAGAGACTGTTTCATCATGCATAAGATATCTGCCATAGTAAACAGCTGAAGTGCGTGCTACACTACATGTAAGAAATAAGGAGCAGGCATTACACCCTGCTCTTTCATCACCAACCATCTCCTCCTGAAGTACAGATAAGCCTGACTGAAAGTGCGATGTGCGAGAGCCCAAATGGGTTGCTGCCTCCTCCATGAGCTCCAACAATGCTGAAGTTATTGTCTGTGCAATAAAAGATGATTACTTGTAGGGCTTAAGTTAATACTGAAAGAACCACATTTATGCATGGAAGGAATCCACAAAAGCATATGTGGATTTTTGCACAGTGAATGCAGTGAAATCTGCAGTAGTAATTCCCATGTAAGTCATGTGAAGTAGGTGTTCCAGGGTGTGATCTGACTTGGATATTTGTGGGCGTTACAAAACTCCCATTCAACCACTTCCCACGTCTAAACGGTCAGAGGTTTATTCATCCAAGGAGTGGAAGAGGAACAAATCACCTGCAAATTTGCTTGCGCTGTAGTGAAGACCTTTCTCCTGGGGGAAAAATATTTTCTTGATGAGGAAAAAAAAATTAACATTTGCACAAGTCTCCATTCCCCCTGTGTGGAATGCTACTATATGTAAAATTCTGAACAGGGCGAATTAGCCCCCGTTACACATGCAACATGACACTTCTAGTAAGATGCCTTGTGACACACGTAACATGACTCTTCCAGTAAGATGCCTCGAAACCTGCATCTTATAACAGCTTTCCAGGTGTACAAGTGGGGATGTTTGTGCATAGAAATATAAGTGTAAAATATGTTCAGAAGGAGATGTAAATCTCTTGCCATATTTTCAGGATTTTGTTCAGAATAGCAGTCATTATTTTTAATAAAATCTATAACTGTCCTTCATGTTGTAAGTAGGAAAGAAAATAAGCGAAAAGTATGTTGGTGTCCCAGGTGACAGTGTCTTGGATGTTGACTTCCCAGATACTGGGATTCTTACTTGTGTTTCAGAGGGTTCAAATGCTCCTTGCCATCCTCACTGGGACTGATGGTCAGCGTGACTGTGTTCTGCCATGTGCAGGTGCCATCTTGATTTTATTTTGCCCAATCCAAGATGGCGCCGGGCAACTTCAAATCTGGCTCTTCCCAGTTCAAAATGGAGGTTTATGTTCCTGTGTGAATTTTCTCCTTCCATGTTAACTTCATATCTATATAAGGAGAGCCAGCATAAGCACGGGTGCATCACAAATGTTCTAGTTCCACTACTTAGAGTTATTTTGCTCACTTGTTTCCTGCTATTAGCATTTTCCTTGTAGTCTTCTCTAAGTATAGCTCCTATGATTGGTGTCATCACTATCCTGCTATTCAATTGGAGTGTTTTTGCCTTGTGATTTTTCCTACAGTAGCAGTGCTATACAGTCGGTACAGTGTTTGTGGAAATGAATCACCCCTCCCTTGGGGCTCAAGCTCTCACAAGTCCAGACTTCAGTCATGATCACCCCTTGACACAAAAATGCAGGACACAGGAAAATAAAATTGACTTTGGATTTCCCTTGTAGAGGTATTGCTTTAGAAATGTTACCATCTTTGCCTTTAATTGACATGTTGTCCCATTAAGACGTACACCATTACCTGCTATGACATAACAGAGACCGACGCAAAGCTATTTCAAAATGTCTCTATAGGATCCTACAGTACAGACGAACATTTCAGTAATGAGACATCGACTTCGTTTTTTACAATCCATTCCTACAGTGTTGTATTGTGCGTAAACACATTTCTAAAACAAGACATCTTCAACATTTTAAAAATGCACTTCTGTTGCAAAGTGTACCAGTATCCCAGTAATGATGCACTCATAGCGGGGGCGTGGCCAAGCCACCTAACATGGCGGGCGCGAGCTAGAAGAGCTCCGCGCCGCAACCGGCGAAAAGAACATCTAAGTGGGGGCGCAGGGAGGTATCGGAGATCCCTGGGCCGATCTCCCGGCAGACCAGGCCCCTGGAAGCTCCCGCGGCCGTGCGGGCCACGCTGTGGGCCGGAGCAGTGAGAAATAGAGCGCGAACGAAGAGAAGCGGCGGGGGCCGCATACGGAGACCGAACTGTGGCTGGTCTCCCCGCCGTGCACGCCTCAACACAAACGGTGAGAGGAGCATCCCCCCCCCCCTTTCTAGCACAAAATAAAGGACAGCGGGCGCCCAGCCGAGGCGGTAACGTGACTGAGAGCGATACTCGAGGCCTCCCGTCTTCTCCACGTGATCTGTTGCGGACGGCCCCTGGGGACACCAACGGGGCCCTGAATGAAACGACAGACGGATGGGGAGGAACGAAGGGCCCTACTACGGGGGTGTGCAGAGGCTGGGAGGCCCCCCCTGGACGGCAACCTCATATGGGGGGGAGGGGCGGACGGCGAGAGGAGGAGGGAGAAAAAAAACAAAAGGAAAACGAACACAGGCCCATTAAGAAAGCTATTGCATACCACGCCAAGAGACACCCCTTTGCAGCCGGACTCAGAAAGCCGAACCTGGTAGGCACCCACTGAAAAGCCCAAACGTGTACATATAGGTGGACCTGAGACGACGCAAGGTCCCCTCTGTGAAGGAAATTCAAGAGGAGGCGTTAACCAACAGGGCTGCACGTGCTGTCGTGGGGACACGGTCTCAACACCCTGACAAGCGGGCCCGTCCTCCCTTGAATCAAACACAAGACTCCAGCGAGGAAATTGCAGCACTGAAGTCACGCAACCCACTACACTCGAAAGACAAACGAAACACTACTGAGACGTCTCCGCCAACAGTAATCTCTCACAGGCCTACCTAAAAACGGGAATCCTTAAAAGACCCAGAAAAGTCTAATAATACAGAAACCCGTCTCCAAACAGCCGGAAACTAATAACGCACAGCATAACCCCTCAACAACTTGCCAACGAACATTAGTCCGCAACATATAGTGTGCGCGTCAGCGATCTGAGTGTGGGGGGACGGCCAGAAGCTAAACTAATCCCCCAACAAACTAAGCCATGGCCGGAGCTGGACGACTCCGCTCTGGAGCTGGATCTGGGAAAATACAGGACCTCTCCACTCAAGATAACCAAAAATTAGATGCGGTACTGGCTGCGGTGGAGCGCATCAGAGACTCCCTGGAGCGCGCTCACACATCCCTGGAAGCCAAGATAGACAGAGTAGCAAGTGATCTCACTCTCCTACACGCGGACCATCGCAAACTGTCAGACAGAACCAAGGAGATCGAAACCACAATACAGGAACTAACGCCTGCGACCACCCAGCTGAAGACAGGAATGGAAGACATACGAGCCAGAGTGACGGAACTGGAGCGGCGAGCAGAGGACACGGAGGACCGGTCCAGAAGGAACAATATTCGAGTGGTAAATCTACTAGAGGGTACAGAAGGGCGAGATCCGATGTCCTATTCGGAGACTTGGCTATGAGAGTTGGTACCAGATGGAACGCTCACTTCCTTTTTTTCTGTAGAGCGCGCTCATCGGGTCCCGACCCGTGCCAGACCACCGGGGAGCGCTCCGCGCCCATTTATAATACGCCTCCTCCACTACGCGGACAGAGACATCATACTACGAACAGTAAGAGCAGCGCCGCCACCCAAAATAGACGGCGTGCAAATACTATTGTTTCCAGACTACACCCTAACAGTGCAGAGGGATCGGGCCTCTTATCTCCCTGTGAAAGGTAAGCTGAGATCACTGGGCCTAAACTACTCACTACTATTTCCAGCCAAACTTCGTGTAGTAGCTAAGGACAAAATGCACTTTTTCTCCACCCCTGAAGCAACATGGGAATGGCTCGAATCGACAGGACTGTCAACAGGTGACACGCCGGAACGAATCAAACAAGCACCCCAGGTCAGGCGCGGCCGAAACAAACGGGACCGAAATAGAAATACAACCCGCAAGGAACCAACCAAATGTGCCCCAGACCTGGAACAACTAATCAGAGAAAGAAGAGAATCGATACACACTGCGACAGCAATGGCCGCATCCCCTCTGAACTCTGGCTCAGACACAGAGATTTCACAAACAGTCAGCGACCGTCCCCCCACATCGGACTGTTTATCGGAATCGGGCCCTATCAAGAGACCCTCTGTGACACCGGCCACTGCGGACGAAATCTTCTGAAAACTCTTGCGCAATGTAAAATCACACTACCTAATAAAAAACACTCAACCTGAGACACGCGCACAGGGCGCTCCAATGGGCGTGCAAGCAGCCAACACAGCAAAGAGACGCCCATGTCAACCCAAGAGAAACTATAAACGCGCATATGATGACAGTAACGGGCTTTGGTCGTGGAACTACCCCCCTCCTCCTTTCCCCCCCCTTTTTTTTTTTTACGCATTGTTAGCGGTTCTTCTCCCTGATGTACATATATATTGGGGGTCCCTCCTGCTCCCCCACCGATCACCGATCATTTTAGTTATCCATCCTAGCCGGACTACAAAGCCAAAGACTACACCCTCTCCCGGCATGCCTGGCCTACCTCTACACTCCTACCAGTGGAGTCCGGAAATGCATAGACATGCATCTGCACGTCCTTGTCTTTGTTGCAATGTTTGGGCGGTGACCTGTTGTTTAACTGCTCTGATAGTATTAACCGAGTTTTGTTTTTGCCAATGTTCACATCCAACGGGAATGTAAAGTTAGCGAAATAGTACAGCGTAGGAAACGCAAGTGGGTGAGGAGAAAAAAAGATCTAACACTTTACATATGGCTACATACACAACAATTACCTGGAACGTAAGAGGTATACACACCCCCAAACGGCGATATGCCATCTACTCCTACCTTAAAAGACACATAGTTCACATAGCACTCCCACAAGAGACACATCTAACAGACCAGGAGGTTCCCCGACTACGCCAGCGCTGGAGAGGGCAATTATACGCAACAGGATACTCTGCTTATGCCAGGGGTACACTTATCTGGATAAGGGCAGGCATCCCCTTTGAGATGGGAGAACAAATCATAGACCCACAGGGTAGATATGTACTCATCAGAGGGAAACTGGCAGGATGCACAATCATATTAGGCTCCATATACGCCCCAAATACAGAACAAACTACCTTTCTACACACCCTAACACGCCATCTGGCACACTGGAGCACACTCCCATGGATACTTGGGGGAGACTTCAACAGCGTGCAAGACATACAACTAGACCGCCCCTTCCCACCACTGCCAACCTCCCCAGTGGTAGCTGCCTCACGAGGCCTGGTAAACTGGACTCAACAATGGCAATTAATAGATGTATGGAGACAAAAGCACAGAAAGGATAGAACCTACTCCTTCTATTCCGCACCGCATTCCTTACACGTACGATTAGACTACTTATTCTGCACCGCGAACCTTGCCCCAGTAATAGAGAACCCGGTGAACATGGGGCGCACACACTCGGACCATAACCCCTTAACAGCGCGGCTGCGCTGGGGAACTTCTCGCCCACCTATCCCCACCTGGAAACTAAGGCCAGAACTCCTAGAAGATGCTGATTTCAGAGCATCATTAAGCACTGCAATTCTAGAATATTTTGAACAAAATGAAGGCACGGCCACCTCGGGGCTAATTGAATGGGATGCATTTAAAGTCTTTATCCGAGGGCACTGCCTAGGAACCCAATGCAACATGCGCAAAACCATCAAACGCGATTTGGCCCAAATAGAGCGGGTTTTACCACAATCAGAAGATGAAACTACTAATAACCAAACTGAAAAGGCGAGACTAGCAGCGCTGCACACAGATCACCAGACACTACTAGAGCGTCTGAGATGCCTAAACTACACCGCACACCCCGCGAGAACCCATGCATCAGCGGATAAGGCAGGTAAATTGCTCGTCTGGCTTATACGACGGGACTGTGAGAGAAAGCCAATAATGGAAATCCGCTCGCACACAGGGGAAATAGTACACACACCTGCAGAGATACAAACCGAATTTACTAGACACTATACCACCCTCTACACCACAAGGATGACCCCTGGAGAAAACCCCAATGTGGAATTCCTTGCCAAAGTGAAACTCCCAAAACTAAAAAGCGACCAGATCGAAACACTTGAGGCACCTCTTGACTTAGAGGAAATCAAAGCCAGTATCAAGGATCTCAATCCAGGCAAGACACCAGGCCCAGATGGGCTACCAGCAGACTTTTATAAGGCATTAACCATACATCTGGCGCCTAAATTACTTTGGGTATACGAAACAGCCGAGCAAAAGGGTTACCTATCGGATACACAAAGGGCGGCATTACTTGTCTCTCTTCCTAAAAATGGAAGAGATCCAATAGATATGGGCTCATACAGACCGCTAGCAATGCTAAACACCGACTATAAAATACTAGCCAAGATATTAGCAACAAGACTGGCACCAAGCGTCCCAGAACTGATACATCCTGACCAGAATGGATTTGTGCCAGCCAGAGACACTTCCCAAAATATCAGAAGATTGTTCCGGGTAATGGAATATGCCAGACTGACCTGGCCGCGGGCGGGTTGCCTGGTCCTCGACCTAGAGAAAGCCTTCGATTCTCTGGAATGGCCTTATTTGTTCAAAGTGCTACAAAAATACGACATGGGACCATACTTTACCCGCCTAACTAAACTACTATACACCGGACCAACGATAAGGGTGGGTCTGGGCCCTGAGATATCAGAACCAATCCGGGTAGGCAGAGGCACGAGACAGGGCTGCCCCCTTTCACCGTTACTATTCTCACTCGCAATGGAGCCTCTAGCGGCCACCCTACGTGAAGAGGGATCCAACTGGGGAATACCTCTGGGAGATGGCTTACACATAGTGTTGCTATATGCTGATGACCTCCTGCTATACTTTAGAGACATCACGCATATCCCACAGAGGATTGGCACACTCTTGCGGCAATTTGTGCAGTTATCAGGACTTAGGGTCAATTGGTCTAAGTCGAGCCTCTTTCCATTCGACCCAGGCCTATCAAACCCAAGACTCACCCTAGCCGAAAGCCCAGTTCTCTGGCAGCCAAACACCTTTAGATACTTGGGCATTAGGATCTACCATAGCGAAGAAGATATATTTGAGGGTAATCTAGTAAAAGCAACATCCTCAGTCAGATCCCAAATGACCTTCTGGAGAACACTGCCGCTTTCAGTGGCGGTAGGATAGCTCTCCTAAAAATGGTGGTGCTCCCGCGACTCTTATGTTTCTTTTCTAACCTACCACATTATGTCTCCCCCGCCTTCTTCAAGACACTGGAAACAGGACTGAGAGAATTTATATGGAATAATGGTCGCTGTAGAGTAGCCCTTAAAAAATTGTACCTACCGACTGACAAGGGTGGGCTCGCGGTCCCCAACCTGGAGCACTATTACCTAGCAGCTCAACTTCAATGGATATCCAGATGGCTGGCTGGTAAACAACTGACCGATACAGCAACAGAGACAGGACCATACTCGCTCCAACAAATACAGCACTTATTCCACCCGATCACACACCCGCGGACCCCTCGACAAATGTTCCTTAAAACAGCACATAAATGTCATCACAGATCACTTCGTCTTACGAAGCTGTTGATCCCATTCGCACCAGCACTAGCACTGGTGGGCACACCAAGGGGCACTAGGGTCACATCAGACACAGAACTGTGCACATGGCCTGAGCTAGAATTACACACACTGGGCGACATTTACGAAGACAACCAACTATTATCGTTTGCCAAGCTCCAAGAAATGGGGCTTCCGCCCGGCCAATTCCTCCTATACTGCTCACTGGTGGGATCTTTGAGTTCCAAGTGGTGAGACATCACAACACTTCCACTCACCCACCTGCTGATTCAATACCTGCAGGTGGTGGGCTGCGGCCAACATCAGGTCAGCTGGTTAGCGGACGCCTTGAGAATCCAGACAGCCACTGAGAGCGACACACTACGTATGGCATGGGAAACAGACTCGGGCGAATCCATCGCGATAACAAAGTCGAGAACTGCCATCTCAGGCCACCTTAACATACCACGCAACTCGCGATTTAAACTAATCCAGTATTATATAGTAAACAGAGCCTACCTCACGCCTGCACGCGTAAACAAATATTTTAACCGCCAAGACGCAGCCTGCCCTAGATGCCGTGAAATCGGAGTAGATATGCTACGCATGATATGGTCCTGCCCTAACCTAGGCACCTACTGGAAAGAGGTAACTGACAACCTAGCCACATGCATTACACAAAAAATACCCTTCACGTGGGAGGCATGCATCCTGGGACTATTCCGAAGAGGCAAGCAGCACAGAGCAGAAACACGCTTCGTAGATCTGGGACTAATAGTCGCAAAACGACTAGTGACCCAAAGATGGAAGTCCCCAGACCCCCCACAGATACAGGCCTGGAGACGCTCACTCAGGGTATGGGCGGGAGCAGAGCACCTAGCACTCAAACGCGAAGAAACCCTAGGGCTACGTCAGTACCTGATATCTGTCGACTGGGAAGCCCTACTAACCCAACTACATAACACCGAATCACACCCGCTAACTTAAAAATCACAAGCGAGAAGACCACACCACGTAAGAGAATAAAACACACAGCGTAACTGAACAAACTGGGACACTAAGAACCGAGAAGAGTATAAGTAATGAATCCCACGAAACACCACAACCTCCTCACCTACAAACTGAATCATCACTAGAAATTCCCAACCTGACACGAAAATAGTGAAATTTAAACCAATCACATAGATATGGACCTCGGCTAAAGTTAAAGTTATTGTTATGTAAGTTTTTTTGTTCTTTCATTTTAACTCACTTTAAAGTTAATCCATACGAAAAACACAATGACTGCCCTACATACTTTTCTCAATTAAATGCTGCAATGTGACATCCCGAACTAAATACTATCACCTATACAAGAATTGCAGATGTGATTAACAACAAAACTACTGCAAAGATACAACATAACAAACGTCACACAAATAAGAAACTGTGATAACAAAAATATGCAACGAATATGTATAATAAAAATGCACTATACTGTACTGTATTAAACACTAACTGAAATAAGATCGTAAATGTAAACTAACCAAAAATAACAATAAAGAGATTTATGGAAAAAAAAAAAAATTATGCACTCATAGCACACCTCCTTAACTTAATAAATTAACCAGGGTTTATGCCTTTCCCTTCTCCTGAACTAAACAACTGTCTTTTCCACTTCTTCAGACTGGGAGGATGGGGTAGTTTAATGATTCCCAGTCAGAATTCTACAACAGCAAATATGCATCAACGAGCTTTATATTTCAAGCAACAACAAAATGTGTCATTTCAACGCACTGCTATAAAGTAGGCAATTTCGTTTTTTTATTTTGGGCAAAATACATATAAACTGCTGGCTGCTCAAATGTCAGGGCTTAAACTATTAAACTGAAATTACCGTATTTTGTTCACTTTTTCTTCTTTTTTCCTAAAACATGAAAATGCTGACTTCACTTTAAAGAAAATACTTGAAATGCGGTTTAGATTTCAGCTGCTCTCCTCCCAATACAACAAAGATAGGGAATCACGATTTCACGATTTACATTTTAAATGGTATACAAATGACCCGCCAAAGCATCTTTTCTGAAAATGAATAGGTTAAAAACCTCCCCCATCTCAGCCCAGACCAGCAAAGAGGACAACATTAACAAAAGAAAGTTTTTTTGGCAAAGCACTTTAATGAGCCATCACTAAGGTGTCAAGGCACGTACACGGCCTTTGGGTGTCTCTTTCAAGCTTGGAGTCAGAGGTTCTTCTTATGTGATGAAGAAGAACACTTCTGTATCCTTCCCCAAGGACCCTGGAACATTTTTGTCGGAGATGAGTGCATTGAGAAAGCAGAAAAGGAAATCTAGGAAGTTGCAGTTTAAACAAAATGCTCAAACCTGAGAACATGTGACAGTGGTACCCAACAGATGAGGTTTACATATAGTTATGTATTTTATGTGCGGAAGTTTTGATTTTGTGGTAATCTGTGAATGAATGCACTTCAAACAAAGCCACAGAACCAGCATATTTTTTTGTATCCGGAAAGTTTCCCCAAGATTTTCAGTTGTTGCGCACTTTGTGAAGTGTCCTGCTTTACTGTCACCTTTGCGCTTACAAAGTTTCCTGTGCATTTCAAAATAATTTTACCGACATACCAAAATCATTTTGGCTTTAGCCAAACCCAATTTGGAAAATATATGCAGACTTTTTCTCTGCAGGTTTAACTTTTTCAGTTTTCTGAGTTTTTTCCTGCACAATGGCATTGCGCACAAAGGTGCACTAAGGAGAAAATGTACTAGCTTTTGGAGCAATGCAGCACAGTAACCAAAGTATCTAGGACGGTACTGTGCTGTTTTCTCTTCACCAGTGATACTGCACTTTATGCTGCCATTTTCAAATGCACACACCCTTGCACTATACACAAAGCACTATCTACAAACGAAAGTAGATAGGCATTTGCGTCAAAACCCATGGGTGGTTCCATGAGAATGCCAATGTACCACCTACGAAATGCCCCCTTACCATAAGGTAGCAAAAATAGCGTGAAGCGATACATTGTATTACTTTAGGCCACTGTTCAACATAAATTGTGACCTGAATTGGAAAAATAAATTCCAACACAACATTTTGCAATGTGTGAAGGTTTCCTTGTGATAAAGTATAGGACAAATTTAAGAAGTTTATCAACGTTTAAAAACATTTGCAAAATATTTTTATGATAAACATCAATATCAATTATTTTTGTATGTTTATTTTAGAATGAGACAATATAAAAAAAGCCACAACACTATTAACTTAATTTTGATTCAATATTTAATTATATTTTAAATTAAATTAACATTATTTATTTGAAGACTAATTAAACAAAACTAAAGTTAAATGTATATATGTATTAAAAAAAAAAAGAAAAAGAAAAAAAAAATACATATATATAAATATATATATATATATAGTGTTTTAAATGGGTCGGTACTGTCCGGTACTGAGTATCGGCACTTTTTTATTTTGAGAGGGCGAGTACCAGCACATCTCGAGAAAAACTTAATACTTTTAATTGGAGAGTACCGGCACCTCTCAGAAACAAGCAGGTACTCTGGCACAGAGTACCTGCACTTTAATTATTCCATTCCAAGCACTGTATATATATGGAATTTGGTTTTCTTGATTTGCAAAAAATGTTCTCGCTATTTGACAAATTTTTGCAAAACTTGCCAAAAAAAATAAAAAGTCTCATCTACCTCAGCTCCTTCCTGTAAAGTCTTTGGGTGATCCATCAGTCTTGTTCGGCAAAAATAGCGGGGGCCCCAAAATGCATTTTCTCCATTTAATTTCCTATAGGATAATTGAACAGCAATACCGAAAAAAACAGCTAAACTGAACTACACCAAATGTGGCAACAAACTAGATTTTTACTGTGAATTTGTTCAGTTGTTTTTGAGAAAATTGAGGGCGGACAATGTAAATCTACATTTTTGAGTAACATTACACTCGTAGTGAATAGCCAAAAATAGTAAAGGTATTTGTAAGTACAAGAGTAAACACACATATGCAACTTACCTACAGATGTAAGTTACCCATGTAAACAACCTCACCATTTATTCACCCTCTAACAGTAAACCTGCACTCCACAAATACTTGGTACTTTATGATTCTGCAGACACCAAAATATCATCCATGAACATGAAGAGCTTCAATTTATCAACTTCTACTCTGACACATCGTATCTCTAAATTAATTAATACATGTTGGGACAAGGCCTCAAAAGATAAACAATATGAGTAATAGAGGACATGCCTGTTCTGTACAATTGTGCAGATGAATTACTTCTGGGAGGTTACCATTCACCATAATATTCTGTTTCAGTCAGTCATACAAGGCCATCACACCATCTGTATGCTGAATCCCTATTTCCACACAGCCTAAAAATCTGTACTTACAAATTCCACATCAGTGCATCGTTTCCCTTTTCAGGATCTGGGGAGACCACCACTGAAAGCCTACACAATTTGTAAACAAATCATCCCAAGTGGGTAATCTTCTTTAAGTTGCCTTCTGTCTTGTTACCTATTCAATTCTGGTGGCCAGTAGTGTCTTGGATAATCTTTATCCAAGAGAGTGGTCAGCCTATGCAAAATAGGCACTATGTATCTTTACCATTTATGGGAATAACAGTCACTCCTGGATCTAACATAGATAAGGTGTACATTTTTAGGTCTTGGAAATGATTAAACAGCTGTATCAGAAATCCAAAACCGAGCACCATGAGTCTGCAATAAGATGCCATGATGACAGCTGATGCATGTTTTTATACTTCCTGATCACCATTAAGACTTACTGCTTCAGTATCACAACAACTAGTATATCCACATGTTCATTTGTAGGTGTACTGATGATGACATGAGACAAATAGGTTTACTCACATAAAGAGATTGATTTAGCATCATGAGAATGATGATAGAGTCCGCAAAGTAGATTTATTAGACATTTTGTTAGTTTCCCCGTTCTGTTTCTTTTCATGGCACCCACTTTAGTTACAGCTTGTGTGGATTTCAACTTTGTCACTTGAAGTTCAACTGTCTTGCAACCTCAACTGCATTACTTTCGTTTCATTTCAAGTAACTAGTATATAATACAGTGAGTATTATATCTGCCCTCTCATCTTTAACCCCTTCGCTGCCAGGCCTTTTCCCCCTCAGGTGCTAGGCCTTTTTTTGGCTATTTGGGGCAGGGCAGCTTAGGCCCTCATAACTTTTTATCCACATAAGCTACGCACGCCAAATTTGCGTCCTTTTTTCCCCAACATCCTAGGGATTATAGAGGTACCCAGACTGTGTGGGTTCCCCTGAAGGAGACCAAGAAATTAGCCAAAATACAGTGAAACTTTCGTTAAAAAAAGAAAAATGGAAAAAAGGGCTGCAGAAGAAGGCTTGTGTTTTTTTCCCTGAAATCGGCATCAACAAAGGGTTTGCAGTGCTAAAATCACCACCTTCCCAGCTTTCAGGAACAGGCAGACTTGAATCAGAAAACCCAGTTTTTCAACACAATTTTGGCATTTTACTGGGACATAACCCATTTTTACTTTTTTTGTGCTTTCACCCTCCTTCCAGTCAGTGACAGAAATGGGTGTGAAACCAATGCTGGATCCCAGAAACCTAAACATTTCTGAAAAGTAGACAACATTCTGAATTCAGCAACGGGTAATATGTGTGAATCCTACAAGGGTTTCCTACAGAAAATAACAACTGAAATAAAAAAATATTGAAATTGAGGTGAAAAAACAGCCATTTTTCTCTACCTTTTACTCTGTAACTTTTTCCTGCAATGTCAGATTTTTTAAAGCAATATACCGTTACATCTGCTGGAATCTTCTGGTTGCAGGGATATATTGGGCTTGTAGGTTCATCAAGAACCCTAGGTACCCAGAGCCAATAAATGAGCTGCACCTTGCAGTGGGTTTTCATTCTACACCAGGTATACAGCAATTCATTTGCTGAAATATAAAAAGTGAAAAATAGGTATCAAGAAAACCTTTGTATTTCCAAAATGGGCACTAGATAAGGTGTTGAGGAGCAGTGGTTATTTGCACATCTTGAATTCTGGGGTGCCCACACTAGCATGTGAATTACAGGGCATTTCCCAAATAGATGTCTTTTTTACACACTGTCTTATATTTGGAAGGAAAAAATGTAGAGAAAGACAAGGGGCAATAACACTTGTCTCCTGATAAAAATTGTACCTCACTTGTGAGGGTAGGCCTAGCGCCCCCGACAGGAAATGCCCCAAAACACAACGTGGACACATCACAATTTCCCAAAGAAAATGGAGGTGTTTTTTGCAAAGCGCCTATCTGTGGATTTTGGCCTCTAGCTCAGCCGGCACCTAGGGAAACCTACCAAACCTGTGCATTTTTGAAAACTAGAGACTTAGGGGAATCCAAGATGAGGTGACTCACCAGGTTCTGTTACAGAGAATCCTTTGTAAGCCTCAAAATTTGGCTCAAAAACACTTTTTCCTCACATTTCGGTGACAGAAGGTTCTGGAATCTGAGAGGAGCCACAAATTTCCTTCCACCTAGCGTTCCCCGAAGCCTCCCGATAAAAATGGTACCTCACTTGTGTAGGTAGGCCTAGTGCTAGTGCTCGCAACAGGAAATGCCCCAAAACACTATCTGGGCACATCAAAATGATCAAATAGAAAACTACCTGTTTTTGTGGGGGGGCACCTACATTTCTGGTCCTGGGCTCAGCAGCCATCTAGGGAAACCTACCAAACCCAGACATTTCTGAAACCTAGACACCGAGCAAGCCAAGGGAGGTGTGACTTTCGTGGATCCCCCAATGTTTTCTTACCCAGAATCCTCAGCAAACCTCAAATTTAGCTCAAATAAAATCACATTTTTCCCACATTTGTGTGTGGGATCACAGCACCGGGACAGATTTCATACCACCCAACGTTCCTCTCAGTCTCTTGGTAAAAATGATACCTCACTTGTGTGGGTGGGCCAAGTGTTCGTGACAGGAAAGAGCCAAAAACACATCCAAATCGAGTGGGAACCAAAGTGGGTCCAAAGGGCAGTTTGAAAAAAAACATTTTTAGGCTGACAAGTGCAGCAGAAATTTTATCGGTATAGATGAGACAATGCTGGGTGGTAGGAATTTTGTGGATTCCTGCAGATTCCGGAAGGTTCCATCACAAAAATGTGGGAAAAATGTGTGCTTTCCAGCAAAGTTGCAGGTTTGCAGGGCACTGTGGGTAAGGAAATGGTGTGGGGTGCATGTGAAGCACACCATCCTGGAATCAACTAGATGTTTAGTTTTCAGATGTGTCTAGGTCTTGTGGATTTTTCTACATGGCAGCGTCCCAAAGTAAAAAAAAGTGAAGCCCTCACCATTCCAAGTGGGACGATTTTGAGAGTTACCAAGCTCCCTTGGCCCAAATGTATAACAAAAAACAAAAATAATCAAATGTCCTCTTGCTTGCCATGGGATAAGATGTTTTAGTGTGCGGAGGAGAGCTGAAAGGCTGTTTGCCCCTCCAGTTCGGGTGGGGGCATAACCAGGCCCATACTGGTTGGTAGCCACCACCCCACTATTTTCTTTTATTTTTTTTATTCCCTGGCATCAAGTAGACTTTCTGTCCCCCAAGGTGTGGATCGGGGGTAATTGCCCAATCTGCCCACTGCTGGGCAGAACAACTTTGGTCCCATTTATTTGGGGTGGGGGTATGGCCATACCCCCCAACCTCTTATTTTGAAAATAAAAATCTTCCCTGGTCTCTGGTGGGTTTTCTGCCCCCCTTGGGGGCAGACGGGCCGTTAACAAATAGGCCAATCTGCCCCCAAGGGGGGACAGTTAAGGCCAACAGTAATGTGCCCCCATGGGGAGCGACCCTTGCCCAAGGGGCTGCACCCCCAAACAAAACACACATACACACACACCAATCCATGGTGTCTAGAGGTCCAAAAATAAGCTGATCTTCCCCCAAGGGGGGGCAGAAATGGCCTAAATACAATTTGCCCCCCAGGGGAGTGACCATTGTCTAAGGGGTCGCTCCCCATACATAAAGAAAATAAAAAATATATATATCCCTTGTGTCTAGAGGTTCCTGACCCCCCTGGGAGCATATCCACCTAATTATATTAGGCCGATCTGCCTCCGGCGGGGCAGAAAAGGCCTAAGAATATTATACCTCCCCTGGGGAATGGCCCTTGCCAAAGGGGCCGCTTCCCTTATGCTTTAGTATAAAAAAAAAAAAAACCCTGGTGTCTTGTGGTTTCAGATCAACCTAATTATATTAAGCCAATCTTCCCCCAGGGGGGCAGAAATGGCCTACAAATAATTTGCCCCCCTGGGGAGCGGCCCGTGCCCAAGGGGCTGCTCCCCTTATGCCAAATTATGTGGAAAAAATCACTGGTGACTACTGGATATTTCTGCTGCCCGATCGCATAGCAGCAGAAATGCTCAGAGAGACGCCACAGGTGGGTCAGTGGGGGCGGGGTGGAAGGGGAAGCGATTCCCATCTCTTCCCAGGGGAGGGGGGTGCTCGGCCATCAGCGCTCCCCCCGGGGGCCCACAGTAGGACGAGCTGGTCTTATCCTCGGCACCGGGCAAACGGTGCCAAGGGCGACAACAGTTAGTTCGGGGCACCAAACCTGTTAAAACCTTCTCCCACACATTTTCTGAGCTTGTACCTCAGTGTGTTGCTTCTAGTTTCATTAATAAGATGGACAATTGTGCTGTATTTGTACTTATATAGTGATTTACAAATCCCCTGTGAGTCCTGAAGCACCTCTGTGTTCCAGTCGCATTATTATATAGCACTTCAACCACTGGTGAGGTTCTGATTTCCTCAGTGCTCTTTAGTGTGCATGGTTGAAAGGGTGCTATTTGTGTATTTATTAATGTTTCATTCATCTTTCTAAGCCTAACTACCTCTACCTCAAACTTTCATCAATTCATGACTCAGAATTGGATGTCAAAGATTAGCATTACAAATCTTAAAGTCCTAATGTGAGCTAACAGCACTACACAACTATATAACATGAATTCACACAGCTTCAGCTCACAGCCAATACTAAACCACTCAGATTCACAGTGACATAGAACTCTCCTTTAAAAACCCATCACTAAAACAAGAAATCATGGTATCAGTGCTGTTAGAAATGGGGTCTCTAGTTTGCAGTGGTTTGCACCCTGTCCAAGTAGGGACCCTCACTCTAGTCAGGGTAAGGGAGTCACACAGCTAAGATAAACCCAGCTCTCCCCCTTGGTAGCTTGGCTCAAGCAGTTAGGCTCATCTCAGAGGCAATGTGTAAAGTATTTGTATACACACACAGCAACTCACAGAACACACCATGGAAGTACTCCACACCAGTTTCGGAAAATAGCCAATCTTTATCAGAGTGAAACAAGACCAGTGACAAAAATCCAACAAACACAAGTAAAGATACAAATTTTCAAAGATTAAATGTAATATAGCGCTCAGAAACAAAACAGCTCCAACTGGAGTAACACAGCGTCTTTATGGAATCGCTTCCAACAGCCTGAAGCCACTCCCAAGGGAGTTTTGGACTGGTCATGGAGTCACACAGACCCCAGGTACAGTACCTTTGAAAACAGATGTTGCAAGGATTCAGGGAGCTGAGGTGTCGCTGGAGCTAGTGTGGCGTCAGACCCTTACTGCTATCAGGGAGATGAGGCATCAGTTCCTTACTGCTAGACAGGGGAGGTGAGGCATCAGTTCCTTATGGTTGCAGGGCAGGTGATGAGCAATCGGTGGTGAGGTGTTGGCTCCTTATGATAAGGTGGGGTCGTTGACTCCAGCAGGTCAAGATGCAAAGTATCGACTTTGCGGTGTTGCGACCACACAGCAGGGCCACAGGTGCTGCAGCGGAGTTGGAGTCAAGTATGAAAGGCGTCGGTGTCACGACACTTGGGACTCACACTATGGCAGGACTTCGGAGGTGTTGCAGCGGCATTGGAACTGTGTTGCAGGTTGCCGTCATTGCATTCAGTGAGGTCCACTGCTCAGGTGAAGTCAAAGAGTGGCACCGGTTCCGAAGTCGTTCTGGAGACGACATGCTTAGTTGCTTCTTGGTTGCTCCAGAGGTCACTTCCAAGGACCCAGGAACTGGAATTGGCACCACTTGGCAAGTCAGGACTCTCAGGAAGAGAGTCTTTGATGGCCCTGAAACTTCTTACCAGGAGGCAAGGTCAGTTCAAGCACTTAGAGAACCTTGGAAAGCAGGATGACGAAAGTGACATCCAGTCCTTTCACTACCATGCCATAAGCAGCAAGCAGCAGGCCAGCACAAGAAAGCATCCAGCTCTTATTCCAGCAGAATGTCCTCAGTCCAGAAGTGTTCTAACTCTGTGGTGTCAGAGGTCCAGTACGTATACCCATTTCTGACTTTGAAGTAGACAAACTTCAAAGAGAAGTCTTGTAGTGCACAAGACCCTGTCTTCCCTCCCATGGCCCCAGGCACACTCCAGGGGGTTGGAGACTCTCTTGTTTAAGTACAGGTACCACCCTATTTAGGTGTAAGTTTCAGCTTCTCGCACCACTCTAGCGCAGGGAGACCCATCAGCCTAGTGATGGCTATCAGTATATGCAGGGCACACCTCGGCTCCCTTTGTGCGACTGTCTAGAGAGAATGCACAAACAGCCCAACTGTCATCCTGACCTAGACATGTATACCACAGACAGGCAGAGGCACTGAATTGTTAGGCAAAAAATGCCCACTTTCTAAAAAAGGGCATTTTCAAACTTACAATTCAAAAACCAACTTCACCAAAAGATGTATTTTTGAATTGTGAGTTCAGAGAGCCCTAACTCTAAATCTCTATCTGCTCCCAATGGGAAACTACACTTAAGAGATGTCATGGTAATTCCCATGTTACCCTATGGGAGAGTCCTTGCAATAGTGATTTTTTGTTGTTGTTGCCATAATTCACTTTCAGGACATATAAAACACACCAGTGCATGTCCTACCTTTAAAATCATGGCAAAAGACCAGTGCCTGGGAATCCCACCACAAGAATCGCCCTTTAAGGACAAGGACAAGTGTGATCACCCCCTGGTCAGATTCCTAGTGGCACAAGGACTTAGATCCCTAAATGGCAGATTTCCTAAAGACATCCCAATGAAGCTGAGCCACATCGCCAAGAAGTCTGCCACCACCCTAGACTATACCTTTGTCTCAGCGGACATCTTCGAGTACTTCCAGGATTTCAGCATAGAGGTGAGATGCTAAAGTGACCACCACCCACAAACACGAAAATAGAGAATGATAACGCTCTTGCTGCTCCACTACAGAGGATTGGTGAACAAGACCCAGGAAGCCACCTTCATCGCATAAGATGGTCCAAAAAGTGCATGGAGAAATACGAAGTATGGAAAGCCAACTTAATGTCGGATCAAACGGAACAGGTGGACATAATTTCAAAATGGGAGGCCACATTAACTTCATTAAGGAATGAGCTGGAGCCCAATCAACAATCCAAGGCCAGCCCACTACTGACCAGAAATGGCTGGTTCACGCAGACATTAAGGCAACAAAGGCAACAGCTGAATACAATTGCCAGACACCTAAAGAACAAACTACCAGACTACAGCTACCAGAGTACCTTTCAGGAATTAAGAAAGAAATATAAGAAGGCAACTTGGGAGGCAAAGCAAGCGCATATTGATCAGGAATGGATCAGAATTGTGGAAGCCACTAAAGAAAAGAACAGCCGGTCGCTGTGGTCTATAGTCAATCAGCTGGAGCGCAGGACAATCGGTACCTAAAGTAACGCGGTCCCGGAGAGAAAGTGGATAGAACACATCTCCAACCTCTATGGTCGCCCCAACATAGTGGGGCCATCTTCCACCACAAGCAGTGAGACAAAGCCATTATCTATCGAAATACGAAACATCAAGGAACAACTACGGCGCTGCAGACAGAGTGAGGCTCCTGGGCCAAATGTTCTCCCGGCAGGAATACTAAAACATGACCCTGCCCTTTGGACCGGCCTGCTATGCAACCTTTATAATGCCAGCAGCATGGAAAACAAAATTCCAGATTCCTGGAAAGGGGCAATTTTCCATCCAATATACAAAAAGGGCCCCTACGGGAACCCAGACAGCTATCGACTAATATCACTGCTTAACATCGATGCAAACATATCTGCGGGTTTCCTGCTGGAGGATCTCAAAGAATGGGTGAGCAAATTCAATCTAATACCTCTGAATCAACCAGTCTTCCGGCCGTCGGCAAGCACTTCAGATAACCTGATAACACTAGCCATGCTCGCTGAAAAATATACAAACAAAAAAATGGCCCTTTACACCTGCTTCGTGGACTTGTCCAAAGCCTTCGATTCAGTGGACCGGAACAAGCTGTGGGAGAAACTAGCAAACCTTAATATCCCCCCAGAGCTGTTAAAAGGAATACAGCTTCTGTTCTCAGAAAATTGGGCAAGGGTGAAAGTGTGAAGCAATGGAAGAGTGTTGTCCAGAATTCAGATAGGCAGAGGTGTTAAGCAGGACTGTGTTCTGGTGCCCATGCTTTTCAACCTTTACCTGGCAGATCTGTGCTCACAGCTAAACATCACTGGCTCCCATCCTCCCAAACTGAGCAACCATCCTGTAACAGCATTGCTATATGCAAACAACATGGTCTTACTGAATCTCTCAGGTACAGGACTCCAAAAAGTGCTAAACACCTTCAATCAATATTGCACGACTAATGACTTCGTGGTAAACACCGAGAAAACCAAGGTAATCATTTTTGGCAACCGGATAATCAAGAAAACTAAATGGTTCTGTGGGAATCAATCAGTGGAGAGAAGCAGAAGCTACAAATACCTCAGCGCCTGGTTACAGGAGTGCTGGTCACATCATCTGCACCTAAACACCCTGAAAGCGATGTTGGCATCACTGCTTGTATCAGTCCTAGCCCTTGCCTCAAAATTACAAACTCCAATCTGGTGTCCACTACTTACAGTGATAAAAGCTAAATCCCTGCCAGCCCTAACATACGGTTCAGAAATATATCCAAGCAAACTGAACTACTTCATGAACACTGCACAAAGCAAGGTGTTTCGCCTTCTCTTCCGCCTCCCACACAGTTCCTCGCCTGCGCAGATTAGGTTGGAATTTGGATTACAAGATCAAACATTAGTTCAAGACGGGGCATTACTCAAATATGCATCCATGCTAAGACTGGCCCAACCAAATACTCTAAAGGCACTGATTTGGGAGGAAATCAACATAAACCAGGAGGAATTCCCAAATCCCTGGCCAAAAAGAATCGCTCTCGCCATAAAGCATTGCAGGCAGAGGAGTTTAGGCAAAAGTCCTTACCCCATAAAAATTTCAAACAACTTTTAAACAAACAAATCAAGATGCTCTCCTGGAGCATGGACAAAGATAAGTTCATATTTCGATCTCACGCTTGGATGACAATTAACACATACAAGGCTCCAACAGCTCAATCTAATATGGCAGAAATGTTAAAAACGTCACTAAAAATAAAGGTGCTACATGCCAGGCTCGGACTACTACCTGCATTAATTAATGAACTAAAATGGCCTGGACCCACAAACAACAGTCAATGCAGACTTTGCGCACATCATCAGGAAGACTTCTTACACATCCTTTGTATTTGCCCCACTCTATTGCCCTGGAGAAAGCTGTATCTGAAAAACATTTTTAACACCAATGATATCAGAACATGCTGGCAGGCTATCCTGTTTAGTCTGAAAGGATTGACTCCACAACACATGGCCTGCTTTGCAAAATGTATTTTAAAAACAGAAAATTCCTTAAAACATGCCACAAAAAAACATGATGAGAAAACTAGCCTTCAACTGGCAAAGAAAACAAACACTGGCAGCCCCAGGCTTAGGAGTAATGGCCGCAGCATCAACACCAACGGCACTCTGCCTACTCAACCTGTGGACTGAACTTTTATCTTTTTATCAGAAAAAATAAAAAAAAAGGCTTTCTGATGTTTTGCTTCTAGATTCCCTTCCAGTAACGTCTAATGTAACAGTCAGTAAGTCAGTAGTGTCCAGTAAGGAACACTATACATTTCAAGACTGAACTGGGCTTAACTGGACTAAAAAACGCAAGGAAAGCAAGAATGTATTAATTGTTTTATAGATTCTTAACGTCTCCGCTTGTACGGTTGCCATGATTTTAAGTAATTACGCAAGAAAGCATAAACTTTCAAACTTAAGCACACACGACAGGAATCTTTTTAGGTGCTAATTTTCACTACCAAAGACTCCGTAGGAAGGAAGTTACTGAAAATTCCATGTCACCGCTTTATATTACTTACATTCTGTACTGCAACACTGTGATACTTCCTGCATATGTTAATTAAATTAGTCTAGCCAGACTTAAAGTGTGTGCTGTCTCTGAAGAAAGAGTTAGGAGAGCCCAGGAGAGTACTTTGTTTCTGCTATGTGTTGTGCTTCCCAAACTAGGTCCTCTTCCAGTTTAGGTATGAGACAGCTTCACAGAACACCTGCCAGACTTCCCCGCTTCAGGTGATAAATTGGTATTGCTGTATTCAGTGCCTGAAATGAAAACATAGAAGTGCAGGTACTCTGTACGTGAGTACCTGCTTGTTTCTGAGAAGTGCCGGCACTCTCCAATTAAAAGTATAACGTTTTTCTTGAGAAGTGCAGGTACTCTACCTCTCAAAATAAAAAAAAGTGCCGGTACTCAGTACCGGACAGTACAGGCCCATTTAAAGCACTGGCTGTATTACCTCTGCGCCGTGCAATCAATATTACTTTGCAACACAGCAAGTATACCTGGAATAGGTCATGCAAGAAAAAAACATTCAAATTTAAATAAACTAGAGTTCAAACAAGAGGCTGGACTCAAAGCTCAGAATCTCAAGAAGCTTGACTGCCGAAGAGCACATTTACCTTTAAGATTCTTTATGAACAGAAGCATGTTACATTAGCGCAGCATGTAACTAACAACGTCTATAACTGCTCAGGGACCACAGCATGAAATCGCACTGCCATCTGCTGGATTATAAAGGTAGAACTTTGAGGTTACAAATCCAAAACTCAACATTTAAAATAATGCAACAAATCACGGTACCATCAACTAGATTAAATAACAGTCAACCTGACATTGGCATTAAAGACCGTAATAAGACATGGAAAGTAGCTGTGCTATATCCTAAAGTGAACATACCACTGCCATGGAAGCAGACAGGTGCAGCTTATGACCACGTAATAATCCACTATTTTTATTTCCAGAGAGCATGACTGACAGCAGGGTAGTTTGTTTTTATTTATTTGCCTCTGTAAGCAGAATTCTAGTTAGGTACCTGCAATTAATAGGTTGTCTCTAAAGGACAACTGTGCAACCATTTTTTGTTGTTATATGATTAACCAACCTGTCTGACGGAGTGAGTGGACAATTAATACATAGTGAGAGGACTGTCATCTAAACATGAGGGAAGCGCGCTTGAAAACTAGAATGATTATGACCCTTCCAGTAGCTCAAATGGATGACGACTGTATACGTGTCTGAGATGATTTAGAATCCTGTCCAGCAGTCTCTTTTGCATATATGCTGTGTGTGAAAGCGAGCTACAAAAGTGTCCGATTGTTTTCTAGTCAGTCTAGAACCTGCACTCTTACTTCTCCCTCCCCCATCATTGATAGGTGCAGGGTGCTGCAAGCAAGCATAGATCAAGCTCACCTATTCTCATTTGATGGCCTGCCTCGAGACATTACTGCATTTGCTACCCCAATATCAAAGTAGAGTGATTATATGTCATTAATTTTTCAACCGAGAGTGGGAGGGTGAGGTAAATGCTGCACAGAAGCAATGACAATGTTCAATTTGAAGAGCTCAAGTTCAACCCAAGGGATTTCTGGATTCTACATAAAGATAACAGTTGTTGATTGTTACTAAGTGGAACCACAGAGATTCAAACATGTGGCCATTTGCCCAGTCACTGATCTCTGCAGTGAATGCATTAGCACAAAGAACCCACAGGCCTGTCGCTATTTTACTGTAAACTGGATGACGTTTACTCTTTCTTTGCAGCAGAGACCATGTGAAATCCACTTTTTGGTAGGATCTGCTCCTTCTGCTTATTCATAACAGCTCAGCGGATCCCGCCTCATAAAAGATGAAACACTGTCATTTTCTTCACACAGATCGTCCCCATACGCCAGAGTCAGCTGATGAAGAGAGCAAAGCTCAAGCCTCACAGACAACGATATCTGGGCTCACTTGCCTCTACAACAAAAAGAATCCATGAAAGGGATTTAATGTAAGCCTTTATAAAATTAACACAACATGAACAAATATCTACTTCTCCACGATTTTCCCAATTCTATTAACCTATCAACCACTTCAAGATGGTATCCACCTCTACTCCCCCTTCACCTTGCCATCGCCACACTCTCAAATACCCATTCTCCTTCCTCCAAAATGGCTAATACTACCTACTCCCTGCCTCTACAAGTTTTCCCACTGCTACAATTTGCCAACCTTCCTCCCCGTTTAAAACAAATCTGCACAATCCACTTCTTTGTTTCTCAACTAGACCTCAAACTACTCTCCCTCAATCGCTCTCTGAAATCCTAGAGGAAAGTTAGACAACAATAAGATAAACAAAAAGAAAAACTGAGATGATCATATTAAGGGGATTAACAGATATTTGGAAGCCAACCTCGTGGCCTATATGCATAGGGGCACCACCATTCCTATCAACTTTATCTAATGTCATATTATGTTTGTGTATCAACACCTTACTCTAGTCCGTCGCATAAATAACACTGTGAGAGAACACTTCTAATTACACGTTAGAAAACTTATTCTATTATCAGCGTCCACCAAGAACTTGGTGATCAATACAATGATCTCGTCACGCCTTGTTAGGTCAAATTGCTCCATCAGAGCATCAGTACCTGTTCGATTCATTGTCACCAAAATGCTTTGGTGAGAATGAGTTTGCATATGCCTGCCAGAAAGTCTAGCTTTAACGCTTCACCGTCTTTTTACTCAGAAAATGGTAGCATCTGTTTTGTAGACTAAAGAATACACACTAGTATGTTAGGATCATCTGCTATAAATCTTTTTCATAGACCACAAGATCAAACTAGGAGAAAAGTATGATGCATACATGCAGGCTCATTCCGAGTCCGGTGGTAATGATGAAATCAGGCACAAACAAAATGTGCACAATCATATTTGATGTTCATTACAGATAACATCTGCACCTAACGTTTTTACATGCACAAATACCGTCGGGAAACAGTAGAATACCACTGGTTTTACCTCTTGGTAAGGCCGAACCCACAGGGCATTCCAATTAAGACTGGTACAGCTTGGAATCAGACACAGAAACTGTCACAGGATATACTGTATCTGTGCTGCTACGATATTTCCCCTTGAAGAACGACACACTTGATATTTCTGACCCACTCAGAATGAGGGGCTTACGTCCCCATGAAATAAAAATGGTAAATTAACATTCTGCGCTGAAAGCCTGGTTTATTATAGAACCAAATATATTTTATCTGCAACAGCATCTAACTAGTTTATAGATCTTGTTTCCAAGGTATGAATAGCATAAATTAGGAGTTCAATTAATTACTATATTTTGCATATTCAAATTCACTTCCTCTCATCTCCTCCACCCTGTGGGCTCTATTTTACATCTCCTCCTGGTACAAATTCTGGTGGCTTTGTGGGATGATGCTCTTGGCCGCCTTAATTTCATCAATGTGTACCAGGAAGAAAAAAACTTCTGTAAGTCCACCAACTAATATTGCTTAAACGCTGGCAAAACGCAGATGCTTCTTGCTACAAAAGCCTACAAAAGCTATTATGAAGGGAGCTGAATACAGTCTGCCCTTGGTACTTCCCCTCCTACCGCCTCAGTCAGTGAGGAACCTTGCTGTTGTATATAATTCAAACTTATTTTGTGACATTCAGCTACTAGCTATAGTTAAAACATCTCTCTTTCCAGTCTCACCAGGATTATACACAGGAGCAGTTCGTCCGCTAGGGCCGAGGAGCATTCCCTCCCCCCCCACCCGGCAGCAGCTGGTACCAACATTTTGCTACAAAAACGATAATAAACCTTGTTTATATTCATTTTTTAGTAAAAGGGGTAGGGCCACGGGCTATAATGAGCACTGAGGTGAGTACACTATCCACTCCCCTCAATGCGCATGTATATTTGGCAGGCCGTCTCGGGCCGGCCAAACACACATACGCACAGGGCTCTCTCCAGCCCAGCACTGTGTTGCCGGGCTGGAGAGAGCAGGCACAGGCTCAGTGTCTGCCTGGGAGAAACCTGGAATGGCCGCAGGGCAGGCTGGGAGCCTGTGCCTGCTGCAGAGGAGCTAGAGGAGTGGCAAGGCAGTCGTGACCATCCAGGTACGTTTTTTTTTTTTTCTCTATTAATTCCCCCCAGGCCCTCCTCTAGAAAGCACCACGAGCCGCGTCTGATTATACCTTTCCGGCTATGACACTTCTTATTGGGTTGAGGGTAGCAGAATTCTCTGGGCTTTTTATTTGTAAATTATATACTTGAACATCTCTCAAAGATTCTCTTCAGGTTGTTAAAAAACAAAAAGCAAGCAGAATCTGGTGGTAGATCGGAGATCCTACAGACTCTCCAGAAAATACTGACTGGATCTGAAGGTCTTTATGCCCTGGAATTAAAACGGAAATTAAAACGGAGCTGAATCAGTACTTCTCATCCTACTACACAGCTAACAACGTTATTCACCTAGAAATCGGATCCAGAAGTGCTGGGAGGGTTGGGGAAGCCAGGGGAGCATTCCAGCAGGATTGGATGGACCAATTACCGGTTTCCTCCATTTATTTTAATCTAAAGAATGACAGCTCAGATGAGAAAGTAGAAGGTAAACCTGATTTTGTTAACTCGAGTTAAGAGATTATGGGCATGGTTACCAATCATGCTGCAGCCATCATGGGTCACTACATTTGTAACATGGCGACTCACAGGAAGCAATAGAAGGTGTCATGAATTTCAGAATAGGCTTGTTTTTTAATTCAGCAAGAATCGGTGCATGGAACAATCAAACACAATTATTGTTGGAGAAGATGGCCAAGCTGGTGCCTGCCAAGTTATTTTGATCACGTTGCGGACAAATATAGTTCAAGTATTACATAAGTTGGCTGAATAGGCCGAACAAGGTTTATTTAATAAGACTGTCAATTTGTTCCGGTTTGCTTTTTTATCTGCACACCATTTGGATGTAGGGTGTACTCCCTTACTATGTAAGCTGCTTAAAAGATGGAATTTGTCTACATCCCAGATGTGAAGTGTGGGACCTCTAGGCCATAAATATAGTGCTTAGGTTGGACTATGGAGCAGCTCTTGGTCAAGCTGGCTATGGTCCTATGTACAGTTTTGGGGAGAAACTATCTGATGTTCGGGGCAATGAATCTGTGCAGCAGACTGTTTACTTCTGAAGGGATACCTTTCATCACTGCCAAAAGTCCGAACTCCAATACTTGTTTAATATTTGCTCTTTCTTTCGTGGACAATATTAGGTTGTACAAAGTATGTTGTCCAAGAGTTTATGAAGACATGCATTTAACCTGGTATATCCCATCCTAGCGAGGTGGTGAGATGGACTGTGCAGTAGGCTGGCACAGATATGTCTGGTATTGGGGCATATTCTGCTAGAGGGGCTGATGCATCCAAAGCTTTCAGCTTGGGCACACGGTCAGAACATATCATGTTCTGAGCTTTTGTTCATTAGATTCTACCTTCAAACAGCTTTATTTAAAAGCTTGGAGGGAGATCGCTAGCCTGGTCCTAGATGAGCTTTGAAGGATATTTTCAATTGTTTTAAGGACAAGAAGGCCAGCATTAGCACATGAAAGAAAGCAACACATCTAAACAAGGATTTGCATTGTAATAAGCCTTGCGTTTCTTCGAGTTAGAGCTATTAGCATTGTAAATTTCTAACTGGACATTTCTTGTCAATAAACTAAAAATGAGAAGTAAAACAGTTGCCATAAGCGAGCAGATTCAAAGTGCGACAGCTGCCATAAGCATGATTGTAAAGGAGAGACACAAAAGGAAAGAGAAGATCGCTTGCAGTCCAATGTATCGGCATACACACGAGTATCCCTGTAACAGGGTCGATGGCCAAGGCGGTAGCAAAACTGCCAAAAGCTGGGACAAAAGTAAAGCATTTACCAATGATAAAGGATTTTTGAAAGGCAAGCCCATGAATGAGTGATAGTGATGGGAGTGCGGATGGCGTGGTTAAAAGCCTCCAGATAGATTATAACACTTCAGAGCGCTTGCGTGCTTGACCTAAAAACAAGTGTAGCAGAAGTCTGATCATTAAACTTGACTGCTTACCTTTCATTTTTTTATTGGGGTATTTGGGTGTTGAATTGGCACTAATGAGGTGAAACCTTTTAAGAAACCGTGTTAAAATGGTTAAAAAGGGCAAAATAATGAAGTAAAACTATGAAAATATATGCAAATTAAGCCGCATAGTTTGGCTTTTCTTACCACATAATTTAGCCAACCCTGCTGCATAATTTGATCCTGCCCTGCCAAAGTAATCGAGTGGCTCTGGCTGAGAGAATGCTGGGGGGGACACGCTAACATATGTCCTTGTCGCTTCCCAAACAACCCTGCTGCATAATTTGATCCTGCCCTGCCAAAGTAATCGAGTGGCCCTGGCTGAGAGAATGCTGGGGGGACACGATAACATATGTCCTTGTCGCTTCCCAAACATCTTTGTAGCTTCCGGGTGAACACATTCTGGGCCCTTTTAGAAAACATCTTGTGGCGTTGTTCATTTCTTTTTTTTTTGGCAATTGGAAGTTCCTCAATACGAGAATGCACAGGGGGTGCTCAGATGGCAGTGCCCTACCATGCCCAATTTGCAAAAATATAATAATCTCTGCCTTTTGTATTTTTTTGTTGCAATTTTATATGGCGCAAACTCGACCCAGAGGTATTGGAGTGCTTTACATGAGAGTCGAACTTGGTTTCTCAGCTCCAAAAGCCAGCAGCTCTGGCTGTTACGCCACATCATCTCCTTCTTGAGACATCCTGTTTCAAGAGGCTCACACGCCCCTTTGCAGAATCTTAATAGGGAGATGTCTTGATGCTCCTGAAATGGGTGACTATTGAGAGGACCAACATTAATTCTACGTCTCAGTATGCAAAGTCACAGACGTAAAATCACACAGATGATGAAGAGTGGAGCTTCACCTGTCACTTTACAGCTAATGATGTTTATAAGTAGTTGAAAAAAAAAAAAAAAAAGTGTGTTATCTGGAGTGAATCCGAAGTAAAAATATGGGCTAAATGTTTTGTACGAGCAAAATATACCATATTTTTGAGGTGTACGTATAAGGAAAACACATAGCAACTATATGTTCACTTTGCAGACTATTGATCTGCCAAAAGATTTGTAATTGTAAAGTGCAATATTACTTATGATGAGGTACTGTGGCGCTATTGGCATTTAGCGGATGTTTTTTTTTTTTAACATAACTTAAAGATACTCGTGTTGTCGACAGCGGAAGGATAAAAGGCTAATTGAACCCGGCGTTATAAGAAGCAGCAGCGCTACATATTCATACAAGACCACGGAGCTACTGAAAAGTCTTCACAATTCAGATAGTTGTTGAATTTGATTGAAGTATATGGGTTATAACTGGTGGGTCGTTTAAAAAGGTGGAGTGTACTAAATGCAATATATTTTGAATAATTAGGTTTTCGTTTTACGGGTACGTTGACTTTTTGCGGCTATAAACAGCGTGGAGGATTTTCCACCTGCGGAAGAGTTCAGCCTGCCACAGTTTCTAATGCCACATTTAAAATGCCACATCTAAATTGCTTATTTTGGAAATAGGCTTATTCAAATAAGTTTTACTTTGGTGTGCATTAACCCAGCTTTTTAGCCATCCTAGGTCGATAAATTAACCGCACCAATTGACTACGCATCCAGAGATGGTAGTGTTCGCTCTGTGTGCCATAAAATATCAGAGATTAGCAAAGACGACATTGGTAGCATAAAAAATCAATTAGAGTAAAACACAAAAATCCCAAGCCCTTGAGCAGCCAAAAAGATGACTCCACTACCTCTAGTTGTGTAAAGGTCTGAACAGAAATTGGAAATAAGGCTGGAAAAGTATTTTTCTTTTTATGTGAACAGAATGAAAAGTCTTGCCAGAATTTTGCCTCGCATTTCAACAGAGCTCTAATGAAATTAACAATAGCAGAGCAGTCTAAGAAGAATCATGGTCCCATAAGCAATGCCCTGTGTGCAGATGTCTTTGAGGGCTGTCGGGGAGGGGCCCTGGAGAGAGCGACTTGAGATGCAAGCCTAAGCAAGTTTCACATGATTGATTCTAGGTTTAGCTACATTCTACCAGAAAGGGCATATTGTGTTTTTTTTTGTGAGCAGTGAACTAAATGTTGAGGCACTGGGTGTTTCTTTTGTAAAATAAGCTTATTTTAGGAGCCAGAGGTCGAGGACAGCACTGGAATAAAGTCAAAACAAATGTCAGCGACATGGGAGGAGGTGGGAGGAATGGAATGCTGCAATAAAACGCAGGCAGCTACCAGCCTGAAACACCCACAGTGAAAAGTGGGCGAAAAAGAAATGACAAAAGTAGTCTGTCATGGCAACAGATAAACAAACCAAAGTGGATTAATACAGTATTTTGTCACTGCTCTGAATCAGGAAAAGGAGGGAGAAAAAGGCAGAACTGACCACTAGTGAGCAAGAATTTTTAAAGGACACGACAACCAACAAATGAAATTGCTTTAAGCCGTAAGAAGGATACAAAAAGTATACACGAGGTTGAACGTTTACGCTAAACCTAAAAAGTGTGGGTAAGGTGTCCTTTTCATTGTGAACTTATATCGAAAGTTTTTTCATATCATGTGTGATGACCACCATTGGGCATGTTAGAAATTGGGTTGTTGGTTGACTGAGGTGTTAACCTTAGTCAAACAGCAACCACAGTTCAAGCCAGGGTAAGGGTCGTGCAAACCCTAAATTAACCTTTGCTTATCCTCTGGTATCTTGACAAAGATCAGTCTGGCTTAACTTAAAGGCAGTATGTCAAGTATTTGCACAACACTTCAAACAGTACAACAACAGTGAAAACACATCCAAAAATGTTCCACATCAGATTAATTTTAAAAGAATAAACTGCAAAATAGCTCCTAGAAGCAAGAAGCGCCAATCACAAATATGTAGTTGCGCAAAACCAGGACAAAGTCAAACATTCAGGCCAACCGTGATGGAGCGCGGACCGGTTACAGGGACCCAGTGAGGCTCGCTCAACAAAAGTACCTTAATACTGATTGCATCAATGTCGAAAATGCAGGGAGCAGACTGAAGCGACGCGCCGATCCACGCAGCAGAGGAGATGCGTCGATCTCTCCCATGCAGTACCGAAAATGCTCTATTTTCTACGCACAACAGCGACAATGCATCAGGTCTAAGATGTGGCAGTTCCGAAGGCAATGCACCAAGGTCAATCTGTGCAATAGAGGTGATATGTCGACTCAGATCCACGCAATGGGGATGATGTGCAGTTCTAAACCAGGCAACAGAGGTGATGCGTCAGTTCTGATCCACGCAATGGCAGCGATTCATTGTTTGGGCTGCAGCAAGCACCTTAAGATCACTTCCAAGGGTCTTGGACTGGGGAGGCTGAACTTGGCAGGGCAGACTAACAGATGACAGAGTCCAGGTGAAGGAGCAGGTTGTTTTGCAGTCTTTTATGTTTATGAGATCAGGAGACTAGTCAGCTGACTCCTGGAGTCACTCTGAGTTCTGGGCTGGAGAGATGTAGGCCCAGTCATTCACTCCCAGGAAAGAGGGCACTGCAGGCCATAGTAGCAAAGCAGGAGTCCAGCAGAGTGGCAGTCAGGCAGAGTGGCAGTCAGGCAGAGTGGCAGTCAGGCAGAGTGGAAGTTCTTGTAGCAGGACAGCAGTTCTTCCTTTCAGAGTATCCATGGGTCCAGAAGTGTACTGAGTTGGTGGTGTCACAGGTCCAGTACTTATAATAAGTTGGCCCTTTGAAGTGGCATAGACTTAAAAGACAGGCCTTTAAAGTTCGCAGTGGTCCCGCCATGACTCTGGGCTAATTACAGGGGGTTATGCAGCCGTTTATGTGGGGACAGGACACAGCCTATTCAGGTATAAGTGAGGCTGGGTCTAGCTCCTCTCTCCTATCCTGTCCAGGATGGCCCATTAAGGCCCATCAAATCACACCTAAGCTCCCCTTGTGTGTGGCTGTCTAAGGGGAATACACAAAGGCCAGATGTCACCCACCCCAGACAAGTGATCAGAGACAGGAGGCAGTAAGAAAATGGCAACTTTATAAAAGTTCAGCAACACAAAAGGATAATGGATGGAGTGCTGAAACTTTTTAAACACTCACCCCCAGACACAGATCTGGGTTTAATATATCGCTCTTTTGCTCACCATGCCACCCCAGTTTGGACCCAGCCATATGCAAATTAGTCTTGACCCTGTTGCCCATGGGAACAGTCCAGCCCGAACTGCCAGGCCAGGTCTTCCCTGGACCGGAAGAAAAGCATCCTGGGACTGGTTTCAGGGTATCCCCCTTCATCAGTCAGGCTAGCTTAAATCCAGTGGCACAGTGAGCAAGGGACCCACGTCTGGGGGAACAGGGTCAAGACTGATTTGCATAAAGCAGAGTCCAAACTGGAATGGCATGCCAAGAAAAAAAACTGATGGATTAAACCCAGATCTGTGCCTGGGGTAAATGTTTGATTTGTTCTGCATTCCATCCATCATCTGTTTTTGCAACTTTCTAAAAGTGCCATTTTCAGAATTACAATTCACAATTAGACTTCTGCATTAGTTGTGGTTTTAGATTGTGATTCCAGATACGCCAAAGTTGAAAAGCCTATCTCTTTAAGATAGTGAAATAAACATATAGCATGTAATAAGGTAATCCCAGTGTTATCCTAGGGGACAAAAAGGCGATGCTGTAGTGAAAAATTACTTTAGGAGTTTTACACTACCAGGACAGGTTAAAACTTGGAAGTATATGCCCTGCCTTGTAAAAACATTGCACCCTGCCCTATGGGTTGTCAAGGGCTTACCTTAGGGGTGACTCATATGTATAGAAAGGGAAAGGTTGGGCCTGGCAAAAGGGTTATTTTGCCAGGTTGACATGGCAGTGTAAAACCGCACAAACTGGCTCTGCAATGGCAGGCCTGTGACATTGTTAAAGGACTACTTAAGTGGGTGACACAATAAGTGCTGTAGGCCCTCAAGTAGCTTTTAATTTACAGGCCCTGAGCACATGTAATGCACTTTACTAAGAACCTATAAGCAAATTAAATATGTCAACTAGGGATAAACTAACGTTATCAGGTTTTAAGGAGAGTGCACAAGCACTTTAGCACTGGTTAGCAGTGGTAAGGTCCACAGAGTTCTGAGGCCAACAAAATCAAAGCCAGAAAAAAAATAGGAGGAGGAAGGCAAACATGTTGGGTTAACCCTCCAGAAAGGGCCACTTCCAACAGTGCAGTTATCTGGGACTAAGCGAGTGGTGGTGTGGTCGGTGACGGTATCAGAGACAGACACCCAACTGTAATAATAATAATAATAATAATAATAATAATATTATAAATAACTAATCAAATGATACCTTGATCCAGATCCAATGGGAATAATCAGCCCAAACTGCAAAGCCATATCCTCTCTAATCAGCAAACCAAGCAACCCAAGATCAGTGTTGCCCTAGTAAAGGCTCTTCAGTACAGTGGTATTTCGTTCCAGTGGCAGTGAGTAAGGGACCCACGTTAGGGCATACCTTCACATTAAGGGTGCAACACTAAAGTAACTGAAAAAAAAAAAGTGATGGGTGGAATGCTTGAATTCATCTTAGCCTAGTAATCACTTGGGGTCTTATCCCATTCTATCCTTTTTTTGTCTACCACACCTCTTCAGCTTAGACTCAGCCACTTGCAAATCGCCCTCGATTCTGCTCTAATGGAAACAACCCAGCCCGATTAGGTGAAGTGGTGGTACAAGAACGATGGCCTCGAATGCGGCCCTCAGGGATTGACAGTAGCTGGTATTATTTAAAGCACTCTATCCATTTCCTTGCTCTTGATGCAGTTGACATTGTAACGGTGACCGTTATATCCAGACATGGGTCCTGAGCTCACTGTGCCACACGACTCAAGCTACACCCTATTGTCGAGGCCCAGGCTGGCCGAAACTGGTCTGGGGTTGCTCGTAGCCCTCTCTGGAGTGGGTCTCTTATGGCAGTTCAGAACAGATGTTTCCCCATGGGGAGCAGGGTCTATACTGATTTGCAAAAGGAGGGACTTTGACTAGGGTAGCGTTGTGGGCAAAGAATGATGGGATGCAGCACAAGCAATTGCCAGAGGTTGAGACTAATTCTAGGGTTCCATCCATCACCTTGTTGTTGCAAAATGTTATCGTGACACAACTGGCAAAATAAACTCACTATCCCACAATAGTAGGGGCTGGCTAACAATACTAAGGAAGGAAAACCAAGCTCATCCCACCAACCATCACAGTCTTCTGCGTCAAAAACAATGGCACATAACTATTTCAGAGAAAATAGGGGAATGGTGTCCTCCTTACTGACTGAGCAGGAAGAGTAAAGGCAGTTATACCCGGGAATTACTTTAATATGATAGTGTGGGTCAGATGTGCTATCCTGAGATAAAGAAGAAACCAGACTAAGAAAAGTAAAGAAAAAGAGAGACCTGGAAACTCTGCACAATACAAGATGTTAATGGTAGAGAGGTGGAAAGGGGTGCACCTGGTAGGACAGCTGCATTATCTATATTATCAGGCATGACCAAGACCCAAAATTAATGCAATAACGGTGGCTGTATACAGGCATGATTGTTAAATGCAGAAAAGACAAGCCCCCAAGCTCCCCTCCTCCCACTATTTTGGACATCCAGAGTGGGAGCATGGTTCACTGAAAGGCAAAGTTAAAACAGGGCATTTGCAAGCTATTATTCAGTGCTGTATACAATGAATGAAGTAACAGACAACCACAGGTTTTAATAAGGCTTAATTTCAGAGGCAAGATGAATAGAACTGGCCCCAAAGGCAGCAGAGGCCCTTAGGGATAAGACTTGGTAGATGTAAAAACAGGGGTTAAGGAAAAGGACAGCAGGAAGAAGCCTGGCTCTGATGGCCTTCCTATTGAGCTTTATGCATGATACATAGCCCTGCTGGTTCCATGACTGGCTGATGAACTCCACACATTATGGGAGAAGTAATGTCTGCCTCCTATGATGAGAGAAGTCATACTGGCCTCACTACTCAAGCGGGAAAGGGATGCAACAGACATTGCATTGAACATGCACCTCTCAATACTCAAAACACATAAGAACATATTGATCAATGTCCTGACAAACAGACTCCTCCCTCTAATGCTGCAGTTGCTCGACCTGCACTAGGTCTTAGAAAGTTGCCTCTGTACCTACTAAGATTGGCTAGTGGTTTCAAATATTGTTGAGTGTGTTGCTTGCAGAGGATGCACATGCAGGCACCACATGCATTGGGGCTACAGCTGAGAGCTCTGGAGCAAGTGAAATAGCAGACGACTGCAGACTTGGTAAAGCAAGGGGCTCATGTCAATGAACAACTTACATGAATGCAGGGCCTTTATGAACTATGAAGATTTGAAGTGTGATCAGGAAATTCCCACTGGACACTTGCTATTGTACACATCTTTGAGAGCTGTGATCCTGTGGTTTTGGAAACTAAGGAACATCAAACCACCAATTCATGGAGGGGTTCCAGACAATATGCACTATTGAAGAAGGTCGAGAGATGTGTCCCCCATGTATTGAGCACTCCTTTGCCACACTACATTCTTGTTAGCTAGCCTAGAGGAAATAAGGTGAAAGACACTGGTAAACTGATTAATGATTGCGATTCGGGGACACAATTTGAGTAGTTCAGGTGTTTCCAGGAATGCTAGATTTAAACAGATAAAAATCAATTCTGGGCATAGGACTTACATTGAGCCTCAGAGAATCAAGTACTACCAAGATGAGTGGCATAATGCCCTAGATAGAGGGAGGGATACACAAAATTATTTGATAAGGTCTGGAGCTGCTTGCACCTAGGGATATACAGGGAGGGAGTGTAAGTCTTGTCAATGAAGAAACAGGTAGGTGCATAAATCATGCACACCAGAAGCCTGTTTATTGTGTCTCTTTCAATGCCCTAGGAAAAAAACATTACTAGCAGGCTTGCGACCTAGCACTGGTCTTGGTGAAAAGGCAACAGTGATGTGCTGCAAGGAGCTGAGTAGGACTAGTTTGACTAAAGCCAGCCAGGAAGTGCTGAAATGGGATGAGTGAGAGAGCACATTGTTGAACGTGGAGGCCAGGGGAGGGTTCAGGAAATAGGACTTTGAACATGCGTTGGACATAACAACAACTGTTTATGGTGAGTAATGTAGAAGGAGATCTACCAGATCCCAGACATGAGTGATGATGCGGTCCCACACACAGATGTTGCTGCTGTAGATGAGTTCAGTGGTACTTTGGTGACTTTCTCTGACCAGTATCAGCTACCAGTACTCCCCACCAAGCGATGCAATAGTCACAATGTGAAACCTCTATATTAGTGATTTTTTAACAACCCCAGAAACCCAGATTTAGCTTATTTTCTAGGGCTGATGCATCGTATTGTACTCAACAAAAGTATAAATGAATGCGGAGAAGATTAGAAAAATGACTGTAACTGATACATCCGTCTAGCACTACTTTTAAAACAATACATTTGCTTTAAAAATGGGGCTTACCAGAGGGGAAAAAAGAAAATGAAAACAATGACCTCTTTAGAAAGTCCATAAGTTAAAAGATGCCAATGGGTTTGCATTCTTTTGTTCTCAGACAGGCATTCCCAGCACCTTTGGCTAAAGTACATTTGAGGGGATGCCAAGCTGCTAAACACGGAGACTACGAGACCCAGGAGCACTAGGGGCAAGGAGGAGCTGCCTTGCCCAACTGAAGCCGCTTTCCTTATTATTTCGGCGCAATAAAGTGCATTCATCTCACCTGTGTGGTGGGCCACGCATGGGCAAAGCCCAGGCCAGCCTTGCAACCGTCATCAACTGGAAAAAGCCCCCTGGCTCGAGCTTCTGGGATGGTCAGTTATTGCTGTTGCTCATCATCTATGGCCCGAGGAGAGATCTGTGCTAAGGTTCGGATGTAACTATGAAACTCTTTTGAGTTACATGTGCACCTCTTGATGATTAAGCCTGTTTAAAGAACTGTTCTGTGGACTCAACAGGGAACCCTTTTTGCTCAGCTGCCAACTTAGAAGTCAGGGTCCTTAGGACCAAAATGGGTAAGCGCAAAATACCTAACCCTGGTAAAGCCAAGACCACCATGCTTGACGGGTCACTGATTGGCAGTTGGGGTAATCGATAAGGAGATCCAGCTCTCAGAGCATCGACTTTCCATAGCTGCCGAAAATCTCGATTTGATCCCTCCTGTCAATTCTGCTGATTTACCTGCCTTCACTTAGGCGCTCCAGAGCAGCATCTTGAGTTCTCCCATCATCCAGCATAGGAGTGCACTTTACCCACACTATTACCTTCACCTCCTGTGGACTGTTCCCCGCCAGCGAAGCGCAAGAAGCGAAGCAAGCAGACTAGAACAGTTGCCACTACAGAAGAGCCCACAATCATACGCCCATCCTATTACCTCTCCCATGGCTCTGACCTTGACTATAATGTCCTTATTTCTAGGGTGTCTGATGTCCTTAATTCAGTGTTAACAACCAGCATTTCTCCCGTCCTCGAGTGACTGACAACAATGGAAAGGAAATTGTCCGAGCTAGTGGGGCCTGGGCATGGTACCCCATCTAGGGAACAATTAAACAGTGCTGGGGAACCATCTGCTACCAGTATTCCATCCATTGTAGGCACTAAAACACTGTGGCCTCTTCCCTCCCTCGCCAGCCCTCTTCTCAACAGGCGTTGGGTGCTCTACTTCCCAAACCGTCCTGTATGTCATCTTCTTTTCAGGCTTCACTGGCAGTTTTACCAGCTTCTTCAGCTTCAGCGATAGACTGAGATTACTCTCCAGTGCTGCATATACCACCAGCCGTTTTGCCCATATGTAGTGATCTTAGCCATTGTGCCCAAACTTGATCTCAAAGCCATCAAAAGCAATACCCAGCTAATGACCAAGGTTACCCACTGACTATTTCCATGTCAAGTCAAAGACAATGACCAATTTGTTTTCATGTATTTTGTTAGCCTGCAGACTGGCTTGGGTGGGTTGCCTATAAAAGGAGTTTGTGGGCGATTGTGTGGTCATTAACTTTGCCAATCCCTCTGTTGCAGGTGATCTCATTCATTCTTCCTATCAAGGTTTGACTATGGTAAGTGAAGTAAAGATTTTACCCCTAGGATACTTCTGCAGAGACCCAAAACTGAGGTCTGGGGACTTGAGGGACAGGCGTGTTTACCCACCCACGCAAAGCGTGTCATATCGCTTTGTTAACCACAATTGATTCTCTGCCCTGTCAGGGTTGGGGAACAATGATTTACAATGTACTAAAATTATTGGGGGTGGGCCATGAGATTCAGGCGATTGTTCACAGTGAGCCATGTCAGCCTGGTCCAGGATCAGGTCCCCTAACTAACTCTGATCTTACACCTGTTGGAGTATCTAGGCATAGTTGGAATGCATTAAGATTTATTTCTTGGAATGTAGCTGGCCTGCACTCCATGCTTAGTGATCCAAGCTGGGGTAATTTTGTTGACTCATTCCATGTGTGTTTTTTCCATGAAACCTGGGCAGTTTTGCCATTACATAGACCAAGGTTTCTTAACAATAATGCAGCTGCAGTACCATCAACCACAGGTCGTCCTTCTGCAAAGTTAACCATCTGGGTTAAAACTTCACCTGCTATAAACATCAAGCTACTAGATACAAGATTCCCAGATATCCTGGGGCTACTTGTTTCTTCTGGGAGGTTTCCGTCTGTAAAAAATGTAAACGTTCAATACAGCTGGGACTGTATGGAAGGCCTTAAAATTGTCTATGTTTTGCCCCCTATGACCAGCACTGCAGATACAGCAGGCAAAAGCTGTTAGTGCAGTTCCATATGGTTCGGAGGTGTGGGTCGGTCCTGTATCTCAGTTGGTAAGGATAAAGAACAGCTTTATTTGTTCTCTTATTGGCCTCTCACAAAGTGCCCCTTAGATTCCTCTAAGGCTGGATTTGGCACAGCAAAATATTAGACATTGTAAATCTTAGGTCTCTTTTATATTGGTTGAGATTGTGGTCGTCTGAAGGTTTGAAACATTACTCATTGGCAATTAAAGAGTTAAAATACATGGATGCTGGCACTGGGACACCTGGGCTCAAATTTGTTAAGTCATGGCTATCCAATCATGATTCGAGTGAGCTTTGGGATAATCCTCCTTCATGTAATAAGGGGATGGAAGAACATCTGAACAGCGGATACTGGGCCTTTGTTTATAGCAAACGTTCCCTGAAGTTTTGCTCTGGTAGTCTTAAGGGAAAAAATGTAGATGTGAAATGCGCTCCTCAATTTGAAGACGTTCTTGATAAAATAGAGTCTCCAGCGGTGAAATCCCTTTATTTGAAATTTTGATATGGAATCTTACCAGAGAACAAGCATAGAAATATTTGGAGTGTGCAACTGAGAAGATCGCCATATTGCCCATGCTGCACATCTCCTCTTGCAACAGTAGCTCCCTTTATGTTTTTTTGCTATCGACATACGGGCAATACGAAATCTTGGTTGGTCCATGTATGCAGAAAACTGGGAGCGAGGAATTTTGTGAACACCCTCAGACGTTTAACAACAGATAGTACTGATCTATATTTGTATGTTGTGGCCAAATACTTGCATAAAGCCTGTGGATACATTGTCCCTGTGAGAGGACTGCAGTTAATTTTAATAAGCCAATGTTGAGGCTAATCATTTGTTCGTAGAATGGAGCTCAAGATATATGATAACCTTGGACTGTTTTTTCCCATGAGATGAGCGGCAAGAATTGTTGTAAATTGAATAAGCTTAGACATGTTGGTCATTAGGCAGTCATGAGGATATTGTTTTACATTTGTAGGAATGATCCCAAGTTATGATGTGGATTTGTTCACTGATTGCATTACCAGACGGCTAGCTGTATTTGGCCCTGTTTCATGTATTTTAACTGATTTTAATTTTGTTAATGGTGCTAACTCTCAACACTGTTCTCTGTCAATTGAACTGCGAGTTTTGCACATAAGTTTTTGCACTTTATTGAATGCTTGGTGATTATAAATTGTATTTTTATAATGATCATTTATGGTTGTGAATGGCTGAAATAAAGAATAAATAAAGGTAAAGGTAGTTGTGTGAAAAATACAGATAAATCTATTGTCGGGCCAGTCAGTTTTTCATCAGATTAAGCTATGCCAGTCACCTTCGAAGCCAAACAAGAGCTGGACCTTCTGCTACTTATTACAGGAACAAGAGTTAGTTGTAGCCATTATTAAGAATTAGATTACCTTGTATGTAAATGTGTAATTTTTTGTAAATAAAACGTAATGTATTGGTACTTTAAAATCACAGAGAAATGAAGAAATGTACAAAATAAGAATTTTCATAGGTAATAATAATAAAAGATAAGAAACACAGCAGTTGCGCAAATGTTTAATATGTTTTAAAATACCAGTGACAGTAATTAAACACCTTAAGTATTAAAGGGAGAGATATGTGCTGATGTAGGCGTTGGTACAGTATGTGTAACACTAGATCAAGTTAGGTATAGTGCTTCGGGCAAGTGTGGAGTTAGAGATACGTGTAAACATAGGTAAATGCACAGGTAGAGGTTACAGAAGAGGTTGGTATGGAGGTACAGATAGCTCTAGAGGTGGGTGAAGAGATAAAGGTAGATGTAAGTGAAGAGGGAGATTAGGAAGGAGTGGTAGGTGTAGAGTTAGAGGACGACATGCAGCTCAAGGGAGGGCTAGGGGTAGAAGTCACATTAGCATTATGGCGAAGCTTACAATAAAAATTGGGGTTAACACCACAGTTTTGTCACACAGAATTGTAGTATTACAGGTTGTTCCTTATTGGTAACCTAACATAAAATGAAAAAATTTCAATATGAATTCTTCATTTTGCATTCCTTATTGTTATACTATACTAAAGGACTATCCAGTATAACATAAATCCAAAGACTCAAACTTTGGACACATAATTAGTCCTCATACCTCTTGTAAGGTCTTTCTTCAGGAACCTTTGACAGAGACACCCATACGTTAAGTCAGAGAACAGAACGGGTGTGATCAAGGAATTAAATATTAAATTATGCTGTGAGGGGAGTCTCACTGTTTTACGGGGTAGACTGCTTACCTTACTGAAAGCCACAGTCCGAGTGCAATGGCTAAGCAGTTATGGAAAGGCAATCTGACAGTCATGGTGCAAGTGATTTGTGACATGAATCTATAAACATAGCATGTCCACCAAGTATTCAGTCCCCTTTTGCCCACTGATGAATAAATGGCTGGCCTCATACACCTGATACAGACTGCCCCGGTACCCTCACAGGTGATTAGAGTGATATAAAAACATTGATGACATAACACAACATAAAGGGGCAGCAAAGTACATTTAAAACAAGTTTAGAAGGCAGGCTGGGACAAGGCTAATCAAAGAACAGATATTTTGGAAAGGGGTCAGAATTATTATTTCAGTTGAGTTCTTCTGAGTGGGAAGGCGATTCTGGCTATTTAAGTTGTTCACAGAATGAAGATTAGTTAAAAAATATTTTTATAACGAATACATGACACTAAAATACACTGCAATTTTGTCACTACTAAATAGCATGTTACCGTTATCCATTCATAAAGCAAACAGTAACGTGCTAGGAAGGATGAACCGGCAAGTTAGCCTTTCCAGGATTCTACCTTGTCATGTGCAGTAAAACACCAGGACCAAGTCAGAAGGAAAAATCTTTGACCAAGATGAACCAGGTTGGTGTATCCAACATGCACTCAATCGTGGATAGCTTGAAAGTGCAGCTATGGCCTGGTCTACTGCGACCATTGACTAACATTTGTGATTTTTTGCACTATTTCTACTTAAAACTTTTTTAAATTCTTAGCTCCTGTTCCGATTTTTGTCATTTTGTTGAATACATTTTACTTATTTTTTTTCTAATTCGGTTTAGGATTTTTACTGCTTGGTATTTTGACACTCCATAAATACTTTGCACATTGCCCTAAGTTGAGCTCAGGTTAATTTAGTGACTTTGCGAGTTGACTCTGACAAGGACTGAAAAGGGTAGTCACCCACCGAAAATAATAATCCAATTTCTTACAAGTGTATTATAGCTTATTAGACTGTAGCAGTGAAAACATTCCCTTGTGTTGGGACCAAAAAGTGAAGCCAGTGGAACAGGCTTCAACTTGCCTCATTCTTCAGTGACCTCATCTCCTACCTCTGAACAATATCTGTCTCCTGACAGACTGGTCAGAGATGGTACCAGCATTATTGCCCAGTGACAGAGTGCAGTGGGAATTACGAGTAGGCTCTTAGAATTTTTTACTTGATTTTAATGGTTCTAATGGTTCTAATGTTTTGAATGTTTTTAATGTTTTATACTCTTGCTACTTTTTTAATCTGATTTTTATCCTGTGCATTTAATTTTTCTGTCTTGAGCACCCGAGCCCGTGTTTAGAGGCTATCGGCTGCTCTGTCTCCCCCTCTTCCGGGTAGGGACATCTGAGACCGCCATCTTTTTGGGTGTGCGGTCTAGCTGTTTTTTTTGGAAGCCGGCTGAGGCTCCCGTACGTCAGTATTTAATGACTGACGGGCGCCGGGCGCGCCACTGGCGCGCCAAAGGCAAGCCCATCTACGCCCGTCTACGCCCGTCTACGCCCTGGAGCACCCAGAGCCTAGAGCTACTGCCCTCTGCACCCCCAACAGGTTAGTTTATTCTTCCTTGCAGCTGCAGGCACTCAGAACCACTGACCCTTGTCCTTCCCTCCATGGTAACATGAGACCTCTTCCCCTTCTCCCATGCCCATACTGTTCGTAGACTGTCCCGCAACCGATGTCGTCTGACGTCCCCCTCCCTCACCTTGGCAGAATGATGTTGCTTAACTGCCGCTCCCTTCCAGCCCATTCCTTAAACATTCATACTCTCCTGGAAGAACTCCTTCCCGATGTCTTATTCCTTACGGAAACCTGGTTGGACGATGATTCCACAGTAGACATTTGTAACTCTTTGCCCTCTACATACTCTATGCTACATCTGGATAGACCTGTCACCAGGGGTGGGGGAATAGCTATTATTCATAAAACCACTATTAAATGCACCACTTCACCCTCTGACATTCCCGATTGCGAGAGCCTGATGTTTTCACTATACCTGTCCTCTACCTTCACTTTTTCGGGAATCCTGCTCTATCGACCTCCTGGGCCTGTGTCCTGCTTTCTGGACACCTTACCTGAGATTGCAGCCAGCCATATTTGTAAATTTTCTAATTTAACGATCTTAGGATATTTTAATATTCACCTTGCTAAATTGGACTGCCCTCAGCCAGATTATTGGTAACCTCCCTCTCGCCACTTCAATTAACCCAGCACGTAATTGGCCCTACGCACCTGAAAGGCCATACGCTAGATCTTATTTTTAGTAATATTGTTGACCTGACGGCTGCACCCCCTTTGCCGCTAATATGGGCCGATCATTCCCTTCTATCCTCCATTTTCCCTTATGATGTTGTCCAGGAGCAGCCCCTTAGTCCTTTAACGTCTGGGCGTATTTGGTCAAAATTGGCCCCGGAGGAATGGCGTAGTGCCCTCCGGGCCCTTCGCACAACCAATAACCCTCTTGTTCAGAATCGGCAGACTCATTTGATAAATGGATTTTGTCCTCCCTGGATGCTATTTTGCCCATCAAACCTAGAGTAAAAAAATCTTCTCATAAACCCAAACCCTGGTTTTCTCCCTTCCTTCTTGAACTTAGGAAGAACTGCAAAAAGTTAGAGAGGCTGTGGCGAAAAAACTACAGTCTCTCTGCTAGAGTTATTTATAGACAATCTATCAGAGTATACCACCACAATATCAAATTTGCACAGTCCACCTATTACGGTGCAAAAATAGAAAACTCCTCCTGCCCCCAGAAAGAAATCTTTCACATTTTTAAAGAGCTCACCACACCTCCCACGTCTGCCTCTATGATTGACGCTTCTGTCATCCACAGTAATTTACTGGCATCATATTTTCAGGATAAAATCACTAGTATAAACTCTGGGTTCCCCACCCCATCGAATCTGTTCGCAATTTGCCAGGCCCTAATTCCTTTCTCTGAAGAAGTCTCATTAACTACTTTCACCCCTCTCACTGATGTGATAACTGCTGATTTTCTGTCCAAAATTAAATCTGGCTCTCCCTTAGACACTGCTCCTCCTTCTGTTCTTCTACGGGTATCGGATATTATTGTCCCTCCGCTTACTAAAATTTAGAATTATTCTCTATCCTCTGGTTCCCTCCCTCAGTCTTTTAAACATGCTGTTATTAAGCCTCTTCTGAAGAAACCCAAACTTGACCCTACTCTACCAGACCCATTGCCCTCCTCCCTATCGCCGCCAAGATCCTGGAGAAGCATGTCAATTCTCAACTAACCTGCTATCTTGAGAGCCATGAGCTCCTACATCCCACCCAAATGGGCTTTAGAGCCTTGCATAGCACCGAGTCAGCCCTTCTTACTGTAACTGAATAGGCTCGTCAGCTTTTGGATCAAGGGACTCATGTGGCTATTATTTTACTTAATCTGAGTGCAGCCTTTGACACAGTCGATCACAATCTTCTTTGCTGCAGACTCCCAGAAATAGGGGTAAGAGGATCTTCTCTGTCCTGGCTCTCCTCTTTTCTCAAAGGTAGATCCTTTCAAGTTCTGGACCGCACTTTTTTCTCTAATATTTTCCCATTGACCTGTGGAGTCCCCCAGGGATCCTCTCTCAGTCCCACTCTTTTTAATGTTTATTTGTCCCCGTTAGCTAAAGTGATCGCTCCCCACAACCTCTCATTGGTCACTTATGCAGACAACACTCAATTAGTGGTGTCCCTCTCCAGCTCTGGAGACTCGTCTGTGGATAACCTCTCTTGCTGTATGAGGGATATCACTGATTGGATGATTAAATCCAAACTTAAATTTAACGACGGGAAGTCAGAAGTTTTGGTCCTAGGCAATGGTCCCCCTGCCTCTCCTCTTTCATCATTTTCAGATACTTTTAACAATCTTCCCCCTCCCAAAACACAGGTTAAGAGTCTGGGCGTGTGGCTCGATCCTCGGCTTACCATGGATTTTCAAGCCAATAAAGTCTCCTCCACTTGTTTTGGTCTCCTACAAGCTTTCAGGAAGATTCTTACTCTTCTCCCTCCCACAGCCAGAAGAATTCTTATTCAAACTTTAATTCTTTCCCGGCTTGACTACGGGAATTCTCTGTTTCTTAGCTCTCCGCTTTACGTAATAAAGAAGCTGCAGAGAGTGCAAAATGCAGCTGCCAGGCTTCTTATTCAATTACCAAAATGTTCTTCTGCTAAACCGGCAATTTCGACTCTCCACTGGCTCCCCATTAAGGAGCGGATTCATTTCAAATCACTCTGCATTGTTCACAGGGCCCTACATGGTAGGGGTCCAACTTTCTTAAGAAAATGGATTTTCCTATATACTCCATCTAGGACCCTACGGTCTTCCTCTCTTCGGTATGTCCATATTTTTCGGTCCAAGAGAGCCTGGGGTAGTAATTCCTTCTCTAGTAAGGCCTCCCGTCTCTGGAATGCTCTTCCTTTGGAGCTCCGCCATGAATCCTCAGAGCGAATCTTCAGGAAAAAACTTAAAACTATTCTTTTTTGTAACTAACTCACTCCTTCCCTCCTGTACGTAACTCCTGCTGCTGTTAGCGCTGGATGCCCTTGGGTAACTATGAGCTCTATAAATCCCAAAAACTAAACTAAACTAAACAGAGCATTGATCTATTGTAGTACCCTGCACTTTACAAAAAAGGTGGGTGAGGTGGTGTGTGTGAATGACAACGCCCCAAGACGGGGGCAAACCAACTAACGCAGTGGAGTTGAGACCTCTATCATTAAACCAATAAACCCCTCTTTGTGATGACATACAAGTTTCCAGACGCCTCCTAAGACCAGCATTTTGCAATCAGGGGAAAAAACACATTAATTAAATAGATGCAGTATGTTCTAAGCATCATTATTAATAATTAGTTTGGAAAGATTGTCAGTAACACTTTAAATATAAAAAGGGTTCGGGGAGAAATAAAGGAGCATCTTCTATTCTTAAAACAGCATTTTAAGGCCTGGAACAGAACCATCAAATTTAATTGAAAATGAAAGCAAATATTTTTAAGTTGGGGGGGGGGGGCTGAGTTGATGTTAACAACGTTGATGTCTTAAATATGACGGACCATGCCTTTTCGCTGAAACCCCGCCCCATGGAAAATTAGAAGCAGACTTCTCTATTGTGTGCCACCATAACAACAGTAAAGAAAACAGTGTGTGGTATGGCTCAAATAACATGGGCTAAACAGTACTTTAAGACCTTGTCAACTGAGCTGGCAAGGGTTACAGAAAAAGGAACATCTCCTACAAAAGGGCAGGTTTCAAAATGGTTGTATTGCATTTGAAACAATAAAGCAGGAAAGGAATAAGAGGCATTCTAGCTGCGTCTCTTAGCCTACCGAAAACTGCAATTTTAAATAAGGTTGCTAGCAGTCGGCATGACAGGAGTGTACAACAACTGTTTCGTTAAATCAGTACATACTATCTCCTCTGCCCTAATGACTGCTGTACTTCACCTGCCCCCTGCCATCACCCTCCTAATCCCTTCCACTCCGCAGCACGCCTCACAATTCGCTAAATCATCTGATCTTATGTCTGCTATTAAGACAGACGTCTTACTTACCACGAACTGCATTTCCCTACTCCACCCATGCCTTGTCTCACCTGGGATGGCCTGTTGATTGTGTTCGGCTGGCGGCGGTGGTGGTGGTCGCTGGTGCTTCATGCTCCCCGGGTCCCCCCAGCTCTACCAGCAGGTCAGCAGGTAGCAGGTCACGCAGGCCGGTCTGTCACTGAGACAAGCGGGATTGTCTTCCGCCCGCGTCACAACACACGCCGCTTCCGGGCAAGGAGGAGCCGCTTGGTTGAGCTAGTCACGCAGGGGGTGTGGCTATCATCAGCACAAGCAGTTTTGTTGCCTCACTATAGGCGTTACCTGCTAAACAATACAGTCTTTGGGTCACTGGGCGAGTGTCCTCTCTCCAGAGTGACTTGTGCCCGCCTCTCTCATTGGGTCCCCACTGAGTGAAGCAGCCTTTGACTATATTCCGTTTTTGTGGCGCAGTCCTTTGCCCACAGCCACTCGGGCAGCACCCTCGTCACAGTCGCGTTCTGTACTCCAAACCCCACTTCCTTATTGGACACAATACCTCTGTGGCAAGTTAGACCACCAAGTTTGTAGAACGCGCTACGGGCATGACTGTTCCTCCTTTCACCACAGCTGTTGCTCCGCGGGACTAAGCTGTCGATACCACCTGCGATCCCCAACCTCTGGAACCTACATACTCGAGAATTAAGATGCCAAATGTAAGCACAACGTCGTGTTTTTAATTGTCGTTGGGCACTTAGGTCAGGCTATTTCTTAAAATGTGCAGGTGCTGGGTACCCCCATTTTTATTTTCAAAGGGAGCGTATCGGATCTTCCCGGTGGCTGTTCAGTACTTTTAATGGTAGAGTACAGGCACTTCTTAGTAACACTAAAGGTACTCTGGGACAATGTGTAGCTACACTTCTTTAATTCTGTTCCAAACTCTGGCAGGGACAGTGGAGTTTTGCGGCAATGGAAGAACAAATAATGCGTCAGGGTGCACAATATGATGTGTCCAGAAAAGGCAAATCATGCAGCTTAATGCACACCATTAAGTGCTACTATTACTTTATCACTTTTACACATATAAACACTTTCTGGGCAAATTTCTCACCTCATTAGTACCAGTTTAATAACCATATACAGCAACGAGCAAAATAAATATGACAAGTCTACCTTGCTAAGGGCATTCCTCTGCGTAGTAACCCGTTTTGAATAACCGTTTTTCTGTTTGAGCTAGAATGTTTTTTTGTTGTTAAAACATGCAGACTGTGCAGCAGATGATCGATCATGTGGCAAATGCAGCGAATCCTTAAGTATGCGCAGTGCTTTAAATGGGCCGTTTCTGTCCGGTACTGAGTACCGGCACTTTTTTTATTTTGATAAGGAGAGTACCGGCACATCTCAAGAAAAACGTAATAATTGTAATTGGAGAGTACACGCTCTTCTCGGAAACAAGCAGGTACTCTGGCACAGAGTATCTGCACTTTAATTTTTCTATTTCAAGCACTGAGTATGCGGAAAACGTTGCCGCAGCAGAAATGCATGATTCCAATGGCCATGACTTTTTACATGACATGTTTATGGTTCTTGGCTTGTGTGTGTTGTTTTCAAACACAAACTGTGACAAATTAAATAAAGAGTCGCAGATCAAATAATTTTTTTTTTTTACAGTTTCATTTTCGTTGTTTTGGTAGTCAATGATGAGATGGTGTCAATTTCAAAGCTTTATTTAAATCTATTTAGTAAAGAATTTCCTTTTGTGAAAATCAATATTAATCAAATAAAACATAAATATGTAAGTAAATCCCTATTGTAAGCTGTAGAGTGTGAGAGCAAGGAATCAGCTAGAACCCATAAAGAGCTCTTAGTTCAGATGTGAAAGCATCAATCATTTTGTAAATCATAAGCAGAACTTCTCTTAGGGGTTCACGAACTCAATAGAATTTCATAAGTAGCTTAGAAATAGGCAAGGAAATCTCTTAGATTTAAACTGAGAAGTGTCCGCGAAAGGTCTGTAGCTGGAGTAATTCAGCCCTAATGGAGTAATTCAGTAATGTGCTAATAGATTGTGGACTACTGTACTCTGGAAGCCCACATTTTTAACTTTTCATATCAGTAAACGTGACGATTGTTGCAACAGCTCATCGTCTTGTCTAATCAGACAGTCTCATCATGAGAACTGGACAGCTTCCATCAACTAAACTTGAGATACAGATATGCCACACAGTGAATCATGACTACCAAATCAGTTTGGTTTCCCAGCACTTCTTGCTATAAGACGAAAACAAGTCAATGTGAGAGCAGTACATTACTTGATGAAGTTTTTCCCTTTATCATACGCTTCTATTGATAAAACATATAAAGAAACATTCCATGGTAATTAAACTAAAAAAATGTATACATTATTAGGTTCTCTGAGAGGTATGCAAGTGAGAAAGATGAAGTATAATACTTTATTTATCTATTCTATTGTTTCAAATCACATGTGGGTCATGTCAGGTTTATGTCTTGAATTCCTGACTTCGATCAAAAGAAAAGAAAAAAGCATTAGTCAGTGACTTTAGCTAAGTACGTGTGACTATGGAAGCTCTCTGTAAAAACCTGCATCTACACATTCATTTTATTTAATTATAATGCTTTCACAACATCCCCGGTCAGATGGTTTCTGACGTCACAAAAGTTAATTGACAGCTGAACTCACAGTTAACTCTGATCTTCAGTTGTCTTTTCTTTGTTTTCAAGTTCTCCCCTTCTTTTAGTTTTAGTACTCCTTATTTATAAGATCATTCATTCTGAGCCTTTCTTCATTAATTGCAATAACTTTAGTTAATTGAAATGCCTTCGCAACATGGTGACTTAACAGTAAGCATCTCTGATAGTATGCAGTGAGGTGACTTAACAATAAACATATCTTGACTTAGCAATAAGCATCTCTGATGTTACACAGTGGCAAGTGTTTGTCAGCCTACAGGCCTGTTTATGGTGCAAGGACTTCTTTTTATGTCTAATAATGGAAGCTTACATTCAATTTTCTCAGCAGTAATTTTCCTGTTTTACTAAATGTCACCATTGCTCCAAAGGGGCAGGTACTGTCCGGTCTAGAGTACCTGTGCTTCTTTAAGTTGAACAGTGAGTACCAGCACAGTGATGTGTTTTATCACAACACAATGTTTAATGCTTACTATGTGCCTCTTTTCTTGTGAAGTTCTTGTTGCACATTCTGAATAGAGTTGTTGGATTTTGTTTTGTTTGCACAGAAGAAGAGGTTCCTTTGGCAGAGGAGTTGGTCCATACCCCTTAGGTTTAAAAAGTGCATTTGTTCAGTTTTTTTTCAGTTACACAATTATATCTAGCTGATCCATTAATCTGTTTTTATTTTTTCGCTAGAGACTGTTCTCCAGAGTTATCGCAAATCTACACCAACTAAAAAATACATAGAAGGGCTTTGGGTCAGCACCACTTCCTTGAAATAGCATTTGCATTCAAGGTAATTCCACAAGCTGTATACATCGAATGCATCCGCCCCCTTCAGCAGTTGCTTTGTTTGACAAAGCCACCCATTGGGTTAGCCACTGTAGCTGTGCTACTAGGTAGTAGGCTTCAAAATCCGGGACTGCCAGGTCGCTGGAGGGTAGTCAAGGCCACTCCGCTTCGGCCAGAACCCCAGATGAACCCAGTGATGATCAGATTGATAGTATGGAAATACATCCCACATCAGGAGTGTTGTAAAGAAATAAGGCAAGCAGGGCAGTGCCACCATCTTCAGCAGGACCACTCGGCCCACCACCGAGAGTAGCAGGGCTGTCCAAAAGGCTGCTCAGGCTCTGAGGGACCTAATCACTCTTCCGACATTGCCTTCTAGCAAACCATCCTGAGTATAATAGATGCGGATGTCTATATACTGGAAAAAGTCAGGTTCCCACATCAGTGGGTCCAAATTCTCTGGAGGTTGTCGCGATTCATAGCGGTCAAGAAATGTTACAGGCTTCGCTCAGAGTATCTAAATCATCCCAGAGAAAGAGAAGCAGATCATCTGTATACAACACTATAAAATAAGTATGGCCCCTAGCTTCCAGTCCCTGGTAGACTGCTCCAGTGTGGGCCCAGTACGCCAGGGGCTCCATCGCTAGGGCAAAGAGCAGTGGGGAGAGAGGGCACCCCTGTCTAGTCCCACTCTCTACTACCCAGCCCTCTGAAATTGACTGCCAAGTACCAATGCTTGCTCTCGGCACAGAGGAGCTTCGTCCATGCAATAAAACCTTCCCATAGGCCCATTTGCCCCTTAACACCATAAATAAAATGCAATTCTAGGCTGTCAAAGGCCTTTTCGATGTATATTGCTAATACTGATTCTCTTCCCGCTGCTCGGGCATTAGCTCCGAGTACTGTGCAAAGCTGTCTAATGATATGGGCTGTAGTGTGCCCTGGAATAAATCCTGCCTGGTCTCTGTGGACAAGGGTCGGCATGTGTGGCAAGAGACGTGTGGCCAATATTCTGCTCAATATCTTATAGTCTGTATTAAGCATAGAGAGAGGCCGGTAGGGCCCTCTGTCATGGGGCTCCTTTCCAGCTTTGTTTGACATGTTAGTCGTATCTTGGGTCAATCCACTGTCTAGCTATTTGGACTTTCGGGTGTTGGACTTCGTAAGCCATTGCCTTCTGTCCCATTGCTGTATGAGTCCATATCTGGGAGGGATGTGGTAGAGGCAAAGTAATTTATTTGGCTACCACCACCTGCATTGCCTATCAGCCCTCCATGGAGCTGGGAGCTCTTGTTCTCCTGCTGGGGGGGGTGATGCTGGAGACAGTACTGAGGCCCTGCTCTTGTATGACTGCAGGGGAGTGGAATTTAATAAAATATCTACTTGTCCATGGGACAGGGTACTTCATAAATCTATTTGTCCTGTAAAAAAATCTACTTGTCTCTTTAGTGCCGCATTGTGTGGCTACAATTCTAAATATAAAAGACCTCTTATAAGAGCCTCTCTGATGCTATGCCTAAATCTATAATATGGTTTTGCCACCCTTATACGGAGTTACATACTGGTGTTGGAGGAAGTAGTAAGCATTAGTTCCAGAACTGGAATGCTTTGAGTGCAAATCTACTACCTCGCATGTTTTAAGGATTTTCACCAGTTCTTTTCAAATCTTTTCTCATACTGAGAAACATTTACTCCTGACAAAGCAAGAATTAGGAGTTTTCCAGGATCGGGGAAAAAGTAGTTGGAAGAAAAGTGAACTTGTAAACACTCAATAGATTTTCTCATGAGCAAATCTACACATACATATTTACTCCTACTCAAATAAAATTCACAAATATTTTCAAGGAGTACGATTTCCTGGTCCACTTATGGAAACGTTTGTGAATTAATGAAAGCCATAATTCTGCAATAATGCAAAGACCTATACCATGGGTATACTTTTATGACTTTCTTTGGGAATTGGGCCCCTAACTAGTTTGGGCGTTTACCTAGGCCTTTGTTTTTATTAAAATTCTACTCTCTCGATCCATCTATCGGCTGGCTTTACTCTGAGTGATATCATTCTGCTCTTTCACAAGGAGCATATTGGCACACAAAGTAGTTTTGTTCAGTGCCTACAACTACTGTGCCAGTGTGTGATTATGGAGATTTTTCTGCTTTTTCCCAATGTTTGTTACAATGGTGAGGGCCTGGCAGCTCCCATAACGATAAGGTTTCACAAACGCCATGTCAAAACAAGACACTCATTGACAAAACCCAAAGAGTGACCACCAATATTGGATTGGTTGGCTTTGCCAATGGTAGTTTATTTTCCTGTTTCCCATAATCTTGTGGAACCTGGTTACATTGAATTTTCATTTTGAATATCTTTTTGGAAACACTAACATGCATCAACACATTTTGCTAAATGGTGCTTCAAAGAAAATGGTATCTAAAATTTCACAGTAATTTAGTAAAACATTTTTTTCCTAGTTGCATTTCTTTCTGAACATTTGTGAAAGCAGGGAATCATAAATCGTGCTTAAAAGCTTCTGCAAACATTTACATCTAATCAGAGAGCATTCAGGGAGGATTACAGGTAGCTTCATATTGTTAAACCTTTCGAAAGTGTGGACACTTTTTTCCAGTGGACCCATGGTCAGTAGCATACAACATTTATTTAGAGAGCTCACCCTAATAATAAAGGTTTTGTATTGATAAACCATACATACAAGTTTGAACAGCATTAACATATAGACACAAATATTACCTCACCTGCAGACAGTTGGGCCTACTTGTCCCAAGTACAAAATAAACATGAAAACTTGTTGTCCTTTCCAACAGACAATTTGTCCTCTGTGTTGGGCTACATGAATTCCCCAACCCTGGTGCTCTGCTCGGTCCTGGAGCAGAAAACTGCACCGTAACTTCTATTTCTGCTAATATAAAAGCGTTCAATCCAAGAATGTCACTATATTTTTTTACATTTTCTAGAAAATACTGAAAGTGGAAAATGGCAGTGTTTTAGATAAGAACTACACACTAAATAAAATAAAAGTTGAATTTATTATTGAATGTAGTAAATAGTAGTAATTAGTGATTTTCTTTCTTTATAGGATCTTACCTCATATTTCCCATGATTCTTTTGACCAATTTTCCATGATCGATTTAACCAGACATATATTACTGTAGTCTACTGAATTCAATTGTAAATAAAAACAAGTGTTCAGTATAAGGAAATTACTATTACAATATGGCCGCCAGGATTTCACCATACCAGTCAGTAATTAATGCTTTTTGTGTCTGCTCTAATTAGTGAGAGATACGCAAGGTCGTGACAGGAGTGGAATTCTTTGCACAACATTTAGGATAGGCCTTCATTAGGGTGAGGGCAAAATTATTTCAAGAAGTACAGACAATGCGAAAGCCTCCCTTTTTAAAATTTAAAGCGTGAAATTAGCTGGAAAATCATAAAATCCACCCAAGTTCACTCCACAGGCAAACTCAAGACATGAGCAGATTTTGCGAGTAGTGCCTTTTATGTGTTTCTTCAATGCAAATTGAGATTGAGGAAAAACCTAATCAAACTGTCCATGAACCAGTCAGTTCTTGTGGTTGTAACTGGACCTCTTTTCACTAGTGAGAAACACATGAACCGTCCGAACCCACCAGGTCTTCATTTGTGGAGCTTTGTATTTCAACCTGCATTTACAGCCAAGAACCTGGCTTTTGGCAGAAAAGAAAACCTTGTTTTTAGGTCAAATCCTACCAGACAGCACAGCTGTCTAGTTGCAGAGACAAACTGGGGACATGCTAGAGGTTGACCTCAAAATGCGTTCTGCCCATTGCTTACCATTGGCTTTGTCTTTTGTCACTCACATTTGCATACTTTCTGTTTACTGACTAGTTGTTTTAGGCTGTTCAACTTGAATTATTCCCTCCCATGCAGTATAGCCTTTTTTCTGCCTCTCTGGTTGGCTTCTTCTATTCTTCCACAATTACTCGCTATTTGGGAACTCCTTTTTAGGTCGAGCGCGCAAGGGCTTTGACCTGTTGTAAGTATTGTGGGCTTTTAACCACACCCACCTCACACCCATCACTTTCACTCGTTCATGGGCTCGCCTTTCAAAATACCCTTGATGTCATTGGTAATTACTTTACATTTGTCCCACCTTGGGGCGGTTTTGTTACCGCCTTGCAGACTGACCCTGTTACATGATTAATTGCACAATTGCCTGTATACTTCAGCGTGGGTAAACTCTTTTTTTTCTTTTGTCTCTCCCCTTCATGCTCCATGGCAGCCATGGCCCTTGCAGTGCTCACAGCGCCAACAGTCTATTTGCGGTTTTGGAGCACTGATCACATTGTTCACACGGTTACCTAATCACAGTCATTTCTTTTGGCTGTCCCCTTCATGCTCCATAGCTTTCCCAAAAACACTTATAATTGATAAAAGCTTTACTAAAGAAATACAGGAATCTGTAACACGGCTCACCTGGCACAGCAGGAGAGCCTATACTACAATATTCACTGCACTCTGGAAAAGTCACCACATAATGCTTTCCAAGCATTCTTTTTCTAAACATTTTTACCCATAACACAACCTGTGGTTGTCGTAGGACAATGGGACCACCGCCAAAACTTTCAGTATGACACACTCTTCTGTCTTCATCTCTGGGTCCCCACACTAGGTTAGTGAGGACCCAAAAATAATAACCTCTCCCACCATTCAGTTCCCCTCTTACGCTATGTTATGGCTGGAACTTTTATTTTACAGCTGGGAATATTTTGTGTTCTAGGGCCTTAGTATTGCAATAGGCCTGCTAGGCCTGAAAATATGTGAGGCACTATGCCCTCTAGGAGCTAAATATATAGTTGCGCTACATTACTTTGTGCCCTTCTATTTTCATGTGGTTATACCCTTGAGAGGCTCATTATATGGTTACGTGACCATGTTTCTTATAAATGATATTTTTATTGTGGTGTCCTATAGGGGCTGTTCTGAGCATTACAGTCAACATACTACAATATGTGCTGACTCAGTCGTTCCATAATGCTTTGCAGGGCATTCTTTTACAACACATTTTGTGTTCCTGGGACAATGGGAAAACCTTCAAAATGGCTACCACAACCTGCTCTTTCTGTCTACGTCATCTCTGGGTCCCCAAACTAGATTAGTGGGGACCCCAAAATAATAACCACTCCCTCCATTCAGTGTCTTTTTAACCTCTCTCATGGCTGGAACTTTTGTTTTACAGCTAAGAGTAGTTTGTGTTCTAAGCGTCTTCCTTGTAATATCATTGCAGTAGGCCTGCTAGCCCTGAAAATGTGTAATGCACTATGCCCTCTAGGGGCTAAATATATGGTTACACTGCAGTATCCCATCCGCCAAGGTCGTAATCAGACCATTTGTGATCAAGGCAGTTGAAGGCGGCCGAAATGCGACACAGCAACTTTTACATGGAATAAATGCCATTTCAAGCAAATCTAAGGAGTCTCAATTGCTGAATTTCTATGGTTTTGCATGGGTAAAGCATCAATCTAACTATAACGTCCCTGTAACCTTTGTTTTTTCAGTGTGTATGTGTATATGTGTGTATATATATATATATATATATATATATATATATATATATATATATATATATATATATACATATATACACACACACTTATACTTTGTGTGGTAAAGGCATTGATTTGTAACAACTGCATGCTAAAGGCTGTGTCCTGTTTATTATTGCTTTAGGCTGGCATTTTTCGGGCACACATTTACAGCCTGGACAATATTATGTAGTCATAGTCACAAGACTACAAGTGTAATGTTTTTGCATCACTTATGGGGCCAATAAATGCATACTCTATTCATAGTCATCTTTTTTTAATACTCTGCTAATGAAAACATTAACTAAATGCATGATGTGAGTTTTGTCAATAGGACTTCAGTAGCCTTATCCCGAAGGAAATTAAGCACACTGTTGTCTTCTGGAAGAGCAGCTGCACCGCATGCAAAACTGTACATGTTTTATTAAAACATTGTGTGACTGTTTTATGCTGGTCAGCATGTATACGAGAGTGGCCTGAGATGAATTTTAGTCTTTAATTTTAACTTCCTAATTTTTGCACTTCCTCAATAAAAATCTTCCTACATCTGCTGTTTCCCTGTATTCTGATACCCACCTGAAAAGGTTATTTTTAGGTCAGTCCTTCAGACAGTGGGCTTACCAAGAATGTACATAGGTTTGGAACCCCCCATTTCTTACCATTAGTTACTTTTCTGTCACTTTCATTTGCCTACTTCTTATTAGATTTTTTTTTTCAGTACTGTGTTTATGCCTCCTATGAAATACAGCTTCTTTAGTCATACCTTCTACTTTTTGTTTTTGTTAAGCACTCCATGCATGCGATTTCCTGCTCTCTTCCTTGTATGCTTTTATCCCGCCTCCCTCTGTCCACGTACTTTTCTCCCAATGCCCACAATTTCGTTACTCTCTCACACTGGGGCATTTGCCTCTGCACTCTGTGTTGCGCTCTCATTGTGTGCTTCTGTCCTCAAGTTCTACGTTGGTCTCCTTCTCCCATATTCTCTCCCTCTTATTGCTTCTCCCCACCTGCTGTGTTGCTTCACTCCTGCAACTAGCTCATACATTATTTATTTACTTTTATTAAGAAAAGCTTTTTGAGCTCTGTTTTAAAATAGCACTTTCATTCTGCTTTTTATGGGCAAGCACAAAGTGCTCTGTCCATTCAGTAATCTCTCTTTGGGCTTGAAACAACGCCCATGCCACGTAAGTCACTTGCATTGGTTCGTGGGCTTGCCTTTTAAAGTCCGCTTGCTTTGATTTGTGAAAGGCATGCACGCGTCATGCCTTTTCCGGTGTTTAGTCCACCTTCACAGCACCGGTAAAGTAACAAAAACATACGAGGCTCGATTTTTTTCAGCCTGGAGTCCCGACTACTTTATCTGTTTATTTTCCATGCAGTTTGATTGCTATGCATTTTACATAGCGCAATCGTGCTGCGTTTTTTTTGTTGCTTTACAACGCCAATAGCTTTAACTCGAACAAATGCGAGACCCGTTGCATTGAAAAGGCTTGTTTAATTTAGCGATCCTTCTTAGACCGGTAAATAAAATGACATAACAGCTCCCTTTGTAAGTACATGCATGTTTGTTGAATGCATGCTCTTGCCTAGAAAATGATGCATCAGTCGAGTCAGTGGGTCTTTTTTACCGCCCTATTGCACACCAGCCATGATGCTGTTCAACATTGCTAAAACATTAACAATGCCAATAGATCTCATAAGCTAGACTTTATGGCTTTGCCGACGTTTGTTGTTCCCTGGTTTGTGGTTAGCTCTTGACGCAAGCGCTTCCGCTGGTGCCCCAGTTAGGAGTCAATGCCGGGATAGAGCTAACCTCTTTGCTGCCCAATTCAGAGTTCAGGTTTATGCCTCTATGAGCATTGATGGTACTGGGATGTAGAATGACTCCCCTTTCTGGATCAACGCTCTGGCACATTTCCTGGGGAAAGGAGTGTATAATGTAAACATTTGTGAAACCAGTCAGTTGTGCCACCGAAGTGGGACAAATAATGCTTATCATTATTCAGAAGGCAGAACTTTGAGTTTGTTTCTTCTCCACTACGAGTGTTTTTGATAATCTTGGGGATGATTTGGAGGATTTTGTTTCGTAAATTGTAATTTATTTTTCTGACAGACAGTTGCTTGGTTTTCATGAGTTTTTGTTTTTATGTGATTTAGATTTATCAGTGTATTTATGGAGGTCTTTTTTTAATGACTGTTCGCCACATGGCATTATTTTAAAGAAAAACAATACAGGGACAGGGGTGATGGGGTGTGTGAGAAAGATGTTACGAGGAACATGGCACCTCCCCATCCTATACCATCACAATCACAAACAACAGAGCACTATTAGCATGCCGTACACATACACAGACGTTCAGAGCCAATGCAACCCACAGCACCACTGTCACAGATACCAAAAGCACCTCACACAGCGCAACTGCCGCACACTCAGCACTACTAAGTCTCACACTAGCAAAGCCTCACATAGCACTTTTGCCCATTGATCACTTAACACACTCCACTTTACCTCTACATTATAGGTATCTGTAACTAAAGGGGTGCCATGTTATAGTCTGAAATTGTATGAACTAATTTACTCAAAGTATGGTTCACATAAACTAGGGAAAATTAGTAAAAAAAAAAAAAATTTGCAACCACATATTTTGGCAGCCCCTGTCAAAATGACCGAGTTATGGTTATCATCGGCAATCCAAATTTTTGGTGCCTAATTTTGCTGTTGAAATAGTTGTTCAAATCCAATTCTGTATGAGTATCATCAGTATGTGGGTTCCAATAATACTCTTAGTAATAAACTACAGAACAGACGCCACAGCAATGGCTAAATGAAAGCTTATCGATGTACACTTTCTACACTGTTAGAAGGGCATTAAATACTGGGCGACATGAGCAAACAAAGAAAATAAATACACTTTTCACTTGTTTCACTAAAAAGCTGAGTGTTTTGGGCGATACGATGCCAATACATAACCACTAGTATAAAGTGCAGCTTTTAGAAAGTGTAGTTTACTCTACAAGCGTTGTGTGGAGGAAATGATTAATGGAATCTTTATTGTTATACAATGCGATATTTCATTCACCCAAAGTTCCTCCTTTACAAAAAAGGATACATTCTTCTCAAATAGACCAGACAGATTGGTTTTGTAAATGCTTGCCTTTTTATGCGTTTGGGTGCCTGTTGTTTAACAAGTATATTATAACCCCGGGACTGGGATGCGCAGCTTGGCCTCAGGCAACATGGCTGTCCTTTAACGCAGCTCCGCCGCGCAGTTTCCCTGGTGTCGTGATATCGGCAGAGGGGATTTTATGGCCAAAAGCGGGCTGCAGGTCTGGACTGAGAGGAATACCTGGCCCGATTTCGGACCATGGGTGACAGATAGAAACAAAAGAGTTCACTCTAATCAGTTTACCCCATTGATACACTTGACAGAGATACATGGCACAGCAGATATTTTGGATTTAGCTACACATTCTTGTAGATGAGTAGCAGCCTCTCCGGTATCGGTAAAAATCTGTATCCTTCACTTCTGGCGACATTTTACCCTGTCCTGAGGGGCGGAATGGCTCATGCAGCTGATTAGAGTCTCTTATAATGAACATTTTATCTATAAACTGGCTGACGATTTACCAGCATTTGAACAGACACAGTGTCCTGTTATTGAGATTGTGAATATTGAGCAGTGAGTAGATTCTTATGAATAGAACCAAAAGATCCTGCGAAGACTGTCGAGCCCTTCCTAACAAAGTTCTTAACTCACAATATTTCTACTTTCCCTCACTTACTTCATTTGGTCAGATATATGAGGTGTTATTTTCCACTAGGCAATAGAAAGCCAACAAGGGAGTGCTATATTTAATCATCAGCTCTGTTGTTTTATGCTACCATTGCTCCTGCCCATAATTCTGTTTTCTGTGTTCAGGTTTGCTTGTACTCATTAGGCAATATATGATTGGATGGTATCTCTATGCCATTATTGGTCCTGTTCTATTCTGTGTACATTATTTCCGCCTCCTAGAAATATCTTGTCACAGCTTTTTAATGTATGGAGAATATGGTCTCCTTGATCTTCTGATGTTTATAATTGATGTTCGTATCCTATCCTGAACTAGACGACTGTCGATTTCCACGTACCCACCCTCCCAAAAGTGTCCCTTTCCTTTTGTGTCTTTGCTATTCCTTTGTCGAATACAATAACTTGATGCAATAAATGAACGAAAGATGGCAAGTGGCGAATATATATTTTTTTTAAAAACTGAACTGAATGAGATACTAACTCTTGGCATGGAATAGCTATGTATGTTTTTGTAAAACATTTATCTTTGGGATCATGTCAGAATAAGTTGCAAGTAAACATTCAAAGACAGTTCATCTTGTTACTTAACTTTCATGGATAAATTAATGGTAAATCAGTCATCTGTTTAATTTAACCCTGTCCATTAAGTCCATTTCATATGGTGCCCTTTCTTACATGAATACCCAAAGTATTTCAGTGTTTTGGTGTAGGATAGTGGATGCACTATGCACTGAGGCTGATTAGGCTTCATTATATATTACTCTCACAGTACCTCAAAGATGGTCCGTCGGTTCAAAATAATAACTCCTTAGCTCAATCCCGGTAGAGTGGTAAAGAGCACTGAAGCTTTACTAGAGGAACATGTGTTATGCATTCCAGGTACCAATGTCGATAAGTAATTGATGAAACTCGAAAGAAATCCGACACTAATTTATAAAAAATAAGGCAGATTTTTAAATTTAATTTAGACACCAAAACAAAGTAAGTCAAGTACATATAACAGGAGTTATAAAATTTCAAGTGAAACATAAGTCAATACAGTACAAGTTGTCAAACTTTCACCATTGCTGTCAATGGGGAAAATCACTAGTGACACTTGCAGGTGAGTTCAGAGGAACCCACTTGAAGTTAAGGTGATACGGATCTCAAGATCAAGCTTCAACAGTCAGACCAATTTTACCTGTCTCATAGGCCCTAAGTTTAGAGGTGTCTTGGCGGTCCTTGGTGCTGAACGTGGGAGCCACATGTGCTGGAAAATTACATTTGTGACACTCTGACCCTTGCAGGGTGAGTTCATAGGAGCCCACTGTTGGTTACGCTTGTGTGGGCCCCTGAACCAGGATTCACCAGGCAGAACAATTCTACCTAGCTTGGGCGTCTTGGGTGCCGAGCTGTCTTTGCTGATCCTGGATGCTGAACTGGAGCTGTGGTTGCTGGTTTTACCACTGCGGCGATGCGGGTGAGGAAACAGATACAAAAGCTTGACAACACAGCCACTGGTGATGTCTGATGAATGTGTTGCAGTGGGCCCTCAGGTTTCAGCATCGAGTAAATGTGGTTATGACCAGGCTGGCCATCAACAATCATTGGCAGTGGAAAGGTGGTCTAGAAGTGATCTCCCCATCCAGAGGTCCTGTGGAAAAGGGTAGCCAGATGTAACTTGGTGAATAGCTGGACTACACTTTCCACAATGCACTGGACCACCTGCTTTTGAGCTATCCCTCTAAGGGCCAGATGGCCAACACTTCTTCAGTTCCGGTAGGTCCTTTTTACCTGTGGTTGCAGGGGACTGGAGTCACTAGCCCAAGAGAGTCTGGTCCTGCCTCTTGCTCACAAAGAGTTTCCTCTTTTTGGGGGAACCGAACTTTGGTCCAGGAAGAGCTGCAGTCGAGCAATTCCAGAAACGTTGCCACAGAATCAAGATATCATGTCTTTGGTTTGTGCACGTTTCTGTTGTCGTTGATGCAGGTCTTCATCTGTCCTTTCTTCGTAACTTGTTTCAGATCTGAGGTTGTGGTGCCAGGGGTGTTCCTTAAATCCTTGATTTAGGGGCATTTGGGGTGTTGATGCAAGTAGCCACTGGGCTACTAGCCCCAGTGGCTAATCCACCCCTGAGCTGACCACATCCAGTGCGCAGTGGGACCTTTTCTACCCAGAACTCTCTATTTTGCCACTTTTGAAGATGGCTGAAGTCTTCCTTGGCTGTACAGACCAGGTAGCCCACCCTAGAGGTGTGACTAGCCTGCTAGGTGTGTACACCCCAGGGAGCATTTTTCTGTCTGTGTAGGTGCAAATATGCCTGGGGGCAGGGGGATGGCATTACTCTCCACTGGGGCACAGCCTGCATGCATATCGAAGGCGGTGTGCCCTTTGAAGCTCACCAGTTTGATGTGCCATGTTACTAGCTTTCCTGGGAGGGAGGGAGGGAGGGAGGTGTGACCTCATTCCTGTCTAGGCTTTTGTTCTGACTTCTGGCAATGTGCACACTTCTTTCCAGGGGATCAGATCAGAATCCTGTCTCAGCGGCAGCAGCTGCGAGCTTGCAGCAACAGTACAGGAAAACTGGGGAAACTTGGTGGGTCACCCTCTAGGGTCGCCACCTGGGTGCATGCCACATTTCCCTCTACAAGAGAGACACGACATTCTTGTCAGGGTTGAAAAGGCATATTGTTTGATGCCAAACATGACCCATTTTGGTTGTACAGTAATGGAGCTGGAGTCCACAGGTTAGCCCGGGTGGCAGCCCATGTTATCCTATTTACCACCTATCACTTATGGTAGCCTTTAATGGAAAAGGCTACTATAGGGACATATAAGCTTGCACTTATATGTCCAAATCTTTAATATCATGCACCCTGCCTTCTGGGCTAAGGAGGTTAGGGGTGTCTGGTATATATTAAAGATAGCACATTGACTTTGCCACACAGGGTGTGGGCACAGTAGAGTTTGAGCAGTTTGCACTGCTCCTGCAGCCTGCAATGTCAGGTCTGTTGTCAGTAGTTCACTTGGGTCACTCAGGGTGGCACCAGCAGTGCTTCAGGCTCTGGTGACGCCTTTAACACCCATGCCCTGGGTACCACTGGTACCATATACCAGGGACTTTTAAGGGGGATTAAAGTTTTTCCAAATTTGGGGATTCCAAGTCACATATACCTATTTAGGGAGAGGGAAGTGACACTGGGGCCTGGTTAGCAGGCTCCAGTGCACTTTCAGAGTCATAACCAACAGCATCTAGAGCAAAAAGTGTGAGGGTGACCATCCAAAAAGGGCATTTTCCTACATTTGGTTTGTATTAAAATGAGATATTCGAGTTAATGTGCATTAGGAATGACACAAACTTGTGCATCAGGTCAAGGTATTACAGTAAGTGAAAATATAATAATGAACATTCTTCTTATTATGTTTAACTGTACATTTCAGTTGGATTATTGTTAGTTTAAAATGTAATATGAATACCTAACTGCAATGAATATTGATTTTGGGGCCAATATTGGTGTCCGTAAATTGATCTTTGAAAATTTTCTCTGCCTTTAATTACAAGGACGTTCAATCTTCATCTTGCACACTCTCCCACAACCATAGAGATGTCAACACTTAAGATCATAATAAAGAGCAACTAGAAAGTGAAACATTAGGTAGAATTCCACCACTGAAAAACAACACTACCTGACGGACTGCTTGCTTTAAAAAATATTCAGTGCAGACAGACATTTCACTCAAAGTCAACTTTAGAAATATGAAATCCATGCATGATCACATCTGCTCTTGTGATTGTGGGAATTAGGCATGCTTACTTTCAAGCCACATGATGTATGTAATACCTACCAGGTCAGCCAAAGTTTTTTCGCGGTTTATTGACATTAATTTGGAAATAAGGTGAGAATAATGCCTTCTGTTTGGGAACCATGCATTTGCCTTTGTAAATGTTCTCTTTTGCTTTGCCCCACTGAAATGTCAGTCTTTAGAAAAAAGTAATTGCAGTTTTTAGTTGTATTTTGTTTACACTTATTATTAAATTTATTACATTTGTATTGTGCCCACTACAAATGTAACCTTTATGTGTTTATCTTTTATTTGGTGCTCAGGTGCCAATCCACTAAGTTTCTAGATTCAGATATAATTGCCCTTGTAAGACACAAATGTGTTTTTCATGAAGTATTGTTTGGTGAGTTCTCACCAGTGGATTAGAAGGGTGGAAGGGTTCACCTGCATGATGGCAGGCACTTTTGTAGTGTGATTCTATTGTGAACTGGCATCTAAGTACAGTAATACCCCTTTTAGCCTCCTCCATGTTGCCACAGCTGCATTGCAGATGTGTTGTCAGAACCGCTTCAGGCATACAGTGGCTGCTGGAATTCAGTGGAGGTGATTGAGATCATTTATCACTGATGTCCTGTGGCTGTCTTAAAAAGGACACTAGTAATTGAGTACCAAGTAAAAAGCACCAAGTACACCCATTTAACATGTAACCCTCAGGGTAGTAAGGCGACCAGTCAAAGGCTTGCTTCAGGAGGTGAAGTAAGGTTAAAAACTCGAAGCTCAAAATGTCACATGATATCGCCCAATAACACTTTCTCTAGCTACCCCTTTTACTTTAACGTCACCTATTCTCACCTTCTTCAGGGAGCTCCTGCCAGGCGCTGATGGATCCCTTTTGGGCTGGTGAGTAGTCATGGTTCTTGAAGTCAGTTTATCCGATCCAAACAAAACCCTAGCTAAATAAGGACCATGCCCCACCCACAGATCCTTGGAGAAAGGTGAGACAGGAGTTCATAGAGGGAACACAGATGTCCCACGTACCTGTGCTTTAGGATCCCATGTTGAGTTTGGGCAGGTCATTCATTGTGGGGATGAAGGAGTCACAGTGCACACCTATTAGCTCCAGGGAACAGTTTATAGTACAGCAGCAGCTGCAGATTTTATGTTAATTTTTCTTCCTTGAAAGGTACACCAAAATTCAGGCAAAAAAACAAGTGTCTCCAGGTGTTCAACCCTCCTAGCACTCTATACTGACATTCTCACTGAACTCTTTGAAGCCAGGAAGGAAATCAGAGTAATCCTCAAGAACTGGTCAAGGGTGACTGAGGACATGCACAAAGCAGCAGTAGCTTATCACGCTGTCCTTGAAGTACCACTCCTTCTTCATTTGCGGTGGAGTTTTCACTGCATTTACTGGGGTAAGTCCGCTTCTCAGCCCAGCTCCTGCACAAGGCAGTTGCGGCTGAGCATCTCTGGGCAGACTCCTCCTAGGGGGAGTATCTTGATTACCTTTCTCTCAGCAGGCAGGATAGACTCCTTTCCAAGCAGAGCCACTTGCTTCCTGCACTTTGTCAGAGTTCTTCAGTGATGTCCCCTTACTTAACTGAGAAGCTAGCTGTCAAATACACCAACCCTGGAACAGATTATCTAACAGCTTGTGGGGTGTTGCCTTTATTGGTCAATGAGAAGTCATTGAACACTGATAGGGAGTTTCAATACTTATGTTATTCTAGTCTTCTAAACAGACTGTTTGTATTCCACAGATTTAGCCCTAGTGTTCAGGTGAAGACAAGATGGGGTGAGGCATGATATCTCTACTGAGAGAAGTACAAAAACAGGCACAGTGATGAAGGAAGCCCTCACATCTCTGCCTTCTGAGAGGAGTAACTCCAGGGAGATAAAAGAGCAGCTCCATTAAAAGGCTTGCATGCACTTCTAAGGATACCACTGTATCTGGACTCGGCACACCCTCATCCAAACTAATGGGTAGAACACAGGGAAGGAGACAAGGGCACAGCAAAAGGTTGTCTGTCCAGAGTTCTGTGGAAGCATGGTAACTCAAGATGGGATGTTATCCACACTCTCTTCTCTTAGTAGAACCAAAACCTGTGATAAGTTAGGTTTATGAGAATCCACGCATAAAGATAAAGAGGATGGAAGAGAGAGGACAACGCAGGTATCTGATCGAAAGCAGGGCAGCATTCCCTCTTCTCACAATTTGGATCAGATAGGAGTGGATTTTGAGTGAGACCTAAGTCTATAAAGGAAGCATAATAATCCCAGTTAGATTTTATAATATTGAGTAGACTGTCTAACACGAGGTATGTGTGCAATAAGGTGTTAGCTTACCACCACTACATGGAAGGCTGTAATTAGCATCCTTGTTACCATGATACTGCTAGGGAGCTAAACTGTAATCAAAATTCCAGCGAGGCGTAAATTTGAACCAGGAGGCAGCTGTAAGTAAAAAGGGTCAGGGAGAATCTATTTTCTAAGACGCCCCTTCCTAAAAGAACAGAAAAAATATCAAAATAGATGCAGGAACACATTTTCAGGTAAGATGTGAGGTGAAACAGAAAAACCTAACATGTCCTGCATTACCAGCCTGTGTTTTCTGAGCTTTATTCCCCCTGCAGTCACTTGTACCCCTGAAGCACTATTCCAAACCTTGCCCTGCCCTTGACCATGGAAGTGTTAGAACACTTCTATGGAATATCCACAAAGAATCTTCTCACCTTCCTATGTGCGAATGTTCTTATTTCTGTTAATGTTTTCCCAATTTTTTTATTGAATGTTTAATACTACACCGTATTGATGAATAACTAATTTGCTTATATACTGAATTTCCATTAACGCCTGATCTTCTTCTGTATATCTAAATAGACCACTGTCTCTATCTCTCCCACACATTAGGATCTGATACTTCACTTAGGCTTCAACATTGCAAGCAATACGTAATACTAGTGTAGGGAATCTGCCTGTTCTGCATGGTCATCCAAGATTTTTCTCATTTTTTTTCTGGACCTTATTTTGCAGGTATTAGAACTCTGCACTGAGAGACTGCTGCTCGGTGTCACAGTGAGCACACTGTGGCTATAGAATGGATGGTACTGTCAAAATGTATGTGATTCCGTTATTTAGCTTTCATGTGTGGTCATGGTAGGTGGCACAGAATTTGCTGCATTGACGTTGAAGATAAATTTCATATGGAGGCTACAGTGGGTCTTTACTCCAGCCACACAAATGAGTTAAATATACGGCTGTGAGGAGCCAAAATGTGCTGTAATGAATCTGAGGCTTACATGCGCCACAATCACACATGAAAAACAAGATTGCTTTTGTCATGTAGGAAAATCTATTTTTCTATATTAGTGTCTCTCTAAAAGCGTGCCTTTTAAGTCCACACTTTATCAATACACACTACACTGAAAATTTAAATTAAGTATCTTGAAGAAAGTAGTGCATTATTTGGATTGGGCTGCAGCCCACCTCAGGGAATGATAATACTACTTGCCAGGGCCAACCCTCAAAGTTGCTAAATTAACGTGATAATAGTCATGTGATAACTATGGCACAGAACAGTTAGGCTTAACCTAGGGCAACGTGTAATAGATTTCTGCAGTGGCAAAACACCAAGCAATACAAATCTCAAATCAAACTAGACAAATAGAATAAAATGTATTAAACAGAATGACACCAAAACGATAACCATCTGATAAGGGGAACCTTAGATTTGATTTTTAAAAACGTTTGAAGTACAAATAGCGGTGAAAAGCACAAAGCTCAAATGGTAATCTATAGAAGCGGTATACCAGGACCTAGACGTGATTTGAGGCTGACCGTAATGTAGACCTGGTGAGATACAATAAGTGGTTTGTTCCCACTGAAAGCCTAGAAGTCAGAAAGTTTGAAAAAGTTGGTAAGGTCCATTTCAAAGTTGGACCTTGTCATTTTTTAGAAGAAAAGCGTTGACACTTCTTCTTTGTCCTAACCCTGAACTGGACTTTGTCCCTTTTTGAGAAGAAAAATTCTCCCAATGTGTGCCATAGCTGCAACTGTGAATCTGAATGCCACATACCTGAAGCATGTTTCCTTTATGGAGCTCTGAAGATTCTTGCTGAAAATTGTTTAAGTCCCAACACAGAATGGGACTTTTTTGGTGATTCTAAGAGACTTGAGCGGGACAAAGCTCAAATTCAATCAGACATTATGTATCTTGTGGTCAGGTATTTTTTACCACGAGTCCTGCTCTGGAAAAAATGTTTTCGAAACGTTCTGTATTTCTGGTGCTTAAACAACCACAGGAGTTCATTTCTAAGGCTCCCAGGACCTTAGGGCTAGCACTTCTCACAGTGTCAAACAGAGACCAGTAGCAAAGTACAGTAGAAGTTGAGTTGCTACTGGTCAGCTGGGAACTACGAACTTTCAGGTGGCTGTGTCCCTGTAGCAATTTAAAAAACAGGAAGCAACCCCTCACTAACAAAGGGGACAGGGCTTCATCTCTGTTACAGATTGATACTATATACATTTAAATGTAATCTTAAATAACTTCAGTCCTGTGCACAACAACATAAATATTACTAAAAGGATTACATATTTAACCCCTTTACTGCCAGGCCTTTTCCCCCTTCAGGTGGCAGGCCTTTTTTTGGCTATTTGGGACAGTTTGCGCTTAGGCCCTCATAAATTTTTGTCCACATAAGCTACCCACGCCAAATGTGTGTCCTTTTTTTCCCAACATCCTAGGGATACAGCTAAAACTTCTTTTTTTTTTTTTTTTTTTTTTGCAAAAATAAACTGGAGGAAAGGGCTGCAGAAGAAAGCATGTGTTTTTCCCCCTGAAAATGGCATCAACAAAGGGTTCATTGTGCTACAATCACCATCTTCCCAGCTTTCAGGAACAGGCAGAATTGAATCAGAAAACCAAATTTTTCACCAGAGCCACTAAAGGAGCTGCACCTCGCAATGGGTTTTCATTGTATACCGGGTATACAACAGTTCATTTGTTGAAATATAAAGAGTGAAAAACAGGTATCAAGGAAACCTTTGTAATTCCAAAATGGGCACAAGATAAGGTGTTGAGAAACAGTGGTTATTTGCACATCTCTGAATTCTGGGGTCCCCATACTACCATACTACCATGTGAATTGCAGGGCATTTCTCAAATAGTCGTCTTTTTTACACATTGTCTTATATTGTTGTAGCCGGTTCTCGGCCAACACGGCTACAGATTCCTCCGACTGCCGCTGTTCGCGCGTGTCGGAGGATTGCGTCTACCGTTCCCATGACAGCATGGGGGTGGATCCCGACGCTCTGAAGCCGGATTTCCGGGTCCCAGACAGAGTAAAGATAGACGACGGACTCCGGGGAAAGGGAGAGGAGGAGTCTTTGGACGCGACCGAGGCGAACAAGAGGACGTAGGAATCGAAGGACGCAGCTTCACAAAACGGAGGAGGTGCGGCTGGGAACTCCGAGCTTCCCCGCACGAAATCGGGCCCCGCGGAGAGGACCAACCACAAGGAGACGAGCATTCACCGCCACGTCCCAGGAGGGACGTGGCTAAACAAGGTACGGTCCTTGTTTAAAGGACAGTATAGAAGTACAGAAACAAGGGACGGAGGGGAGGAGCGCTAGGACGGAGGGAGAGTGGTTGAGAGGGAAACAGCTGAGAGGGTTTAGAGGGGAGTAGCAGATAGAACAGATAAGAACAGGAAAATACCTGAAAGAGTTCTAAACTGAATTACAGGCATTAGGAGACAAGACCCTACTTGGGAGCACAGAGGGTGTCTGAGTGAAGTGCACCTGTTTCATCCACTTCTACACACACACAACCGGGTCTATATTTCTCTCTCTCTCTCTCTCTCTCTCTCTCTCGCTCTTCCAGTCTCACTCTTACGATAGAGATAACCCTGCACCCTGACTTACCTTCCCTTTCGTTCCTTTTCCGGTACGCTTGTGGAGTCCACCGGGATTCAGTGCCAGTCAAGAAGGGAACCTGGGAAGAACAACAAGAGAGACATTAAAGAAGAGAAACACACCAAGACACCAAATGAATATTGCAAGAACTCTTAAATAAATTATCACCTGCACCTATTTAAGTCTCTGAGTCCTTCATATCACCTAACCCACCCCGTAACAGTGGTGTCAGAAGTGGGATTTTAAATAGGTGATACGAAGGAGCCGTCGAACATGGGGGAAACGCTAACACTGGAGGACATGATTCAACAACTAGCTGAGGGTCAAAGGCACCTCCAGCTAGTATGGGAGGCACATCAGAGAGAGAGTCAAAGGAAGAGCGGGAAGCCTTACAAACCGCACTAAAAAGCCAAGCCACCATCATGGCTAATAATCAATTGGTACACGAAACAGCATTACAGAAATTAACAGATACCATCGCAGCGAGTAAAGTACATCCTAACGTCCCGAGCTCAGTCCTTCAGAAATTCCAAGACGGGCAAGACCCCGACGAGTTCTTCACGAACTTTGAACGCGTGGCCTCCTCGGCCCAATGGCCCGAAGAGCGGTGGGGCCAATACATTGCACCACTCTTAACAGGCATTCTGCAAACAGCATACCAAGCCGCCAACCCAGGATGTACCACACCCTATAAGGACATCGAGAGCAGTATATTAGAAAGGGTAGGCCATGACTCCGAGTATTATAGAATCAGGTTTCGGAAGATCAGGTGGGGACAGAGTGAGGATCCCAGAACCTTCTATTTTAAAGTTAAAGAACTCTGATTGAAATTATTAGGTCCCCTGGGTACAGAGAGGGAGGATGTAATCAAAGCGGTAATATTGGAGCAATATTTAGGCTCGCTTCCCGTCCCTACTAGGAGTTGGATAAGGCAACATCCAAAAGTCGACACAGAAATGGCGGTAGATCTAGCCTGTGCCTATCATAGATCGGCTGAGTTTAAGATTCCCGGAACCAAGGTAATAACCAAACCACCTGTGGTACCCTTCAAATACCTGCCTCGACGAATACAGGAAGAGCCAGGACCTAGTCGTAGTGGAGAGGTTGCCCCCATGCAACAACCACAATGTTATAGCTGTGGAGAGTGGGGCCACATAGCCAGAATGTGCCCGAGAAAAGGAGACAGAGCGGAGCCCATGGAAATCGGGGTCACATAGGGGTAGAGTTCTGTGCACCGGTAAGGGAAACCTCAGGTTCAAACAAACCATAAAAATAAATGGGAAACCCGTCCAGGCTCTTGTAGACTCGGGGTGCAGTCAGTTGGTGATACGAGCAGACATACTAAGCTGTACGGACCAAACCTCTAGCCAATGGGTATCCATCTGCTGCATCCACGGGGACAAAACCAACTACCCTTTGGCTCTGGTACAAATAGAGTGGGAAGAACATCAGGATTTCCTACCGGTAGGAGTCATGGATCGGCTAGTAGAAGACTGTGTCATAGGTACAGACTATATAAGTTTCTCCGAACTTTTAGACAAGGTGAGGTCTCCCTTATTTTCCACAGACTGGTGGACTGAAGCACCCTTTCATAGCAGCCATATTGAGAAACCACCAGCTCGTGTAAAACTGACAAGACGGGAAAAAAGGCAAGCGAAACAAAACTATCGAGACTCGGACAGGTCCCCGAATAAATGGTAGCCAGCACAACCACTCCTTCTCTCTCTTTTCGAGCTAGTCAGCGAGAAGACCCCCACACTATGTCACGCGTGGAGAACCGCAAAATCAGAATCCACAAATGAGGTGGGTCCCTATTTTCTAGTCCAAAAGAACCTTCTCTATAGGGTCATCAAATCCAACCACGGGGAAAAGAAACAGCTCGTAGTACCCGAACCCTATCGTAATAAAGTCTTATTCCTGGCACACAACCAACCTGGGGGTGGGCACTACGGCAGGGAGAAGACAGAGGAATACCTACTAAGACGATTTTACTGGCCTGGGGTTTACGCCCAACTCAGAAAGTATTGTGCCCAGTGCCCTCGGTGTCAAATGATAGACCCAGGACCCCTGAGGAAAGCACCCCTGCAGCCACTCCCCATTATCGATATTCCATTCTCCCGAATCGGTATGGATCTGGTAGGACCCCTATTACCCTCCACAAAGGGGTACACATATATATTAGTCTTTGTGGATTACGCTACGAGATACCCGGAAGCGATTCCTCTCTCTAGTATGACCACGAAGGCAGTTGCCCAAGCCATGATCACCTTCTTTTCTAGAGTGGGGTTCCCACAGGAAATCCTGACGGATCAGGGAACACCTTTTATGTCCGCCCTCATGAAGCAGGTCTGTAAAACCCTGGGGATCAAGCAGTTAAGAACCTCGGTCTATCATCCTCAAACTGACGGCTTAGTTGAATGTTACAACCGTACTATTAAGACTCTGCTTAGGAAAACAGTCGCCGAATCAGGGAGGGACTGGGATCAGAAACTTCCTCTAGTCCTTTATGCTATACGGACCCATGAGCAGGCTTCCACCGGACATAGCCCCTTTGAGCTAGTGTTTGGGAGACAGCCCCGAAACTTACTGGACATGGCCGCAGAGTTGTGGGAAGAAGAGGGAGAGGAAGAAAAACCCCTGTTAGAATATGTAAACAGATTAAAAACCCAACTACAATTTGTGTGGGACGATGTTCGAAAACATCTAGAGAAAGCCCAAAAAAATCAAAAAACGTATTATGATCAAGGAACCAGAGTTCGTTCCTTCCAACCAAACAACCGAGTCTTAATATTACGCCCCTCATCCGAAAACAAACTCTTAGCCAGGTGGCAGGGACCATATAAGGTCTTAAAATCCATTTCCCCGGTCACATATCTGATCGAATGATCCCAACACCCTAAAAGGACACAAATATATCTTGTCAACTTGTTAAAAAAATGTGAAGAACCAGAAGAGACTACAACCAACGCCGCTACAGGGTTTTTAGTAACCCTGGCGACAGCTTTGGGTATGGACCTATTCCCTACACATCGGGAAGAGGCAGGGGAGGTCCCACATATTAATAGTGCTCTTACAGAGAAGGAAAGATCCCAACTTACAGGCCTATTAAACGCCCATTCACAGTTTTTTTCAGGGACCCCGGGAAAAACCAACCTAATTCAACACCACATTAGAACCCTGGAGAGTAAAACAATCAGGTTACGACCCTACCGTTATCCGGAAGCATGGAGACACCTCATTGAAGAGGAAGTACAAAAGATGCCAACCCTCAATGTTATTGAACCATCTACTAGCCCATGGTGCTCTCCTGTAGTCATAGTACCAAAACCGGACGGCTCCATCCGGTTTTGCATTGACTTCCGCAAACTTAACGAAATATCCCTCTTTGACACCTATCTCATTCCCCGGGTTGACGATTTACTTGAGAAATTGGGGAAAGCCCGATATATGTCAAACCTAGACCTGACAAAGGGATACTGGCAGATTCCACTCGCCCCTGCAGACAAAGAGAAAACAGCATTTTCCACACAGTCAGGGCTCTATCATTTTACAGTTCTTCCTTTTGGTCTACATGGGGCTCCGGCCACGTTCCAACGCTTAACGGATCACCTATTAAAACCATTCCAATCGTTTGCAGCAGCATATTTAGATGATATTGTAATATTCAGTAATACATGGGAAGAACATCTATAACATCTCCACAAAAATGTTCTCACCTTGTACGAAGCAGGCCTCACGGCCAACCCAAAGAAATGCAAGCTAGGAAACAACCACATCGCGTATCTGGGATACTTCATAGGAGAAGGTTTACTGCAACCCCAAAAAAATAAAGTAGAGGCTATCTTATAGGTATCCGTACCCACTACCAAAAGGGAGCTCCGCTCCTTTTTGGGTCTTGTGGGGTACTATCGCCGGTTTATTCTCCAATACTCCACGCTAGCTGCTCCCCTCACTGATCTACTTAAGAAGCATTACCCGTCAAAATTGCCCCCTTTTTCGGACTCACAATTGTCTAGCTTTCACTGCCTGAAACAGTCCCTTACTGCAGAACCGGTACTACGGTGTCCCGATTTCTCCAGGACATTCCATCTGTATACCCATGCTTCCAATGTGGGGCTGGGGGCTGTTCTTACTCAACCTGACGATGAGGGCCAGGACCATCCTATTGTGTATATTAGTAGGAAGTTACTTAGCCGGGAATGCAACTATCCTATTATCGAAAGAGAATGCTTGGCTATCAAGTGGGCCATCGAAATCTGAAGTATTATCTTTTGGGTCGCCCTTTTGTCCTATTCACCGACCATGCCCCATTAACCTGGTTGGCTTTGCATAAGGACTCTAACTCTCGGGTGCTGCGATGGTTTATGGAACTCCAACCCTTTGCCTTTCAGATCCGGCATATTTCTGGTGCTCAGCAAGGTCCGGTCGACTTCCTGTCCCGTTTTCCCGATCCTACGGTACTCTATCAGTCCCGATCATGGGATGGGGTATGTAGCCGGTTCTCGGCCAACACGGCTACAGATTCCTCCGACTGGCGCTGTTCACGCGCGTCAGAGGATTGCGTCTACCGTTCCCATGACAGCAGGGGGGCGGATCCAAACGCTCTGAGCCCGGATTTCCGGGTCCCAGACAGAGTAAAGATAGACGACGGACTCCGGGGAAAGGGAGAGGAGGAGTCTTTGGACGCGACCGAGGCAAACAAGAGGACGTAGGAATCGAAGGATGCAGCTTCACAAAACGGAGGAGGTGCGGCTGGGAACTCCGAGCTTCCCCGCACGAAATCGGGCCCCGCGGAGAGGACCAACCACAAGGAGACGAGCATTCACCGCCACGTCCCAGGAGGGACGTGGCTAAACAAGGTACGGTCCTTGTTTAAAGGACAGTATAAAAGTACAGAAACAAGGGACGGAGGGGAGGAGCGCAAGGACGGAGGGAGAGTGGTTGAGAGGGAAACAGCTGAGAGGCTTTAGAGGAGAGTAGCCGAAAGAACAGATAAGAACAGGAAAATACCTGAAAGAGTTCTAAACTGAATTACAGGCATTAGGAGACAAGACCCTACTTGGGAGCACAGAGGGTGTCTGAGTGAAGTGCACCTGTTTCATCCACTTCTACACACACAACCGGGTATATATATATATATATATATATATATATATATATATATATATATATATCTCTTTTCCAGTCTCTCTCTCTCTCTCTCTCTCTCTCTCTCTCTCTCTCTCTCTCTCTCTCTCTCTCTCTCTCTCTCTCTCTCTCTCTCTCTCTCTTTTCCAGTCTCTCTCTCTCTCTCTCTCTCTCTCTCTCTCTCTCTCTCTCTCTCTCTCTCTTTTCCAGTCTCTCTCTCTCTCTCTCTCTCTCTCTCTCTCTCTCTCTCTCTCTCTCTCTCTCTCTTTTCCAGTCTCACTCTTACGATAGAGATAACCCTGCACCCTGACTTACTTTCCCTTTCGTTCCTTTTCCGGTACGCTTGGGGAGTCCACCGGGATTCAGCGCCAGTCAAGAAGGGAACCTGGGAACAAGAGAGATATTAAAGAAGAGAAACACACCAAGACACCAAATGAATATTGCAAGAACTCTTAAATAAATTATCACCTGCATCTATTCAAGTCTCTGAGTCCTTCATATCACCTAACCCACCCTGTAACAATTGTGTTCCCCCAAGTCTCCCAATATAAATGGTACCTCCCTTGCGTGGGTAGGCCTAATGCCTGCGGCAGGAAACTCGACATGGACACATCACATTTTTACATTGAAATCTGACGTGTTTTTTGGAAAGTGCCTAGCAGTGTATTTTGGCCTCTAGCTAAGCCACACCTAGGGAAAGCTACCACACCTGTGCATTTTTTAATAGTAGACACCTAGGGGAATCCAGGATGAGGTGACTTGTGGGGCTCTGACCAGGTTCTGTTACCCAGAATCCTTTACAAATCTTAAAATGTGCCAAAACCCCCCACTTTTCCTCACAGTTTGGTGATAGAAAATTCTGGAATCTAAGAGGAGCCACAAATTTCCTTCCACCCAGCATTCCCCCCAAGTCTCTAGATAAAAATTGTGCCTCACTTGTGTAGGTATGTCTGGTGCATTTGACAGGAAATAACACAACGTGGACACATCACATTTTCCCAAAGAATACTGACCTGTTTTTTGCAAAGTGCCTAGTTGTGGATTTTGGCTTCTTGCTCAGCCGACACCTAGGGAGACCTACCAAACCTGTGCATTTTGTAAAACTAGATATCAAGGGGAATCTAGGATGGGGTGACTTGTGGGGCTTTCACCTTGTTCTATTACCCAGAGTCCTTTGCAAACCTCAACATTTGGCCAAAAGAAACACTTTTTCCTCATATTTTGGTGATGGAAAGTTATGGAATCTGAGGGGAGCCACAAACTTCCTTCTATGCAGTGTTCCCTCAAGTCTCCCGATAAAAATGGTACCTCACTTGTGTGGGTAGATCCAGTGCCCGCGTTAGGAAATGCCCCAAAACACAATGTGGACACATCATCTATTGCTTTTGCAGGGGGTGGAGGGGATCTGTGTTTTTGATCCCAGGTGCGGCAGTCATGTAGGCAAACATACCAAACCCAGACATTTTTAAAAACTAGACACCCGGAGGAGTCCAAGGAGGTATGGCTTGGGTGGATCCCACAACATTTTCCTACCCAAATTTTCCACACTGTTCTTTGTAGAATCACTGTGCCGGTACAAATTTCCTACCACCCAATGTTCCCCTCGGTCTGCCGATGAAAATGATACCTCACTTGTGTAGGTGGCCCAGGTGCCTGCAACAGTAAAAGGCCAAAAACGTGTAGAGATGGAGGGGATAGCACAGCGAGTTTATAAGCACAATTTTTTTAAAATGCATTTTTAGCCAAACTCTGCTTTGAGGACCAACAAAAGTGAGGTATCATTTTACTTGGGAGACTGAGGGTAACGCTGGGTGGTAGGAAATGTGTGCCGATGCGGTGATCCTACAAAGAAAAGAGAGAAAAATATGCTTTTTTTAAAGCAAATTTTGAGGTTTGCAGGGAGTATAGGTAAGAAAATGTTGGAGGATTCACGCAAGCCATTCCACCGGTGTCTAGTTTAAAAAAAATGTCTGGGTTTGGTAGGTTTCCCTAGATGCCACACCTGGGACTAAAAATGCAGGTGCTCCCCCCTCTGCAAAAACAGGTAGTTTTGTAATAGATCATTTTGATGTGTCCACGTCCTTCTGTGATGTTCTAAACACTAAAAGTGTGAAAAGAAACACAGTTAGGTTATGTTAAAAAGAGCCCTCACATACCAACTTAGTGGGTGGCATGCTTCATCATCGGGGTCCCATCCGAGACACTTACCATGTCTCGGGTGTGCTTCGATGCTTGATTACAGCAGAGCAGTTTTTTTTTTTTTCATTTTTACCACACATACTGGTTGGATTTGGCATGAGGGTGAGGGGTGGTTCAGTAGATCAAATTTTATTAACAAGAGATGTCACAAAAATGAAATGTACTGTTAATAACTGAAAGGCCAAAAAACTGAACCAGTGACTCACAGTTCCGGAGGTGTAATGCCACGTCAAGGCACCAGCCGCTTTACAGTTCATCCACACACCTTTCATACATGACATAGACCAAATTATTCACACTGCCAGCTGGGGGACCAGCACATTATAGCACTTCATCAACAGACAGCGCCATTCAAGGGCCAATCACTTTCATACGCCCACATGCCTGACACAGCAATCACACCAGCTGATAGGAGTATGTGGACTGGCGTTTGGCTAGCAGTGTATTGCAGTGGCCAGCAGCAAGTCACTATTTACACTGCAAGCCAAGCGCCACTCCACGCACACCGCCATCATTTTTATTTTTTAAACAACAAAGAAACCACTATCTAATTATGAATAAGTAGAAAACTGCAAACACAAAAGCTCTAGCTAAATACATGACAGTAATGTCAACCGTGAAACTGAACATATGAAAATATAAAACAGGCAGTTTACGCTCACGGTAGTTGGCAAAAATGATTTTAGGTGTGGTAACTCCTGAAACAGCCGGCCACACACTGCCCAAGCTTTGAAGGACAATCGAGGGAGCACATATGAGTCTCCCTTTGGCTACGTCTTCGGGCACAGACTCTACATTTCTTAGAGGGAAAGTCTTTTTTTTTTAGAAGTGGGAGGAATCTGATCAGGAAAGTGGAGATCTTTCAATCTAGCCACATCGTCTACCACTGCTACTCTAGGAACTCTTGCATGTTCAACCACAACAAGGCTTTCTATCACTGACTCCTGAAATTTATCAAATGTCATCCTTGACTTAGGGAAACAATCCTTGAACACAAGAAAATAATTTAGAGTTGCTAAATTAAACAAATATATGGCCAACTTTTTATTCCAAACGTAAGAATTATGAACAGCAGTGTAAGGTTTCAACCTCTGATGTACTCTATCAGCACCACCCATGTGCTTATTGCAGTCTAAAATGCACACAGGTTTGCGCACTTCAGCAACCTGACCCCAAACAGAAACAGGCGAAGTACTCTCATCATGGATAGTAGTTAGCTTGTACACATCCCTCCTGTCTGCAAATTTCAGAGCTAGCAGCTCATCATTCCACACGGCACTGCACTTTCCCTGCTCAAGTTTTTTTTACAGACAAGCTCTCTTGGATAGCCTTTCCGGTTAGAGCTGATTGTGCCACTAGCAACAGTGTCCGCTCTGAACAATTCCTTGAACAACTGCACTCCAGTGTATACGTTATCTAATTCCATACCATGCCCGCTTCTTAGGAATGTACTGCCTAAAAACCAAACGACCCTTGAACAGGACCAAAGACTCGTCCACATATATTTCTCTCCTTGGAACATAGACCTCTGAAAACCAATCTACAAAGTGATCAAGAATAGGCCTAATCTTAGATGATCATAATCAGGCTGATCTTGTGGCAAGGCTAACGCATTGTCTACAAAATGCAGCACCTGAAGAAGAAGCAAATACTGATTACGAGTCATGGTTGCAGGAAATCTAGCTATTGCCATCAACAGACTAATAGATCAATAAGGAGCCAGTGACGGCTTCCCTATCAACCCCATCAAAAGAGTCAAACCCAAAACCTTTTTCATCTCTTCCAGATTTGTGGGAATCGACTGGATAGCTTTAGACTGTGGCCTAAGTCTGGCAGTGTTGGCCCTCAAATACTGCTCTGCATACAAATTAGTCTGCTCAACAATCTCTTCCAAAAATACATCGTCCATAAACAACTCAAATTGAAAGGCAAAACATTTTGTGTATTCACTCTACACCCTTGGAGACCAATAAAGGCAGGCAACTCTGGATGCTCCATGTTTGGGGCAACCCAGAGTTCAGGTCTTCCAATGGGAAACCTTATAGCCCCAGGCTGCTGCAATATTGGCACATCTGTGTCCTCTAAAACAGGCCCTTCATCTGCATTGAGAGTGACTTTCTAATCAGAAGATTCCTCTCGGACAGAAAATTCACTGCCAGAATCTCTCTCTTCCTCCTCTGCCTCCGATGCGGAGTCATCATAAAAACTTTATTTCGGAATCCAGTTCCATAAAATTCGCATAGCGCCACAATAAATAATGGATTTGAATTCATAAAATAGGTTGGGTTGAAATAAATAAGAAAAACAATAGTGCACGAAATGCAGTACAATAAAAAGAATATGGCATAACACAGTTCCAAGAAACAGTATTGGGACAAAGGTAGACATGTATAACTACAAAGACTTGGGGCTAGACTGTCTTAGTCGATTTCCTTCTGGTGCGCCACATTCCCCCAAGAAATTTGGCAATTGCAATGGCAATGGGCGGACTGGAGTCTGATTTTAAGATTCTCATGGCCACAGCATGATCTCGGGTCCCAAGCCGTTTGCAAGTTGGCGTGAGCCATTTCCTTTGTTGGTGAGCGTAAGATGGACAAACAGAGAAAACATGGGCAGTTGACTCCTTGTACAGGGTACAGCAGGGGCATAAGTTGTTACTTGGGGCCTTGTTTTGCCATCTCCTGGTAAAGGTATTAAGAGAGAGCGAACCAAATCTGAACTGCATATACAGCTTCCTATCGGTCAGATCGAAAATGAAGTCAAGATGCGAAGTCAGTCTCATAATCATGATCAGATGACTCAAAAAGCATACCAACAACCTGCTGAGCGGTCACCCTGTGGCTAGCCATGATCCTTTCTAACAACAAATGGATTGCCAACAACAACTAGCACTGTCTAAAATAAGTAAGAATCAAAGTGTGGCTTTATCACAAAGAGTTATGTACTCCAAACTATACCACTCACTTGCCAGAAAAAGCTAGACTCACTAGCAACTACTCTGCACAGACACAGCAATCAACAATGATATCTCATTAAAAAGATAAAAAGAAAAGAAAATTACACATAAGACAAAATAAATATCAGTGTGCACAAATCAAAGGACAATTTCACACACAATCCTGCATTTCGTACACCACTTAAAAAATGTAATTAATGCATGGCAACAATACTCTTTTGAGATATTTTTTCTCACCTAAAACATGCAGCTACGCAAACTGAGGGTCAACCACTGCCAAAACCACAAGGAGTCACAGCAAAGGAAGCAAAAGCTTTGAATTAGAAGAAAAAGGCGGAATAAACTGCCATTATCACAAATGTGAATAGTTTGCCAGTTGACAAACACCCTGCCACCAAACATTTAGAAATTTTCCCTGGTAACTAGTGGTCTCTGCCCCATTGGGACAGATGGGCCTAAAAAAACTAGGTCGATCTGCCCCCAGGGGTCAGAAATGGTCATCAGTACTGTGCCCCCTTTGGGAGTGCGACCCTTGCCCAAGGGGCCACCCCCTCCCCCACAAAAAGAAAAAAAAAATCCCTGGCGCCTGAGTGGCTTCTGCATCCCTTGGGGGGTGATGGGCCTAGAAAAAATCAGCCGATCTGCCCCCAAGGGGGTGCAGAACTACCCAACAGTGCTTTTCCCCCTTTGGGGGGGGCGACCCTTGTCCAAGGGGCCAACCCCCCCACACAACAAAAAACACACAAAAACAATCCCTGCTGTTCATGTGGCTTCTGCCTCACTTGGTGTCTAGTGGGCATTCCTGCTGCCCGATCGGAGTGTGATTTGGCTGGAGGTACGCTGAAAGAGACATTGAGGGAAAGGAAAGCCCTTTCCTTTCCCCCAATGCCCCTTTCACTAACAATCCCCCCTGGCCGCAGGAGAAACTTACCTGTGTTCTCCCTGTTGCGCTGAAAGCAAATGGCTTCCAGCGCGATGGCAGCCTCTAATGATGTCGGCGCACAATCGCACACTGATGTCATTAGATGGGGGTGTGCGATGGAGTGGCACTTGAAGGGGAAGCGATTCCCCTACCATCCCTGCCCATGGAAAGGGGGGGTGGGAGGCACTATGGGGGAGCACTAGCACTTCCCCCGAGGGTCTGGTGCAGGACATAGCGGTTACATCCTCGCACCCGAGCGGTGCTGCCGAGGACGTAACCATTACCTCCCAGGCACTCAAGGGGTTAAAAATATTTTATTATTTATTTTTACATCTATTACATAAGAACAAATTGTATATAACATTCATGAAATAATTGCTAACAATCGATGTTATTCAAAATTCATAAATAATCACAATATTGCACCTCCTTTTTTTTGTAATTCATCTATTACCAACAGTTCATACTGATAAAAACTATCCAAATTAGTCATCAAAATATTTTCAAGACTGTCAGCCTGGTGTTCCGGTTGTTCCTTGGTTAACCTCGCCATCATCAGGGAATACACATTGATATACTTACATAACAAAAAAGACAGATTGTAAAATAGTAGGGAAGTTTTACATTGTGGTAATACAGAATGTAAAATCAACAAATATGCTGGTTATTTGGACTAATTTTCTATCACAACCATTAACTTATACATCATATATATATATATATATATATATATATATTGTATACTCCTACCTAAAGACATTGGGTCATTCCTACATGATTTTTAATAAAGGCAAAACAAGTACGATCACATTTCTGTCAAACTTCATTTTAGTACAAGCAATACATTCCTTAAAGGAGGGCCCCATTCTTTCACTATGCATTACCTCCAAGTAGAATCCCCCTTGCATGAAGAACACTCAATTTCATTATATATAACCATTTTGCTCTGTTAATTAACATTTAAATTTTATACAATATTCTTTAAGTATTTCTCCCTGGTACCGTGGACTGACTTGATCATTTCAATATCTTGTCACCAAAGACTCCCCATCATATGTCAATATAAAATATGTCTTATGTGTAAGGAGCCTCCATTGGGCTCCGTGATTAATTAATTTCTGCCATTTAAATCACACATTTTCACCTCCGGTTTCTCAGTAACTGATCTCACTTCCAGTTTACAGCTCCTACTTCCTTTGTGTGCCCAATTAATCCTTCACTGTGGATTATGAGTAAAGTACTTCAATACAGGATATTCACTGCCCTTAACAACAAGAACACAACTACATCTTTCAGGGCATAAGCACTGCCCACATTGTTTTTCACGGGGTACTGTGCTGTATCTGGGGGCATAAAGTAAAATCTTGTTTTATCACCTAACTCTTTCTGTTAAGTACCAACAGTCAATAATTCCTGAGGTACTCCTCCCCAATGGATGGTCCATCTTGCCGTCCTGTAATACAAAGGTTTGTAGTAAAACAAAAGTGTGTTTCTCATCCATTCTTACATAGACCTCTTCCTCACACTGATAGGAGCTCTCACTGGCCAATCTACCCTAACACCCCCATCACGTTATTCCTTGTAGAAATGTCTATTTTAGATGCTATTTTGGAACCAGTCATTTCAAATTACCTATGCAGCGATCCTGTAATGTAGGTTATAACTAACAATTCCATGGTCATATAAACTACTACAATCATGTCAAATTTCTCTTATTTAAAACATTTTTCTACAAACGAGGTATTTTTACACTTTTGCTAGGGTAATTTCACATGTATGACATTCAGTTCCATCCACCATGTTATAGTTGGGTATTTTACAATCATATTAAAACAAGCCTACTTTGCCTAAATAAAACAACCCAGAGTCGTTGCTCATTCATATCACCCACCAATTAAAGAAAAGACTCTTCTCTTCATTTGGAAATTGGGTTATCTATCAGTTTAGCTTACTATACCAGAATATATTGTAGCTTGCTGATGTCATCGTCGGCCACCATTTTAATTCCAGACATCCTATTGAAACCAACCAGCACCATCTCAATTGAACAACCCTAAAGTGTCACTCATTAATTTATCATATGAGGCAAGAATATTATTCCCCCCAAATCATAAAAGACCCTATTCCTCATCCAAAAGCTGTGCCATCCTGACATTTCGACCTTTCAATTCCAAGGTGTGTTAGGGCCTATAAATGTCCTTATCTGCCACCATTTGACTCCAGGCATTTAACCTCAATTTGGTATAAATTCATATATTTGTTCTGAATTAAGAATGTTCCTACTGTCCTGTTGTATACGTTTAAATACTTTAGTATTTCCACACAGTAATTTAATTGTACATACTCATTGAGACAGTATATTGCACTTCCTCATCCTGTTGTGTGTACATTTTTAACTGATAGACTAAAGCTCACCTAATTAATTATCATTTCCCATTATTATTATCTGTCGTTAAGACCATTCTCATATGTTCCAAATGTTGACAACATTGTTCTCTTTACTTTTTCTTCCTATCAAAATCACCCCCTCTCATTGTTCCAACAATATTTTCTAGAATGTTCGAAGTGAGATCTTCCTCCCTATGTTGTATCTCCGTATAATGGTCAACTAAAGGTGCATTTCATTTCTTTAGTCTAAGAGATGACCTGTGTTCATTCAGCCTAAATATTAACTCTTGTTCTGTTTCCCTAATTTATCCTTTAGTGCATTGGCATAAAAGTAGGTAAACCACATTGCTCATTCTGCATTTCACCATGTATTTAATGATGTGTGGCACTCCTCTGTAAGTTATTCCATCCTTAATTATTTACCTGGTAATGCATGTTCCATGTGGAAAATTGCTGACCAGTGGTTTTCCATCCATGATGCTTATCTGGCCTGTTCTATTATTGGGTATGTAGTATGAACTAAGCAACTTCTAATTGTCATATTACTCCTATGTGAAAAGAGAGGACACGCCTACCTCTCCTGTCCCTCTGCCTTTCATACAGACCAATTTCTATTATCAGTCACACACATTATTCTCTTTAGTTCTGTAATGGTGCTCAAACATACTTTCCCTATTGTAGTTTTTGACACATTTTATAAGACTAGTTAATTAGTTTGTTTAGATACCCTTGCGTACTTAATATTTCCTTAAAATGGACGGAATGCTTTCAAATCATATATATCAGTGCATTTTATCATTAAAATGAGAAATTGCCCATTCTGTATATCATCCTTTTGACTCCTAGGGTGATTATTTTCATAGTGTAAAATGGTATTTCTGTCAGTTGGCTTTGTAAACAACACAAACTCCAGATACCTTCCCACTGGAAGCTTGTTGTGGCCTTGTAGATAAAGCAAGAGGTCAGCCAGTAGACCATCAGAGCCACTTCTGGGGTCCCGTAGTCAAGGCAATCTGGTCCAGACATTCTTCATGTTCTTCAGACAGCAGGATCTTCCGATTATTTCTCAGGTTCAGGAGTGTTCTGAGGAGAGTTCTGGGGATGCCACATTTATGCCAGTGCTAACCTGTGGGTGGAGGAGGGATACTTTGTTCTGGACAGCTCCGCCCCACCCGACTGGGTTTGGGGCTGTCTTCAGTAGGGAGGCAAAAGTGAGGCAGGCCTCTTGTGAGTTTCATATGCCAGTGACTGGTTTTGCAACCTTTGAAGCTCACAAAGGTGCTGGACACAGGCCCCAGGAGCCTGCCAGGGAAGGAAACTCCTACCCCACACCCAGAACCCTTTGTCTACTGAGTAGGAGCAAATCCACATCTCATCACAATGGAACCATCATTAGTCAGGTGACAGTTGGACGCTGGCAGATTTAACTTTTGGGCTTAATCAGGCAAAAGACAACTTTCTAAAAGTGTCCTTTGATAAATGGTAACATAAAATCAGATTTTGCCATTAATTTTGGATTTTAAACTACTATTAAATTGGGGCTTAGAAATATTTCTCCAGCTAGTCCCAAATTGAATTTAGCATTGAGTGTAATTATGTAACCCAGTGTATTTCTAGAGGTTGTTCACTATCAGGACTATCAGGACATGTGTAATAATAGATATTCATGTTATACTATAAATACATTCCACGTTTCCCTATGAGCATTTAAGACCTGCCTTAGGGGTGACTTGTAAGTTATAAAAAAGGAACGTTGTGACCTGTTAAAAGGGTTAATTTGACAGGTCAAAATCGAAGTTTAAAACTGCAAACCCAGGCTTCAGTGGCAGGCAGACATGGAGACATGTTTTTTACAGTGTTACTTTAGTGGGTGGCCCAATGAGTGCTGCAGCTCACTGGTTGCATTTAAGTTACAGGCCCTTTGTACACGTAGTACCATATACAAGCAATTTAGTAACTTAAATGTGTCGAACAAAAATCAAATTTAGTTTACTTTTGCTGTACACAATGTAAACATTACAGCAATGTTAGCCAGGTACAATTGCAAAACACAATATAAAGTCAATTTCACAGTGCAGTTCATTTCAGTCCATAATGGTTCAGCCGTCTGCCCCATGTTCTCCTGTTTTTCTCCTGTTTTTTGTGTGGGCACACCCGAGCTTTGCTTATGGGCTCCTCCATCTTTGCCACACCAGTTCATTGCCCTGAGGCATGTGGCAATCTGAAGCGGGCCAGAGAGATCCATACTTGATCAGTTTCTTTAATAGCAGTCAAAATGCCTAGCCCTGCTATGAATGTGTCCCCTTGGCTCCCCCCCAAGTCTTCCATCAAGCCAAGCAGTGCAATTTGTGGCATGGGGTCAAAAGAGCGCTCTAACCCTTGGAAGAGAGACTGAAATACTGCCTCTCATTAGGGGGTGATCATTAAGCAGGACCAGTACATATGGGAAAAAATCTGCTTGCTCCATGTTGCAGCAGAGGCAGGCAGACAAGGGGCACTTACTGGCCTTCCACAGCTGATGGTGGGGTTAAGAAAGTAAGGTGCAGATAAATAAATAAGACTGGGTGCCACGAGGGCTTCCCTCCATTTGCTATCTTCAGAGGTCCTGCCCAAGACTCCCACATAGCTATCCCCTTGGCAAACAAATGAGGGGAGTTAGTAACTAGTGATTTGTAGATTTGGAATATGCTTCCCTGGCCTGAAGGTCCCATGTGTAGTTTGTCTTCTAGAGGACTAAACTCAGTCACCCTCTCAAGTGAATTGGTGTATCTTGTTAGTGTGTGATGTAGTTCTATGAATTTGTAAAATTGAGATTGGTGAAGGGGTGAAAATATACCAAATATGGGCACCATGCCACATGTCTCCCAGTGTGGAGATCCCACTGAAGTCCTATCTACCAGAACCCTTCAGACTGGTCACTTGTTCCAGCCATCTCCTTTTCCAGGGAAGAAGTTTGCTGAGTGAATTTCCTGCCCCACCCCACCCAGTGCTGAGCAGACCTACATTTCAACAGTACCACAAGAGAGAAAGTTCCAGCAGCGACCTCGGTATAAGTGCCCCTAACAGCATGGCCACTATGGACTCCCTTAAAGCAGGCTCTGTCAAGCCTCCCTGGAGCCAGTCATTTAAGATGACTAACTGTGAGGCCCAGTAGTAAAGACGTATGTTGGCAGCTGCCAAGCCTCTGTCAAGTGTAGATGGCAATCATTTCCCGAAGGCGATGCGTGGAGCAGTGTAGGTCCAAAGGAAGACTCGTATTTATGATTGTACAGCCTTAAACCACTCTCTGGAAATCACAAAGGGGAATTTTTTGAAAACATATAGAAGCCACAGTAAGGTCATAAGTTTAAACAGCACCACCCTCCCAAGGATACTGAGGGGCAGTTGTTCCCATCTATCAAGTTCCTTCCATAACCTGGCCACCGAAGGAGGTGAGAGTAAGAGACCAGGGGAGTTCTGTGAGTAGAGTAAAATGCATTCCCAGATATGTGGGCTTCTGTTAGAAATGGGTTTTTTGGTTGGCAGTCAAGTTACCCCCTGTCCAGACAAGGGCCCTCTTTCCAGTAGGGTAAAGAAGAATCACACTCAGTTAACGCCCGCTCACCCCCTTGGAAGCTTGGCACAAGCAGGTAGGCTTAACTTCAGAAGCAATGTGTAAAGTATTTGTATCAACACACACAGTAATACAGTGAAAACACGACAAAATGGACACCACACCAGTTTAGAAAAATAGGTAATATTGATCTAAATCAAACAAGACCAAAACAACAAATATCCAACATACACAAGTCAAGATATGAATTTTCAAAAGAATAAGAGTCTTAATCCTCAGAAAACAGTGAGAATGCTTTTATTACACAAAGTACCTAGTTAGCGTCAAAATAAGGCCGCATGGGCGAGCGTGCGTTGGAAAAGGGTAGCGATGCGTCGATTCCTTACTCCCAAGTAAGGCTGTGCGTCTTTTCCTTCTCTAATCGGGTCGGCGATGTGCCATTTTTCTCCCTTGTAAGAGAGCGATGCGTCAATTTCCAGACAGGGCACCTCCAATCTGCACAGAGTTGGGTTGACTTTGATGCCCAGGGACGATACGTGGAAAATCCGGTGGCACAGTATCGGAAAACCTTGCTGCATGGGGTATATGCCATTGTCAGCCTCCATAAGCAGGTGTTACGTGTCGTTTCTCCAGCCGTGATCCATCCCTCTCTCAGCCGCGATGTAGGTGGAGTGTCGGTTTCAGCCGCGAAGCCGGTAGCGCATCGTTTATCAGCCGCATTGCTGATAGTGCGTCAAAAATTTCCCTGCAAGGAGTTCTGTGCGTGGATTCTCAGCTCTTGTCTGACAACTTCACCTTTCAAGGGCCCAGGGACTGGGTAGGGCACTACTTGGCAGGGCAGGACTCTCAGCAGAGAGATCAGGTGCTGGCAGAGGAAGTCTTTGATGGCCCTGAGACTTCGACAACAGGAGGCAAGCTCAGTTCAAGCCCTTGGAGATTCTTCTCAAGCAGGAATGCACCACCAAGTCCAGTCTTTGTCCCTTTTCACAGGCAGAAGCAGCAACTGCAGGATAGTCCAACAAAGCACAGTCACAGGCAGGGGCAGCACTTCTCCTGAGCTCTTCTCCTTGGCAGAGGTTCCTCTGGATTCCAGAAGTGATCTTGAAGAAGTCTAAATTTCCAGGGTTTGGGGTCCACTACTTACCCCTTTCTGCCTTTGAAGTAGGCAAACTTCAAAGGAACATCTTCATTGTTTGCAAGATCCTGCCTTGCCCAGGCCAGGCCCCAGACACACAACAGGGGGTTGTAGACTGCATTGTGTGAGGGCATGCACAGCCCTTTTAGGTGTGAGTGACCACTCCTCTAACCTCTCCCAGCACTGATGGCTCATCAGGATATGAAGGCTACAACCAGCTCCCTTTGTGTCCCTATTTAGAGGAGAGGTGCAAACAGCCCAACTGTCAAACTAACCCAGACAGGGAATCCACAAACAGGCAGAGTCACAGAATGGTTTAAGCTAGAAAATGCCTACTTACTCAAAGTGTCACACACACAATCTAAAAACAACCTTTACCAAAAGATGTACTTTTAAATTGTGAGTTCAGAGACCCTAATTTCCATATTTCTATGTGCTCCCATGGAGAATCTGCTCTTTAATAATATTTAAAGGCAACCCCCATGTTAACCAATGAGAGAGTTAGGCCTTCCACAGTGAAAACTGAATTTGGCAGTATTTCACTGTTAGGACATATAAAACACATTACCTTAAACATACCCTGCCCCTGGGGCTACCAAAGGCCTACCTTCGGGGTGCCTTACGTGTATGAAAAGGGGAAGGTTTAGGCCTGGCAATTGGGTACTCTGCAGTGGCAGGTCTGTGCTATGTTTATAGGTCTACTCATGTGGGTGGCACAACCAGTGGTGCAGGCCCACTAGTAACATTTGATTTGCAGGCCGTGGGCACCTCTAGTGCACTGTACTAGGGACTTGATAGTAAATCAAATATGCCAATCATAGAAAGTCAATTATACATAGATTTTACATAGGAACACTTGCACTTTAGCAGTGGGTTCCCAGAGTTTAGAAAACAGCAAAAACAGAGTTCAGCACACATCAACAACCTGGGAAGCAAAGGCAAAAAGTTAGGAGAGACCACGGCAAGCATGCCAAGTCTAACAGCTTCCGATTCACCCATGCTACTGGCCAGGGGGGCGACAGGTACTTAGCCCAGTTAACCTGCCGATCCAAAGCCTGCCCGTAAGGTTCTAGGCAGTTCTGCAGTAGCCGTCGTCACGAAGTCTCTGTACGAGAGACAAACAGCAAGACATTGTTCACAAATAGGGTTATGCGGTCCTCCACACAAGTGCCCAACTGTAATCCTCATACTTGTACATGAGATCTAACCCAGGTCACCCGGGGGCTACCCCCAGAAAGCAAGGGTGGATAGCAAACACCCCTGCTTTATGCAAAAAAATGTCACAGGACCCTGTTAACCCTCCTTGTTCCTTGGGAGAGTCTTATAGCACTCTGACGTAAAAAAGTGAAACTGGGCTGAAAACCCGTTTGTGATAAAGCATACAAAGGAAGTTCCAGTCAAGGGAATCAAAGGCCTCCTTGAAATAGAGGAAAGCACCAGGATCTGTTAGGAGGTGTTGGTATGCCACTGCTGCACACATCCTGCGGTTACAGTTTCTTGTACTATGTTGGGGCATGAAGCCATATTGGTCTGAGTGAATCAGGGTTGATATGACCATAAGAGGTCTGTCTTGGCATGCACTTTAAGTTTGCTGTTGACTAGAGAAATTGGGTAATATGAGGCGCTGTCCTCTGGGGTCGTCCTGCCTTATGAAGCTCTAAAATTGTTGCTGAGACCAGTGCCTCTGGGAAATGGTCCCTTGTCTCAGATTCGTTATACATAGCTAGTATCCTCAAGAGCGAGAATTTCGGGAATCTTTGGTGTTTTTCATTGGAAATCCGTAAGACTCTGGTGTTTGCTCACATTCATACCACTGGGGGCGTTCTCTGATTCCTACAGTTGACTGGGTTGGTTGCGGTTTCTACTGTCTGACCTCAACAAGGTGGATCAAGGTAGTTCTTTTATCAGTAGGTTGGAGGATTCTCTTCAGTGGCCTGTCCTTTCTGACGTACAGCTTCTCGTAGTATTCTGCAAATGTATTTGCAGTCCCCACGGCATCTGCTACTCTGCCCTGAGTTGGATTCATGATACTTGGGACCACCCTATCTGCTGCGCCCTGAATATCAAGCCAGTATACAAGCTTTCTGGATTTGTTGCTTCATTCATAGACCCGGCTATTGGAAGTGATCCAACATTGGCACACCTCGTCCAGCTTCAGCTGCCCTAGAGAGCCCTATCAATTTGGCAGGCTTCCTCTCATCTCAAGCTCCATCCTGCAGTGCAGTTCCTAGTGGCCTCTGACTTGAAGGTATGATCATGCTACCTCCCACATGTAGGCCTTTCCCGCTGCTCATAGGTTCCCCGGAAAGTCAACTGAAGGAGTCTAGCTGCTGTGTTAAGTAGTGCTGTATCCTTGTCTACCAGCCTCCAATGCATTGAGCCTCCAGATTGGCTGATTACAGGTATGGCCCCTCAAACCCCCTGTTGGACTTTTGCTTATGCAGGGTCATCCCCAGTCTTTTTTGCCTCCTGCCTCCTATTTTTTTCGGACCTGTTGCTGTTGGCTTTTCAACTCTGAGCACTTTACCACTGCTAACCAGTGCTAAAGTGCATATGCTCTCCTGTTTAAATTGTATGTAAGTGGTTTATCCATGATTGGCATATTTGATTTACTAGTAAGTCCCTAGTAAGGGGCACTAGAGGTGCCAGGGCCTGTAAATCAAATGCTACTAGTGGGCCTGCAGCACTGGTTGTGCCACCCACATAAGTAGCTCTGTAATCATGTCTCAGACCTGCCACTGCAGTGTCTGTATGTGTAATTTTACACTGTAAATTCGACTTGGCAAGTGTACCCACTTGCCAGGCCTAAACCTTCCCTTTCCTTACATGTAAGGCACCCCTAAGGTAGGCCCTAGGTAGCCCCAAGGGCAGGGTGCAGTGTATGGATAAGGTAGGACATATAGTAATGTGGTTTATATGTCCTGACAGTGAAATACTGCCAATTTCGTTTTCACTGTTGCAAGGTCTGTCTCTCTCTCATAGGATAATATGGGGGCTACCTTTAAATATGATTAAAGTGTAGATTCCCCTAGAGAGTAGATGGACATGTGGAGTTTGGGATCCCTGAACTCACAATTTAAAAATACATCTTTTAGTAAAGTTGATTTTAAGATTGTGAGTTTGGAAATGCCACTTTTAGAAAGTGAGCATTTTCTTGCTTAAACCATTCTGTGACTCTGCCTTGTTTGTGGATTCCCTGTCTGGGTCAGTTTGACAGTTGGGTTGTTTTTCACCTCACACCAGACAGTGACACAAAGGGAGCTGGGGTGTAATCTGCATTTCCTGATTAGCCATCTCTGCTAGGAGGGAGGGGTGGAGTGGTCACTCTCATCTGAAAGGACTGTGCCTGCCTCTGACAATGCTGTCTCCAACCCCCTGGTGTGTGTGTGAGGCCTTGCCTGGGCAAGGCAGGATTTCACAAGAAGGTGTGAGTCCCCTTTGAAGGAAGGTGACTTCAAAGACTAAAATGGGTATAAGAAGGGCACCCAAACTTACAAACTTTAGAAACACTTCTGGAATCAAGGGGAACCTCTGCCTGGAGAAGAGCTGATCGCTGAGGAACAAGTGCTGCCCTGCCTGTGACTGTGCTTTGTGGAGCTTTCCTGCAGTGCTGCTTCTGCCAGAGTAAGAGGGAAAAGACTGGACTTTGTGTGCCTTCCATCTTGAAGAAGAAATCTCCAAGGGCTTGATGTAGAGCTTGCCTCCTGTTGTTGAAGTCTCAGGGATAGCAAAGACTTCTTCCTGCCAGCACCTGGAGTCTCTGGAGAGACCCCTACTCTGCTCTGTGGTGCCCTTCCAGTTCCTGGGACCCTGAAAGGAGAGGCTGGCAGCCCAAGGACAAAAATACACGCACCGAGCGCCGTGCGGAGAAAAGATCGACGCGAATCCGATCGCGGCTGAGAAAACGACGCGACGCCGGCTCCGCAGCTGAGAAACGACGCCGCAGGAAACGCGACCGGAGAATCGACGCCCGGAGCAGGAGAAACGACGCGCAGCATCGCTGACGAAGGCTGAGAGATCGCAACCTGCGCCGCGGGACTTTCGGACCGTCGCGTGGCTGGCTGTTTCGACGCGCGTCGCCGTGCCGAGTTGTTTTCGACGCATATAACCGTGCAGGGTTATTTTCGACGCGCACCGCCCGTGCGGGGTTATTTTTGACGCAAACCAGGTACATTTACACGCTAGCAGCGCTAGTGTGTTGTTACAACTACCTAAAGACTCTTTTTATTTTAAACCTTTTAAAAATCATAACTTGACTTGTGTATGTTGGATTTTTGTCGTTTTGGTCTTGTTTGGTCTAGATAAATATTTCCTATTTTTCTAAACTGGTGTTGTGTCATTTTGTAGTGTTTTCATTAAGTTACTGTGTGTGTTGGTACAAATACTTTACGCCCAGCACTCTGAGGTTAAGCCTACTGCTCTGCCAAGCTACCAAGGGGGTAAGCAGGGGTTAGCTGAGGGTGATTCTCTTTTATCCTAACTAGAGTGAGGGTCCTTGCTTGAACAGGGGGTAACCTGACTGTCAACCAAAGACCCCATTTCTAACATTGGTGACCAGCGGTCGGGATTGGACTTGTATTTGTACTTGACATACAGTAATTAAGTGTACACTACTGTTTTGATCTCAGACCACTACGTGACCACATACTACTTGTTTGGTGATCTTTTGATTTTTCTCTTAAGGACTCTTTTTATTCTACTTCCATGATTTTGCTGATCCCTTGACTGATTCTTTTTACTTCATTGGGAAATTATTTTTTTCTGCCTTTTGGAACTTTGCACTTGTGACCATCATGTCTCAATCTGGAGATGCAACAGCTGGAGCTGTGTTTGAAATGGAGAAACTGAAGGAGTACTCAGTTGCTCAATTGAAACAGTTCCTTAAAGATCTTGACTGTCCCACTGAGAGCTCCACCAGGGAGGGGGAGCTGCAACAGGCACAGAGGGCTTGGGTGACAATCTAGAAGGCTGGAGGGCACACAGAGGAGGAGAATATGGGTGGGGAAGTGCAGAGGATACACAGTGGTGTAGTGGAGGAACCTGTTACGCCTGGGGGGAGGGTCCCCAGGAGGGATGGCAGGGTGTCACCCAAGGGTCTGACTCCTGAAGAGTTACAGGACAGACAGGCAGAGAGGGAGTACCAATGGGAGCTGAAAAAGCTCGATTGGGAGTTGGAAGAAAGGAGGAGGAACTTAGAGATTAAAAAAATGATTTATGCTTACGAGCTTAAATTGAAAGAGCTGGAAGTCATGAGGGCTGAGTCCAGCTGGAATGGTGGCAGCAACAATTGTATATCCAGTGATGCTGCAGAAGTGCACATGCCCAGAGAGGTGGTGCCCTACTTGAAGGAGGGAGTTAACACACGCCAGGAGGTTCAGGGGTATGAGGTAGCTCCAGTGATGCACAGGGTCCCTGAGGTGGATTGGGGAACTGGCATGGGGAGTCATATTCCTACTGGTGGGAGGGACACTCTACTGACTCTAGGTGAGAGTGACAGGGAGAGGGGTTCCCCCCAGGTAGAAGTCCTGGTTATGGAGTGTGAAGACATCCCAGAAGAGTGTGGGTTGAGTGTCAGGGACAGTCAGGTACTGTCTCACCAGTCTCAGGAGGGTGATGTGGGGTGCTTTGTCAAAGCAGAGTCACTGGATGGTTGGGTGAAGGGTACTTTGGTTAATTCATGTGAGGGGCTGAGTGATGTAATTGCTGGAGAGCATATGTCTAGTCCTTATTTTCCAGAGCTATGCCAACACCAGGTGGAGTGTGAGTTCTCTGACCCCAGGGAGCTTACAATGGAGGCTGACTTCTCGGTGAGTACCAGAGAGTCTGAAGAGGCATTTGGGGGTGCTCCTGAGAGGAGTGGTCTAGGTAGTTCCCAACCAGGTGAGGTAGGGAAGGATTGTAGTGTCCCAGGTAGGTCCCAGTGTTGTGGGATGGGTGAGGGACCCCATGTCCAGTCTCAGAGGAGAGGGAATGGGGATGGGTTGAGGCCCAAGGTGCCCGAGATCCGGTCCCAGGTCCTGGAGGGTTCCCTGCGGGAACACCAGGAGGGGAGCCTAGCCTGTACCATAGGGCCATCTGTTGAGGGAGACCCCACAGTGTCAGGAGAACTTGGGGGGACGGCTGTAGCCAGCGTCCCACCAGTTCTGGTGTCTGGCAGTACCACTCCTAGTGAGGGGGTGCAGAAGTCCAGACAGAGGGTTGAGAGGGGGTTGCGGACCCCAGTGGAGAACCTGGAGGGTCAGGGGTCAGCTCTGAGAGCAGAGCCCCCCATGAATGACCTTGGTGAGACCATTTCTGGGTTGGGGGGAATCCAGACTCTGTCAGATGGGCAGAGGTCAGGGGACCTGCGCCAGCCAGACTCTTGTGTGGCCCTTCGGGACAGTGTGTCCCTTGAGGGGGGTAAGTGTGCCCCCCTGGAAGTCCTGGTGTGCCAGGCAGTGGTTCAACCGCAGGGTGGTGACCCTAGGTTGGATGACCAGGTTCAGAGGGTAAACTCTGACCTGGTAGGGGGTAGGTATGCCCCCCAGGAAGTCATGGTTTGCCAGGCAGTGATCCAGTCTGTGGGTACAGACCCTGGATTGGGAGGCCAGGTTAAGGGTGTCCCCCCTGACCTGGAGGAAGGGGCCACTGCTAACAGTGCCCCTACCATGTTGTCTTCTGGGGGGGCCACTCCTAGTTGGGTGGTTCAGGACCCCAGAAGAGAGGGCAGGGGGAGGGAAGCCTCACCCCTGGCCCTGGTCCAACCTGAAGGTACAGACCCCAGGTTGGAGGATCAGTTGCAGGTTAACATCCCTGCACTGGTGGAAGAATTGTGCAGGACTGCTTCTACAAGCACCCTGACAGTTTTTGACTCTGGGGGTGCCGCTTCTGCAGGGAGGTTACAGAGCCCCAGAGGGGAGGACCAGGGTCAGGTTGTCATCCCTGACCTGGTGGAAGAGAGAGTGGTCAAAGGGTGCCAGGCACCTGGGGCTACCACCCCCCACTCTTCACAGTCACAGTGGTTAGAGAGGCCTGAGGTCGGGCTCTCATCCCTGACAGTTGTCTGGGGCCACTGTGGCTTGCTGTCCTGGTGGACAGAGTTGCCCCTGGGGGGGGGAGGACGAGAGTCACACCCCGGGGGTGGAGTGGGCAACACCACTGTGTTGGCCCTGGTGGTACTATCTGCCCATTGCAATACATCTGTGAGCAAAGTAAAGTTAGGTGTTGCACAGATGGTGTCTGTAGATGTGGAGAAGGGTTCCCCATGGGTTAGCTTAGTGGGCCCTGAGAGTATGGACAGAGGGATCCAACTGGAGTCAGGAAGGCGTAGAACTGGAACATGCCCCTGCTGTTGTGGGCCTGGGTCCCTGTTCTATCGCCCCAATCAGGGAAGTACATCAAGGTATTGATTGTTCTCCCCTGGCTTTAGGCTGGTAGGGGGTCGTGTTGGACTTTTGCTTATGCAGGGTCATCCCCAGTCTTTTTTGCCTCCTGCCTCCTATTTTTTTCGGACCTGTTGCTGTTGGCTTTTCAACTCTGAGCACTTTACCACTGCTAACCAGTGCTAAAGTGCATATGCTCTCCTGTTTAAATTGTATGTAAGTGGTTTATCCATGATTGGCATATTTGATTTACTAGTAAGTCCCTAGTAAGGGGCACTAGAGGTGCCAGGGCCTGTAAATCAAATGCTACTAGTGGGCCTGCAGCACTGGTTGTGCCACCCACATAAGTAGCTCTGTAATCATGTCTCAGACCTGCCACTGCAGTGTCTGTATGTGTAATTTTACACTGTAAATTCGACTTGGCAAGTGTACCCACTTGCCAGGCCTAAACCTTCCCTTTCCTTACATGTAAGGCACCCCTAAGGTAGGCCCTAGGTAGCCCCAAGGGCAGGGTGCAGTGTATGGATAAGGTAGGACATATAGTAATGTGGTTTATATGTCCTGACAGTGAAATACTGCCAATTTCGTTTTCACTGTTGCAAGGTCTGTCTCTCTCTCATAGGATAATATGGGGGCTACCTTTAAATATGATTAAAGTGTAGATTCCCCTAGAGAGTAGATGGACATGTGGAGTTTGGGATCCCTGAACTCACAATTTAAAAATACATCTTTTAGTAAAGTTGATTTTAAGATTGTGAGTTTGGAAATGCCACTTTTAGAAAGTGAGCATTTTCTTGCTTAAACCATTCTGTGACTCTGCCTTGTTTGTGGATTCCCTGTCTGGGTCAGTTTGACAGTTGGGTTGTTTTTCACCTCACACCAGACAGTGACACAAAGGGAGCTGGGGTGTAATCTGCATTTCCTGATTAGCCATCTCTGCTAGGAGGGAGGGGTGGAGTGGTCACTCTCATCTGAAAGGACTGTGCCTGCCTCTGACAATGCTGTCTCCAACCCCCTGGTGTGTGTCTGAGGCCTTGCCTGGGCAAGGCAGGATTTCACAAGAAGGTGTGAGTCCCCTTTGAAGGAAGGTGACTTCAAAGACTAAAATGGGTATAAGAAGGGCACCCAAACTTACAAACTTTAGAAACACTTCTGGAATCAAGGGGAACCTCTGCCTGGAGAAGAGCTGATCGCTGAGGAACAAGTGCTGCCCTGCCTGTGACTGTGCTTTGTGGAGCTTTCCTGCAGTGCTGCTTCTGCCAGAGTAAGAGGGCAAAGACTGGACTTTGTGTGCCTTCCATCTTGAAGAAGAAATCTCCAAGGGCTTGATGTAGAGCTTGCCTCCTGTTGTTGAAGTCTCAGGGATAGCAAAGACTTCTTCCTGCCAGCACCTGGAGTCTCTGGAGAGACCCCTACTCTGCTCTGTGGTGCCCTTCCAGTTCCTGGGACCCTGAAAGGAGAGGCTGGCAGCCCAAGGACAAAAATACACGCACCGAGCGCCGTGCGGAGAAAAGATCGACGCGAATCCGATCGCGGCTGAGAAAACGACGCGACGCCGGCTCCGCAGCTGAGAAACGACGCCGCAGGAAACGCGACCGGAGAATCGACGCCCGGAGCAGGAGAAACGACGCGCAGCATCGCTGACGAAGGCTGAGAGATCGCAACCTGCGCCGCGGGACTTTCGGACCGTCGCGTGGCTGGCTGTTTCGACGCGCGTCGCCGTGCCGAGTTGTTTTCGACGCATATAACCGTGCAGGGTTATTTTCGACGCGCACCGCCCGTGCGGGGTTATTTTTGACGCAAACCAGGTACATTTACACGCTAGCAGCGCTAGTGTGTTGTTACAACTACCTAAAGACTCTTTTTATTTTAAACCTTTTAAAAATCATAACTTGACTTGTGTATGTTGGATTTTTGTCGTTTTGGTCTTGTTTGGTCTAGATAAATATTTCCTATTTTTCTAAACTGGTGTTGTGTCATTTTGTAGTGTTTTCATTAAGTTACTGTGTGTGTTGGTACAAATACTTTACGCCCAGCACTCTGAGGTTAAGCCTACTGCTCTGCCAAGCTACCAAGGGGGTAAGCAGGGGTTAGCTGAGGGTGATTCTCTTTTATCCTAACTAGAGTGAGGGTCCTTGCTTGAACAGGGGGTAACCTGACTGTCAACCAAAGACCCCATTTCTAACACCCCCCCATATGGATCACCATGGGTGAGTGGTTAGTGATCCTTTACAGGCCGCATATAAGCACAAGTTGTGTGGACGAGGTCCACAGCAGGCAGGAGCAGCATATCACTGCATGATCTAGTTTTGTGGGCTGTAGTCCAGCCTCTGCAGATGCCAGTCCCTCTATGTGTCGCAAAGGCTGTGCCCAGTAGCCGAGGCCATCAGATGCGATTATGTGTCGCGGACCAACCGAGGAAGTTTGGAGCAGTCTCATACAGGTGACATCAGCACTTTAAAGTCATCTCCTACAAGCAGTATTATGTCCGTGCGGGAGCCGCAATAGTACCACCCTCCTCTTATGAAGCATTGACGCAATCAGCAGTTGTGGGACACACTTATAAAGCTGTAGATCTGTCCTTCATTTGTACTTCCCACTACTATATATTTACCTTGGACATCAGTTTCTGTGTGAGTGATTACCATAGGAGTAATTTGGTGTAAAAGAATGGCACCCACCTGTGATTCTCTGGAGTAAATCGCATAGTATACTTGCTCGTAGCTATACATGGCCAGCGGAATATCTATTGTAACAGTTGTGAAAGGGAGAGCACAATCACTTTACTCCTGGTTAGCAGTAGTAAAGTTTTCAGAGTTCTATGGGCAGCAAAAAAGGGTACAGCAGAAGAAGGCCAAAATTGGGGGTGGGGGAACACCACACAAAAGATGGTCATTACCAACAAACAGTCTCTTGCAAATGTGAAGTATTATCGTTTTGGAAGGACTTGTTTTAAGACAGCTTAAAGACAATCTAAGTAACATCTGCATACAAATAGGGTTTAATGTCAAATGTTTGTAGTGCGTGGGCTAAAGGTAAAAGATATAGATTAAAGAGTAGGGTGTGAGATCGATCCTATGGGCACCCTTCATTTCAGAGGTACCTTTTGAAAGTTGAATTGTTTCAGGAATGCAAATGGCGATCTTTCAAATAACAATGCAATGGCCTATTGGAAGACAGTTCAGCCCACGTACAGCCTTTGCAATCAGAGCAGGAGGTATCTCAATATAGAATTGCAATCTCTGAAAAGCCCCATTTTTGCAGGGATAAATGCTTTGATATCCTATGCGACACTAAAGCATTTATGTTATGCATTTCTTTGCCACAAATCTAACATATAAAAATAACTTCCAATGTGTGACAGTCTTAGGATATTTGTGAACTTTTTAATCAAATGTAGGCCCTTCAAAAGTGCTAAGATCACAATTCATTAGTGTAAGACATTAGGTTATTAGTTCTGCAGGATATGAGGCCTGAGCAAGGAATACGTCCACAGTTTCCCCTTACTGGAAACCAAGCTCCCTGTAAGCACTTAACATGTCCAGGGTCGCTAAGCAGAGCAGTCCATGGCCTACTTAGGTGAGGTGGTGTGGGCTACCTATTACAGTAAGCTGGCACACAATAAGAACACTCAATAAATTATTGTCCGGTCCGTTATTTTCTTTGGAAAGGGAAATGTACAATTAATACACACATGCAACTAAATAGTATGCATCCATTTACAAATATATACATAAGGCAGATCTATCTTGGTGATACTCTGAAGATATAAGCAAAGCCTATTGGTTTTGTCAAAGGTTCCACACATAAAAGACAAATAATTCACATGTTAAAAACTACCACCATTTCACTGTAATCCCGTGTAAATGCAATAATTAATGTCAGTAAAGCATTTTAACATTGATCAAAATCACTGTTAGCATTATACTATCAGTAAAGCATTTGAAATGACCATAACATTTGCCTGTGTCTTTTTAACACACCTTCAGGCCACATAAATTGCAACCATAGAACCAACCCCTAGATGGCATTTCATGCCCAGTTTAAGAGTAAAACCTCCAGTCTTACGAGTGCTTCAAAGTAGTGCTGTAAATCCTGAGAAGTCATAATTTCTTCGACCCCCGCAAACATGGGATCATTGTTCAAAAATGACTTTTGGGGCATGTTGTAACTCCTACAGTCCGTTGCAACTTTGTTGGTGGTGCCGTTGTCCTCCTTTGGCCACCACAATGCAAGAAAAATATGCAAATAAGCCTCTTCTGAGACAATATGGTACAGAAGCAGGGAATATTTCATGAGTGGCTCTCCCTCTGTTCAGGAGAATCGCTTTACTGTTGTTTTTGCTTTTTTTGTCTTTTCTTTCCTTTTTTGGGGTGCCAGGCCCCACACAGGCAACCCGCCATCTCCTTTTTTGTTGGGGCAGCTCAAGTAGCCCATCAGCATGTTTTCTGGCCAACTCCTATGTCTACTGGCGGCAGGAGGTAGTTTCTCCCTGCCCATACCATGCAGGCAGGGATCTCCTTGTGGTAACTTTTCCCTTTACCCCTAGGCAAAGGGAGCCGGGGTGAAGCCCCTGTTGTTTGAGGGGGAGGGAATACCACTGAACTACAGCTTGTTGTCTTTTCATCGGTGGCCCAGCGATGGGATCCAGGGCCCCATCCCTGAAAGGACAGCCTGGGGATGAGGTCCCCAGGTCCAATAGGACTCTGGAGAGGGGGCCCACTCAAGCCTCCTCCCTGGAAATAATCAAATAATCTTGCTCCGACTCCCAGGCACTGGCCCATCCTGGAGATAATTTCTGAAAATGTGTCAGTCAGTGGTTGTCTTAGGAATACATCCCCTTTCATAACATTATTTTTATACTTTTAACTGAGTTTATAATTACTTGAAACTATAGCTAGTAGCGACTTACCTATATAAATGTAGAATGCTTGCCTTTTTAGGTAATATGGCAGATTGTTGGCCAGCACTGGGAGCAGATGGCCTTGAATTTGGCACACCTACTGGCTTGTCCATGCTGTGTCCTCTATTATATGGGTTTGGCTTGCTTCAGAAAAAGTGAGATGGGTTAAACAGAAAGTGGCCAAATAAAAATATCCGCAACATAAATTCGTTTATTAAGAAAAATAAATGTGTTAGGCGGCACACTTTAGTGAGTCAAATAAAATAAGTAAATATGCAAATAAGCTAAAACAATAGTTGGACTCGAAGTCCAAGCACCCCTTGGATATTACGAAGAAATACCAGCAGCTAGGATCAATGGAATTTTGCAGCAAGAGAGGGCCAAATTATGTGACAATAATGACTCATTTATGGCAAAAGAAAAGGCAAAATATGTGTTGTAATGTTAAACATTTTCTGATAGCATGACTTCGTTATTTTGTCATTTTTAGATCTTCCATAGGCAATGCATGTGCTGTCTCTGGTAGTCCTGGGACTGGTTTCAGGGTATCACCCTTCATCAGCCAGGCTAACTTGAATCCAGTAGCATAGTGAGCCTGGGACTGCCGTCTTAGGCATACCCGGCGTACTTAGGGCGACATAAGCAAACAAACACAAATGATGGATGGAATGGCGAATAATCAAACATACACCCCCAGTCACAGATCTGGGTTTAATCCATCAATTCTTTTGCTCACCATGCCACCCCAGTTTGGACCCAGCCATATGCAAATCAGTCTTGACCCTGTTCCCCATGGTAACAGTCCAGCCCGAACTGCCAGGCCAGGTCTTCCCTGGATCGGAAACAGGCATCCTGGGACCGGTTTCAGGTTATCACCCTTCATCTGCCGGGCTAACTTGAATCCAGTGGCATAGTGAGCCCAGGACTCACGTTTGGGTATACCCAGCGCACTTAGGGCGACAAAAGCAAACAAACACAAATGATGGGCTGAATGCAGAACCAAGCCCCAGTTTGGACTCAGCCATATGCAAATCAGTCTTGACCCTATTCCCCATGGGAACAGGCCAGCCAAAACTGCCAGGCCAGGTCCTCCCTGGATCGGAAACAAGCATCCTGGGACTGGTTTCAGGGTATCACCCTTCATCAGCCAGGCTAACTTGAATGGGATGGGTAGGAGAAAATCGATGGATTTAGGCTCAGATCTCTGGACTGGGGATAAATGTTTGACAATGTTCAGCGTTCTGTCAATCACTTTTTATTTTTGCATTTGATATGTTTGAGGCAAGAGCTGTCTGGAAGCATTACACAATCTGAGTGCTTGCCTCCCCGTTTTTGTTGCTGTGGAGGTCTGGCAGAGGATTTATGTGACAATCTTGGTGGATCCTGGGAGTAGGAAAGAGTTATTTTCTAACACATGCCAACATTTAAAAGAAATGTGTAAGCATTTCAGAATAAATCATAATTATAAACGCACAAATGAAGCTCATTTGTTTGTTATTTCTAAAGTGTGTTGGAAACAAATACTTAATTATAATCAAAACGAATAAATAAACTTGGTGATGCAATTGCCACACATGTTCCTATGTACACTGTATAGTTTTATTAGTAAAACTGTATGTCTGTGCAAATGTAATGCTCAGTTCAATTGAAAATGTGTTGTCTGTAACGGCAGTGTGCTACCACACTATTATTACTCCTCTCTACTCTGCATCACTCCACACCACTGCACTCTACTTTGTACCACTTCACCTTACACCACTCTGTGTCACTGCACTCTCCGCCACTCCACTTTACGCCATTGCACTCAACGTCACTCTGCTCTACACAACTGCACTCTACTCTGCATTACTGTACTCTACACCCCTGCACTCTAATGCCACTCACCTCCATGCCACTGCAATCTGACATTACTCTGCAACACAGCACCCTCCGCCTTTGAACTCTATGCCACTCTACTCTGCACTACTCCACTTTAAGTCACTACTTTATGCCACTTCACTCTATCCCACTATATTCAATTCTGCGCCACTTTACTCTGCGTCACTCTACTCTGCGCCACTGCAGTCTACTATGCCCCACTTCAGTCTACGCTTCTGCATGCTATGACGCTGCACTGTACGCCACTGAATTAAATGGTACTTCACTCTTTTCTACTGTACTCTGCAACAACCTACACCATTGTACTCCACTCTGCCACTCCAATGTATGCAACTCTATGTGACTCCACACTATTCCACTCTCTGCCACTCCGCTCTACAACACTCTGTTCCACTTTTTGCCATTCTTCTCTCTGAACGCCACTATCCTCTACGCCACAAACTATTAGCCATGTTGAACAGCAGCCAAGCTGGTGAACAACATGGCTAAAACACATTGGCAAAGCTAATAGCTCTTGCTTAGGGGAGACCTATTGGCTTTGCCAGTGTTTGTTATTTCTGCCCATTAACAGTGTCCTCCGCTCATTTCCACATTTGCGAGTCATGAACAGTTGTGGCTGTTTGACTGTTGCCATTCTGTCTATGATCCAAGTCCATAGCCTGAGGAGAAACCCCTTGTGCACCTGAACCAGAGAGCTATTGTTCAGTTGCTTTGCTTTGTTATAGTGCCATATATCTATTTATAACTACCTTAATTGTGAGTTTCCCCCGATGCAAACAAAATTATCGTATTGCACAATACATACTCATTGTGACAGTTGTGCCATAAAGCTTTCTAATGTTACTGAGCATGTTGCCTTAATGCTATTTTATATTTTTGTTCTAAACACACTAGTTATTAAACATCTTTGTTTTGCGGGATGCACATGGTGCCTGAACTAGATGTTCCACCCCACAGTACCCTCCAAGAGTAAGTCCTTGACTGTTGCCTTCGTTGCCCCCTGACAGTTCAAACCTAATGAGGTTGTGTTTGATAATTTAGTTTGCTTACTGCATCATCTTAGACCTGTGTTTCCTTGAGCATACTGCCATTGGAGGACTGGCCTGACATTGTGTGGAAGCAGAAATGTGTGCACAGCTTGTAAATGTGAGTTGTATGACAGTTATCACACCTTCACAGTTTTCCATGGATGGATTTAGACAGGTCAATTCTGCCCAAATTTATAGTAGGAAAAGGCATGGAATAGAGGAAGGAGATATGGAATTTGGCATGTTAAATACTGATCCTGTATGTTCTGTCTCATTTTCAAGTTGAAAACCCAGAATAGGAGGCATTTAACACACCCCAGAGTAACAGTATGCTTACAAAGTGGTAATGCCACACCCTTTTCCACCCAACTTGCTGTCAGGCTTAAAAATGCATGAGACAACTATAACAGCTTTAAACATCTCCAAGTGTACTAAATAGTTACACTGTCCCCTTCCTGGTAACTTTTTCATCCAGTGCACTGTATTGTATGGAGAAGTCAATATTGATAAGCATTTCAATACCACATGATCATTTTATTTTATACCTTTGTCATGTGGCGGGCTATGATAATACAACAAAATAGATGGTAAGTGATGCTCTTGTTTAATCGGGTCCGGGGTAGACCCATAGATTGGCCAAGCATTCCAGGCCTTTATGTGATTGAGCCACCATATGAGTTACGTCTTAGGGTCTTCTGAGCAAAGGACCAATATTCTGTATGTAATCTCTAGTAGAAGATGTTACAACTTTAATCATTACATGCAAATCCTCATGGCCCTTTGCGACCCCGATTACTTCTGCCTCTTTCAAGAAAAATCCCCTGAATTTTCTCTGATCTTGGAAGGCTTCTGTCTTCGAAAGTCCTGAGATATTTGGGACCCTTGAGGAAGATTTCAGCCAGGCAACCAACCCATACCTTATTCAAGTCAGTGCCCTGCACACTGAAGAGAAGGCCATAGCTATGTTCTTTGAAGCAGAGCTCTCTGAAGAGGCCCATTTCCGTAACCGCTCTGGCTCCAGAAGTGGTTAACAACCCAACTTGCGTTAATTTTTTATTATTAAGGAACCTTTTCTCTCTGTGGAAAGAGCACAGTTGGTATCGCAGATGAAGCAGTCTGTGCAATTAGACCAAACTGACAAGATGTCTGTGAATATCAGAGACCTACAGCATTTGCTTCCTTGGCCAAGTTGAGGATTTTGGAGAGGGGCCCCATAATGTCAAGCAGCTTATCCAGGCATGTTTTGTTGAATCTTTTCCTTTCTACTTCTTCAGGTTCCTTATAAACTGTGCTAAGAAAGTCTAAATTTTTCCATGTAACTATGGGGTCTGGGTCACTTTACCCTTCAGAGAAGGTCTTGGGCATTCTACTCTTTACTGACCCCTGACCGACTTGTCAGATTCTTACTGCAGTTATTGCCCCACCTTGTTTCATGAAACTCTTTGTGACGATCTTGGATGGTAAATGTCATCCAGGTTAAGCATGTCCTCCGGGAACTCTGGCGCTGTGACATGGCTAGAACCTCTGGGTTTCTTTTGGTCATCAGACGACCCCAGGGGTAGCAAGGGCTCAGTTCTGAATCTGATCCTGCAGAATTTTCTGAGGTGGTCATGTCACAGCTTCTTCTTCCTCTAAGGGTGTATTACAGGATCTGTTAGGTCCCCAGGAAGGGGTGGGGGGCACAGAGTCAGTGCATCCTTCAGAAAGTGTTTTCAGAGGCTGTCCTCGCTTTTGCCTTACCTTTAGGGTGGTCATGGGCTTCATCCATCACCGTAGGTTCAAGAAACTCAGGAGCCTATAGATAAACATCTCTCTGGAGGAGGGGTTCAGGACCACTAACTGCCGAAAATAATAGTTGTTTTCCAAGTGGTTGTAGCACCTCTGGGACCTCATTTCATTTGTGACAGACAAGTCAGTAACTGTGGATGGTCTTCCACCTGCTTTTTGTGGACCTCCTCATAGAGGTTGTGGAAATCATATACATATGGATCCAAAACAAAAGCATTGCAAGTCTCAGTACTAACTTCTCTCATTGTGCCACAGGAAGCCATCCTACATTTTCTTAGGACTAAAGAGGTAAGATGAGGGTAATGAGCCTCAGCGTGCTGGGAATTCTAACTTTAAAAATCCCATGGGACTCTTGTGCCTCCACACCGAGAGTGTGTTGCACCAGTTGACACAAAAAGGATTACACGCTGTACATAGGCAAGTACTTCCTGGCCTCATGCTGAAGCACTCTTCTTGGTTGTGCTAGAATTTAGAACACCTAGGCTGCGTAGCGCGGGCAACTTAAGAAGATAGAAGGCAGAATGCTTCTCCCATACTGATGCCCCGCATGGATAGCATGAGGAATGAAAGAGGAGGAAAGTGAGGAGGGGATTGTATACCCTGTGGTGAAAAGGTTAGACAAGGCAAAACATACTGTCCAACAAAAATTGAACCACCACCCCCAGCCATTTTGTATAAAAATGAGCGCGACAATACTCACAATGAAAATAGAACAATCTGATACTCATCTGTTGAAGAGCATGAAGAAAAGTGAGAAGGTGGTTCTATATTTCGGACACAAAATTGTGGACTGTGTGATTCTTTGAGAGTGCATTGGTTTTGACGCCATTTCCTGGGGTGATGGGAAATGTAGTTTGTTTTTCCATCCGTAATTTTGTAAGAGAATTTACAGTTAGTCTTTCAAGTGGTAGAATAAGAGTAAAGAAAAGATCTCTTCATAATCCTTAGCCTCCGGTTCTGACATAGAAGTGAGCAATTGCTAGGAATATCTGATTTCCAAAGCAAAAAAAGCTTTAGCAAACCAGGATATAATTTCTCGAGTTTCATCATTGTTATCAAAAAGCAATACTTTCAACCCTCCTGGCTCCAAAAAAACCCAGTAGAAACCCATTTTTATATATTTCCACTGACTTTGTGGCTTTTGCACCCAGGGATGAGACTTGACCTTGGCAGACGTACATTTTCAAACCTATTATCCCTGGAGGCAATGTTCCTTAAAAATGTATGTGAATACCCACAAGTCTGCATTTATTTTGGTCTTTACCTATGATTCAAGACATTCCATCTTTGGAATACCCACTTTCTGATGCTGTGAGTTGATTGCTGTCATACATAAAATTACACAATACTATTTTAATTCTACATGCGATTAAATTGCTGTGAAATAAAGCCATATTTCATGAATGCAAAATTTTGATTCTCTTTTGCAAAACAGGCCAATTGCATGATTAAGTTCAACTGGTTTGCAAAATCATGTAGAAGCTGATCTTTTTTGATAGTAACATTAGTCTTCAAAGATTGTTCCACGGCGCACTTCAACAAATCGCAACTGGAAAGTCGGTGCCTCTTACACTAGGGATCAAAGTTTGAAACACCATACCATTCCAAAAAATCAACTCACTTTCTCAAAGGCCATGACATTTTCCTCAAGACATTTAGACCGTTCTGGGTGGTACTTAACTTTCCAGAAGACTACACAAATATCAGCCTCTTGCCAGTAACCACACCAAGCAATCGGCTGAATACTAACTCCCAAGCTTTCCTTGTTCTCCACACCACAAACTCAATCAAAACAAATGGGCAGAACATTCACCATGCTATGATTCATCGACCAGTTATGTGGGCCAATTGATGAACATCCTCAATAACACTGGCACACATATAGACAGCAACAAGTTTAGAGCAACTTAATCGTGCTACCACTGCATCACAGTTGTACCCGGCTTAGGGTATGTTGTGATCTCACATCGTCCCAAAAATGTGAGAAATCCTCTAATTTCTCTGGAAAGTTTGAGCTCGGTGATACCTCACTATTAGAAGTGCTGCGCTATATTAAGATAGACAACATAACGTGGTCAAGTAAAAATTCAGTTTGGACTTCTTTCCTTTACCTTTTTCGAACTTCTATTTCCTGGTTCAATCTAAATGTCATTTTACTTGGATTTTTGTGTAAATTAAATACTCTAAATCATCACAGAATAGTGACTAAATAGTGAAAGACCACTCACTTTGTACAACGAAAGGAGATTTAGAAGGTTTCAAAAAATAAACTGACCATTGTATGTTTCATAAGCCATTGTTTTTAAAATTATTCATGTCTTACATTTCTATTAAGCTGCCCAGACCCATTTGCTTGAAGTGATTGTGTATTTCAGGTATTAAGTATAGCAAGACTGTTTAAATGTGTGTCACTTACCTAACATGATATGTAATATCTAGGCTGTCAGAGATGAAGTAATATTGAATTCTGGCTGAGGGACTACCACCGCAAGCTGCAAAGAATCAGATTTTTCCTTAAGGTGAGTCTCGATACTGCTTCATGTTTTTACCACACTTGGTTCTAGCATTTAGATATTTTGCTGTTTGTAGGCTGTGGTCTGTTTTGCAACCCTACAATGACAATCAAAGCACCTTAATGGATGTCTGTGTATGCTGACTGTGTTTTGTAAAACTGGTAATTTGTAGTGCTACTATTAGCATAAGAATAAACCATAAATGCATTTTCACAAGATATATATATCTTCTATTTTTAATGAACTCGAGAGCTGAGTAAATACTAACTGCCATCGTAATATTGTATTCTATGTAAAAACAACAGGATACTAATGAATATGTTAAGCAGATGAACATCTAAGAAGATTTTTTTTTTAAAGTTAAGCTTGACTGCCTAGCCCTCAAATTTGAAATGTAAAATTGTAGGACACCCTTATATTCCAAATGTTTAGCATAAATGCTAGTTTTATCAGTGAGGTTGCCTTCTCTAGTCCACAGTTCTAAAGGGCTGTATATCCCAAAGTATGAATGCGAGTTAGGCAATCATTCCTGTGACAAATATTTAATTAAAGAAAATAAAAATCATAAATAAACTTAGATTTCCATTTAAGATTTTGCAAGGGTGACTTGTATAGGGTAATCCTATTACTGCCATCCAGAAATCCAAATCCAGTTTAACTCAGTGGCCTTAAACTCTTCCTCTGACTGAATTCCGTTGACAAGTTTCTTTCACACCACCTCCTTTCCCAGAAGAAGTGCTTACTCCCTACTGACTTAAAACTAACCTAATATTTGCAATCTGCGTTAGACACCGCCTAGCAGATGAAATATGTTCTTAATCATAAATTTGCTTCTATGAAGTTTCTCCTAACCTTAACTGCCTTCTGTCATAGGAACCCCCTGACAAAGGAAGTATGACACATATTGAATCAACAGTTAACAAATGGTACGGGTGCCTGTCACTGCCCTTCTGCAGTATGCCATTCTCTGTACGGGAAAAGTCAGGGGATCCTAGATGGGGTGCAGTTTGCTTTGTTTTTTGAAGGACTGGAGGAGGTTGTGTTTTTTAAGGAGCTAGGCAGGGGAAAGAGAAACTTAAGCAAAGTCAAGTTCTGCCATTATGTGAAACTAAAGAACAAAGCTTTGTGAGATCACTTGTACAAGCATCCTGCTTGCGGTAACAAAGATTCATATGGCAGTTTTAAGTTTCATTCTTTTTATTCTTTCATTGTTGTTATACGCTTTGTATTGATTTTAAGGATCAAGATCTATAAAGAACATCAAATCAAGATCATATTTTTTACACCAATTCCCTCCCCTCACTCACTCGGTCAGGGGTTCTCTATTGTTAGTTTAGAAGGAGATTCACAAATGGATAAATAGTGACAATAATGCCAAACATACTCCTCCGCCCCTCCATCAACGTCATTGGGTGTTTCTACTTGATCTCTTCAGGGGACCAGTTCAATATGTGGGGCCTCGGTGCCCCCGGGCGTCTAAAGGCTGGTGACTCTTCTTGAAAATACTCCATGACTGATTTTCAGATTTCCTCGAATTGTTTTCTCTCCACTCTGTTTGCATGTCAGCATCTCCATTGCTATCAGTGTACAAACATTGAGCCCACCAAGAGTTATCTGCGACTTTCAACTGTTACCTTGTGCTACTTGGGCTGCTATCTTTAGTTTAACCTTTAAAAGCATATGGACAGATACGCACTATCACTGTAGGAGGATATAGTGGTATCGGTGAGCCAGTTGCCTTCTTTTTGTGGCTTATTATTTCCTTCCTGACTACTTTAAGTCTTGGGCAGCTCCACCACAAGTGTTACATGGTAGCCCCCCCCAAACCCCTAAGAAAAGCACAGGCCATCACTATTAGGGAAGATGTACTTTAAAATCTGCATTGTCAGTTACCAGTCGTACATTATTTTATATTGTGTTTCTCTGTCATGCACATTTCTCACTAGTTTTGGTATGTCGCGCCACAGTCTACCCCACTGTTCCGGGATATCTCTACTTTTAGTACTCATTCCTATTGGTGAATGAAAGGATGTAAGGCTACTTGCATTTATCATTGAGGGTCTTCAAAACCCATAAATAGCTGGGATTAGTATTTTTAGGAATCGTTTTTAGAAAGGTGTTAAATCTCTGGTTCTTGCTGCTTTGTTTAGTGGGTGTGGGGCTGAGTGTTGCAAGTAGTAGCACAAAAGTATTTCATTCTATGGGACTCTAAAATCTAATTTGCATTAGGTAAATGATTTAATTGTGTGTACCTGGAAGAGAACTCTGAGCATAGTACTATCAACTCGCTGCCATTCTGCCTATTTTGTGGTGGCACGGACCAGGGGGTGTACTCTTATTTTTAAGTGTATTCTACAGATGATATTTCTAAATATCAAATTTTCCCATCAGCATACACATTTGGTTCAGAGTTCTTACAGGTTATTAGGTTTTTCATGGCTTTCAAATTTGTAGAATCTTGTATTGATTGATTTGTTACTGTGTTCAAATAAATAGTACATATTTCGACAGCATTCTACAAATCAGCTGAAGTTATCTGAGGAAGGACATGCATATCTTCTTCTGCCTTTTAAAGGACATTGGAAGCAATGCAATCTGAAGTTTATTCAAGCACAGTACAAAAACAACCATTATGGAAGGTTTGAAAAGATCCCTGGCATTTAAGTTTCTGTCAGGAGATGGTGAACTTAGGGACCAGTATTCCTTACTTGGAAGAGAAACACCCCTTCATTCAGGACTAGAAAACAGTGAACTACTTGCCTCCTGCTAGAGAAAAAACACAGGCAGCAGGAATCTTGAGAAGAATCTAACATGTCTTTGACGAATGGAAAGTGAAAAAAGATAGGTAGGAATAATGACTGGCGATCAACAGTAAATGGTATTGGCACCTGTTAGACCTGGCATCCTTGGTGTGATTTCCCCTGTCTCTTTGGCACTGCTTCTATTTTTTTGACACTGTGCTGGACTTTGTTTTTGCTGGTTTTGGTACTCTTGGCACTTTACCACTGCTGACCAGGGCTAATATGCAAGTGCTCTCTGTGTAAACTGTATGTGTAATTGGCTTTTCTGTGATTGGCACATATGATTTGCTAGTAATTCCCTAGTAAAGTGAACGGGAGGTGCCCCAGGCCTGTAAGTCAAATGCTACTGGTTGGCCTGCCACACTGATTCTGCCACCTACATGAGTAGCCCAGTAAACATGGCTCAGACCTGCCACAGCAGTATTTGTGTGTGCAGTTCTAAACTACTCGTTCAAACTGGTAGGTCTACCCACTTGCCAGGCCCAAACCTTCCCTTTTTGTACATGTAAGGTACCCCTAAGGTAGGCCTTAGATAGCCCTACGGGCAGGGTGCAGTATGTGTTAAAGGTAGGGCATGTTCTGATGTGTTTTACATGTCCTGACAGTGAAATACTGCCAAATTTGATTTTCACTGTTGCAAGGCCTCTCTCCTAGGTTAACATGGGAACTGCCTTCAAATATCTTTGAAGTGCAGTTTCCCATTGGGAGCAGATAGAGATAAGGAGTCTGTGGTCTCTAAACTCACAATTTAAAAATACATCCTTTTGGTAATGGTTGTTTTTTAGATTGTCAGTTTGAAAATAGCACTTTTAGAAACTGTGTATTTTCATGCTTAAACCATTTGGTGAATCTGCCTGCCTGTTTAACCCACGTCTGGATCAGACTGACAGTTAGGCTATTTGTGAATTCCCTCTAGACAGTGACACAAAGAGAGCTGGGGTGTTGCCTGCATATCATGATGAGTCTACTGGGCTAGAGTGGGGAGGCAGGAGCTGACACTTACACCTGAAAGGGCTGTGCCTGTCCTCACACAATACAGTCTCCAACCTCCTGGCAAGTGTCTGGGGCCAGGCCTGGGCAAGGAAGGATCTTGTGAATAACAGAAGCTTTCCTTTGAAGTTTTCCTACTACAAAGGCAGAAAGGAGTATAAGTACTGGACCCAAACCCCCAGAATTTTAGATTACTTCTGAATGAAGAGGAACCTCTGCCAAGGAGAAGAGCTGAAGAGCTGGAGGAGGAGTACTGCCCCTTTGCCTTTGAGTGTGCTTTGCTGGGTTAGCCTGCAGTTGCTTCGTCTGCCTGAGAGAAGACAAAGACTGGACTTTGCTGTGTTTTCCTGCTTGTGAAGTGTCTCCAAAGGCTTGAACTGAGCTTGCCCCCTGTTCTGAAGTCTCAGGGCTATCGAAGACTTCCTCTACCAGCACCTGGACTCTCTTGCTGAGACTCCTGCACTGCCAAGTGGTACCCATTTCAGTCCCTGGGCCCTTGAAAGGAGCAACTGGTGAAACCAAGACTGATCTCCATGCACAGGAGCCCTGCGGGAGAAGAATCCATGCAACACCTGCATCGGTGCAGGAAAATCGACCCGCTTGCGGCTGCTGAAATTGACGCATCACCCATGCAGCGCATCTCTTTACCACTGTTTGCCAGGATTTGCCATGCATCGTTGCTGGGCGTCAACACCACAGTGAACCTGCGCAGACCTGAGGTTTGCTGGTCCAGAAATCGACTAATCGCTCTTCTGCGGGAGAGAAAAAGGACACATCGCCCTCCCGACCAGAGAAGAAATGACGCACGGCCTCACTTGTGAGTCAGGAATCAACGCGTAGCTGACTTTTCTGATGCACGCTCGCCCATTTTAGACGCATACCAGATACTTTGTGTAAAAACAATGCCTCCATTGATTTCTACTGAGTAGGACTCTTTAAAAAATTCATAACTTTGCTTGTGTATGTTGGATTTCTATTGTTTTCGTCTTGTTTTATTTGGATAAATATTGGGTATTTTTCTAAACTGGTGTTGTGTCCCTTTTGTAGTATTTTCACTGTGTTACTGTGTGTGTGTTGGTGCAAATACTTTACACCTTGCCTTTGAGATAAGCCTGACTGCTTTTCCCAAGCTATCCAGGGTGTGAGCAGGGGTTGTCTTGTAACTCCCCTACCCTGAATAGAGTGAGGGTCTCTGCTTGGACAGAGTGCGAACTGACTGCCAACCAGAGACCCCATGTCTAAAATCATGTAAAATCAATGTAATCGATATGTACCATAAACTAGGGGCTCAAATAGATTCCAAGAGTCTAGGGGATCCCCTGAACCATCAATAAAAGGCAAGATGGAGCCAAAGGATGTAAAACCAATAGGCACTGTCACCTCCTGCGTATAGATTACATGCATTGCTCCATTCTGCATAATATATATGCGAGTATAAGTTATCTTTTACTATATAAAATGCTCTTGTATGTGCTGGAGACGGTTGAGCAGACTCTGCAGATGCATTCTGACCATGGACCAGTAATGAGGAAAAATAACTGGCCATCTATGGGACAGGTAAGAAAGACGGGCTCCTGGAGACTAAATGACTTGATGCTGCGATATCCAGTACTGCATAATACAGTAAAAGAAAAAATATCACAATATATTTAATTTATAAATAAAGGTTAGGTGGACAAAGGGTAATATGGAAAGTGCTGAAAGCAGTCGTGAGGATTACTATTAATACAGGCGTCCTCTTGCCTAAAACAAACAAAGTAATTGCTGGTAACGAGGCTGCGCCCGATCTGAAGGAGGTAAACGACAAACATAAAGCAAACCATTTGAAATACTTGACTAGTTACACACTCCTTATAAAGATATACCCAGTTATTTTCTTGCATGAGTGGGTGTGAAGTACCTTGAGGTGGAAACAAAGTCAGCAAATTGGTGGCAAGTAAATGAATAGCACAGGAGATGTGTCTATGCAAAACACAATCAAATATGAAACAGAGGAGGGAGCACTTAGGACCTTCCACCCTTTTCATAAAACAGTATATTCAACAGAGGCCTCCGACCCATGTCTTGGAGAACGATACCTTGATACCGCAACCCTACCTAAGCTTATCAAAATAGACTCTAATGCTCACAAAAGAATAAGGAGGTCATTACAACCCTGGCGGACGGTGTTAAAGCGGCGTTTTTTTTTAGGATTATGACCATGGCGGTTACTGGCATGGTCATCCGCCGCTTCTCCGTTCCGCCCGCCAGGGCAGAGACGACCGCTGGGCTGGAGACCTGGGTCTCCAGCCCTGCGGCCGTGACAATACCGCCGCTGGTATTTTGACCCGGCTTACCGCCGTGGATTTCCAGCGGTAGGAACCGCCATGAAATACATGACGGTAAGCACTATCAGTGCCAGGAAATTCCTTCCCTGGCACTGATAGGGGTCTCCCCCACCCCGGTGGCAGGACCCCCCTCCCCACCCCGGCCCCCAACATTACCGTACACATACACACCGACACGCACGCAGGCACCACCAACACACATACAAGCACACACACCGACATACATGCCAACATCCACACACACACAGTCAGACACGCACACCCACATTCAAACATACACGCACACATCCATACAGACATACCTACAGACATACACGCACTCATTCCCAAAACACGCAACACCCCCGCAAGCATACACGCACTCACACCCCCCCTCTACATACACCCACACACACCCCCATGCACCCACACAACACACAACACCCCCCTCCCCTAACGGACGATCGACTCACCTGTTCCGTCGATCCTCCGGGAGGGGACGGGAGCCATGGGGCAGCTCCGCCGACACCACACCGCCAACAGAACACTGCTGCGCCGAATCACAGGACGTGATTCGCTGGGCAGTGTTCTGTTGGCGTGGCGGTGGAGGTGGAGCAACCTCCACTTCCCCGCCGCCCGTCAGTATGGCTGTTGGCGGCTCTCCGTCGGAAAAACGATGGAAAGCTGCCAACAGTCATAATACGCCGAGTGGAAAACCGCCACCACTGGCGGTCTTCAGCACGGCGGTCCCTCGGCAGTCTTGTAAAAAGACCGCCGAGGTTGTAATGACCCCCTAAATCTAAAAAGACATTAGAAGTTTAAAGCCAGATAAAGCCTTGGGGTCAGATGGCTTCCTTTTTACGTAACCTTTGTGGCTCAGCTCACCCCAGCGTTGACCACAGTGTTCAGTGGCTGCTCCGCAGAAAACCTGTGCCAATGACAGAAGCAGAAATATCTCTTGACTTAAGCCCCTACAAGGACCCATCCTTTTGTGTCTCACACCACCCAATCTCGTTTCTGAATGTTGATGCAAGATGTTAACCATAAAGCCTTGGTTAGCAGATTAGATAAAGTGACGTTATCCTTAATTCACGCTGATCAAAAAGGGTTTGTTCTGGGGGTGCAATATGAGCGATAACCCAAAAAAGCCCTACAATTTATCGACATCGTAAGGAAGTGAGGGAGAGAATCGGGCCTCCTCTCTCTCAATGCCAAAATGGAAGTGGGGAATGATGGCAGCTATTATACACCCTATGGAACTTGGAACGCTATTGATTTTGCACATTCTAGCTAATTATAAACGCTGTGATTGAGGCTCAGGGTGCAAGGCCACCATACGGAGCATACCCCTAAGGCAGAGAATTCGATTTGAGTCAATAGACATATAAAGAACATAATGAAGCCTATTGTATATGCTGTTGACTTGTAATTGGCAATGAAGGACCCAAAGCTGTCCCTTAAAGATGTACTAGCATAATTGCTGAACTTCTGATGGGGTTCCAGGTTACCCTCCACAAGTCAGAGGGTTTTATCCTGCAGGAGGCACCAAACTCATAATAAATCTACAGACCTCTACCCCTTTTTACCTGGACATTGGAGAGCCTGAATTATTGGGGAATTTGCATTTGTGTCCCGCAGATAATTAAGCAATCTTCTTGTAGGTGGTAAGGATGTGAACATGGGACTCCAGTGAGTTGTCCGTTTAGGACAGTATGCTGCCCTAAAATTAATATTGTTGTCCAAAAATACTAATTATTTGCGACACCTCTCCTTTTAGGTGAAGCAAACCGTCCTTATTGAATTGCAGGAACCCTGCAGCACTTTCTTGTGGGATAATAAATACCCTAAATTGAGCTTGGAACAATTCAGAAAAACAGCCACAGGATGGGAGGGTTAGGAGATCCTCATATATTATACTGGTTTCCGGCATCCCAACTTAGGTACATGGTGGAATGGCAGAGATGAGAAGCTGACAAACTCTGGTACTACTTGACTAGAACCTAGCTAACAAACCTCTTGCAGTGGTGCCCTGGAGACCTCCTCAACAACGTGGGCAGAACATATACGTTTCATAGATTACGAAGGTCATTTTAACAATCTGGGACTAAATGGTAAGCAAGATACCCTTTGGTAATGAGGACTTCTTTCTTGGGTAGGACAGGACCCGATTTGAGGAGTGGAGGAGCTGCCATAGGCTGAGAAACCTGTTCCTGAGGGTAGCCTTTGAGAAGGTTCAATAGATGTTTGGTGTCCCTTAAACTAAACTCTTCCGTTATATGCAACTTGGGTGGTGCAACCAGAAGTAAAAGAGGGAGCAGCTAAAAATCCCTCTGATTTTGAGAGATTTCTGTAGAAACTCACCTCAACCCAACACCTGTTTTTAAAGGTAATACAACATTCTAAACACTGCTCATGATGCCGAAAATATACATTCCAGAAACTATGAGAAAATACCTTGGGATTAATCTGGACTAAAAAGAGTGGATGGTGATCTTTATTAGGGGAACAACTTTGCTAAACATGCACAGATAAAGGAAAGAAATGACAAAATACTAAATAGATGGTACTATATGCTGGTATGCCTGCATATCATAGATTCTAGGAAATCAGAAGATTTCTGGAAGAGGTGTAGAAACCTAGGCACTCGTGTACACATTATATGGAATGGGTCGAAGCTAGTGAGGTAATGGCAGATGTTTTGGAGGAATTCAAATATGTGATAGGGGATGAATTTAAGAAATATCCTGAAAAAATAATTTTAGGCTGACCGGCATCTTAGTTATACCCGATACTCTAGTTGTGGAAAAAACATTTCACAGCTGTAAAATAGACAGTTCGTAGTACTATCTCTTTAGGGCAGGAATTTAACACTGGCATTTTAAATGTGGCTACAGAGCTTCTTGACTGGTTGGGGCTTGAGAAACTGGCCTATAACAATTTAGGATAGGATTGAATACCCCACAGGCTGCGGACACAGGTGCTCCAATATATGAACAGTAATTTCAAAGACTTGACCTGCCTCAAGAGACTTAGAGTATTGGACCTGTTAAACACTACCATGTGGTTAAAAAAGAGACAACCTTCGAAGTGCATCGAATACGCTTAATATGAGGGTGAGCTACGAATAGAAACTAAACATTCATCGAGATCCTTGGACTGGAGAGACAGGAAGGAGGCTGTTCGAGAGTTTTCGCTTGGAGAGTGCACCCACCTGTTGATCACTACATAAATACCCAATAAAACTATTGAGACCTGAAAGCAAATGATCATATTGAATGCCTCGTTGAAAATCATGAAACATCATCATATTACGTTAAATCACCTTAATTGATCCATTAACCACACTAAAGATTACTACTTGCCTTCACAATAAAACAAAAAAATATTAGCTGTTATTGGTGGTATTTTCAGGGTCGCTAATCACTTTATAATTATTCTACTGTCGTTAATGTTTTATTTACAAAATCCTCTTTTTCCATGGAATTCTGAGGTTAATCATGGATTATTTTTTTTTTACATTTAATTATTGGAGTAAGACCCTCCTATATCCACTGCCCTTTAAACCCTTCATGCATCCTTAACCTCATTTTATCTTATCCCTCATTACTTAGTATTAGTTATCCTTTTCCTACCCCCAACACTTACTTCTTTTCTTCCATTTTAATTTGTTTCCAATCTTGTGTATTGTTCATTTAAACTGTCTTTTTTTAAACTCGAGGTAATTGAGTCAAAAATACATGTTACGAAGGAGAGGGTATTGGAAACCTGTGATGACACGGTAAGCGAGGGTATCACAGAGTTGTCTAGCAAAGTGGGTTATTAGTGTGCATTAGTGCTTTTAGAACACAGTTGCTACTGCAAGGGGCTCACATGAACTTGCAGAAGACTCCTTCTCTGGCTTTGGGGAATGGGAGCCTTAGGGGCATCAGGGTGCAATAGCTAGCTTCTCTAAACTGTTTGTGGAAGTGGATGAGCAACAGCAGGTTTGGCCATCAAATGCTTAACAGGGCTCAGGCTTAGTCATGACATTGAAGGGATGTTCAGCTCACACTTGAAACAAGTGAAAGTGCCAACAAAAGACATATTTGAAACAGAATATTAGTAGTAGGTTTTTAATTATTTTAGGATGTTCAAAAGTAACATCAGAAATTAATCTTCATTAATTTTGAATTGTTTTGATGTTACGTTTGAACATCCTAAAATCGTTAAGAATCTATTTAAAAAAAATCTGTCTCAATTAGACCCTTGTTGGAACTTTCACTTGTTTCGTATTCGTACCCAAACCTACAAGGGCCTATTGAGCTGTCCTTTTATGTTTACCCGCTCACACTTGAAGCACAACTTCTGCAGCCAAGAAATGACTTTTGTGGGTTTCGATCAGGCTTATTTGAACTGTCTGCAGCAAGACAGCAGTCTAATGCCATTTCCAGTTAATGTGCTCTCTGGAAGTGTAAAATTACAGTCATGTTGGGATCTGTTTTTCACACTTCAAGAAAGGTACTGCTATTGCTACGCAATACAGACGTGCCCTTTTCCCAGTACTAGTTGCAGGATCTGGAGGCTGTCACCCCTCAAAGGAATGCTGCTTTGGCAAGAGCCATGCTTGTCACATACGTTTTGGGTGTGCCTATTCTGCTGTGTTCAGAAGCCACATCCTTCCTCGATCTCCAGTTTATCTTTTACTCACAAGGATGTTCATCACCAGTATGGACAGGTGCAACAGTGATTCCGCTCATGAACATGCTAATCGTAGTAAATACGTCTTGCCCTCAAAACAAAATAAATACACCAGAAAGTGGTCCATGTGACCAGATGAGCTGCAATCCAAAATTATTGCTAGCCGTGCAGCATCTATGACCTACAGTAAGGGGGACCAATGGGTTATAGAACCTCGAGGCTTACTGGGTTGAGAGAACAGGCCTTGGTTATAGGTGTGCAAAGGTGTACATTGGCAGCTTTTCAAACCGTACGTCAGGGGCAAAAAATCTTTTAAAGTAGTGGGATGGCACAGCGAGCATCTACGGCTGTTAATTGTAATCCTTATATTTAACATTTTCTGTCAATGACATCTTAATTAATTGTTGATCTGTAGGTGGACCAGTTGATGCCTAATTAAAGAATGCTGGTATTCGGTGGGAGCATTTCGTGCAACATTCAAACACCGTACTGCGTGGGATGTATTTTAAGCTAAGCAAAATATAATACATTTGAAAGTTTATTTAATCATATTTTCATTGTTTTTTTATTCTTTTAGACACTGAACTATATGAAATTGTGATGTCTTTAGCTGCAACTTCAGATTCCTTGCGCAGAAGAAATGTGGCATCACAAGTTCCTTTTGTGGATCTCTGCTTAACACTTGAGAAAATACAGAAAACAAAGGCCCGCCCGGACAAAGCAAAATATTTAAGAGAATTTATAGATTCCTGGCGCAATTTTCATAATGCACTTCATAAAAATGAAATTAATACGTCTGACTCATTTTATCCAGCAATGCGACTTATTCTTCCGCAACTGGAGAGGGAGAGAATGGCCTATGGAATAAAAGAAACAATGCTTGCCAAGCTTTACATTGAAGTACTAGGCTTACCTAAAGGAGGTAAAGATGCATTAAAGCTTCTGAACTATAGAGCACCCAGCGGATCTCATGGGGATGCTGGTGACTTTGCTATGATAGCATATTTTGTCCTGAAGCCAAGATTCCCAACACATGGCAGTTTGACCATACAGGAGGTGAATGACTTGTTAGATGCCATTGCAAACAACAATGCTGCAAAAAAGAAAGACCTGGTAAAGAAAACTCTGCTTCAGCTAATAACCCAGAGCTCAGCCTTGCAGCAGAAATGGCTGATCCGAATGATAATAAAAGACATGAAACTTGGGTTCAGTCAGCAAACTGTTTTTTCTATCTTCCACCCTGATGCCACTGAGCTACATAATGTAACTACAGATCTGGAGAAGGTGTGCTTGCAACTTCATGATCCTACTGTCTGCCTCAGTGATGTTTCTATCATGTTGTTTTCTGCCTTCAAGCCTATGCTTGCTGCAATTGCTAACATTAAAAATATTGAAAAGCAAATGCACAACCAGAGTTTTTATATAGAAACTAAACTTGATGGTGAGCGTATGCAAATGCACAAAGATGGCGATGTTTATAAATATTTTTCCCGAAATGGATTTGATTACACCCAACAATTTGGGTCATCTCCACTAGATGGATCATTGACACCTTTTATTCATAATGTATTCAGAATTGATGTGCAAAACTGTATTCTTGATGGTGAGATGATGGCTTACAATCCTAATACACAAACATTTATGCAGAAAGGAAGCAAGTTTGACATCAAGCGATTGATGGATGATTCCGAATTGCAAACCTGCTATTGCGTTTTTGATATATTGATGCTAAATGATCAGAAGTTGGCCCATGAGTCATTGCGAAAACGATATGAGATCCTCCAAAAGATTTTTACTCCAATTACAGGAAGACTTCATCTTGTGCATAGAACAGAGGCCAGCTCCAGGAAAAATGTTGTAGATGCATTGAATGAAGCCATAGATAACAGAGAGGAAGGAATCATGGTTAAAGATCCATTGTCCATTTACAAGCCAGACAAACGAGGAGAAGGATGGCTGAAAATCAAGCCGGAATATGTAAATGGGTTGATGGATGAACTTGATATTTTAATTGTTGGCGGGTACTGGGGAAAAGGTCAGCGAGGTGGCATGATGTCTCATTTCCTGTGTGCCGTTGCAGAGACTTCGCCTCCTGGTGCAAAACCATCATTGTTTCACACAGTTTGTCGTATTGGTTCTGGATACACAATGAAGGAACTATATGATCTTGGTTTGAAACTGGCTCCACACTGGAAGGTATACCGCAAAAGAGATCCACCTGTTAATATTTTATGCGGGCTAGAAAAACCAGAAGTATATATTGAGCCTTGTAATTCTGTCATCCTTCAGATTAAGGCAGCAGAAATAGTGGCCAGTGATATGTACAAAACAGGCTGCACATTAAGGTTCCCTAGAATTGAAAAGATAAGAGAGGATAAAGAATGGTACGAGTGCATGACTTTGGAAGAATTGGATGAGCTCAAAGAAAAGGCATCTGGAAAGCTGGCCTCCAAGCACTTTGATGTAGATGATGAGCCACATGAAAAGAAGCGTAAAACTGTGCCAAAACCTAAGAAAGTTATTGCCATTCTCGAGCACCATAAAGCCCCTGATCTGTCCAGTGTCAGCAAAATTTCTAATATGTTTGAAGATGTTGAGTTCTGTGTTATGACTGGGACAGATGAGCACTCCAAAGCTGATCTTGAAAGCAAAATTGCGGAATGCTCTGGCATTGTGGTTCAGAACCCTGGGCAGGACACGTATTGTGTTATTGCCGGAAGTGAGAACGTGAGAGTTAGGAACATTATCTCAGCAAAAAAATATGATGTTGTGAGAGCAGAGTGGTTATTACAATGCATTGAAATCAAACAGCGCGTAGCCTGGCAGCCCTGCCATATGATCCATATGTCTCCTTCCACGAAAGAGCATTTTGCAAGTGAATATGATTCCTATGGGGACAGTTACTATACAGACACAGATCCAGCCCAGTTACGGACCGTGTTTAGTCGAATAATTGGTTGCAAAGAGAAGCTTCCTCTAGATATGATAGCAGACTTAGAACAGCGCTACTCGTGGGATGTCTCTCCCCTTACAATGTTTAGGCAGAATTCAATTTACGTGGATCTGTTTTCCAAAATGAATGATCCTAGTTCCAGAGTTCCTGCGTCCAGATTAGAAATTATAGCTCTACAGCTGCGATTTCATGGTGCAAAAGTAGTGACGCAGGTAGCGGAAGGGTTGTCGCATGTTGTTATTGGAAATGATCACACTCGTGTGAGAGAAATAAAAGCTCTCCGTAGGTCCTTTGAAAAGAAATTTAAAATTGTATCTGAATTGTGGGTTAGAGATTCACTGAATCAAAGAAGACTGCAGAATGAAAGTGCATATTTAATTTAATGCTGGCTGCAATTAGGCTACCTCTGTTGAATTGTGTGGTTTCCCAGAAGCTGCGCATTGGCTCCTTCTCGAAGTGTGCCAAATTGGAGTTTTTATTGCAGAGCCAATTTTCTTTGGAAATGTTCAAGTCAGATAATGTTTTTAAAGGGCACATATAATCCTTATGGCTTTTCAAGGTCAAGAATATAATTAGATGCTTTTTCCAATAATCTTAGTCATGGTTTTGAGCACTATAACTTAATATGGCAGTTCCATTTACAAATATTTATTTATTCTGTATTTTCCTCTCAGCCAATATTGTTTAAAATTGCAGTTTACCTTTTAACATCTCCCTTTACCCGCTTTGCACAATAACGTACTACATACCTACACATACCTTTTTGATTGCCTATCTCTTAAAAGTAAAGAAAGATTTTAGTGTAATTTGGTGATCATACAGGAGACTGGATTTGGAATATTTTGAAGGTGCTGTGTTTCTGCATGAAAGAGTAAGCCCTGAGATATGTGAATAGACAGGTCATCTACTGAAACCTAGTGCCTAATAGTACATTTTACTCTATGGCTTTATCGCTTCTGTTAGAATAGGCAAAAAATTGTATTGAGCTACATGAAAGCCAAGGATTGACTAAAGAAACCATTTACATCTTGAATTTTTTTTTGAGCTGGCCCATTTGCGAATCCTGATTTTAACAGTTGGTGGACGTTTACACTTGTGAGTGATGTTTTTGCTAGGGATTGTTTTACTGCATCTCTCATGTATTTAATAAAGCACCTTTACTTCCAGAATCGTTGTGAGAAGTGCTCCCAATGCACTGCCTTCTCATCAAAAAGTTTTTATTAACAGTTCATTTAAAACACTCCACGAAATAAGTTTACATATGAATACATTGAAAATAAAAGCACTATGTCAAGAACATTAATTTTTGTAAAGATTTTAATAAACCATATGTTTATAATAATCGGTGCTTTAAAAATATATGTTGTCTAAGTGAGCTGCACGGTATTACTAGAAAAACAGATTTGTGGTAATGTGTGGGTTTTTTGCTCCATTGTTGACTTCTGCTTGCACAATCTTAGTAGATGGACAATTAGCAGACGGTAACGAGTGGGTTTCTTTACACAGCAGAAACCTGTTTTATTACTTCTAGGCAATTCTTTTAAATTCACGTAGTCTTGGCTGATTATATGTGAGCATCTGCATGGGAGAGCTGTGACATGAAAAGTACATTGAGGTTTATTTGTAATTCTAGTATTAAACAGCTATATTATTAAGTCCCCTTACTGTAAAACTGATGACGTGAATGTATTACCTTTTCAGCACATTGTGTTTTATGGACATTGGGCCACGAGTATTAAAGGGTATAGTGGTCGCAAACACTCTGATTAACAAAATCCCAGGGTTTGCGACCGCACAAACTCTCATTTACCAACCCATTTTGTAGTTTGGAAAAGTTTCTCCAAATTGCAAAATAGGATTTTGGGTCCATACTTTACAGCGGTATGCATTGTTTCCAAATATGTAGTTGGTATGGTATGTGTCAATGGTTTGCGACCGCAGGTCCATTTGCAAGCCATTGGTCAGTTACCAATTTCTAACTTTGGGTCGTAACTAAGTCGCAAAGAGGAACACTGCCTCTGACCCCTAGAAGTTTATCACTGCTTGCCATTCCTACCATTGAGAGCCAAGTGCCAAAGGGGTTGTTTTGCAGAACCATAGTATGATGGCTCCTGGGACATCTGAGTCAAACAATTCCAACTCCTTCTTGACCCAGAATTGGGTATGACAACAACCAGCAGAGAGGACCCGATTATTTGTCTGATTCAGAGGTTGACTGACTGAGTAAAGGTTGTTAAGTTGGCAGATGACTTTACATCAGCCGCCCTACTTTTACTCTACCTGCCAAAATAAAGTTTACTGCTAAACTCTGGGTTTGTGTAAACCACCTTTATGGCGGTTCATACAATGCCGTTTAAACGTTTGATGTGCATCAGTCTTTCGTGCAGGTGCTTACACCAAACTTGTGATTTTTTTAAAACTTTTCTAAAAAAAAAAAAAAAAAATTTCAGAATGACAGTTTGTTTTGGAAATGGTGAAAGCTAATGTTATGTTATGTTAAGGGGATTAATAGAGCGCCTGATTACTCCAGTCCGGAGTGCCCCCATGTTAAAGGTTCACTTACCAAATACTAGAAACTCAAGCTCTAATCTAAGCTGGCCTGGAAGAGCTAGGGCTTTAGCTTTTTGTGGAAAACAGGCTCTAGTTCCCACCTGAGATCAGGCAACAGAGAGTTCCAGATCTTAGAGGCCAAGAACCTGAAAGAGCAGCCCACCATACATGCTTTTTTTACTCTTGAGATTGATGTGAGTGTCGCAGTAGTAGATCTAAGATTTCTGCTCAGGCAATATACAATCAGATGGGCTCTTTCCCATCAAAATCTTATGGCAGTAGCCTAGAGCCACTCTCTTCCTCAGTGGAGAGTGACAAGGTCCTAAAACCATTGAAGAAAATTTAGGAGTGTTAAGTAAAAAGACCAGCACCGTTGGACTATTTGAAAGGTGCTGTCCTAAAGAAAGAAGACTATCCACCTCGGAGCGGATCCACCAACACCATAGGACCACAGTCGTTCTAGCAGTAAGCCGTGAGTCACAGTAACAAAAGCTGTGCTAACATCCGGCAATTTCAAATCAGCAGTGTTACCTTCAACCACAATATGTCTAAGGGACTCAGGGGGGCTAGCATAGAGCAGACTCAATGCTGTAGTGAGGATGAAAGCCTGATTGGGTCTCATGCAGCAAATCATTTGATTCAATGAAATACGTATGGGGCAGGAGAGAGATGGCGCTGAGATTTTTAGGTTTTTGGTGGGGGTCAAGCGAGGGCTTTTTTCGAAAGGGGGACCACAGTCGCAGGTTTACATTCATACATAGGGGACCTAATCCATGTTAAAGGACATGTTAATCAGGTCGCAGAGAACCGGGGGAATAGCCTCCATACCCGGTTCCAAAATCTTGGGCGGAGTCAGATGATTTAACCTTGGCCAAGACACGCTGCTAGGCTGCCAATGACTGAGTATTGAACTTGGTAAGGCCTTCTCTGGACTTAGTGAGGGTAAACCATGATTCGTGCCACCCGACTTCCCTGAATTCCTGAGGAAAGGTGGTATAGATCTTAGCTACTTTCTCAGAGAAAAATTGTGCAATCCAATTACAGTTCTCAGTTGGGGGCACAGACAGAGCATAGATGTGCTCTAAAGAAGATAACGACTTCTCTGTTGTGAAGATATCGCGTGCAGAGTTCTGAGCCAACTCGATTCTCTGAGCATAAAATTGACTGCGAGAATCTTTGATTTGCTTCTAGTACAGGGAGTGCAGAATTATTAGGCAAGTTGTATTTTTGAGGATTAATTTTATTATTGAACAACAACCATGTTCTCAATGAACCCAAAAAACTCATCAATATCAAAACTGAATATTTTTGGAAGTAGTTTTTAGTTTGTTTTTAGTTTTAGCTATGTTAGGGGGATATCTGTGTGTGCAGGTGACTATCACTGTGCATAATTATTAGGCAACTTAACAAAAAAAAATATATACCCATTTCAATTATTTATCATTACCATTGAAACCAATATAACATCTCAACATTCACAAATATACATTTCTGACATTCAAAAACAAAACAAAAACAAATCAGTGACCAATATAGCCACCTTTCTTTGCAAGGACACTCAAAAGCCTGCCATCCATGGATTCTGTCAGTGTTTTGATCTGTTCACCATCAACATTGCGTGCAGCAGCAACCACAGCCTCCCAGACACTGTTCAGAGAGGTGTACTGTTTTCCCTCCTTGTAAATCTCACATTTGATGATGGACCAAAGGTTCTCAATGGGGTTCAGATCAGGTGAACAAGGAGGCCATGTCATTAGATTTCCTTCTTTTATACCCTTTCTTGCCAGCCACGCTGTGGAGTACTTGGACGCGTGTGATGGAGCATTGTCCTGCATGAAAATCATGTTTTTCTTGAAGGATGCAGACTTCTTCCTGTACCACTGCTTGAAGAAGGTGTCTTCCAGGAACTGGCAGTAGGACTGGGAGTTGAGCTTGACTCCATCCTCAACCCGAAAAGGCCCCACAAGCTCATCTTTGATGATACCAGCCCAAACCAGTACTCCACCTCCACCTTGCTGGCGTCTGAGTCGGACTGGAGCTCTCTGCCCTTTACCAATCCAGCCACGGGCCCATCCATCTGGCCCATCAAGACTCACTCTCATTTCATCAGTCCATAAAACCTTAGAAAAATCAGTCTTGAGATATTTCTTGGCCCAGTCTTGACGTTTCAGCTTGTGTGTCTTGTTCAGTGGTGGTCGTCTTTCAGCCTTTCTTACCTTGGCCATGTCTCTGAGTATTGCACACCTTGTGCTTTTGGGCACTCCAGTGATGTTGCAGCTCTGAAATATGGCCAAACTGGTGGCAAGTGGCATCGTGGCAGCTGCACGCTTGACTTTTCTCAGTTCATGGGCAGTTATTTTGCGCCTTGGTTTTTCCACACGCTTCTTGCGACCCTGTTGACTATTTTGAATGAAACGCTTGATTGTTCGATGATCACGCTTCAGAAGCTTTGCAATTTTAAGAGTGCTGCATCCCTCTGCAAGATATCTCACTATTTTTGACTTTTCTGAGCCTGTCAAGTCCTTCTTTTGACCCATTTTGCCAAAGGAAAGGAAGTTGCCTAATAATTATGCACACCTGATATAGGGTGTTGATGTCATTAGACCACACCCCTTCTCATTACAGAGATGCACATCACCTAATATGCTTAATTGGTAGTAGGCTTTCGAGCCTATACAGCTTGGAGTAAGACAACATGCATAAAGAGGATGATGTGGTCAAAATACACATTTGCCTAATAATTCTGCACTCCCTGTAGTCTTTCGTAGCCTTTAGATAAATAACTCGATCAGTGGCACTCTAATTCCTACGCCACTGACGTTCTAGCCACATACTCATTTTTTGGGAAGTTTGAAGTTCTTCATTAAACCACCCCACCAAGGGTTTTGAGCCAGCAGTTGTGTGCATGGATACCGAGGCTAGATCATCCAAAGCTTTGCTAATCCAGTTTAGAACTAGTGAGCTTGAGGAGCTTACACAGTTGCTATCGGTGGGACACGAGGCCTTTAATGCCTGCGTAAATGAATCAGATGTAACTTTGGCCCATTTACGTGCTAGGCATTGTCGTCCTCTAGGAGATTAGGGGGTGAGGGGATCACCTTGATCCAAAACGGAAGAACTAAATGGTCTGACCAAACCACAGGTATCAGGGAAGTAGCACTCATACAAGGAGAGTTAGTAAAAATAGGGTCTAAGGTGTGTCCCAGCCAGTGGGTTGGGGAATGCACCAGTTGGGAGAAGTGATCGGCTACTAGGTAATCCACTTCATGGCATTATGACATGTAGAATCCTTTAAGTGTAGGTTAAGATCACCCAGAATAACAAAATCGGAGTTTAGGGCGAGTGGGGAAACAGCGTCTGCCAAAGCAGTTATAAAGTGTGCTGCAGCACCAGGCGGGCAGTAATTAAGTAAACCCGCCAAAATACAATTGCTGGAGAGGGTTAAAGTAAAAAAGGCAGCCTCACTGCCCACAATAGCCTTGACGCACTGTCTGCAATCGACATACCCTTGAAAAATAATGTTCAATTTTGGGTTTCCATTGCACTCCAGTAGTTTTGCTTACCGCAATGATAAAGCAAAATTCTTGTGTCACATGTGACTTTCTGTTATAGCCTGAGGCTTCTTGTTCCCTGAATTGATGTTGATTATTGGTTTACCTGCTACATTACGGTTTCTGCCCAGCATCTCAGATTTCACCCCCACAGCCTTATCCAAAGCACTATGTACAACTGAGTTCTGAAAGCATTGCCTAGAATTATGTGGTTTGTACTTGTAGTTCTGTGTTGCTATGTGTATGTTGTGCATATTGTAATGGGCTTTTGTGTTATTTCTACTCTAGTAATGCTATTTCCCCAATGCGAGACCTCCTACTCCCTATTGCAAGATCCTCCAATTGCAAACAAACAGGTACGCACCTCCCCCACTGCTTGTGTCTTTCTCATGCATGACATCCCACCACGCTACACCTTCTAAGACCCTTACAAATCCCTCCTTCAAGGGCACAGAGAGAAGGTGAAAGATCGTGCCACTCTGTCTTGTCCTTTCCTTTGCCATTTTGGTAGTGGGGCCATCATTTACACATGCCTTGATCTCATACTTGACTGCTGAAAAATGGGCATGCCAACTCTGCTTTGAGAGTAAATGCCTAAGACACTATAGTGTAATGTTAATTAGCTCACATAGCCAGTGATGTGTGTTGATCTTTGGTAAGTTGTAAGAAAAATGCATTGTTTCTCTAAGAACTTGGCCTGAGAGAACTGATGGGGTATTATGCAACTAAAGGACATATGCTCCGGAGCAAAAGACACTCCCTCAATGTTTAGATACTTCGATGCAGTCAGTGCTATCAAGTATCGTCCCTTAGAAGCAAATTCCTCCCACACTAACCTTGGGTTTAAATTTGATTGAACAATTTATCAAACAGTAACCGAATCACAGGCTTGTGACCAGTTTGAAGTGAATACAAGCTTTACTTAATTAGAAAGCCCTTCTTTATTTTATATTCAAACATTTTTCAAATTCAACCATGAATATTAATATATTAGTGATATTATTACTATATTATATTATATTTATATAACTGTGCTATAAACACGATTAATACAAACACTTAGTCATCATTTTACTACTGCAAAAGAAAAACATTGTTCATAAGTCTATTGTTAGAAATGGGTTTGCTGGTTAGCTAGGGTATGCATCTAAGCCAGTTAGAACTCACCACACTAGTCAGGGCAAGTAAATAACTCAGCAAAGACAATCTGTGCTCACCCCCCTGGTAGCTTAGCGCAGAACAGTCAGGCTTATCCCCAGCGGCAGTGTGTAAACTGTTTGTGCAGCACACTAACACCAGTGACACAATAAGTACACCACAAAAGAGACTCCACACAGGGTTATATAACAATATATGGTGTATATTAAATATAGACCAAAACAACATTATTCATAAGTACTGTGCACACTATGCTGTCACTCATAAAGTGACGATTATCCTAAACAATGTAAAGCAAAATTACATATATCATTACATTTTTTGGGCATAAAATGCAACAGGTTATGAACAAGGAGGTACATAAATAACCACATTAGTACAAATAATGTCACCTTGTTTGGGGTAAAACATGTGAGGCAACATACATCACCACCACGGTCTAGGTCATCAAATATCCTTGTAAGAACCTAGGGTGTAGTGCACCTGCACACCTATTAGGCATTATATCATAATTTAGACCTAGAGAAAGTATTACAGGGATTACAACTTGTGATAATAGGACGCAGGAGCCCCTGCGCACCTTCTAGATAATATGTAGTAATTTTGTAGCCATCCTCCAGAAAAAAAGACAACAACTGTCCCTGTGCACCTACTTGGTACAACCAAGGAAGGTTCCACAGCAACAAACCTCCTCACCCAATCTCCTGTGACCAGGTGGCGATGGTAATTCCTACGGCGGTTGTTAGACTTGTCATTTTTAGTGTGGAGTTTAGGGTCTCTGAGCTCACAATTTAAAAATACATCTTTTAGTGAAGTTGGTTCTTAGAGTGTATGTTTGAAAATGCCACTTTTAGAAAGTAGGCATTTTCTTGCTTAAACCATTCTGTGACTTTGCCTGTTTGTGGATTCACTGTCTGGTTCAGTTTGACAGTTGGGCTGGTTGCACCTCTCTTGAGACAGTGACACAAAGGGAGCTGGGGTGTACCCTGCATATCCTGGTGAGCCATCTGTGCTGGGTGGAAGGGGAGGAGTGGTCACTCACACCTGAAAGGGCTGTGTCTGCCCTCACACAATGCAGTCTCCAACCCCCTGGTGTGTTTCTGGGGCATGGCCTGGCCTGGGCAAGGCAGGATCTCACAAACAAGAGAGACTTTCCTTTGAAGTAGGCCTACTTCAAAGGCAGAAAGGGGTATAAGAAGAGCACCCAAAACCCCTGAAAATTAGATCACTTCTGAATTCAAGAGGAACCTCTGCTAAGGAGAAGAGCTGAGGAAAAGTGCTGCCCCTGCCTGTGATTGTGCTTTGTTGGGCTATCCTGCAGTTGCTGCTTCTACCTGTGAAAATGGGGCAAAGGCTGGACTTTACTGTGCATTCCTGCTTGAAGAAGAATCTCCAAGGGCTTGAATTGAGCTTGCCTCCTGTTGTTGAATTCTCAGGGCCATCAAAGACTTCCCCTGCCAGCCCCTGAACTCTCTGCTGAGACTCCAGCCCTGCTAAGCTCTATTCAGTCCCTGGGCCCTTGAGAGGTGAAGCTGGCAGCCAAGAACTGAAAATCCACTCACAGACCACAGTGCAGGGAAATTTTCCACACACCTTCCGTGTCACGATTCATAAACGATGCTCCACCTGCATCGCGGCTGGAAGATCGATGCAACGCAGCTGGAGAAACGATGTGCAACACCCTCTAACGGAGCCTGATAATGGCGCAAACCCCACGCAGCACGGTACTCACTAAGGGGTGTATTCATGGGGAAAGAAGGGCGCTCAAAGGAAAAGGTCACACAGTCACTAGAAGGTGCCCTCACAAGGGACTGCACCCAACCCTATAAATGTTCGCTAAAGAACCATAACACTAAATACTTGCGTGAGGCACTCAAACACATGTGATGATACGCATACGTGATACTGTGCAACCGTTTTTCAACGCAACATCGCTGGGAACGGAAAAACAATGCAACGCCTGCCTGGACCCGAGGTGCCCATCCAGATCGACGCATCGCTCTCTTGCGGGAGAGAAGAAACTACGCACGCCGATCCTACTGGAGGAGGAACGACGCAAGGTCTTGCTTGCAAGTATGAAATCAGCGCATCGCTGGCCTTTTCCAACACACACTCGCCCATGCGGTGTTACTTTGGTGCTACCCAGGTACTTTTGTACGCTAATAATGTTCTCACTGTTTTCTAAAGGATTTAAAACTCTTTTGCTTTTTAAATTCATAACTTGACTGTTGTATGTTGGATTTTATTCGTTTTGGTCTTATTGTGTTTAGACTAATACTACCTATTTTTCTAAACCTGTGTCGTCATTTTATAGTGTTTTCATTGAGTTACTATGCGTGTTGGTACAAATAGTTAACACATTGCTTCTGAAGTTAAGCCTCCCTGCTCATGTCAAGCTATCAAGGGGGTGAGTGGGGGTTAACTGAGGGTTATTTTCCTTTACCCTGACTAGAGTGAGGGTCTTTACTTGGACAGGGGGTAACTTGACTGCCAGCCAAAGTCCCCTTTTCTAACAACGGTGAAGAACAAGTGCAGGGGGAAGTATCACAGAGGCTCCTTGCGTCAGTCGGGGTTGGTGGCCTCAGGATCAGGGGCCTGTGGCATCTCCTTGTGCTACCCCATAGGTGTGTAAGATTCAATGGGAGCAGCTGCATGCGAGTGTGAGGAACAGCTGCTGCGAGGGCAACTCATTGGAAGCCTGTCCCGGCTTCAGGGAGGATTCACGCTGACTTAAAAAGGGCACATGCTGCCGGGAAAACAGCATGTTGTGTGCTGAGCTGGCAATCTTGTAGGACAGGAACCTGTGCCGCCATTACTGGCACCCATACGTTTGGCTGTCCGCACTCACCACAACCTGCCGATGCAGGGCTGATCAAATTCCCACATGTTCGTCGTCTTCCCAGGCCACGACGTCGGCCTTGGGAGTGTGGTATGAGTCCTGCATGCTGTTTCCCTTAGAGCAGAATGACCGCACCAATCAAAGGGAGGGTTCCAAACAGCCCATTGCTGTTGAAGCGCAGCTGCCACCTTGGAAACACACACTGTACTTTCCTCAAAGTGCCCACTATTTCCAGATTGGGGAAAAGTACTCACCAGGCACTAGTGCGGTAAGAATGAAAAGTGTTCCTCATACTCTAGGACACAGGGGAAGTAGAAAAATGAAGTGCGCTCACCACACATTCATTTTTGCACAAGTAAAGTTGCACATTACTGCGCTCTCCAGGTGCTTTAGTTGCAGGGCCAGCACCGCAAACTAATGCCTGGAAGAGCATTAAGGGAGGGGGCACTAGGCAGGCAGACCAGCGCCACCCGTCCTGCAGTCGTAAGTGCAGTTCCTCCTTGTATTGCCACAATGTCCTTGCAGAACAGTCAGGGAGCAGCTGGCAGCAGGGCAACAAGCAGAAGCAATCCAGTGAGTCCTTTATGCCACCCAGCAGGGCAGCAACAGAAGAGCAGTCCAGATGAGTCATTTCAACAGTGCTGCAGTCCTTCTGACAGAGGTACAGTCCCAGTTCCAAAAGTGCTCTAAAAATCATGGTGTCAGAGCCCCTACAGTTAACTCCAAAATGTCTTTGTTCAGGGGGTGACTCCAAAGGGACCCTCTCCAAGTGTAACACAACCCCATTCAAAACCGGCTCTGGTTCCAAACATCGGTAGGAGATAAATTGAGTTATTGTGTTAGTCAGGGACATAGTCTTTACAAATATAAGTGTGCCCTGCCTCCCTTTCTCCCAGGAAGACTATCAGCATGCAGATGTACCCTGTCCCTCCTGTGTGATGGCTGTTTGGAAAGTATGCACAAACTGTAGCTGTCACTCAGCCCCAAACGTGGATGGGAGTCGGGCTGCAAAGCACATAGTTATAAGCACAGAGAAATGCCCATTTTCTAAAAGTGACATTTCTAAAATAGCAATGCAAAATTCAACTACACCAGTAAACAGGATTTCTCAAAACCATTTGACACATGCCCACGCTACTTTTTCCATATCAGAAATGACCATTTCAGAGTGGAGCAGACCTCACAGTAGTGAAGAAGGAAATAGGCTGTTTGTCACTACTAGGACATGTAAAACATAAAAGTACATGTCCTACCTTCCACGTACACAGCACTCTGCACTTAGGGCTACCCAGGGCCTACCTTAGGTATAGTAAAAATGAAGTTTAGGCCTTGGCAATTAGTTTGAAAGGCCAAGTGAATGTGGCAGTAACTGCACATGCAGGCCCTACAGTGGCAGGCTTGAGACAAGTTTGAAAGGCTACTTCTGTGAGTGGCGCAATCAGTGCTGCAGGCCCACTAGTAGCATTTAATTTACAGGCCTGGGTAAATGCTATACTACTTTACAAGGGACTTACAGGTAAATTAAATATGCCAAACAGATGTTAGCCAGTCACACCAAGTTATAGGGGAGAGAGCACATGCCCTTTAGCAGTGATTATCAGCAGCAAAGTGCCCAGAGTCCTAAAGCCAACAAAACGAGAGTCCGAAAAATAGGAGAAAGGGCAATTTCCAACATCTATCCTTTAGTAACTGCAAATTTTCTTATATGCTTCCTATATAGCAGCCACATCTAATAGATATTGCTATTAAACAAAATTAACTAATCCTACAAGTGGTTGACTTAGACATAAATGTTGAAAATATCTCTTCAGCCCTGCCTCCTCCCTGCATAGGTCTGCATCACGACAAAAACAACATTTGTTATATTTGAACAGTCCAAGAAGACAAGGTACTTTGTGAAGTTCTTCAACTGAGCACAATTTATATAAGTTCTAGATCATCTGCTTTCTGTATTCTGTATTTTGATTATTTCCTTCTTATTTTTGTGATCAATTGTGTTTATTTTTATGACCTAATCTCTGATAAAGGGATTTATTAGTTGGGTGGATTGGTGTCCACCACAAGTAATAGAAACTGTCTTGCCAGGTCCTGTCAATGGGTTTCAGTATTTTAATCTTGAGCTCAACCCCTACTAGCTGTGTCACATATCAGGCAGGCATACCTTAAATAACTTTCTGATAAGGGACAATAAGTCTGCCTCAAACCTTTCCTCCCTTTGTATTCTCTACCTACCCCAAAAACAGGACATTTGCTGAGACTTGCAGAAAACGTTTGCAAGATAACAGTCCTCCCACAGCAAATGAAGGATGCCAGATCACACTAACTATAATGACTTCACTTACTGCCATAAAAGGTGTACACTGGCACATCCCATTAACCTATGAGACTAACTATGGGCCTGATTATGACCTTGGCAGATGGGATACTCTGCCACAAATGTGACGGATATCCCGTCCGCCTTATTACAAGCTCCTTTATATCCTATGTAAATTGTAAAACGGCAGGCAGGATATCCGTCACGTTTGTGGCAGAGTATCACATCCGCAAGTTCGTTATCAGGCCTTACATGTTAGCAAGGCAAACAAAATCTGCAATTATAGAAATTGCACCATTCTGTTAAGCTTTACTTAGCTAACGGAACACATTACATAGGTCTCAAGTTGCCTGATGAGAAGATCATTGAGCCTGTTGGCTTTCTGAAACTTGTAGTTTTCCACCTATATAACGGTAAAATTAGCGCTGAAAGTACCAAAAGCAAATTATAAAACTAAGACTTGATAATAGTACTGATGTGCCCACGACATATAACATGCAGAGATGCGCAGGAATCCATAAAATATATATATATATATATATATATATATATATATATATATATATATATATATATATATATATATTTGCCTTTGCTGCGATATGGAACGCAAAATAAAACATACAGGACCTCTTTTTAAACATGAGATAGCATTAAACTGGGCCCACGATCCATAATATAAACGAAAGTAGTGCCAACAGTGTTTTAATGAAATAACACCTCCCCTTCATTCCCAGATGTTGTGATTAACCTAGGGGGGCAGCTCACAAGCTTGGGCGTCTTCGTGGGTCTTCTCAGATTTTGATGTGCCCCTCTTTACATCCTTCTGTGCTGCTTCAATGACGCTGCAGTACGGCAAGAGAGCCTTTAAAACGTTAACAAACAATTTCCGAAAGGCATCACTCGGCAGTCATGCAGTCATTTGTGACCAGGGTCTATAATTTTTGCACCACTTCTTGCCAAAATTAATGGACTCCACCACAGACCCATGCATGTGTATGTATGCTCCCTCAAGCGTTGTATACTTAGGGAATTCACTACTATTTTCAGGATTATTTTTCATTAACTGGTGGGGTGGTTGTCATGTAAGTCTTGTATATTTACTTACAGGGTATAATCTTGAGCTTGGCACTTCTGGTAACCTTTCCACAATCTGTGAATGTTTTATGGTAAGATTGTGTTTCTATGTAGTCTCCTAGGCTAGACCTCTCTTAATCGGTCCCGTTTCTGTCAACAGACATATTTGGCAAAGCTTTGTGACTAGTTCCCAACCTCCCGCCCATAGACAGACTGTTCTGATTAACCTTATGTATTTCTGGTTTGTTAGGGAAGTTAGGCTAGCTCTTTCTTATCTCTTCAGGTATCCTAGCGTAAACAACAAAGTTGACATGGAAGTCCTTCATTTAGCACAGAAGGCCACAATGTCCATTAACAACCCTGTCCCCCCCATGCATGTCCTCCAGGTAGAGACACTGTGGTTTAAGCACCCCAATGTCTCGCTTCCTAAAGCTCAGTATAGCTGATGTGAGAGCTGTACGCCAAATAGATAGATTCTGGATGCACATGTATTTGTAATTTTCAATATGAACTTCCTTATTCCAGACTTAAGTATGGTTTGTACTTGTATGGGTACTTGGTTTCAATCAATCAATCAAACACATTTCTTAAGCGCACTACTCACCAGGTAGGGTCTCAAGGCGCTTGGGGGGGGATGAATGGGGTTACTGCTCGAAAAGCCACGTTTTGAGGTGCTTTCTGAAGGTTAGAAGGCCCTGGGTCTTGCGTAGGTTGGTGGGGAGGGAGTTCCAGGTTTTGGCAGCAAGATGGGAGAAGGATTTGCCACCGGAGGTGATGCATTGGATGCCGGGGACTGTAGCAAGGGCGAGGTCTGCGGAGCGGAGCTCTCGAGTTGGTGTGTATTTAGCATTTATTGGACAACAGCAGCAATGCTGTCCATGTTTTTAGATAAATGATACGTTGTATGCATTTATGTACTGGGTCATGGTGTTCTCGTTCTAGCCAGTGTAACAAATACTGTAGCTGTGCTGACCAGTAGTAGGGTCTAGTTCGGCACTAACATTCCACCATCATTCCAGGGTAAACTCTGGATTTCCAATGATATATCTGACCTCTCACCATCCATGTACAGCTTTCTCAGTAGGATATCAACCTTTTGGGAGCATTTTCCAGTATTGGCATTGCCATATGTTGTGATATAAAGGAAACAAGGGTTAACCATAATTTTGCTCAACGCTATTCGTCCCATCAGGGACATTGGGTACTTCAACGATTTAACAATGCCTACTTTCAGAGTATCTGTGAGATCAAAAACATTATTGTTGTATACCACCCCATAGCCCTCTCTCTTAAGCATGCCAAGATATTTGAACAATATTGTATGTATTCATGGAGGAATCTCATTTAGTTGACTTGGACCAGTAGATTTCAGTGGATATAGCTCTGATTTAGAAAAAAAAACTGAAATCCTCATTGTTCCCCTTTATCTCGTAGAGTTGTCTCAGCCTTTCCCCAATTCATCTGCGGGTCCTTCACAGTCAGTAATATATCATTGGCATACAGTAATATAATATGCGTTGTCTGTCAGACAAGAATTTTAATATTTATTTTGTATTGTTTGGGCTAGGGTTTTTATAACCAGTGGCAAAACCAGGGGAGAGAGGGACACTCTGTTTTGTACCAACGCGAACCTGCCAGTTGTCTGATATCAGAGATCCTTTTTTAACCCCTGCTATTAACAGTGCCATCCACATAAGGAATGTGGTACCTTGAGGTATCTTTTTAGCACTATACTCATGAGTTTCAAATTTACTCTTTTATTTGCCAGTTTTATTAATTAGAAAGTTCTCCTTATATTTGTCCTCATGCTATGTTCACCCACAAAGTCCACCTGTCCTGTGTCTATTAATTTATCTGTAGCAATTGCTAGCCTCCTAGCAGTATTTTCCTCAAATATTTTTGCCCACGTTTATCATTCTGAGCAATCAATAGGCCTCACAATTGAACGGGTCTTTTTACCAGCTTAAGGCAAGGCCACTATTGTAGCTTCCTTAAATCTTTACAGCAACTGGCCTTTCTCTTATTCTTCATTATACATGTTAAGCAGTGGTGTTGCCAGTAAATCTGTTAATTCTATGTGAAATGCTGAGAGTCTATCATTACAATACCTTTTCACAGTCTTATGCTGCTGGATAGCCCATTTTATATCCTCTATTTGTATTTGTATGGGTTTGTTAAATGATTCCTTGGCTTTCTTACTAGTTTTAGGCAAATCTGCCTTTTCTACAATTCAGTCTTTAGTCCCATAGTCATCTGTTCTCTCTTTGCCATAAAGGTCTGAGTAAAATACTGTAAACCTTGCATTTACTGCCCTTTGATCTGTAAGTGTGTCACCTACACCTACAGAATTTCCAATGGCTACAATTGACATGTGGCCTATAATCATCATAAGTCAGTATTTGTAGAGTGCACACTGTCACCCCTGGGGGCATCTAGGCTCTGAGTTGCTGTGTCTCCATCGAAAAGCCAGGTCTTGAGCTTTTTCTGAAAACTATGAGGGAGGGGGCTGTTTGGAGGTGTAGAGTGTTCCAGGTCTTGGCGGCGATGTAGGAGAAGGAGTAGTCCCTGCTGTCACTGAGATAGATGCGGGGGGTGCGAGGGCAAGTGAGGAGGAGCACAGGTTTCTTCCGGGTAGGTGGAGGTTCAAGCGATGGTTAATGTAGGGTGATCCTTGGTTGCGTAGCGCTTCATAGGCGTCTTGAACTGATCTCTCTTCTGGATGGGGAGCCAGTGGAACCACCTGAGGTGCAGGGTGAAGTGGGCCCCTTTGGCGAGGTCTCCTTGGGGTGTTCCAGGATGAGTCTGGCTGCAGTGTTCTGTATGGTCTGTTGCCTTTTGAGGAGATGGGTGGAGATTCCAGCATAGAAAGTGTTTCCGTAGTCTAGGCGGCTGGTAATGAGGGCCTGCATGACCGTTTTTCTGTTTTTGATAGGGATCAATCCGAAGACTGCAGAGCATGCAAAGGGTGTGACTGCATGAGGAGGAGACTGTATTTACTTTCCGTTTCCTTGTCAGTTGGCTGTCAGTGATGATGCAGAGGTTGCTTGCATGGTTTTTCAGTGTGGGCATAGGTCCGGGTTCTCCTGGCCACCAGTTGTGGTTCCATGCGGGTCTGTTCTCCCCAAAGGTCAGTACTTCTGTTTTGTCTGAGTTGAGCTTGAGGCAATTGTCTTTTCATCCATTCGTTTATGCCTGTCATGGTGTTGCAGAACTTGGTTTTGATGATGGTTGGGTCTGAGTGAGAGGATGAATTGAGTGTTGTTGGCGTAGGAGATTATGTTGAGGCCATGGGATCTGACAAGGTCCAGGAGGGGGGGTCAAGTAAATGTTGAATAGGGTGGGGCTGAGGGAAGATCCTTGGGGTGTGCCACAGGTGATGTCCTTGAGTGTGGAGGAGAAGGAAGGTAGTCAGGTGCTCTGTGTGCCTCCTGAGAGGAAAAAGGTGATCTGTTTGAGGGCTTTTTGCTGTATGCTGGCTGTGTGGAGTTTGTTGATGAGTGTGGGGTGGGAGACGGTGGTTCACCCTTCGTGAGGTTGGCCACGGATTCAATGCTGTTGGTGATGGCTGCTCTCTTGGCTTCCTTGATGCACCAGTGGGAGTCGTTGACGGCAGCTTTGTGGGCGGCTCTGTCAGAGGGCTTCTTGGAACCTTGCCATTGATTCTCGAGTTTGTAGCAGTTGTGCGTGGTGGTTCTGAGCTCTGTGGTGAACCAGCTGGCAATTTTTTAGGCATTGTTGCTTTTGGCTGGTTACAGCAGGACGACTAAGTTGGTGTATTTGGTGATCCAGACGGCAACGTTCTGGGTGGCCTGGTTAAGATCTGCTGAGGTTTCAGTTTGTGAGGTACTGAAGGATTGTGTCAGTTGCGTCTTGGTAACTTTTCCCCAGCTGCAATGGGTGGTTCTGTGGTGCTTGATGGTAGTATGTTGAGCTCTGGCAGAAATGGTAAAGTGGACAATGGTGTGGTCGGTCCAGGTGAGCTCTGTGGTGTGGGTGAATTTGAGTCTGTCGCTGGAGGCGAAGATGGCATCGAGTGTGTGTCTGGCTTTGTGTGTGGGTTCGGTCACTAGTTAAGTGAGGTCAATGTTGGTGAGGTTCTCTAGGAGGGAGGCATGTGTTCCTAACTGGACCATTCCTCTTTCAGATGTTTCATCTTTCTGTCTCCAGCATTATCTCCCAAGGATATCCAGTGTTCTATTTCTAATATCTCTGTTTCTGGCTTATAGACTTCACTTACTAGAGTTTTTCAAACACCAAAAGTTACATACATAAATCTCTCTAGTGGTCACTACAAATGCCTCCCTGAGGACTCTGGCTGAGCTGGCAGATTCTGTGTTGTGTTGGAAGAATGCTTTAATGGCATGTCTAAGGTCCTTCCTTAATGTGCTGTCCAATAATGCTTTTTGCTGTTGTCTCCAGTGTGGCATTGCCGTCACCTGCCTCCCTGAGCGCCACAACAGCAACCCGGGTGCCAGACCGGTTGGTGTGCTATATAGATATTCAGATTGTCATTATTCTCCCAAATGTGCGGGGTGTGTTACTTCCAGGTCTGTGCTTTAAAAGGTACTGTGTGGTGGAGAGTGAAAGAAGTGTTCTTGGATGTGCTTTCCATATCTCCTTTGAGGGTAGCATATCTATGGCCTACAGGAGTGCTATGGAAGAGATTTTCCAATGCTCTTGTGTGTTGGATTAGAGCTATCTGATTGAATTTTTCAATATACAATTCAAATTGCCCATCCTTAATATTCTGTTTTTGTAAATATCGAGTAAGGAGCTTTGCTATCTCTTCAAAAAAGTTGTCTATTTTAGGTGTATATGTATTAAGGAGAAAATGGGCAGGCCTCATAGTGTACAAGATACCTCTGAGTACTTAACATTGGGATCTTTAAATACACCCATATTGCCACATCTCTTACCATTGAGCTGAACTCAGCATGCCAAAGGTGCCCTCTCTTCAACCTTAATTGTTCCTGACCTGAGACAATGAGTGTACCTCCTGCAGCATCTATATCTGCACCTGCCAGTAGCAAGGTACAAGAGAATTCTTGCATTTAAAACTCCACCATTTATCACTCATACATTCCAACAGACAAATACATTAGACCTTTCCTGCATGTCCTTGATTTTCTAGCAATTGGGGGGTTAGAGGTCTGATTGTGTCTGCAAGAACTCCCTGTGTGATCCCCCTTACTCTTCCTTTCCCCCAACTCAGCTCCCACAGTCTGTGTAACTTTTTCTACCCACCCTATTAAACATTCTAATCCTTGTAACAACAACAAAAATGTACATTTGGATTTTAGTCTACGTAGTTGGAACCCAGCTCATCTCAGATCAAGCCTCTCAAAAGTTACCTTTTTGGCTTCCCCTCTGCGCTTCCTTAAACACAATCATAGTCAATCCATTGTTATACTTACTTAGCAATACTTTCATGGTAGTGTGGCATTCATACATTACATGGCCTTAAATCCCAAATCCTAAACATAGTCCATTTCCGCCCGTAGCTGCTCATAAAAGTGTTGCTTGCCCTTTACGTTGATTTTCAGCCATGCTGGTGGTAGCAATACATACAAGAGTTGTTGAAGTGTCTATCTCACTTCTTCAAATCACTTTTGCCTTTCATGCGTGTTAACACCAAAACCAGACGAAAGGATATTCTGTTCAAGTTGTATATTATCTCCTTTGGTTGTCTGGAAGCTGGAGTTGCAGAAGCATGGCAAAGACCTTTTCTTGGTGAAGCCAAAAGTGTGCAGCTGGTGCAGGCCTTGTGAGTGCAGTTCCTCGGGTACAGACCAGGTGTCCAACAGGGCAGTCCTTTTCTCCAGTACCTTCTTCCAGCAGGTATCTGAATTGTGGGGCAGCTCTGCCCTATTTATCCTTGCTTTTGGGTTGGCAAGCAGGGGGGTGCTTCTGTCCAGTAGGGTGCAGGCCACCACCCTCTGGGGCGACCACTTCCTGTGAAGTGTGGCAAAAATCAATCCCAGAAAGCAACATTTTCTAAAAATCCAACATCTTTTGAGGTTAGATCTCACTGAATCCACTCATCGTGTGGCTGCGTCTCCCTAACATACCCCTTTCAGCCCTCCTCCTAATTTAATCATTTGGGCTCCCATCTCTCTGTGGGAGCAGGAAATGTGGGAGGTCCAATTTCTGTCCTAAGTAGCTTTCCCTCTTTTGAAGACCAATTTGGCCACTCTTTCACCATCCTGCTCTGCCATCTGCTGCAGCAGTTCTCCTCCCACCAGATGCTTCCTTTGCCTCAGCGCAGGCCTCTTCACACCTTATTAAGGTAGCCTGGCTCAGGCTGCCTGATGCTGACCATTCAGGAAAGGGCACTACAGAGAAGAATTTGGTAACTTTCAGAAAGAGTTCTAAAACTCTTTCCCTGTGTTAGCAATATTACATTCAACAATAGCAAGTTGTTGGATTTATTATAACATTTAATTTGGTACCAAACGTCATATATTTAGCTCATCTCTATTGGAAATAAGACCTTATTACTTTAAAATAAAGTCTCCCAATGTTAGCCTATGAAGCCCATTGACTACAATGGGGAAACATGAATGTGGCTGTCAGATTACACCAGTATTAGCTAAAAATGGAAGGAAAAAGTGAGGGGGCTTCTGCAATAAGCCAAGATTTCCCACATAGTCATTAGTCCTTTGTATGTTAGAGAGGCCCAGGGATTTGCAAGTGCTTGTAGAAGGCCCTCAACATTTTGCCCAGTGGGAAGCTACATTACTGTCTCCTCTTTTGGTCCTGGAAACCCAGATGTCCATGAATGAATGGTTATACCCAACCACATGTTATTCCAACATAGCTGCAAGTCACTCCATGATGCATGCCAAGAGTCAGGTAACACACCTTCCCCATTTCACATGTGCAGTGCACGTTGTCACATGATGCCTTATCGGTGGCATGGAAATGCACATTGTGTTAAAACGCCTAGCCCTACCTGTGATGTCCCTCATTGCTACTGCAGTTGTACATGCCAAATGACTTGCAGTGACGGGTAAGAGTATGTGTGAGCCAACAATCAATGGTGACACACTCCTTTCCATGGCACCAAATTAAATGTAGCCCCATCACATATTTCCAAATCCAAACACAGGTTGACATGCACTTATATGTGAGGTAATAAAGAAGTCATTCTATGAACATGGGTAGACCATGCATGAAACAGTAATATATACATTTTGTCAAAAGAGAAAGGGACACATGCTAACATGTTGGCACAAGGAATGTTGACAACAGTGATGGCACATAAATTATGGCATTGGACATTCTTCACTTACCAAGGGAAAGTTTTGATCTGTACCTGCACCAGAAGACCAATGCATGGTCTGTCACATGTATGATGGCCACCTTCACATGACAGACAGTATTGAGGCACCAGCACTCGTCACACACTGAAGACAAATGGTCTCTGGGGGGCAGATGCCAATTTACTTACTTTACCAGACACATGGCTGAGGACAGTGATCTACCACTTCTTTTTCTTTGGGCTGTAACACTGAGGAGTAGTGGTCTGTTGTGGAAAATGTACACCCACTACAACAGCAAACATTACTTGATTGATTAGTGCACACAGCCATCTGTTGTACCTGGAGAGCCAATATTTTTGTGGATTGTTCTCAGTTGTTTCCTAGGTCCCTGGGCTAATATGTAAGGCACATCAGTATGCACCACCTTACGTATCTACACAAACAGTTACTTATCTTGTGTGTCACACATGGCCCATCCCCAGTCGTCAGGCACAGATGTCAGAACCTAACCCATCAACTTGGCTATATAGCAGGCATGCCCTGTACCCACCCCCTTGTGGCTGCTGTGCTCCCCTCAAATACCCATCAAGGTCTGGTTATGCCACTGCCAGAATGTGGGCCATTAGGGGGGTCATGCTCTGACATGCGCCTGCCCTGGTTGGGAGGACAGCCCCTGCTGGACCTCCGCGATCTTCCAGCCCCAGCGTCTCAGGTCCTCCCAACACTTGGTGCAGTGGACGCTTCGCCGGCTATGGAACCCCAGGGTCCGCACCTACTGGGCAATGGCTCTCCAAATCTTCTTCTGATGGGCATTTACCTGTAGGGAGGCAAGAGACAAATCAAGTAATTACAAACAAAAGTTTTTGCCCAATCGGTTGTGTCACACACGTCAGAAACACCAAGCACATAATGGGCAAATTGTCAACATACCATAAGTGTAAAGCACACATGCCAATAAGTTCAGGGACATGACTACACATTTTTGGATTCACCTGCAGATTAACCACCTACCCTGCTTATGGCCTACAGTGAGTAAGCAAGCCTCCTAACACCAGGTAGCCCATTCTCCACCAACATGTACTGTGATGTGAGCCACAATTAAACACTACACACCAATGTGGCTTCTGAATATTAAAATCCTTAGGTCTGACTGGACAAACACATTTAGACTCTGCAAGATTGACTCACTGCATACAGTCCCTACAGGCAACTACCATAGTACAGACTTCACTCTGATTCTTGAGTGGAAATGAAAGGGCTGGCATGGTAGGTACAGAAAGTGTCTTCCCTATGCAAGTGTGAGCATGTGGCAAACTAAATGCAGACTCATGCCTCTTCAGAGTGGGTTCTGTGGTATGTACCTGTACCACAGAACACTCATTTGGACATACATTTCTAACCTACATAGATGGCATCCAACATACAAAGGTATATATTGCACAATTTCTGCTGTGTAACCAAGCTACTGAGTCACATATCTTGGCCTCCAAGGAATCCACACTCTGTCTGCACTGTGGATCTGTCATTTGTGCATTAAGCATGTACAGGACAAATATGACTTCTGTGAAGGTGAAAACCGAGCTGTGGGAGTAAGGGACCTGTTATTAATCAAAGACCCACATTGATAATGATACAAAATTCACATGTGGACTAGTTCTGGGATTTACCTCAGTACTGTATCCTAATTTAGCCAATGGACTGAGACATTCAGGGCAAGTTTTGCCACTAGAGCCTCATATTGGCCACCTGATAGGATCCGCAGGTCTACAGGTAGTGGTCACAGTGCCACAGTTGCATAGCCACAGTGACTTTCCCACAGCCTGGACTATGTCCCATACTGGGAGATACGTTTGACAGGCCCTGGTCTTTGCAGGCTGAGCATACAGAATTTACATGACACTCACATTTCCATCACTTCCATGCATGACAATACATCATGTGGCCATCCGCAATGTGGTTTGTTGCTTGTGAGGCAACCTGAAGGGCACAGTGAGTCATAGTATGATTTCCAGACAACAGTTTGGCAAAGCCAGATGTAAAATCAGTGGCACAATATACATTGCTTACAAGATCCTCAAATGACAACAAGATGCATACACAGTTAATGTTGTCATGCACATACATGTAGTCTGACCTTTACAACCATAAAAAAAAGATGTGTCATTGGATGGCAGTAAAGACTCCTTGCCTAGTTATGTGCATCCAACACCTGAAGGATCTAGGACCCCAAACAACATCACACATCACAATGTGAATGAACACAGCATATCGTACTGGTCATCGATACCTGCACCATGTATATCCCATTGATGCCACACAGACTGCAACACAAGAAGTCTTAACTGGCACACAGGTGCACATTGTAGTCTGTGAGAGTCTGTGGTGTTGAACAGAGCAAGTTGTGCCTGTGAGATTCTTACCTGCTCCTCTGGTGTGCCATAGAGCTGACGATGCAGGGGGAAGGACCTCACTCACAAGCCTCTCTAGCTCCTCTAGAGAGAAAGCGGGACCCTTTCACCTGCTGGTCATGGCATGATTGCTCCCAGCGGCAGCACACAGCAGCTGAAGTGGTGGAACTGTTGCTGGCAGTAGTCTCAGGAGTCAAGTGACTGATTTTGCACAACGTGGCACACATATGCCATGTACGTGGTCAACACCGCTGATGGACACAGCCTTTGGGCTGTTTTCCGCCACAGATGGAACTGTCTACAGTACGAACGACTTGCACCAGGGGCTTTGGGCGCTTCCTGATGGGCAGTGGAGTAGGTCAGGCATCCGCCATTTTAGTGGCATGAAAGGCTGTATGTGGCCATGATATATGTGTCACAAAAAATATAAGTTCAAATTTCATTACAAGCATTCTCAATGAGTCTTGTTGTGTATGTCCGACTACGAATCCAGTTGCGATCTCACCAGCCTCCTTCAGCGATGCTGCTCGTCGTTTCTCCAGCTCCGTGTGTCGATTCTTCGGTTGCATTGCAGGCAAGTGTCTATTTTCTGCAGCGAAGCAGGTGGCGCGTCGATTTTTCAGCCGCAGATCGGAGTCGAGTTGATCTTTTCCCAGCACAGCGTTCTGTGTGTGGATTTCTTTCTCTTAGGCTGCCAGCTTCTCCTTTCAGGATCCCAGAAACTGGATGGGCACCATAGGGCAGAATAGGAGTCTCTCCAGAGACCCCAGGTGCTGGCAGAGAGAAGTCTTTGCTGTCCCTGAGACTTCAAACAACAGGAGGCAAGCTCTAATCAAGCCCTTGGAGATCTTCACAAGAAGGAAGGCACACAAAGTCCAGTCTTTGCCCTCTTACTCTGGCAGAAACAGGACCTGTAGGATAGCTCCACAAAGCACAATCACAGGCAGGGCAGCTCTTCTTCCTCTGCTCTTCAGCTCTTCTCTAGGCAGAGGTTCCTCTTGGTTTCCAGAAGTGTTCTCAAGTCTGTAGATTTGGGTGCCCTTCTTAAACCATTTGCTCCTTTGAAGTAGGCCTACTTCAAAGCAAAGTCTTTTTTTAATGTGAAATCCTGCCTTGCCCAGGCCAGGCCCCAGACACTCATCAGCGGGTTGGAGACTGCATTGTGTGAGGGCAGGCACAGCCCTTTCAGGTGTGAGTGACCACTCCTCTCCTCCCTCCTAACACAGATGGCTCATCAGGAAATGCAGACTACATCCCAGCTCCCTTTGTGTCACTGTCTAGTATAAGGTGCAACCAGCCCAACTGTCAAACTCACCCAGACAGGGAATCCACAAACAGGCAGAGTCACAGAAATGGTATAAGCAAGAAAATGCTCACTTTCTAAAAGTGGCATTTTCAAACATGCAGTCTTAACATCAACTTTACTAAAAGATGTATTTTTAAATTGTGAGCTTGGAGACCCTAAACTCCACAGGTCCATCTGCTCCCAAAGGGAATCTACAGTTTAATCAGATTTCAAGGTAGCCCCCATGTTAACCTATGAGAGGGACAGGCCTTGCAACAGTGGGAAACGAATTTAGCAATATTTCACTGTCAGGACATATCAGCCACATTACTATATGTCCTACCTTAACCATGCACTGCACCCTGCCCTTGCGGCTACCTAGGGCCTACCTTAGGGGTGCCTTACATGTAAGAAAAGGGAAGGTTTAGGCCTGGCAAGGGGGTACACTTGCCAAGTCGAATTTACAGTTAAAAAATGCACACTCAGACACTGCAGTGGCAGGTCTGAGGCATGATTACAGAGCTACTTATGTGGGTGGCACAACCAGTGCTGCAGGCCCACTAGTAGCATTTAATCTATAGGCCCTGGGCACCTCTAGTGCACTGTACTAGGGACTTACTAATAAATCGAATATACCAATCATGGATAAGCCAATTACATACACATTTTGTACAGGCGCACTTGCACTTTAGCACTGGGTAGCAGTGGTAAAGTTCCCAGAGTAACAAAAACTGTAAAATCAGAGTCCAGCACACATCATCAACCTGGGAAACAGAGTCAAAAATTGAAGGGAGACCACGCCAAGGATGAAAAGTCTAACAACCACCATTTGCTGACTGCTGCGAGGGGTCTGCCTTATCACTGTGTTTGTAATATGCTCAGTGGTTGTCTGCGGCACTGGAGGTGGGGGCACCTATATCCAAGCCTCCGTGCTGCTGGAGGTCTGCCTTTTTTGCTTGGCAGATGGCAGTCCTGTCTGTATAACTCGTAATACGGTGGTCTGGAGACCGCCAGCACGGTGGTCTGGAGACCGCCAGCACTGTGGTCTTTTCAGGACCGCCAACATGGCAAACTTGTAATCAGTCCCTTAGAATTTTGGAGGGAGTTGCTTTGTCACAAATGTGACAGATATCCTGTCTGCAGAATTATGATCCAGTTATAGCCTATGGAGATAGTAATACTGTGGATGGGATTTCCAACACATTTGTGATGGAGTAACCTGGCCGCCAAACTCTAATCAGGCCCTTAGTTTGAAGAAAATATTCAAAGAAGTCATTAAAGGCTCCCAGTCAGTTGCTCTAATTTAATGAGTCATGCATCCATCTTGAATGTTTTTCTTCTGAGATATTACTGTAACTCTGTGCCTGAAACTTTGTACAAAACGTTTAGTCAGCGTTGACTCCTATCAGGTAATCAGAAGGATAACGGTATTTATATTATTGACTATATTACTAGAAGAAGAATAGGAGAGAAACATGAACAAAAACTGTACTCTCTTTCCATTTAAGACTCCTGAGTATGTGGTGCTAATGAAGTCCCAGAAGGTTGGCTAGTGGTGCAGGCTAACTCTAAGAAGAAAGAGGTGCATCATAAGGGGTCAGCGAATGACCGGAGCAAGTTTGCGTGGTACTTGATGGAAGGACCTCTGAAAGAGGCGCAGGGTGCATAGAGAATGGCTATGTGTCTTTTCCGGCTTTAGGGAGTTGCGACCCTTGCAGCTGCACCTAGTGTTGACCTCTGGACAGATGCTGTGTTGATCAATAACTTTTGGTTTTAAAAGCACCTGATATTTCCTTGCTTGTCCAGCAGGTTTCAGGCAACAATAAGAATGTCAGGATAACCCAGGTGATTAATGGATCCCCTGGAGAGAGATCAACGTGTTGTCTAGTGGCAGTTTTGAATCATCGTAAAGTAGCACAGAGGGTTAATATACTTCGGGCCAAACAAACCCACTCAACAGCATCCACTGAAACATGCCTGAGTTTTGTCTTGTTGCTCTGCTGGATTCCATGCAAGAAGGAGGAGTTAAATAAGTGAAAAAGGAGTTCAATGTTAGATGTCTGGTGAAAGCGTGAAAACAGGTAAGGGGAAGAGGCGAAGAAGGAAAGCCTACTCATGTGACCTTAAATCATGATGATTCACAAACCAAGGGGCACATTTATCAAGAAATCACACAATGCCGCAAGCCACCCTGCTGCAGCGGGTGATAGGGAAAGGGCAGGCAGTAGCCATAATTTACATTATATGCCTCAGTCCTGTTTTTTCCATGTGCTGGAGCACAATGTGTTGCCTAGCGCCAGCACAGGTTCCCTTGCATCACGGTGCAGTGGTGCCTACCTGCAGATAGTAGTGTTTTTGTGCAGGAAGGGGCACTTTCCTGCACAAAAACAATCCTCTGACAATGTTTTCTCTTTCTATGAAAGAGGAAAAAATGAGGAGAAATAAAAATATTTCTCCTTGTCTTGACCAATACGGAGTAAAAATGGTAAGGCTTGGCAGAAACAGGAACAACTTTTTGCAGAGACAGACACACACACACGCTTACTTGTTTTCTTTTGTGCTAGCACAAATATAAATGTGTACTTACGTGAGTGTTTTAGTTATGTACCATCAATAGTTAGTTCACGATCTGATGCACTCATAGCTGGACTGGAGCCAAAATCAGCCATATCACAAATGTTTGAGATAGCCGCACACTGTTGGAGTCTGCGACTGGAACGGGCTGACAGGGAGATTGCAGTCACGGCTGTCAATTCCGTGAAACAAGATCCCTAGCTTGCAGCCCATCAGACAAAAATGCTTCGCTCCATAGTGTTTCCTTTCTTTGGAAGACATTTACGTGTGTACAATTTCACATGTAACAACGTTGATTGTTAGCAATTGCGTCTTATCCATCTCACACTAATGCCATTCAAGAACTTTTTTCTTTAGCTTTGCTACATGGTATCCTCTATGAGGCTTTGAAAACCACAATTGTATTTTTCCATTGTGGGTTTGATTTCACTGCCCATTATTTGATGTGTTTTCAAATATCCTTTCTCTAGTATAGTCAATACAATATTTGGTAATTGCAACAAAGAAAGGAGCAATTACGAAGTCATAGTATTTTTAAGCCAAAATTGCCTTTAACTACACAATAGAGAACGCATGTTTATTGCTTGGAAAGAGTGCACAATAAATGTCTTCCTATAGACGATTATCTAAGTTGCCATTAAAAAAGAAGCCTCTAGGTGGCGATAGAGGACAACTTTTCTGTCGTTCGTTAACTATCGCCCAGGAAAATAATGAGAAAAAAACACATTAAAAAATTGGGATTAAGAATGAAATGTAACAAGGAACAAAAACCCATGATGTCGTAAACTTCGGAAATCATTGCTGTAACGTTACCTGAAATGGACTTTATGATTTTAAGAATGGATTTTTTACATAGATGCAACAGACACTAACAGCTGTTTGTTGAATGGTATGAAAGAGAGATCACAGTATGGTGTAATGCAGCACTCAAAAGTGCGCTCAAAAATAAATCCCATGGAAACAACTATGATTAATTCAGGCAGAAACATTTCGGCCGTGAAAAACAGTGTAGCTAATTCTGGGGTGCAGTGGGCCCGAGGGTGAGGGTAGGATTACCAAGATTCGGGATGGACTGCTCAGAAGAGGAGCAGGGTTAGTACTGATTTGCAGTAGGTGGGTCTCTGAGCTGATTTAGAGTTTGACAGACAAGTACTCCGTTGCAATAGCGACAGGGTTCCTTCCGTCTTCTCCAAAACCGAGTGTATGCCTCCCGCGATTTGAGTAGGGTGGCCTGCAAGTTTCACACCCACAGATTAACATTTACTTTTGTCTTTGTAAAAATTCCTTCATTGGAGGAAAGCCATCTATCAGTCTGCCCTATTTAGAGTGTATGGTCCGTTGGCTTTTGTTTTTTAACTGTCTCTCAATGTCAGGTATATCCTTGCAGTGAATGACAGTTAAAAAAAAGAGAAGGGTCATTAGTTTATTTTTATCAAACACAAACTCCAACTGTGGGAGTTACTACTTTTATTAAACTGATCACTATATATTCAAGTTCTTGGCCAAAAAACATGAACAATTTGAAACCCTTTAGTATAATCAGGACGGGCAAACGGGAATACCTCCCTCATAAGGAGGAAAAGTATGAATCGGGCAAGGCAAAGGCAAAGTAAGTGAGGATGGTTTGCAAAGTTCAAACAGCAAAGTCTCTGAGCAGAGTAACAAAGTGGCTGGACATTAGCAAAAGGCACGCAATGGCTTATAATGGCTTGTAATGGCATATAATGGCTGATTTCTCATTGTGTCCAAGAATTTTTTATCGATCTTGTTGTACCGTCCCCTAATTTCCAATTGGGCAAGTTTTGGCGCACCATCATCTCCATCCAATGGTTTACTTGTCATCTCAATACGATTGTCACCCCATAACAGATCTCACGTAGTTTATTGGTTCCTTGGTTTGATGCCTCCAACGGGTAGAATTTCAGGTGAGGAATAAGTGACATTTGTTACTCAAGTCAGTAGTCCCATTGTCTGCCCTAGTCTAAATGACCTTGTACCTGTTGCGAATTACACTGTTGCATTTGGTAAGAATGTCTCCTTGAGCAAGTCGAGTTCTCATGAGAAGATTTACTACAGTTACGCACACATCTCTAACTTCTGGAAAAGTACAGCTTCATGTCCTTCAGCAAGTCAGCACATTGCACGTTAGAAAAACACATTTAATATGAAACCGGGCAGCTAGGCCCGACTCATGCTAACTAAGGCCTAGTGATTAATTAGCAAAACCTTAACATATAACGCTTAATACTAGTACAAAATCCTACATTAGTACATTAATATTTCATTATTAGTCAATTTCATTAATCATCGTATACATTGATGGCCACTCCCCGTGGGCACATTTCATACACATGCCTTAACGTTTACATTTTCTATGCGATTTTACAAAGCATTATATTGCAAGCTTCTTATGTTAATTATTAGATTTTAATCACGCTCCTTCACACAGCAGACCCAACTCAGGGCCCCCACCCAACTATCAAGCCAAGAATGGTTTTATTTGGGGGGATGGGTTGTCACACTCCAAATGGCCCCTGGCTGTGATTAATAGCTTTAGACCTTAAAGTAGGATTTGATTCCCACTCATTGAAAGGAGGCAACTGGAACAATACAATAAAAGATGCAAGCACTCAAAACCACTAGTTAAGTATCTATGAAATCCACTCACGAGAAAGATGGTGGAATTCACTGATGAGGCTGTATGACACAATATCAACTACAAAAATATCGTGCTACAAAAGTATTGTTACAAAAACATTGCTAGCCATAATATCAACTTTCGTAAACCCATTTTGAAATCACAAAAGCATTGCCTACACAAATATTCTCATTTACGACATTGGAAAATCACCAATATTAAAAAATAAGATAGTCTATCAAACAAATATAACGCAAGAAAAATACAAAATATTCAAAAAACACTGAAGCACATAAACTAACAAACTATACCACAAACTGAAAAGTAAATATAAAATATATGTATAATAAAGACAGCATCAAACATGAGTGACAGTTTAATTAGCATCTTCCACACATGGTAATACCTAAAAATAATACCTACCTTTGAATAAGTTGATTATTAGTTAGGGTGGATGGTAGTCAACTATAAGTTATAAGGTCACTATTCTTATTAGGTTCAGTAAAGGTTTCAGTCATTTGAACTAGCCAAAACAGGTTTGACATAATGAAAATGTGTAAAAATGTAGACTTACCAAAGTAGTTAAAACATTGAAAACACTGCAAACAATACAAATCCCACTCCAGTTTAAAAAAATACAGAATACTGTAATGAACAAAATCATATGAAAATGACAAACATCCCGTAGGGGAACTGGAAATTTGATTTTTTAAAGTATCAAATAAGAATAGCTCCAAAAAGTGCAAAGCACCAACCACAACAACTGGTTATGTTAGCCTGGGACAAGGGTTAGGTTTATGGTTGACTGCGATAGAACAAGGGTCCGATACTCTGGCCAGAATGGTTTTGATCAGAAACCGACTTAAAAAGACCGATCAAAACCATTCTGACCAGTGTATCGGACTGAAACAACATTGAAGAAAGTAGAGTCCTCAGTGGGACAAGGCTGCAGGCTGGATCCAAAGATGGACTAGTTGACAATGGATTGACATAGGACAAGGTCACTGTGAAGCTGTTAACGAAGTTTCAAGCAGATAATGTCCGGAGTTTGTGCTCAGGAAGTCGTCAATGCTCATAGGATGCTGCTCAACATTGTTGAAGATTTTTACCTTCCGACTTAGACTCTTATCTGCAAGTCAGGTTTCCTCAGCAAGGCAGGGCTGCAAGATGTTGCTGAAGAGAGCTAAACAGTTTCAGATGCTGGTTGGCGTCAAGTTGTTTGCTGCTGTGGAGAAGAAAGAAATGGGAGCTGCGGTGAAGTCAAGCCCACCAGTGATGCATCATTCTTGGATTGGCTGGCAGGTTGGTCCTGGATCCTCAAGGATTCTTTATGGAAAAAGTTAGCAAACACACTCTGACAGCACCCAACAATTCCAGAAATTCTGAAACAGTACTTGAAGGTGAGGGCTCACTCAAACAGAAGCCACCACAGATTCCAAGGCAAGTCCAGCTGAAGCTGGTCAGCTGAGCACTTCCAGAAAAGTGGGCTTCATGCAGGTTTTGTGTACCTTTAGCTTAGCAGAGGTTAGCCAGCTGACCGGTGGAGTCCTCTTCTTTGTCCTGGGTACAAGTGGGAGCACATCCAGCCCTCAGGTTTTCCTCACAGGTCTCAACAGTTCTGAAGAGTGTGCTCAAGGATACTACATTAATGCCTAGCACTAGTCTGTGGGTGGAAGTGACTCCCTCACTAACCAGTAGGGAAAATGTTACCAGGGATAGCCCCAACCAATTTTAAAGTTCATTAGGTTTGAGAGCACTACCCAAATGCCCATCCTGTCAAAGGAATAAAGCACCTCTCCTCAGCCAAGTCTTTTGTTTCAGCTCTGGTCCGAAGCTCACACCTCATCAAGGAGCTATTCCGCTTCTGGATGATGGTTGGATACTCATGCTAAAGGTCTTCTAGGAGCATTAGATGTCATGCACTTACCTGGTCCCAACCATAACCACAGCACTGGAGCCCATGCAGGACCTCCTATCCCTCTCAGGACTGTGCCAGATCTAGGGACAGAGCTCTTAGATCAAGCACTGTCCTGTGGGAAAGGAGTTTGGGACAAAATAAGCAAAGAGGGACTTGAGGTACTGGATCTGCTCAATGATGGTACAACAGTGCTTAACAGGATGTGTCGCTCCTGAAACCTCCTGTGTTTGCGAAGGTAGACATACACTGGACCAGGACCTCTGGTTTTGTGAAGACACATTACACTGGGAACAACAAGAACAAACAATTAACATCAATGCACTAGCAGGCTTATAAAAAAAGGACAATGCATAAACTTCAGTGATAAACATTTACACACTTCTTCAAATTCATGTTATGAGAGCAGGATAACCAAGTTCACTGATTGGAATCTCTGCGACTCTTGAGGAAGAACTCGAAATGAGCCTCTAACACTCCCATGATAAACTCAGAACACCGATTGGAGTCACTGGCACTCCCAAGGTTACATTCGGAACATAGGTTGGAGTCACTGGCACTCTCAAGGTTACACTCAGAACATAGATTGGAGTTGCTGGCACTCTCAAGGTTACATTCCAAACATAGGTTGGATTTACTGGCACTCCCAAGGTTACATTCAGAACATAGGTTGGAGTCACTGGCACTCCAAAGGTTACACTCAGAACATAGATTGGAGTTACTGGCACTCTCAAGGTTACACTCCGAACATAGGTTAGAGTTACTGCCACTCCCAGGGTTGCACTGGGAACACAAATTCAGTTATAAGGTTCATACAAATATCAATTGCTCTGAAAAGCATTCTTCTTGGCAGTGCTGTTGATCAGAGAGACACAGAACTAAGGGCCATATGTACGAACACATTTTCCCATAGACACAGAATGGGTAAACCCGTTTGATACATCTGGCCCTAAGTCTCTAGACCTTATGTAATAGTAGCTCAAGCACTTTCTAAAAGTGGCATTTTCAAACGCACAATCTCAAAATCAACTTTACTAAAAGATGTATTTTTAAATTGTGAGTTCAGGGGCCCCAAACCCCACATGTCCATCTACTCTCTAGGGGAATCTACACTTTAATCATATTTAAAGGTAGCCTCCATGTTATCCTATGAGAGAGACAGGCCTTGCAACAGTGAAAAACAAAGTTGGCAGTATTTCACTGTCAGGACATCTAAACCACATTACTATGGGGGTCATTCTGACCCTGGCGGTCCATGACCGCCATGGCGGAGGGCGGCGGAAGCACCGCCAACAGGCTGGCGGTGCTTCCTGGAATATTCTGACCGCGGCGGTAAAGCCGCTGTCAGAAAAGGGGAACCAGCGGTTTCCCGCCGGTTTTCCCCTGGCCCAGGGAATCCGCCATGGCGGCGCTGCTCGCAGCACCGCCATAGGGATTCCGACCCCCTTCCCGCCAGCCTGTTTCTGGCGGTGTCCACCGCCAGAACCAGGATGGCGGGAACGGGTGCCGTGGGGCCCCTGGGGGCCCCTGCACTGCCCAAATGGGCAGAACAGGGACCCACAAAGATTTTCACTGTCTGCTTTGCAGACAGTGAAAATCGCGACGGGTGCCACTGCACCCGTCGCACCCCTGCAACTCCGCCGGCTCCATTCCGAGCCGGCTTCCTCGTTGCAGGGGCTTTCCCACTGGGCCGGCGGGCGGCCTTTTGGCGGTCGCCCGCCGGCCCAGCGGGAAAGTTGGAATGACTGCCGCGGTCTTTTGACCGCGGTGCGGTCATTCGGCGGTAACCGCATGGCGGGCGGCGACTGCCGCCCGCCGCGGTCAGAATGACCGCCTATATGTCCTACCTTATCCATACACTGCACCCTGCCCTTGGGGCTACCAGGGCCTACCTTAGGGGTGCCTTACATGTAAGAAAAGGGAAGGTTTAGGCCTGGCAAGTGGGTACACTTGCCAAGTCGAATTTATAGTGTAAAAAATACACACACAGACACTGCAGTGGCAGGTCTGAGACATGATTATAGGGTTACTTATGTGGGTGGCACAATCAGTGCTGCAGGCCCACTAGTAACATTTGATTTACAGGCCCTGGGCACCTCTAGTGCACTTTACTAGGGACTTAACAGTAAAACAAATATACCAATCATGGAGAACCAATTACGTACACATTTTAAACAGGAGCACTTGCACTTTAGCACTGGTTAGCAGTGGTAAAGTGCCCAGAGTAACAAAAACAGTAAAATCAGAGTCCAGCACACATCAACAACCTGGGGAACAGAGGCAAAAAGTTAAGGGAGACCATTCCAAGGATGAAAAGTCTAACAGGTACCAACTTCATATCCAGGTATTTGAAGTATCTGTGGATAGTGTGTGGGGTGACCTACAAGTTCCACCACACATTACCACCCCCAAAGTAATGGTGTGGTTGAGAGATTCAACCACACTTTGAAAGGCATGATTCAGGGCCTGTCAGAGCCCTTGAGGTGGAAGTGGGACATCCTCTTGCCATGCCTTCTGTTCACCTACAGGGAGGTGCCTCAAAAGGGACTTAGGTTTAGTACCCTTGAGCTCATCTATGGCCATCCAGTGAGGGGACCCTTGAGTCTGGTGAAGGAGGCTTTGGAGAAAACTCCTAGTAAACCCCCCAGGATGTATTTAGGTACATGCTGGCTTTGAGAAACCAGACTGTCCGCTTCAAGAGTCACGCACAGGAGAACCTAGAAGCAAGCCAGGAGGATATGAAACAGTGGTATCACCAGAATGCCACTCTGGTCGAGTTTCAACCTGGTCAGAAAGTGTGGGTGATGACGCCAGTGGAGCCTAGGGCACTCCGGGATAAGTGGACTGGGCCATTTGAGGTAGTGGAGCGCAAGAGTGAAGTCACCTACCTGGTGGACTTGCCGTCTCCAAAGAATCCTTTAAGGGTCCTGCATGTCAACCGCCTCAAACCTCAGTTTGAGCGGACTGAACTGTCCATGCTCTTTGCAACAGATGATGGGGTGGAGGAGGAGAGTGAGCTTCTTCCTGACCTCCTGTCTGGAGGAGAAAAAGATGGGTCTGTGGAGGGAGTGATCCTCTCCCCCTCCCTGACTGAAGAGCAGCAGAGTGTCCGTCGCCACGTTTTGGGACAGTTCACCTCGCTGTTTTCCCTTATCCCAGGAGTCACACACTTGTGCACACATGATGTGGACACTGGGGACAGTATACCCATTAAACAAAAGGTTTACAGGGTGACTGACAGGGTCAAGGCTTGCATTAAGGATAAGGTATCCAAAATGCTAACCCAAGGGGTTATTGAACACTCCAGCAGTCCTTGGGCCAGCCCAGTGGTATTGGTCTCAAAGGCTGCTGCACTTGTGCCACTCCAGAACTCAGGTTCTGTGTGGACTACCGGGGACTCCATGCAGTCAGCAAGACTGACGCACACCCCATCCCTCGAGCTGATGAGCTAATTGACCGGTTAGGAGCTGCCAAGTACCTCAGTACGTTTGACTTAACATCTGGGTACTGGCAGATTGCCTTAACTGAGGGGGCCAAGGAGAGGTCAGCATTTTCTACCCCATATTGACACTTTCAATTTAAAGTGATGCCATTTGGGATGAAGAATGCCCCTGCCACCTTTCAGCGGTTGGTCAACCAGGTGTTGGCTGGACTGGATGAGTTCAGTGCTGCCTACCTGGATGACATTGTTGTGTTTGGTTCCACATGGGAGGAATACCTGCAACACCTCTGGATAGTGTTATAGGCCCTGCAGAAGGCAGAACTCACTAATAAGGCAAGCAAGTGCCAAATAGGACAGGGTTCTGTGGTGTACTTGGGATACCAGGCAGGGAGGGGCCAGGTGGCACTCCTACAGCCAAAGATTGATACTATTCTGGCTTGGGAGCCTCCCAAGACCCAGACTGAAGTGAGAGCCTCTTAGGTCTCACAGGATACTACAGGATACTACAGGAGGTTTGTCAAGGGGTATGGTACCATTGTTACCCCCTTGACTGGGATGACTTCGAAGAAGCAACCTAGGAAAGTGATCTGGACAGAGGCTTGCCAGAACGGTTTTGATGCCCTGAAGGCTGCCATGTGCACAGCACCTGTGCTTGAGGCACCTGACTACTCCAAGTAGTTTGTTATGCAAACGAACACCTCAGAGCATGGTATTGGATCAGTACTCATACAACTTAATGAAGAGGGCCTAGATCAACCCGTAGCCTTCATTAGCAGGAGGTTATTTCCCAGGGAACGTAGGTGGAGTGCCATAGAACATGAAGCATTTGCTGTGGTCTGGGCACTGAAGAAGCTAAGACCCTACTTGTTTGGGACTCACTTCCGGGTTCAGACCGACCACAGGCCCCTCAGATGGTTAATGCAGATGAGGGGTGAGAATCCAAAACTGTTGAGGTGGTCCATTTCCCCACAGGCGATGGACTTTATGGTGGAACACCGTACTGGTACAGAACATGCCAATGCTGATGGTCTGTCCAGGTTCTTCCGCCTTAATGATTAGAACTCCCATGAGGTTGGGCAGTTGCTCCCCACTTTCAGCTGGGGGGCACACATGTTCGATTTTTCATCCTTGTCGTGGTCTCCCTTAACCTTTTGCCTCTGTTTCCGAGGTTGTTGATGTGTGCTGGACTCTGTTTTTGCTGTTTTTGTTACTCTGGGCACTTTACCACTGCTAACCAGTGCTAAAGTGCAAGTGCTCTGCAGTGTCTGTGTGTGCAATTTTAACTGTAAATTCGACTTGGCAAGTGTACCCACTTGCCAGGCCTAAACCTTCCCTTTTCTTATATATAAGACACCCCTAAGGTAGGCCTTAGGTAACCCAAAGGGCAGGGTGGAGTGTATGGTTAAGGTAGGACATATAGTAATGTGTTTTATATGTCCTGACAGTGAAATATTGCTAAATTTGTTTTTCTACTGTTGCAAGGCCTGTCCCCCTCATCGGTTAACATGGGGGCTACCTTTAAATCTGATTAAAGTGTAGATTCCCTTTGAGAGCGGATAGACATGTGGAGTTTGGGATCTCTGAGCTCACAATTTAAAAATACATCTTTTAGTAAAGTTGATTTTAAGATTTTGTGTTTGAAAATGCCACTTTTAGAAAGTGAGCATTTTCTTGCTTATACCATTTCTGTGACTCTGTCTGTTTATGGATTCCCTGTCTGGGTCAGTTTGACAGTTGGGCTGGTTGCAACTCTCACTAGACAGGGAGCTGGGGTGTAGTCTGCCTTTCCTGATGAGCCATCTGTGCTAGGAGGGAAGGGAGGAGTGGTCACCCACACCTGGAAGGGCTGTGCCTGCCTTCACACAATGCACTCTGCAACCCTGTGGTGTGTGTCTAGAGCCTGGCCTGGGCCAGGCAGGATTTCACAATCAAGAGGGACTTTCCTTTGAAGTAGGCCTACTTCAAAGGGCAAAATGGGTATAAGAAGGGCACCCGAAACCACAGACTTCAGAACACTTCTGATAACCAAGAGGAATCTCTGCCTGGAGAAGAGCTGAAGAGCTGAGGAAGAAGAGTTGCCCTGCCTGTGACTGTGCTTTGTGGAGCTATCCTGCAGTTGCTACTTCTGCCTGCTAGAGGCTGTCATTTTTACTCGCCCAGCGGTGTTTGCGTCGGAAATCCAGCCAGATGATGATCCAAAAACCAGGCAGGGTGGGTTGCGATCTCACCAACCTCCGTCAGTGATGCTGCGCGTCGTTTCCCCAGCTCCGGGCGTCGATCTTCCAGTCGCATTGCAGGCGAGCGTCGGTTTTCAGCCGCGAAGCCGGGAGCGCGTTGATTTTTCAGCCGCAGATCGGAGGTGCGTCTATCTTTTCCCTGCACAGTGGTCTGTGCGTGGATTTCTCACTCTTGGGCTGCCAGCTTCTCCTTTCAGGGTCCCAGTAGGCCTACTTCAAAGGAAAGTCTCTCTTGATTGTGAAATCCTGCCTGGCCCAGGCCAGGCCCCAGGCACACACCAGGGGGTTGGAGACTGCATAGTTTGAGGGCAGGCACATCCCCTTCAGGTGTGAGTGACCACTCCTCCCTCTCTCCTAGGACAGATGGCTCATCAGGAAATGCAGAGTACACCCCAGCTCCCTTTGTGTCACTGTCTAGTGAAAGGTGCAACCAGCCCAATTGTCAAACTGACCCAGACAGGGAATCCACAAACAGGCAGAGTCACAGAAATGGTATAAGCAAGAAAATGCTCACTTTCTAAAAGTGGCATTTTCAAACACACAATCTTAAAATCAACTTTACTAAAAGATGTATTTTTAAATTGTGAGCTCAGAGACCCGAACTCCACATGTCTATCCGGACCCAAATGGGAATCTACAGTTTAATCAGATTTAAAGGTAGCCCCCATGTTAACCTACAAGAGGGACATGCCTTGCAAAGGTGAAGAAACAAATTTAGCAATATTTCACTATCAGGACATATAAAACACATTACTGTATGTTCTACCTTGACCATACACTGCACCCTGCCCTTGGGGCTACCTAGGGCCTACCTTAGGGGTATCACATGTAAGAAAAGGGAGGGTTTAGGCCTGGTCGAATTTACAGTTAAAACTGCAGACACTGCAGTGGCAGGTCTGAGACATGATTACAGAGCTACTTACAGGGAGTGCAGAATTATTAGGCAAGTTGTATTTTTGAGGATTAATTTTATTATTGAACAACAACCATGTTCTCAATGAACCCAAAAAACTCATTAATATCAAAGCTGAATATTTTTGGAAGTAGTTTTTAGTTTGTTTTTAGTTTTAGCTATGTTAGGGGGATATCTGTGTGTGCAGGTGACTATTACTGTGCATAATTATTAGGCAACTTAACAAAAAAAAATATATACCCATTTCAATTATTTATTATTACCAGTGAAACCAATATAACATCTCAACATTCACAAATATACATTTCTGACATTCAAAAACAAAACAAAAACAAATCAGTGACCAATATAGCCACCTTTCTTTGCAAGGACACTCAAAAGCCTGCCATCCATGGATTCTGTCAGTGTTTTGATCTGTTCACCATCAACATTGCGTGCAGCAGCAACCACAGCCTCCCAGACACTGTTCAGAGAGGTGTACTGTTTTCCCTCCTTGTAAATCTCACATTTGATGATGGACCACAGGTTCTCAATGGGGTTCAGATCAGGTGAACAAGGAGGCCATGTCATTAGATTTCCTTCTTTTATACCCTTTCTTGCCAGCCACGCTGTGGAGTACTTGGACGCGTGTGATGGAGCATTGTCCTGCATGAAAATCATGTTTTTCTTGAAGGATGCAGACTTCTTCCTGTACCACTGCTTGAAGAAGGTATCTTCCAGGAACTGGCAGTAGGACTGGGAGTTGAGCTTGACTCCATCCTCAACCCGAAAAGGCCCCACAAGCTCATCTTTGATGATACCAGCCCAAACCAGTACTCCACCTCCACCTTGCTGGCGTCTGAGTCGGACTGGAGCTCTCTGCCCTTTACCAATCCAGCCACGGGCCCATCCATCTGGCCCATCAAGACTCACTCTCATTTCATCAGTCCATAAAACCTTAGAAAAACCAGTCTTGAGATATTTCTTGGCCCAGTCTTGACGTTTCAGCTTGTGTGTCTTGTTCAGTGGTGGTCGTCTTTCAGCCTTTCTTACCTTGGCCATGTCTCTGAGTATTGCACACCTTGTGCTTTTGGGCACTCCAGTGATGTTGCAGCTCTGAAATATGGTCAAACTGGTGGCAAGTGGCATCGTGGCAGCTGCACGCTTGACTTTTCTCAGTTCATGGGCAGTTATTTTGCGCCTTGGTTTTTCCACACGCTTCTTGCGACCCTGTTGACTATTTTGAATGAAACGCTTGATTGTTCGATGATCACGCTTCAGAAGCTTTGCAATTTTAAGAGTGCTGCATCCCTCTGCAAGATATCTCACTATTTTTGACTTTTCTGAGCCTGTCAAGTCCTTCTTTTGACCCATTTTGCCAAAGGAAAGGAAGTTGCCTAATAATTATGCACACCTGATATAGGGTGTTGATGTCATTAGACCACACCCCTTCTCATTACAGAGATGCACATCACCTAATATGCTTAATTGGTAGTAGGCTTTCGAGCCTATACAGCTTGGAGTAAGACAACATGCATAAAGAGGATGATGTGGTCAAAATACTCATTTGCCTAATAATTCTGCACTCCCTGTATGTGGGTGGCAGAACCAGTGCAGCAGGCCCACTAGTAGCATTTGATTTACAGGCCCTGGGCACCTCTGGTACACTTTGCTAGGGACTTACTAATAAATCAAAAATGCCAATCATGGATAAGCCAATTACATACACATTTTGTCAAGGAACACTTGCACTTTAGCACTGGTTAGCAGTGGTAAAGTGCCCAGAGTAACAAAAACATCAAAAACAGAGTCCAGCACACATCAACAACCTGGGAAAAAGAGGCAAAAAGTTAAGGGAGATCACTCCAAGGATGAAAAATCTAACTCTATCTATCTATCTATCTATCTATCTATCTATCTATCTATCTATCTATCTATCTATCTATCTATTTCTCCATGGATTATAGAGTGCATGGCTATCCAATGGGCTTTCCTAGCGATATTGTAATGTAGCTGGTGATCAGTCACTCTTAAAATAACCAAGTTTTTAGCAGCGCATGAAACTAGGATAAGAAATATGCATGCGCAGTCTTAAAGGAAAATAATTCCATAGAATTCCATAGAGTAGGGCCAAGAAAACCAAATGACCTACCACCTTGCCTAATTAATTTGAATTGCAGTATTGTAGTAAGATGCAAACTCCTGGAACAAAGGTTACGCTTTGGAGAGTAAGAATACACCAGTGCGCTGAGGCACATCAGGCCACATCCACTTAGGGCCATGTGCCTAGAGCACAAGTTTTAAATTGAACACACTTACCAATTGGTATCCAGTGAAGAGTGCATAGGTGTGAGGAACGTGATGCTAACCTTGGTATGTGACAAAATAGATGAGCTGCTGCATTTTGAAATCTATCCATCAATTTTGTTGAGGCACCTAAGTATAGCACATTTCCATAGTCTAAGGCTAAGCTTCTCCAGGCTGACTCTGCATCATGCGAACCCCATATAAGATCGTCCAGGAGGGTGTCAAGAAGCAGAAAATATGAAGTAGGAATGATCAATGGCGGGTTGACAAAATGGTGTAACAGACAGGAAGCATCACCATTTTCGCTACTGCCATATAGCTTGGTAATATGAGGGGCAATGTGGATCAAAATGCCACTTGAAAATGTAAGGCACTTATTTTTGTGCCCTGATTACTGTCTAATAAGTCTGATTGAGAATGTGGGTACCTAGTTATCGAAAAGTGTGGCTTTCCCTAGTCTCCAATAGGACAGGCAAGGCAGGTAAGGCCTACCTAAGGGGAAAAACATAGGATTTGGCATGATTAACCTGTAGGATGGAGGTATCACAAAAAGCTTGAAGAAGATGTGAGATAGGGGCCAGGTCAGTTGTTATTGTATGACTGTAGAGCAAGATGTCTGCATAGAGAGAAACTATATGTATGTCTCTACCCCAGGCTCTCCGCTGCACCTGAAACGTAATGGCTGAGGACTCCATTGCTAGTGCAAACAGCAACGGGGAATGCTGACAGCCTTGTCTGGTGCTCAACTATATTATAAGGATCAGAGATATGACTGCCAGTCTTGGCTTGAGCTTGAGGCTCATGTTAGAACAGTTGAAACCATTGAATCAGAGCTTCAGGGGGTACCATATCTACTTTGGGCCTTCATCAGGTATTCCTGTCACTGGTATCAAAGGCCTGCTTTAAATCCAAGGCCAAGTAGGCAGATTGGGGTCACTGCTCTGGAACTGCCTCAATCAGTCAACAGTAATTTTTAAAGTGTGGCTAATAACCCATAGGGTCTCAAGGTGCTGTTTGTGGGTGTGCTGTTCAATCGAAAAGCCAGGTCTTCAGGTCCTTCCTGAACTGCCTCTAAAACCTGATAAAATTGCTGTATGCTAAGGGAGGTATTATAGTGAAGGGTGAACGTGTTCTGAGCTGTAAGACTAAGCTCAGGCAGAAAAGGAAGCAGCTGATCAGTCAGGAGTTTAATTAAAAGTTTGTATTCCATATTCCGTATGGAGATAGGCCTGTAGGAAAAAAATAGTAGTGCATTGTGACCACTGCCTCATTCATGGTTGCCTGGAGGCTGTGTGATCTTTAGCGGCCTGATATAATTAAATTAATTGCCACTCCAACAGAGAATCAAACTTAGCATATGTGCCAGGTGTTTTACTCCACACGAGGGCCCAGATCGCCCATTTTATTTTTTGCTCTGAAATAGGTAAAGCCAAAGCCTCTTCAGTCACTCGTAATACTTGTGCTAAAAACAGTGTCCTGTGAGGAAGCATCAGCTGATGCATCCTGGTGTAGCAGTGAGCTAGAATAAAGTGCTGCATAATGGCCCCAAAAGGATTGATTAATTGTACTTTGAGTGTAAGTAGTCTGCCCATCTCAGTCTGAGATGGCCAATATGAGCGTTTTTGGGTTGGAGGTTTAAGTCACCATGCTAAAAGCCTCTCCCTTTATCTCCATCCAAATTGATTTTGGCCCTAAAAGCTGTCTGGTCTAGACAGCACAAGCCCACCATAAGCTCATTGCGTGCCTTTTGGGCTTTGCTGAGAGCACCAGCCTGCTCATGGCTCACATACACAGAATGTTCTAGAGCTGTTAGCGAGTCTTCTACATGTTCAAGCTCAGAACACAGTGCCCCCAATGTGCCTAACGTGGTGTGAATACATACACCATGCACCACCACATTAAAGGGCACCCTCTCTAACAGCGGCTGAAGTTTTAATGTGGAGATTGGTGTGTAAATGTTTCCCCAATAAAAGCCAACCTATAGAGGGATATGATCTGACAAGGTCCTCCCTATATAGTTCATGTGACAGACGGATGCTTAGAGCATGCAAGAACAAACAATTCTGTCCAAGCATACACGTAACCATGTGGGGGAGAGTAAAAGAAATACTCTTTCATTCAATAATTTCTGCTTCTCCACGAGACTAAGAGGGACCATTCTCTGAGCCACAGCCAACCACTCAGGGTCAAAGCATTGCATACTACTGGTGAACTGGGCAACAAAGAATGAGAGCAGTCATCGAGAACACTGTTAAAGTTGCTCCCCCAAGTACCCAAAATATGTCCATCCACTTGGCCAGCTTCCATGAAGACCTTCAAAAAGACAGTTTGATCAACGTTAGAAGAAAAAATGCTTCCTACTGTCGGATTTGCGGTGGGTGTGGCATTCCGACGGTAGCAGCCCCTTTAATGGGTGAAGCGCATACTGCACCCCGAACAGCTGCTCATTGTTCAGAGATTCTCAGCATACTTGCATGCTTGAATTCCTGTGAGAGAGCGTAGCTTATATAATCAATATATTGACATGAAATGTTTATGAACTAATGTGTGATAATGCTGCATAGAAATGGTACTAATATATTTTTGCTAAACGTGCACTTGAAATGTGACCACAGGGAGTGGCCACCAATGTATACATAGACTAATAAGAATTACTAATGTTTTGTTAAAGAATGGTTTCATATAAATTATTAATGATTATGTCATTATAGTTTTTTTAAATACATTTTGTAGGCCTTAGTTAGCATGAGTCGAGGCCTAGCTGCCTAGCTCTCATATTAAAAGTGTTTTTTCTAATATGCAGTGTGCTGACTCGCAAAAGGACATGACCTCTTGTTTTCTTCAAACTAAAAGCTGAATGTAACTATAGTAGATCCATTCTCATGAAATTCATATTGCTTGTAGAAATGTAATAAGTAAAATGCAACAGTGTAGATTAATATAATGTACAAGGTCCTTCAAACCGGTACAGACAATGGAGCTACTGACCGAAGATGTGCAAAGAAATTACAGAAGGATGAAATCATACTGGACGTGCTACCTCTGAAGACGTCAATCATATAGACCAATAAAATGTCTGAGAACTAGTGTGGGGTGAAAGATTAATGACATAATCCGTTTCTTATTTGGCTAAAGATAGTGGGGTGCAATAAATGTCAAATCAAGTTTTATGGGAATGTAAAATGAAAAAGGGATAAAAAACCTTGTCACCAGGAAGTGAGAAGAGAGTTAGGGAGCAGGAGACCAGGTGAGTTAGTTAGGGACTTGATATGATCCAGAGACTTTGTCACTTGGGCTAGTAACTTTGCTGATTTTACTTAGAACCATCCTTGTCCTTAGTCTATCCCTTTTACACTTCACCTCCTTATGAGGGAAGTGCCCCTTTACCTGGAGCTGAGATACTGAGGGTGAATCAACTGATGTCCTAAAGACGAAGACTGAACCTGAGTGCTGACCCAAACCTTGGAGGGTAACTATGACAATGAAATTGTGATTTGTCTGTTTGCTTTTCCTTTCTAGGTACCAACTGCTTATTTTTGACAGGGACCATAGCTAGACGTTTTCCAAATTGGTGTTCTAAATTGTTTTGCATGAAGCCCAACATGCTAATGCTAATCAGTGGTTAGGACAGGAGGTTCACTATACCGATGCAAATAGACAAAATGACGGAATCTATGCTTTGTTGAACTGATGCGTTAATGACACTTTGCTAAAGTTGAACTATGCTGACTCTGTGTTATGTTCTAATAATTGCGTTCCTTGCGTTGTTTAAGTCTTATTCGAGTTGCCAAATTATGACAATGTTATTGAGTGTTTTGCTTATGAAATTGACATATTTACTCTTAGAATTGTAATCAATAGGGAATAATCCTCATAACAATTCTACTAAGCTGGTGTGGTTATTCATGACTGCAAGGTCAAGGTAGTGTCTTGAGTTGATTAATGTCTTTGACTAAAGTAAAATGCATTGTGATAACTAATACTAATTACGTTATTGACATATTGATCGATATATTGATTAGCTATCTCGTCCTAAGGTGTCTCTCAACTGGTTCAAAAGATTCATTGGCCTAAAACGAGTCCTGATGTGTAATAAATTATCATAGAGGGACGCGTTAACAGTTCTGGTAGCAGGGCGTCGGTTTAGGCCCTTTGGGGCTCTAGGACGGAGAATTACTGTTTAAATTGTTTTTCTGAGATAATGCAAATTGGAGATATGATGTGTTTCTAAATTCCCCATGACTTTCCCGGGATTTCGGAGCCTGCCTAAGTGAGTTGGGAATGTTCTCGGCGTCTTAGCATGTGTGGTGTAGAATTTGCGCTTGCTCAGCTTATGCATTCTTGCAGGTGTTTTGTGAAGTTTGTGTGTGTTTGGGCCAGGTAATGTTGTTTTAGTAGGAGTGGGCGTACTCTGCAGTATGAGAATAGGGAAGTTGGCGTACTTCATGTGAGTGTGGCGCTTTGTGCTAAAAAATTATCCACGTGGTTGGTTGTTAATGTACGGACCCATCGTGGTCTAAAACTCTGGAGTATATTGAATAGTGTAGGAGACACTTGGGTTTATATTGTAATTTGTGCGGTTTAATAGGTCAATCGGGCGTGGTTGACAAGTCGAGTTTGAGTCAAATTGTACATGTGAAAACTTCGGTGGAGATTTGACAAGTTCTAAAGTGCACTAGGACAATCCATTGACAAGTCGAGAGTAGGATTTGCGGGTCGAATTCTACTTGCGTATGCGGTAACTGAGAAGGAGAGAGTAGCGGCTGAGGCTTCAAGTGAAATCTCTGTAAAGTTCTGAAGCGGTTGTGTACCCTTCCTGTAGTAAACCAGCAAATTTGAGTTGTTGTTGTTAAAGGTGCTCGCAGTAATATTGCATTAGTTTGGTGTGAATCCAGTGTGAGGAGGACAAGCAGCATGACTTTTTCAGCTGCAGTGTGTGAGTGTGACGTCAGCAGTGCCGCGCTGGGATAGGTCAGTTACCGAGAGGGGTCGCGTACGGTTTGGAAGCCGTCCATGAGAGGTAATAGGTTGAGAAAGGCGGGGGAAGAGTGTCTTGGGAATAAAAGTAATTTCCTGATTAAAACAAAACAAAAGAAAAGACGCAAAGATTAATTTTATTAAGGCTTTTAGGAGCGCTCTGAAAGGAGACGCATACATTATGGCGAGTGAAGGGGAGCCTACATCGCCTGAGGGTACTCCAGCTTATATAGTAATGGAGGAAAAGGGAGTCGCGCCTTGCTTATGGATGAAACAGTGGCGCAAATTAACAGAGAAGGAGGAATGTTAGCGTTTTCGGAACACGGACCGTTCAATACAAGAATTTTAGAGAATTTGAGGTGGATGTTAATTGTACAAAAGCCACCTCCGAGGCCAGCTCAGTACGAGGCATTAGCAGTCTGGGATTTAATGGGTATTAAACAAAGACAGCCGAAATTTGAAAGGAGAATGAAGAGGGCAGAAAAGACTTAAGCTGAGGCTAGATGGGACAATGAGAGCAAAATGTGGAGAAGGGGAATAGTTGACAGACTCAAATTGTTTCCAGCAATAACACAAGAAGACGAGACACAGGGAAAGAAAGCAATCTGTAAGACAGATAAGAGCTCTAGCAAACCAAAAGAGACTAAGAGGTCTTGGATAGAGGAAGATGACTCAGACGATGAGGAGTTTCTTAATCAATTGTTGCATGATCGCCCGCCACCTTATGCAGTAGACGACAATGCCCGAGCACTAGTGCGGGTCCTGGGAACCAGACGCAGGACAAGGGAGTTACAGATACAGTGCAGACTAGTGATACGGCTTTGACACAAAGTGGTGTCAGTGTGCCTACTGCGCCAGACATGCAGATACAGTTTCAACCTCCACCTCAGATACAGAGAATCTATCCAGACGTCCCAGTACTAGAGACTACTACGAGTCTGATAGTGCCGTCTGATCCAATATATACAAAATCAAAGTTAGTGCAGATTGAGCCAACTCTGCAATTGCTGCCCCAGCCGGAGCAACAGCTAATTCCAAGTTATAGTCCAGCGGCAGGATCCCCATTCATACCTACACCAGCCACTGGGAGCCAAGCTTTGGGAGTTATTGCTCCATGGAGTTTGGGACCAGGTCGGAATCCAGCTGCCATATCATTACCAATTACTGTTGGTCCACCTGTACCACTGTATGCGCAGGGTAAACCTAACACATGTGATCAAGGGGTGGGGACCCAGGAGATAATGAGAGAAGGATTCACAGGAACCCCTCGAACAATATCGCCAAGATCGCAAACAGCCGAACATCTTAGATCCCTGTTAAACCTTAGTACAATTGGGGCTCCTTTAGAGGCAATGAGACAAGTAGGGTCAAGTGTGCTAGCCCCACAGACAATGAATGTGGATACATCACAGACACCATTAATGCAGGCAGGAAATATCTCGTTGCAAGGCTTTTCCGTGCAGCAACTAAATGAGTGGCTGGGAAATAACAAAACTTTGCAACCTGCTACAGTGATCGCAGAGAGATCAGAGAGAGATGATTACCTAAACTTTGTAAGACTGGGTGTAGAAGCTGCTGAACTAGTGGAAGGGACAATGGGGGTAAACAGATTAGAGTCATACACAGAAGCAGAATTGAGGTATCTGTGCCCCAAAATCACTTAGGAAGTAGGCAAGGTACATCAGAGGTTGGCAAACCCGGCAGATGAATACAATATAGATATTGAGAATACTAAACATTTGAAAAGAAGCTACAGATTAGACTTTGACTCTAAGGACTTTGAGCACATGAGGTCTGCCGGAATGAAAGCGCATCTTAAAGAAATACTGCAAAGTGCGCAGATCCGGGGAGCCTTAGAAAAGTGGGAAGGCAGATGGACAGAGAAAAGAGACAAGGAGAAGAGTGATAGTCCGGGATCAAGTCAAGCTAAAGCCTCAGCAGATACGGGATCAGTAAAGATGTAACCAATAAGAGAAACAGCTGGAGGGGTTTTAATCCATGTACAGTGGACCAGAGGAGACATTTTGTCATTTACAAATGACTATCCAAGGTTGAGGGAGAAACCAATAGAGTGGTATCAACAGACAGACAGGTTTGTGTCTCTGGGAGGACTTGAATACCTTGTTTGAGATCATTGTTCCACCTGACTTGTGGCTTGAGTGCGAAAGAGGTGTGGGCTGGCCGACACAGGAGCCAGCAAGGGATAAGGTGACTGGAGCACCATCTGAGGAAGTGATGAAGTACTATCATAAGGTGATTGAGTTTTTAAAGCAGAAAGTGTCGCCGAAAGTGACTGATTGACAGAAAATCGACCGGACCTCACAGGAGGTCAAAGAGTCAATTAATGCTTACTATGAGAGGTTGTTGAAAGCGTTTAAGCATTACAGTGGCACTGAGACTATTGAGCCGAAAGACATGAACCATCTTGTATTCAGATTTGTTGAAGGGCTGAGACCAGAGGTGAGCCAGATGATTAAGAATCATTTGATCTGTTGGCAAGCGAAGCCGATTGACGAGGTGTTGCAGTATGCAAAATATTGTAGTGATGAGATTGAGCTGAAGCAGAGAAAGTTGAAGGAGAAAGTGATGGTGATGCAGATTAAGGCAGCACAGGCAGGCATGCAGGGAAATGGAATTCAGCAGATGATACAACAGCAACCGCAAGGGAATGGCGAGTTTCAGGCGCAATTGAGAGGCCGTGGTCGAGGTTTTGTGAATCGCGGTCCAGATTTGAATACTGTTGTGGTTCAAAATGATGCGCAGGGGATGAAAAAGATGTCACCATGTCACGCGTGCGGGGGCGTGGGGCATTGGAAGCGGGAATGCCCAAATATGGTGCAGGATGGTGTCGTTCAACAAAGTACAGATTCCAGAATAACATGGCTCAGACGCAGGGGTTACAAATGCTGCGTATTCAACTGGCACAAATGCAGCAGGTACAACAGCAGGTTCCCATTGTACCTAGACAGCAAATGCAATTACCATTAGCTCCAATGGGACAGCAACAGGTGATGCTATCTCAGCAGGTCATAGGCCAAATGATGAGTCAAAATAACACAGTGCTGCAAGTCCCATTGCGTGGTGAGGATGCAATGAATGATGAGTGGTCGGATGATAGCTCGGACAGTGAAGAGTGCAGGCTTGCAGCGTCCTTAGAAGTAGATCAAAGGGGACCCTATGTAGAAGGGAAGGTGATGGGTCATTAGGTTTCATTCTTGGTGGATACAGGAGCTACACGCTCTACAGTCAGAAGTACAGAGGTTCCGAAATTACCACTATCAGGGCGTACCATAAAAGTGGTAGGAGTAGCAAACCAGTACCTGACAAATCCGATTACTGACCCAGTTCAAGTTGAGATTGGTAACTTCCAGGGCTACATAGGTTTGTAGTCTGTGATTTGAGTCCCGTATCCCTACTGGGAAGAGACTAAGGGCCAGAAGTAGCAAAAATTTGCGAGTTGCAAATGCCCCGAATCGCAATTTGCGACCCTGCACAATTGGAAATGGGATGCAAGAATCCCATTTCCGAATCGCAAATTGCGACGCGAGCCATTACCGACTCGCAAATTCTGCGACCCCATTGTGCGACTCGCAAATAGGGAGACGCAATTTGCGAGTCGCAAACCATATGAAAAATCCACTCGCAAATGGAGACTAGTCGCAAAAAGCCCATTTTGCCCACCCAAATTACCACTAACTCAGAGCAGGTGGTAATCATAACCAAAGTATAAAAGGAGACCCAGAAGGCATCTGGGTTACTCAAGATGGCTGAGATATATGTGATAGCAAGGAGGAGGAGAGTCCACGCCGCAGAGCAGAGGAGGAGGAGGAGTAGGAGCCAGAGCCAGGAGAGGATATACAGAACCAGGCAGACACTTTTCCAACAAACAGAGGAGGAGATATATGATAAATACAGACTCAGCAGTGCAGCAATATTAGAATTAATAGATCTACTCAATCCGCAGCTTCAACGCCAGACTGTGCGCGGCAGCGCCATCCCCACACATGTTCAAGTGCTCACTGCACCTCTTGGCCTCGGGTAGCTATCAGGGGGTCATTGCTGTGGCCGGTGGGGTATCCCAAAGTGCACTCTCACGGTTCTTCAGATGTTTCTTAGATGCCATACTCACACACACATGTCTAGATACATATACCTACCCAGGAATGAGGCAGAAATCAACAGCACCAAGTTGGAATTCTACAGAATTGCCAACTTCCCTCATGTAATAGGGTGTGTAGATGGGACACATATACAAATATGCCCTCCTGCCAATCTGGAATATCTGTTCCGCAACCGGAAATGTACCCACTCACTGAACATCCAGGTGGTATGTGACACCCATTATGTCATCACTGACATGGTAGCCAAATTTCCAGGGAGTACACATGACTCATACATATTCAGGCACAGTGGGATACACCAACGCCTAGAACGTGGGGAGTTTGGAGACGGATATCTATTAGGTATTGCTGCAGACACCCTGAAGACATACACACAGGTCACTGTAGAAACCATCCATGCCCTGCTAACATTGTTAATTTTTGCCAAACAGGTGACAGTGCATATGCGCTACGGCCATGGATACTTACCCTGTACCTAACACTCAGCAATGAAAATGAGAAGCGATATAACAGTGCACATAGGAGGACCAGAAATGTAATTGAGAGGACCTTTGGACTGTTAAAGGCAAGATTCCGATGCCTCCACAGAAGTGGAGGTGCGCTCCAGTATGCCTCAATAACAGCTTTCAAGATAGTTGGCGCATGCGCTATACTGCACAACATTGCCACCAGACGTGGGCTACATCTCACCCCTGAAGACCCAGATCTGGAGGATGAAGAGCAAGAGCTACCACATCGCCATCCTGGGGATAGAAGCATTGCAAATCAAGGCAGACAGAGATGGGACCACATTGCAAACAAATACTTTGGAAGGTACGTGGTAACTGTCACCACTCACACTAATGTCACACACAAAGAGCCCAGTTGTGAAGTGGAACAAACAAGAAGTTTTATTACATGAATCTAATAAGTGAAGAACTGAACTTTTGTGAAGGGGCTGTAAATGTCCACCTACAATGAGGACACATTCACTTCATGTGCCTCATGTGTCCTGCAGTGCATGGGCCTAACACCTCCGCCTGGGACGCCCAGCATGGCTAGTGCTCGGTGTGTCAGCAGACCCCTGACGTGCACTGCCACTCCTAAAGACACGTGTGTCTGTGGCAGATGCGCTATTGACGGTGGACCCCTCCTCACTATCCTGAGGTGTCTCTGCTGTGCCCCTAGGCACCTGTCTAGCCTCCAGCATGTCCACAGCGTGGCTAATGCAACCCAGTCCCCGAGCCACATCCCCTGCAAAGTGGCCCAAGTCTACCTGTAAACTCACAGTACGGCGTGACAGCCCTGTGGTGTTGACTGCGAGGCGGACGATGGATGCAGCCATGCGGTCCAATCTGTGTACCAGTTGCCGCTCGCGGCGCCTTGCACTCTGTCTCTCTGACACTAGTTCTGTTACCAGTTGACGTATGGAGAGAGCAAGGTCACCGACATTATCGTTCAAACGTGTGAACTGCGTGTTCACTTGTGCCAGCCCAGTGGTGAAATTATGCTCCATCCGTTGCATTGCCCCAGAAATGATTCTCATATGCCTTGTTTGCAGGCGCTGACCACATATATGGGCTGCCTCCGCTGCGGACATGGATGAGTCACCTCCATCCTCCTGGGACACTGTTTGAACATGGAGTCTGCGTCTGCGACGCGGTGGTGCTTCAGGGTCCTGCTGTCTGACACTGTGGCTGGGACCAGGTGCTGTGTCTATTTCCACCATGTCCATTGGTTCAGCTTGAGGGAACTGTGGTGGTGTGGTGCTGGGCCCTATAGTGGCTGCTTCAGACTCCTGTGCTGCCTGTTGGCTGCTTTCTGCACCCTGGACGGTCTGGCTGGTGGGGGTGTCTTGTGGGAGACCTGTGGGACATAGGGAACACACTGTCAGTATCTAACATCTGTTGTATGCCTCCTAATAAACTGTTGCCTATAAGCTGACTACTGTACTACATTGCCCATAATGCACCATTCTGGTGGTTGCAAGTCTGGAATGGAGCTAGTTTGGTTGTGCATGCTGCTGTGTACTGGGTGGGTGGGGGTATGGCAGTTATGGGTGTACATGCATGTTTCATGGTACTCACTTTTTGATGTCCCTGGCGCTGAAGTGTCCAGTATTCCCATTCCTGCCACTGCCTCAGGCTCAAGGGTCTGTTCCACCAGTTCCTCCATGGGTGTGGGTGGTGGGACGGTGGATAGGCCTCCTCCTGTGCCCCTCATCTCCCTGAGGCGCTCTGCCACCCTCTCCTTTGTCCTGGAGCACAGATCATACCACTGCTTTTTTATTTCTTCTACACTCCTGTGGCTCACCCCTATGGCGTTGACCCTCTCCTGGATGTCTTGCCAGATCCTCCTCTTTTCCGTGTCTGGAACACTCAGGGCAGCCCTTCCAAACAGCTGGTCATGGTGCTGGCAGCATTCCTCTGTCAGCACCTCAAGTTCCTTTTCAGAGAACTTCAGTTTTCTCTTCCTGCCTGCACTGCCTGAGTCTTCCATTCTTGCTGCTGTTCCTCCAGGTGGTTGCTCAGCAGTTAGAAAAGGGTGTGGTCCTCCCTCCTCCCAGGTGTATTTGACAACTTCCTGGCTGTGATGTCATCACAGCCAGGAAGTGTTTTTCAGACTGTTTTGCTGCACCTGCATGCAATTTGCGGCACAGTCTCAATTTGCGACACCCACTCGCAATTTGCGAGTCCGTTTTTTGCGAGGTCGCAAAAAGCGACCTCGCTAACAGCGGACTCGCAATCTGCGGTGCGACTTCATATGCGAGTCGCAAAATGAAGTTGCTTTTTCTTGTTGGATACCATTTTGCGAGTCGCAACGACTCGCAATTTCCGACTCGCAATTTTTTAGCTTCCTACATCTGGCCCTTACTGTGCAAGACAAAATGTTCGATTACCTGTTCTAATGAAGGAATTGAAGTGCAGACAAACAGTGATGATAAGGGGGATGATGGGCAGTTTCCAGAATCGGAGACAGAGACCGCAGATGAGGAATATCCTCTAATAACCTTATTCCCGATGCTTACAGTGACTGACTTACCAGCTGAATTGCAGGGAACGGTGACAGAGAAAGTGTGGGACCTGACAGGAAAGGAAGTGGGATTGATAAAAGGAGTGGAACCGGTTAAAGTACAAGTAAAGCCAAATGCAGTGTTTCCCCAGGTGCTGCAGTACCACATGGCACAAGATGTTCTCATCCAGATATCACAGATAATTGCAGACTTTGTAAAGCAAGGAGTTCTGAAGGAGGTATTGAGCAGCCCATGCAATTCGTCAATAATGGGTCTGAAAAAGCCTTGTGGGAAAGTTCAAATTGTACAGGATTTGAGGAAAATAAACGAGATTGTGGTAAAATGTTGCCCCAAAGTGCCGAATCCAGCAGTAATCATGTTCCATGTTCCGTGTGATGCAGAGTGGTTCACAGTTGTGGACCTGTCACAAGCGTTCTTTTCGGTGCCTCTTCATGAGGACAGCCAATTGTTATTCAGTTTCAAATTCATGGACAAGGTGTACAGTTGGTGCAGAATTCCTCAAGGGTTTTCTGAGTCACCTTCCATCTTCAATCAGATATTGAAGAAGGACTTGGAGTCGCTAGAACGGCCTTTTAGTTAAACTTTAGTACAATACATTGACGACTTGCTGATTGGGTCCAGAACAAAAGACGACTGTAGGTATGACACAATTGCCTTACTGAACCATTTGGGAAAGAATGGACATAAAGTGTCCCCAAAGAAGCTGCAGTACTGTCAGAAAGAGGTAAAATACTTAGGGCACTTGATTGAGAAAGGGTCCAGGAGAATATCAAAAGAAAGGGTGACGGCCATACTACAGATGAATCCCCCGACAACAAAGAGAGATGTCAGAGTGTTTTTGGGAATGGTGGGCTACTGTCGCCAGTGGATTCCCAACTTTTCGATTATCTCTAAACCATTGATAAAACTGACAGGCAAGGAAACTAAGGATGACCCGTGTACCATAATTCTGTCCGAAGAAGAGCTGAGTCATTCATGGAATTGAGAGAGTGCATGTGTAGGGCACCACCCTTAGGTATGCCTGATTACCCAAAGCCTTTTCTACTGTTTTGTCATGAACGTGATGCTTGTTCTTTGTCTGTCTTAACGCAGGTCCATGGAGGTGCAAACCGCCCTGTAGCATATTTTTCAGCTACTTTGGATCCCGTCGCAGAAGCCTTACTGGGTTGTTTGCGCGCAGTTGCAGCAGTTGGTCAGAGCCTCACACAGTGTGAAGGCATAGTAATGGGCCATCCCTTAACAGTAATGGTTCCACATTCAGTTGAAATTTTGCTAACCCGAACTGAAACTCAGCATATGACAAATGCCCGACTTACTCGATATGAGACAATTATTCTGGGATCTCCCAATTATTTTTTTAAAACGATGTACTGTGTTGAACCCGGCAACTCTACTTCCTGTTGAAAACACTGAGATTAGCAATACAGAGGATGTGGAGCACGACTGTCTTGAGGTAACAGAACTATGTACCAAACCCAGACCTGACATTAAAGATACGCAGTTAGAAGAAAATGACTGCATTATGTTTGTTGATAGATCCTGTTTGAGGGACTCAGTCGGAATACTGAGAGCCTGTTATGCTGTATGTACAATCACTGGTATTATAGAAGCCTCCTGGCTCGAAAGAGTGTATTCCGCACAAGTGGCAGAATTAATTGCCCTTACTAAGGCATGCCACGCAGCTGAAAATCTGAAAGTCACTATCTACACGGACAGCAGGTACGGATTCGGAATTGTACATGATTTAGGCCAATTGTGGTCACAGAGGGGTTTTATGACCTCTTCTGGCTCACCAGTGAAAAATGGCGAACAGATTAAGGATTTGTTGCATGCAATTCAGTTGCCTCTTGAAATTGCTGTGGTGAAATGCATTGCTCATGTTAAGTCACAAGACTTTGGGGGTCATTCTGACCCTGGCGGTAGACTACCGCCAGGCCAACGACCGCGGATGCACCGCCAACAGGCTGGCGGTGCATCCATGGGCATTCTGACCGCGGCGGTACCGCCGCGGTCAGAAACGGAAAACCGGCGGTGTCCCGCCGGTTTCCCGCTTCCCTGGGAAATCCTCCATGGCGGCGCTGCAGGCAGCGCTGCCATGGGGATTCCGACCCCCGTACCGCCAGCCTGGCTCTGGCGGTTCTGACCGCCAGAACCTGGATGGCGGGTAACGGGTGTTGCGGGGCCCCTGGGGGCCCCTGCAGTGCCCATGCCACTGGCATGGGCACTGCAGGGGCCCCCTAACAGGGCCCCACCAAGATTTTCAGTGTATGCCAAGCAGACACTGAAAATCGCGACGTGTGCTACTGCACCCGTCGCACCCCTTCCACTCCACCGGCTCCATTCGGAGCCGGCATCCTCATGGAAGGGGGTTTCCCGCTGGGCTGGCGGGCGGCCTTCTGGCGGTCGCCCGCCAGCCCAGCGGGCAAATCAGAATTACCGCAGCGGTCTTTTGACCGCGCAGCGGTATTCTGACGGCGGTACTTTGGCGGGCGGCCTCCGCCGCCCGCCAAAGTCAGAATGACCCCCTTTGTGTCAATGGGAAACGGCTATGCAGATCAAGTCGCAAGGTTTTGCGCATTGAACTGTATATCGTTCAAGGATCAGTGGGAATTGTTACCACAAACTGAAAATGAAACGTGTTTAAATTTTGCATTAAGAGTTGTTGACACATTAAATGAGCTAAAATCACTGCAGGGTCGTGCTAGCAGAGAGGAGAAACGTTCCTGGCAGAGAATGCAATGTGTACAACGAGCTGACGACTTGTGGGTGTCAGAGGAGGGGAAGTTGGTTTTGCCAAACAGTGTTTTGTCACAATTTGCAAGGCTTTATCATGGACAGGCACATCTTGGGAGAGACGCAATGATCAGGCTGTTCAAAATTGATTGGTTTAATCCAAAATTCAGACAAGCTGCAGAGGTTATCTGTCACAGGTGCATCATCTGTCAGCAGATGAATGCAGGAAAAGGGACTGTGGTGACTTTGAGCCACATAGGGAGAGCTGGAGGTCCGTTTAGCAAGATGCAGATGGATTTCATTGAGATGCCTGTGTGTGGAAGCTTGAGGTATGTATTGGTGATTGTGTCCGTTTTCAGTCACTGGATTGAAGCTTACCCTACACGTAGAAATGACAGTCTCTCAGTTGCAAAGCTGTTGCTTAGAGAGTTAATATCACAGTTCGGATTCCCGGTCTCTTTAGAATCAGATAGGGGCAGACACTTCGACAATGAGGTGATAAAGCTCTTGTGTGCTGCATTAGTCATTGAGCAGAAGCTGCATTGTAGCTATCGCCCCGAAACATCAGGACTAGTGGAACATATGAATGGTACCTTGAAGTCGAGAATGGCAAAAATGTGCGCAGCTACCAATATGAAATGGCCAGATGCATTGCCTTTAGTGCTGATGTCAATGAGAAACACCCCTGATAAGAAGACAGGACTATCTCCCCACGAGATCTTGATGGGCAGAGCTATGAGGTTACCCGCAGTACCTGCAAATGCTCTTGTGAATATTTCAGATGATATGGTGTTGGACTACTGCAAGGGTTTGGCTGACGTGGTCCACTCTTTTTCCCACCAGGTGGAGGCCAATACATTGCCACCAATCAGTGATCCATGTCACACCCTACAAGCCGGTGACTGGGTGGTTGTTAAGAAGTACGTGAGGAAGTCGTGTTTGGAGCTGCGCTGGAAGGGGCCATATCAAGTAATACTGACAACAACCACTGCTGTGAAATGTGCAGGCGTACCAAACTGGATACATGCCAGTCACACAAAGAAAGTGACATGTCCAACTGATGAGGAACTTGAAGTGCCCGAAACAGCAACTCCAAAGAAGGAAGTCTCAGGGCCGGAGAGTATTTAAAGGGGAACTGAGACTGCAGGAGAGCCCACTGAGGACGGCCTAGTCCCTCAAACAGTAAACAAGTTTGAGAGAGGTGACAGTGAGCCTATCTCAGTAGAGGCAGCAGGAGAACCGCAACAAGGAGAGGTTTTCCCAGAAGTAGACGGATACCGGTTAGAGCTTGAACCTGTTACAGATCCAGAAGACGAGGGGGAGAGAGCAGAAGGAAATCAAAACACAGAGATACCTCCTGAGCCAATTGCACATCCGTCAAGAGAAAACACCATAGCACAAGAGGAGGGTGCTGTTCAGCGTCCTGAAAGGCCAAGCAGGAAGAAAACGCATAAAGGTGATAACTGGCCAAAGAAACAAGCTGCAAGGGAAAAGGTCATCCCTTGTGAGACAATAGAGGAAGAAGTCGATACAACCAGAAGGGAGGATCTTAGTGAAGGAGAATTGCAGAGTGAACACTGAATAAAAAGAAAAAGGGTCGCAAACAGAAGGTACGCAGGTCCTGAATGGGCGTATGCAACAACATCTGAATGGCAACAAGAATTCTTAGCATTTTGCTTTGATCAAGAAGTACCAGGCCAATACTACGGTACCTGAATTCAAATAGAGAAAGAGACTGTGTTAAAATTGAAAGCTGAAAAGCTGAGAAAAGAGACTGAAAAATTACTGGATGTGACACTGAACCTGAATTGACTCCGAAAACTGAATATGACAAGCTGCTAACCTGATTTGACAAAAGGGTCCTGGGGTGAGTGAAACGCTGTAAATACATGCAGAAAGAAAGAAAAACGTTGCATTAAGAAAAAAAAAAGAGAGCTCTTAAATTGTCCTCAAGTCGATTGTTTTGAATTGTTCTACTATCTGATTCTTTGCAGACCATGGCTTACACTAGAGGTAGTAGCAAAAAGGGTAAAGTGTGTTGTTGGTTAAGTGTTATATTAGGTATTGTGTGTGCAATAATAATTGTGGGTGTGATTGTGGGAATGCCATGGTTGGATAAGAAAGTGACTAACAATGCTTCAAAACCTGAGACTGCTACACTAACACCATGGGAGAAATTCACGCAAGATACTAAATATTTGCACGAGGGAACTAATTCAAAAGGGGAACTCTCTACTAACGTCTTCTATCGCTTGCTGAATGAGTATGTTGATACTATGGATGCGAGGAACTGTTATGTGTGCACAAAGATTCCTTCATCAGTACAAGAAGGGGTCACTTATCCTAGTCTTCCACTAACCTATGGGATAAGCTGTAGTTTACTACTAACAAGATTCTATGATCAGGAACATGTGCAATATTTCTATTCAAATCTAGATGTAGTGTTTTCTTTTGTGCCTGTGATTGAGTTTTTGAACAAGTTAGCTAAAGAGCATAGGATAAAATTAGTTAGAGGTTTCCTTGAGCCGACACTGACATTTGGGACAGCTTATGCGCACCGCAACAATCTGACCTGCTTATTAACACCTGTAGAGAAAAGCTATTTAGATCACATTGATGATAGACGCAAAGCACTGAAAGAAAGGCTAGAAAAAGAACTAGAGAAATGCACATATGCAAATGATTATGCTTACACCTCAATAAAGACGCAAGGCAAAATAGCTATAGACTCATTACATGTAGGAAGGCTTTGTATATATAGGCCAAAATCTGATCATGACACTTTATTTGTGGGAACGAGTGAATGCAGGCATGTTTTTTTGTTTCAGAGTAAATGGACATTCATGTTAAATGGACAGGATCCAGCGATCCCTGGGATCTATTATATCTGTGGATTTAATGCTTATTACCATCTCCCTAAGGGATGGTATGGGACATGTTATTTGGGGATAGTTTTCCCAAAGATTTACCAGATTGATGACTTAGAGCAAATACCTAAAATGTCTGAATTACAACATGCTAGACAAAAAACGAGAGACAGCGGCTGCTGTCGTTGGTGACATATTTGGAGCCATAATTCCTTCAGTTATTTTAAACTCCATAAAGATTTGAAAGTTGTCTACTATTGTGGATAACATGCTGACAAATTTTACAGGTGCTATACTCCTGATGGATACTGAACTTGCTGCGGAAAGAGCTATGACTCTTCAAAATCGGCTTGCTTTAGACATTCTTTTAGCAAAGAGCGGCAGAGTCTGCAAGATGCTTAACGAGCGGCATTGCTGCTCATTTATTCCGGATAATAGTAAAAAGATTAGAGGTATGCTTACTAACCTAACGAGAGATAGTACAGATTTGAAAGATTTGAAGGAACCTGGAGTTTGGGAGAAAGTTGGAAAAGGAATTGCCAGAGTAGGGAGCTGATTTAGTAATATTTGGAATGGGGTGCTTACAAAAATATAAGGGGATCTATTAATTGTCTTGATCTGTTTATTGGGCTTATGGGGAGCATGCAAAATTAATGAGAGAATTAGAAGAAATTGGACCAGAAGAAATAAAAGAAATGAAGAAAATGAAAGGGAGAAAATGTTTAATGAAATTTGGGAAAGCTCACATAAAGGGCAAGATGTTGAAATGCGCATTATGCGCAAAGTGAAAAATTAAAAGTGAACGGTTAAAAGGGAAAGGTTTATGTGATGACGAACTTCATCAGAGGAGGGACTGTGAGAGCGTAGCTTATATAATCAATATATTGACATGAAATGTTTATGAACTAATGCGTGATAATGCTGCATAGAAATTGTATTAATATATTTTTGCTAAACTTGCACTTGAAATGTGACCACGTGGAGTGGCCACCAATGTATACATAGACTAATAAGAATGACTAAGGTTTTGTTAAAAAATGGTTTCGTATTAATTATTAATGATGATGTTATTAAAGTTTTGTTAAATACATTTTGTAGGCCTTAGTTAGCATGAGTCGAGGCCTAGCTGCCTGGCTCTCATATTAAAAGTGTTTATTCTAATATGCAGTGTGCTGACTCGCAAAAGGAAATGACCTCTTGTGTTCTCCAAACTAGAAGCTGATTGTAACTATAGTAGATCCAGTCTCATGAAATTCATATTGCTTGTAGAAATGTAATAACTAAAATGCAACAGTGTAGATTAGTATAATGTACAAGGTCGTTCAAACCGGTACAGACAATGGAGCTACTGACCGAAGATGTGCAAAGAAATTACAGAAGGGTGAAATCATACCGGACGTGTTACCTCTGAAGACGTCAATCATATGGACCAATAAAATGTCTGAGAACTAGTGTGGGGTGAAAGATGAATGATATAATCCGTTTCTTAATTGGCTAAAGATAGTGGGGTGCAATAAATGTCCAATCAAGTTTTAGGGGAATGGACAATGAAAAAGGGATAAAAACCCCTGTCACCAGGAAGTGAGAAAAGGGTTAGGGAGCAGGAGACCAGGAGAGTTAGTTAGGGAGATGCTGATGCGACTTGATATGATCTAGAGACTTTGTCACTTGGCCTAGTGACTTTGCTGATTTTACTTAGAACCATCCTTGTCCTTAGTCTATCCCTTTTACATTTTACCTCCTTATGGGGGAAGTGTCCCTTTACCCGGAGCTGAGATACTGAGGGCGAATCAACTGATGTCCTGAAGACGAAGACTGAACCTGAGTGCTGACCCAAACCTTGGAGGGTAACTATGACAATGACATTGTGATTTCTTCTAGGTACCAACTGCTTATTTTTTACAGGGACCATAGCTAGACGTTTTCCAAATTGGTGTTCTAAATTGTTTTGCATGAAGCCCAACATGCTAATGCTCATCAGTGGTTAGGACAGGAGGTTCACTAAACCGACGCAAATAGACAAAATGACTGAATCTATGCTTTGTTGAGCTGACGCGTTAATGACACTTTGCTAAAGGTGACCTATGCTGACTCTGTGTTATGTTCTCATAATTGCGTTCCTTGCGTTGTTTAAGTCTAATTCGAGTTGCCAAAATATGACAATGTTATTGAGTGTTTTGCTTATGGAATTAACATATTTACTCTTAGAATTGTAATCAATAGGGAATAAACCTCATAAACATTCTACTAAGCTGGTGTGGTTATTCATGACTGCAAGGTCAAGGTAGTGTCTTGAGTTGATTAATGTCTTTGACTAAAGTAAAATGCATGGTGATAATAAATATTAATGACGTTATTGACATATTTATTGATATATTGATTAGCTATCTCATCCTAAGGTGTCTCTCAACTGGGTCAAAAGATTAATTGGCCTAAAACGAGTCCTGATGTGTAATAAATTATCATAGAGGGACGCGTTAACACCTGGATTCTGTTTACTTAGTTTTGGCGCCTGTGCTTCGTCTTCTCCCCGCTCCCGTCGTGTTCTTCTCTGGCGTTCAGCTGAAGCCCGCCGCAGTCACAGTGTTTAGCAGCATTTCCTGGCATCATAGCGGGTTCGTCCTTGGCGTTGGGTCCGTCGGGCTTCGAACTCCTTCGTGGTGTCTTCATTGGAATGCCAGTTACCTGCAACTTAAAAAAAAAACACAACACACAACCAGCAATTGTGTTTCCCTGAGTGACATGCTGATAGTGTTTTTGTTAAAGTAATTAAAGTACTTATCTAAAGATTTCTGGTTCCAAAGAGGTGAACGGAGGCATGAATTGAGTGGCCATTATTTGAGCTTTATTTGTGGCTTTGGTTATGAAGATTCTGGAAGAAGAAATATAACATAGCCTAATTACTAACTGTTCATTTATCTTTAATCCCCAAAAAACAAATAACTGATAAAAGCTAATTTGCTTCTGGGACCAAAAAAAGACTAAAAAGAAAAAGAACTGTGATGATTATATACAAAATACGATGCAAATTGGTGCTACTTCTTATTTCAAGAAAGATTCAGTAGAATTATGGTTGATTTAGGAACCAGAGAGTATAGAATTGCCTCATTTATAGATAGGTATGTGTCAGGAAGAGTTTATCATGCTGAGACTCATTATGGTGTAAAAGTAGTCATGTGTACAGTCTTCTCAGATTTACTGTTATACTTCTGTTTTGTAGATTAAGTGAATATAACTCTGGTGCATCCTGCTCACAAAGCTAGGAGGAAGGGTCATTAGGTAATGTGGGATTTGGGTCATATACAAGTATATTCACATTTCCTATATTGTTGAGTACTAAAACTTGTTATTTGTTGTAGCTACAAAGCAGGCAAGTATTTAAAGTTGTCAGTTGCCAGTCTGGTGTTTGCATTGTCCTGCCTTAGTCCCTTCATTTGAGTCAGACTAAATTGTTATTACGGCATGTCCGACTTGCTTGGAGGCAGGGAATTATCTTCTTGCCCATTTTACTCCTACAAAAAGGTAAGAGTCTAACTTCTAGGCCTGTTGGGTGTGTGTCTAATCTCCTTTCAAGCACAACATAACATCCATGTGGGTCTATTTGATCCTCTTACTTAGTGAAGGGTACTCCCAGTCTTAACCAAATTGCTGTGTGCTGAGTCTATGCAGAGTAAATAGTGTGATAATTGACCCCTCCATTTCTGTCATAATTTGTCCTCCTTCACTGCCAGAAGATGCCTCCTATAGGAATACTAATTGTGCTCCTTATGCCTTCGCTATGCCAAAACGTTGTAGTACTTACTTACCGTGCCCATACCATTCACATCCCAGGTCGTAAAGATGTATTTACCTTGACTGACATCTCTTCTTATTACAGTGTGATTGAATAAATTTTGACAGATTTGTGGTCCCTGCTGACACCTTTTGAGCACACCTTCTTTCAGAATTAAAGAGCAGATACACCAGATTATATACCCTCTCCCCTCAATCAACTCTCTGATAGTCACTGAATGGCAAACTGACCAAAACCATTACAAAGTCATATCTGTAACTATGAACATTGTAAGCACAAAGGGTAAACTGCAGCTTGGGGGTGGTGCTGTCATATTGAAGTCCTCTAATGTGCAGCCTATCACTGAGTTACCATGACCAACAGCGGGGGAAATATAGGGGGAACCTTAAGAATAGCAGTGATTTAACACCGTGGTCTGGTGACTGTGGGACCCCCATCTCTACCCAGGCACCGGGGCGACCAACATCAGGAAGGTACCAGCCAGCTAGACGGACTCTCTTCTCTATGTTTCTGCCATGGGGTTGAAAGGTACTGTTCCAGTTGTGGAAGCTGGCTTTCGGGACCCACTGAAGCAGAACTAAAGTTCAGGTGCTTTGTTGGTGAACGGGTAGATCTCAATGTCAAAAACAGGTTAAGCAGCACAAATTTATAACTGCTGATCTGCCATTTGCAATGTCATCAAAGGACCAATACAAGAGTTGTTGTTGTTGGAGTCTAAATCTTCTGATTTGCCCTTCATGTTGCATATATTTTCATTTAATAATACTAAGTTTGATTAGGAAACAGCTAGAAATATAATTCAACGACTCTTGTGAAACGTTATTACAAAATCCAAGTTAACAGCAAAATAAAATTGTTAATAACTATTAAGGAAAAGGTACTTTTAGAAAGTTATCTTTTCTCTGTCTGAAGCCTCTGAGACCCATTTGCATGTGGTCTGAATGTCACCTAGCAGCAGAATAGCCACCTTGATGATGTTTGAAAACTTCTTCCAGAGCAGAACAGGGGCCTTGAGTGTGGGGAGTTGTTGCTTTTCCTCTGGCAGCATGACCATCTGGTCTGTGTCAAGGAACGTAATTAACGCCTAAGAGGCCTACCTTGCCACAAACAAATGTTAGCTGGCACCTGGGCAGTACCCTTATTTGTTCTCCCAGTCACATAACGATTAAATCTCAGTGGCAGTGGGAAGTATCCCTATAATGGGTGTAGGCCACTCCTCTGGGTGGTCTAACATTGTCCACAAAGAGAGAGAAGGGTTCTTCCATGTTGGATTTGCGTAGAAAGGTGCAGTGTGAGATTGTTTACTGAAAGATACATAGACATTGCTGCAAAAGTGGGTAGGGATACTCTTGGTAACTTTTTCCCTACTGGTTAGGGAGTGTTCAAGCGTCACTCCTAACCACAGGCTAGTGTCAGGCATAAATATAGCACCCCTGGACACTCTCTCCAGGAAACTACCAGCCCAGTGGAAGAAGGAAGAAGGACTGCAAGGCTGGGCCTTCTCCTAATTGTGTCTAGGAAAAGAAGTGGACTCCAAGGGTCAGTTGACTGACCTCCTGTTAAGCTACAGGGGCTCTAAAGCTGTAAGAAGCTCTTTTCCTTATGAGCTCAGGTGACTAATTCTAAATGGACCTGCCATGGATCGTGCTGGTCGCTTCTGCTGGAGTGAAACATGAATCTCCCAAATGCTGATTCTGTGCTCCTGAGACCCTTGGCTTTGTCAAGTGTACTCCTCCTTACACCCAGAACCTGAGATGTAGGAAATGTTTGGCTCCAAAGACCTCAGTAGGACCAGAATAAACCTGCCGAGTAAATCCAATAATGATGTGTTGCCTCTGGGTCAATTATTCAGGCTGCTCACACTCTGATCTTTTCTGCAGCACCAAATCCATTTTAGTGGAACGTCACAAAGATGGAACCTGTCCTTGTCGGGCCCTGTTCAGCTACATCCTTTAGCTTTGCCCTGCTTGAGAAATCCAAGCTCCAAAAATGTGACTAAGTCCAACTGTAGAAATCTTCACTGTGCGAAGGAGCCAAAAATACATGCGCAGCAAGGGACCTTTCCCGGAGCATTTTGCAGCTTTTACTGTCTGTCACCCCAGGTCTTGGACAATGAAAACAGGCCATGTGTTCACCTTTTTAAATCGGGTGGGCAGATGCATGTCCGAACCTCTAACAGCTTTTACTTTGGATTGGAGGTTTATGTTGGCAGTAAGGATGGAGTAGTATCCACCATGGCATTAAAGAAGATCCACACATCTCCATATGAGGCAGGCAGTCCTTCAGTTTGGCAGAGAGGGTGCTCTGTCACAATTCCAATGGAGTGCCCTCTCTGCCAAAACCATACTTCTGAAGTTTAAAAGTCCAACCAGGTTGAACCTGGTCTCTGTATCTGACCAGAGTTCTATCACAATTGGCCTAAAATCATGCCTAGGTACGGGTCAAGGGCAACCAGATAACCATGGTTGGGGCTTATTGCTATGTGGTACTATTTCTCTTTCAAACTTTAAAAAATCATATCTCCTGTTCCCCTTATTGGTTTCTTGTCATCTTGTCATTTTGTTTATTTAATTATTCTCCATTGATGTAAATTGGAGTGAGGTTTTTATAGTGTTGTAATTCTGACTGTGTAACTGTTTTGTTACTTTTAAATACTTTAAACATTTTCTTACGTTAAGTCTGTCAGCTCTGTACAAGTGGAGTAACAACCACGCAGCCCCTACAGTGTTGTGGTCCAAAGCACCCGGGGGCCTCCTCCAGCAATTTGAATGTGTGGCAAGCCTCTACTCTGAGAGCTCCTGACTGCAGCTGGGGGCCTCTTTCATATATTTTGCAGTAGAGTTCAGAATTAAATTACTGAAACCTTGACTGGAACTAACCAAAATAGTGACATCATTACTTGTGGTGGAGTACCATCCACACTAACTAATAATCCACTTTCTCATACTCAAGAACCTCTATACCCTACTTCACTAGAGATATATAGAAACATCATACTAAAAACATTAACAAAGAAATACATACAAAACACACAAGTAAATATATATATTTTTTTTAATGATTAAAAGTATATTGTTCTTCTATAGTCTGAAATTTTTTAAACTATAAAAACACAACCACAAATTAAAATTCAGAATGATATTTAATACATTACTAATTGTACAACAGTTACAAATATTACAACCCTGTGTAATCCATAATTAAACACATAATTTTATTGAAATATAGAAGAACATAATACATTTGTAATAAGTAAATTAAGTCATAATAAAATTCTAAAATAATAACCATCACTGTAAAATCGAACATAAAGAATTTAACACAATGCCTCCAACCACTACACTATATCAACCACATCAATAATGGTAATTGTAAAAATAATTATATCACTCTTATCCCCATTCTAATAAAATAATTTAAAATTACTTATAGTTCAGAAGCCAAAGAATCCACCAGAGCATAAGTCCTATTAAGCATGTAGAAATCTAAATTATAATAGACCAAAAAATGCAAAAATACAGTCTAGTATAGTTCAAGTTTAAAGTTTATCGTGTTTGACTTGTGTCATAACAATATAAAAGAAAATTAAAATATACATAAAAACATTGATAAAATGTTGTACACTAAATGTTCACTCCACAACATGTAAAACTAGCTACCAACTCAATATCATTCGATATATCAATTTGTTAAAAGCTCCCTACTTAGAAATGACTTTGCGCCCTTCGTTTGTATACATAATGCCTGTCACAAGTATGGTGCTACAGGGATAGATAAGTTTATATCTGTTGTTCTATAAGATAAAATATTTTTTGTGTATTTGATATTTTTGAAAAGAGGGACTTGTCATCTCTTACAAGGTCCCACAGTCTTTGTTCAAATACTAAGAAGTGCGTGATTGTTTCCTTCCCCCAAAGCTGAAATCACCTTGTCCATTATTGTATAATTGCCAATGCCATTTTGCTCTTTATTTATTAGTTGGAAGATCACCTAATAGAAATTTAACATAAAGTGAACCACATGCCTCAGTAGAAACTCAATGTAAATAATACTCTGCCCCTGATGTTCCTTGTGTGTTAAATAGTTTGTTAGTAATGGGCTGCTTTGGGCTTCCTTTATAATAGTGTTAGTTTTCAATGCCCAACAATTCTCTTTAATCAATAGTCCTGTACCAGGTCTATCAAGGGTTGATTGTTGCCTATACTTAAAAAACCACTAGCATCCATAAACTATATATTATAGGATGAACTCTTGGGTGCAATCACTTCCATAATTGATTTTATACAAATACAAACATAGTGATTCCAATTTAGCCTTAGCCTTATCCATATTGGAGCTAATGCAATAATATCAGAAATGTTTTTTTTTTCCAGCTCCAAAAACAGAGCTATTAATGGTGTACCTGGTCCTAACTGTAACAATGTTCCTGTTTGTTTTAAACCACCTCAACCCCCAAGCTGTACCTCTTAAATTGCAGCTGGTACCACCTTTTGTCTGCAGACTTATAGTGTATAGAGGTAGTTTGTCTAGTCTATGTTTACAGAGTGGAACTACATTTGCAGCCGGAATTAATATGCTGATTGCTTTACCCAAATTGTCAGGCCAGTCAAATTTACAGTTAAAGAATATTCCTAGACAAAAAAGATATGGTATTATGAGAAACACAGATCCACTTCCCTGAAACCGCCATCCTCATCAATTGCTGCTGCACATTGAAGATGAAAAAAGACTAGAAAATGGAGTGAGTGGGAAAAATAGTGGTGAAATGGAAGTTAATAAATAATGTTAATACGTTAAAATTAATACAAATGGTATCTAAATAAAAGGTTTTCAATGGCAAAATGTTTTCTGAAATGTAAATATTATTTACAAAACCGCTACAATAGTTACAAAATATTTCCTAAATTTGCATATATATTTATTATTAACCCTACTTAAATTATAACATTTTGTATTATCAGTACTTAATGATGATTAATAAAGCACACTATCTTCTGTAGGCTATTTTTATTTTATAGTTATTAACTCCAGAAAATAACTGTTATATTTCATTTAATTAACATAATTTTAAATTTAACTAAACTAACAGATGTTATAATGATGTCCTACTTCATTGTACTAATTGTTTTGATATGTTTATTGAAATATCTGGTCATATTAAATGCAAGATTTACTAATGTGAGCAAGACCACTGTGATGGATAAAGTACATCTGCGACGAATAAACGGCTTCAACTCTGGCTGCCTGAGTGAGCACATTTTGACTATGGATATCCTGCTGGTGGGCCAAACCGGCTTAAGCGCACCACCCCCCAAGGAGGGCAGGATATCTGCATCGAGCACGTACTGGTAATGTCCGATTATAGGTAAAAATACAATTATTTTTGATTAAACAATTATAAATATCATTTTTATTTAATATCATGAAATAAAAAGTGTATAATTTAGTATGTGTTTAGTATGTGTTCTTTTTCATATAGTGCTTTTGGAATGTTTTAATGATAAATATATTTTAACATTGTATTGCAGCATATTAAAATTCTAAACTATTTAAATACATTTAAATATGGTTTAATATTAATACCTAATAGATACACTTGTCAAAAAAGATACACTCTGGCACATTTATCATAGCATAAACAAAATATTGATATTAATGTAATTAATTTGGCTCCCTTCTTTAAGTAATATAAACATATTAAAAAAAATAACAACACAATTATACCTATAATTTCACAGCTACACCAAAACAGATGTTTCTTTAGATTAGGTAAATTAAATATTCCAACTCGAACCCAATACCCATTTGGGAAGTATTTAATTTTTCGAAGTTCAGATGTACTATTCTTTCTCCAACCCTGTTGCCACAAGCGGAAGTGTTTAAAATTGGGGAGTTCACCTTTACTATTCTAACTTCAACCAAACACCATTGGGGGAAATGTATAATTATGGATTGTTTAAATTCACTGTTCTATAAACCAAAACCATACTCATTGAGGAAAGTATTTAATTTTGGAGAAAGCAGATTTACTATTCTAACTCCAACCCAACACCCACTGGGGAAAGTGTATCAGTTTACTTACTTTAGAGTTCCTATTCTAACTCCAACCCAACTACTGCGAGGGAAAGTGTTTAGTTTTGGGGATTGTGGAATTAGGCCCAAATTTACTTAGCTATTGCACCAGTGCAAAGCAAAGTTTTGCCAGGTTATTTACTATCCAGTGCAAAAGGTGTTTTGCTCTGGAAAAGTGCTAGTTTTTCAGCACAAATATCTATTTGTGCTGATTTGTATTAAGAGTGTATTACTAGGATGCCCTTTGGGTGGATTATCCAAAATACTCACAGGTTTCGATGCACATTTTAAGATAGGCAGGCCCGTTTTGCAAGAAAAATGAATGCCTGCTTAAGGCAGTCATTAAAAGGGTAAATGTGTTTATTTCTCCAAACAATCCCATCCCATTGAATACGTGCTGCAGTGCACAGAATACTTCTATTGAGAGGGATTTTTCTGCATTTGTGTAGTCATAGGAATTTGTGCTGGATGGATATGCTCCCAGTACAAATACTATGCTATACTGTGCACATTAATCGCTGCACCATGGTGGAAGGTTGCACATTGCGCAAGGCAGCCTGTTTGGGCAACAGTGAGGGGATGACACCAGCAGCAGGGTAATCTTACCAGACATGGCTCTGGGCTGCTTTATTCCCCTTGCACAATGCAGGAGAGCAAATCATTGTGTTGTATTGTATGACACATTAGTAAATCTTGAATTTAATATTCTAGATCCAACCAAATACCCTTTGGGTAAAGTGTTTAGTTTGGGACATTCAAATCTAGTATTCTAACTATAGCACATATCTATTGGGGAATTGTTTAATATTTAGGAGGGCACAATTTCTAGTCTAACTGTACCCCAACACCCACTGGGGAAAGTGTTTAATTTTGGAGAATTATGTCAATGATTTGAGAAAGCATCTGGATGACATCACACAAACCTTTGTAGGTAAACACATATAGCTCAAAGGAAGAGAGAGAGTAGACTACATATCCCGTATACACGCATATAAAACAGAAGAATTGGCTACAATGTGGGCTGGAATTGGTGGGAAATTATGCATTTGTTTAATTTCTGATCAAATGTTTGCACCTTGGTATTTTTGAAAACACAGAACTGTCTACCCTTTCATCCCATAGGGTAGTGGAAATGAAGGTCATATGCAAAGAAAATAACCAAAGAGCAGAATAGAATACTAGAAAGGGCAGTATTAGAAAGGCCTCAGGGATTGCAAAGAGGCAGACAAAACACAGTTCACATCAGAGAATGAGGATGAAGTCAAAGACGACCACAACAGGGAAGGCAGCAGGAGAAGCCTGCATGATCTGCTGCTATATCATTCCTGACCCCCCTTTCCATTTCTAGATGTGGATCATTGCAAGCCGAGACCGTTGTCGCAGGACAACCATTGTGATATTGAGACTGCATTGGAACAGAGCCAATTATACCTCCATCATGTTCCAACATCTTTCCCTTTGTGTCCGAGTTGTACAGGTATCATGCAGCATTTGAGACATGTGGGAAAAAAGAATAAAACCAAACAAGCGTGGGCATCAACCTGGAACACGGATCTGGTGACTGAGCAAGAGTGGCAATGGTGAATGGAGGGAATGGTGTGAACAGCAAGACCAATTTGTAATTAATCACGGACTGTCCATGACGGAGGAGGGGCTCCTATCTTAGGCTCAGAGGAAATTCCCCAGAAAGAGTAGTCCAAAAGGTGAGTGGCTATCCATCGCAAGGAGTTGGAACGGGTAGCAACTCTCCTGGGTTTATACCTATCGTAGTGACCTGTTACTTTGCTTTACCTCCGTAACCAGAGTTCACCTATGTTTTCCTTGTTGAACTGTTCAGTTGGTCATTGCCAGATAAGAGAGGATGTAACAGTTGCATTCCAGGAGGACAGCAGGAGGCACAAAACTGACCGCTCAGAAGGGAAAAATGCAAGGTAACCCAGACTAGATGATGGTGGGTTGGTTAGAGAAAACCACTCTTTTGAGATCAGTCTACAAAAGTCAGTAATGACTGCCAAAAGTTCTGCAGTCCAAACTCAGGAGGATGACGATAATTTAATTTATATGGAGACCAATTTATCAGCATCGTTAGATTTTGAGTTTGAACTGGTCGCTGCGACACAAGGAAGTATGGGCTTGGACTGAAGCAAGTGGTTGGCTCAGAGCAGTTGAAAGATCTGAGTGCTGAGATTGGGCAAAACGAGTAACCACTTTTTCAAGGCCAGCTTGAACTTGCCCACATAAAACAATCGCCACAGTAGCTGAGCAAGCATCCCCACAGGAAACATCTCCTGTGAGTGAGCCTACTAGTATAACCTCACATGTTTCTGTAGGGAGATTGCCCCTCCCTTTTGTGAAAATGTTCCTCCACAGACATCAGTCATGGTCCCAAAAGACCTTGATGGCACTCTGGAGAACATGAGATCCTTCAGGGCACATAAAGAGGGTCCTAAGTCAATAGGTACCAAGCAAAACACAATAGGGGTGCAGGAGCACCTCATGGAACAGTCAAAGCCACTAATGTCTTTGCTCAAGACAATTCTTATTGATTTTAAAGATCTCAAACAGGTGCAAGTTCAGGAAATTGCAACACTACATCAGAGGTTGGACAAAATCAAGGAGAGTGTCGCACAAATGCCAATCAGGCTTCAGGAAGCAGAACAGAGAAATTCAGATTTTGATTATTAATGTTTATGCCTCAACAAAGAGCTCTTGGGGGTGCAGAAGAATGTCTATTTTCTTTGGATTAAGTTGAGACTTGTCAGGATGTCACACCGTAAATGTGACGGCATCCCAGAAGAAATTGAAAACCAGGGAAAGTTTAAAGGTCCAGTTCAATTGGTAGTATCTCTGATCAAAACTCATATTTTACTGGAATTTTCAGGGGATATGTCAACACCAAGAGCACATAGAACACCAGCGCAATAAGCTATAAACTCCAAATAACACATTCTGTTCTTCTCAACTTTGCTGACTATCAGATCAAAGAACAAACCTTATGGGCTGTAATTAAGAGGAAATCGTCTGCAGCTGTATAACACTTTAGGGAATTCCAAACTTAGTTGTGACAGTTTAAATTAATGGGAATTCAGGCCTCTCTGGTACAGCAGTCAAATTAAATGTTCTGGTTAAGGGACAGTTCCATCGTTTTGCAGTTGTGGGAGGAGTTTGAGACTTGCTTTCTAGGGTACAGAGATAGTCATGGGAAAAAAGTTAGAGGGTCTCAAAATCTCTTTGATACAGAAATGAGGTGGGGCAGGCCCACAGGGGAAAGAAGAATGATCCCAGCTGCAATAACAAGGCACCAGATAGAGAAGGTGGAATTGGGGGTAAGGTGTGCAATTTCCTCAACAAGGGTTTTTCATGAATGGCTGAGTGTCAGGAAGTTTGCGTGGAGAGCAAAACCAAAAATGGAGCAGAGGAGAGAAGAGAGTCAGAAAAAATCAGAGGGAGGCAGACAGAGTTTGCACCAAACAAATAGCGCTAGGTTTAGTTTCAATTAAAAGAAGGCAAGTCCTTCAGGTGCCAGGGTCTAAGGCACCTTTTTTGATTATTTTCTTTTTGTGTTTTTTCATTCTTTTAATCTTCTTTTTTGTTTCATCACTAGATAACTAAGAAAAGTATTAGAATAGTTATGTGAACCACCAATGGTCTATTGAACAAGCATAAATATGGTGCTATGATAAATTGGTTGTCTGTTCTTGGAGCGGAAGCGATCTTTTTTCCAGGAGACACATTTGAAGATTAATAACCCAAATCTAGCCATTTCTAAAAGATACTTCCATGCATATTTTTTATGTTTTTAAGGGCTGCAATAAAGGAAATGGCAATCTACTTCTCAAACATTGTTATTTGCCATGATTTAGATGTGAAAAGGGATGATAAAGGAAGATGGATATTGCTTAAGATCTCAGTAATAGGGTCAGTATTAAATTTATTAACACTTATGGCCCAATTGCAGATTATATATAATTCTTTTAACAATTTTGTAAACTTGCTATTGGGGCAGAAGGACCTTTGGTTTTTGGGGGTGATTTTAATTGTATTCATGATCTAAAACTTGATATGTTGAATAGGGTGATAAAGCAGTGGAGACCCAAAACATTGGCGATACTTGTGAGTCTTAACCCCTTCGCTGCCAGGCCTTTTCCCCCTCCTGTGCCAGGCCTTTTTTTGGCAATTTGGGGCAGTTCGCGCTTAGGCCCTCATAACTTTTTGTCCACATAAGCTAGCCAAGCCAAATTTGCGTCCTTTTTTTCCAACCTCCTAGGGATTCTAGAGGTACCCAGACTTTGTGGGTTCCCATGAAGGAGGCCAAGAAATTAGCCAAAATACATTAAAAATAAAGTTTTTAAAAAAAAAAAAAAGGGAAAAAGGGCTACAGAAGAAGGCTTGTGTTTTTCCCCCTGAACATGGCATCAACAAAGGGTTTGCAGTGCTAAAATCACCAGCTTCCCAGCTTTCAGGAACAGGCAGACTTGAATCAGAAAACCCAATTTTTCAACACAATTGTGGCATTTTACTGGGACATACCCCATTTTTACGATTTGTTTGTGCTTTCAGCCTACTTCCAGTCAGTGACAGAAATGGGCGTGAAACCAATGCTGGATCCCAGAAACATAAACATTTCTGAAAAGTAGACAAAATTCTGAATTCAGCAAGGGGTAATTTGTGTAGATCATACAAGGGTTTCCTACAGAAAATTACAACTGAAAAAAGAAAATCTTGAAATTGAGGTGAAAAAAACAGCAATTTTTCTCTACGTTTTACTTACTTTTTCCTGCAATGTCAGATTTTTTAAAGCAATATACCGTTACGCCTGCTGGACTCTTCTGGTTGCGGGGATATATAGGGCTTGTAGGTTCATCAAGAACCCTAGGTACCCAGAGCCAAAAAATGAGCTGCACCCTGCAGTGGGTTTTCATTCTATACCGGGTATACAGCAATTAATTTTCTGAAATATAAAGAGTGAAAAATAGCTATCAAGAAAACCTTTGTATTTCCAAAATGGGCACAAGATAATGTGTTGAGGAGCAGTGGTTATTTGCACATCTCTGAATCCCGGGGTGCCCATACTAGCATGTGAATTACAGGGCATTTCTCAAATAGACGTCTTTTTTACACACTCGCTTATATTTGGGAGGAAAAAATGTAGAGAAAGACAAGGGATAATAACATTTGTTTTGCTATTCCATGTTCCCCCAAGTCTCTCAATAAAAATTATACCTCACTTGTGTGGGTAGGCCTAGCGCCCACGACAGGAAATGCCCCAAAACACAACGTGGACACATCCCATTTTTTGACAGAAAACAGAGGTGTTTTTAGCAAAGTGCCTACCTGTACATTTGGCCTCTAGCTCAGCCGGCACGTAGGGAAACCTACCAAACCTGTACATTTCTGAAAACTAGACCTAGGGGAATCAAAGATGGGGTGACTTGTGGGGCTCTGACCAGGTTCTGTTACCCAGAATCCTTTGCAAACCTCAAAATGTGGCTAAAAAAACACAATTTCCTCACATTTCGGTGACAGAAAGTTCTGGAATCTCAGAGGAGCCACAAATTTCCTTCCGACCAGCGTTTCCCCAAGTCTCCCGATAAAAATGATACCTCACTTGTGTGGGTAGGCCTAGTGCCCGTATCAGGAAATGCCCCACAACACAATGTGGACACATCCCATTTTTTGACAGAAAACAGGTGTTTTTTGCAAAGTGCCTACCTGTAGGTTTTGGCCTCTAGTTCATCTGGCACCTAGGGAAACCTACCAAACCTGTGCATTTTTGAAAACTAGAGACCTAGGGGAATCCAAGATGGGGTGACTTGTGGGGCTCTGACCAGGTTCTGTTACCCAGAATCCTTTGCAAACCTCAAAATTTGGCTAAAAAAACACATTTTCCTCAGATTTCGGTGACAGAAAGTTCTGGAATCTGAGAGAAGCCACAAATTTCCTTCCACCCAGCGTTCCCCCAAGTCTCCCGATAAAAATAATACCTCACTTGTGTGGGTAGGCCTAGCGCCAGCGACAGGAAATGCCCCAAAGCACAACGTGGACACATCCCATTTTTTGACAGAAAACAGGTGTTTTTTGCAAAGTGCCTACCTGTAGGTTTTGGCCTCTAGTTCATCTGGCACCTAGGGAAACCTACCGAACCTGTGCATTTTTGAAAACTAGAGACCTAGGGGAATCCAAGATGGGGTGACTTGTGGGGCTCTGACCAGGTTCTGTTACCCAGAATCCTGTGCAAACCTCAGAATTTGGCTAAAAAAACACATTTTCCTCACATTTCGGTGACAGAAAGTTCTGGAATGTGAGAGGAGCCACAAATTTCCTTCCACCCAGTGTTTCCTCAAGTCTCCCGATAAAAATTATACCTCACTTGTGTGGGTAGGCCTAGCGCCCGCGACAGGAAATGCCCCAAAACACAACGTGGACACATCCCATTTTTTGACAGAAAACAGAGGTGTTTTTAGCAAAGTGCCTACCTGTACATTTGGCCTCTAGCTCAGCCGGCACGTAGGGAAACCTACCAAACCTGTACATTTCTGAAAACTAGACCTAGGGGAATCAAAGATGGGGTGACTTGTGGGGCTCTGACGAGGTTCTGTTACCCAGAATCCTGTGCAAACCTCAGAATTTGGCTAAAAAAACACATTTTCCTCACATTTCGGTGACAGAAAGTTCTGGAATGTGAGAGCAGCCACAAATTTCCTTCCACCCTGTGTTTCCTCAAGTCTCCCGATAAAAATTATACCTCACTTGTGTGGGTAGGCCTAGCGCCCGCGACAGGAAATGCCCCAAAACACAACGTGGACACATCCCATTTTTTGACAGAAAACAGAGGTGTTTTTAGCAAAGTGCCTACTTGTACATTTGGCCTCTAGCTCAGCCGGCACGTAGGGAAACCTACCAAACCTGTACATTTCTGAAAACTAGACCTAGGGGAATCAAAGATGGGGTGACTTGTGGGGCTCTGACCAGGTTATGTTACCCAGAATCCTTTGCAAACCTCAAAATGTGGCTAAAAAAACACATTTTCCTCACATTTCGGTGACAGAAAGTTCTGGAATCTGAGAGGAGCCACAAATTTCCTTCCAACCAGCATTTCCCCAAGTCTCCCGATAAAAATGATACCTCACTTGTGTGGGTAGGCCTAGTGCCCGTATCAGGAAATGCCCCAAAACACAATGTGGACACATCCCATTTTTTGACAGAAAACAGAGGTGTTTTTTGCAAAGTGTCTACGTGTAGATTTTGGCCTCTAGCTCAGCTGGCACCTAGGGAAACCTACCAAACCTGTGCATTTATGAAAACTAGAGACCTAGGAAAATCCAAGATGGGGTGACTTGGGCTCTGACCAGATTCTGTTACCCAGAATCCTTTGCAAACCTCAAAATTTGGCTAAAAAAAACACATTTTCCTCAGATTTCGGTGACAGAAAGTTCTGGAATCTGAGAGAAGCCACAAATTTCCTTCCACCCAGCGTTCCCCCAAGTCTCCCGATAAAAATGATACCTCACTTGTGTGGGTAGGCCAAGCGCCAGCGACAGGAAATGCCCCAAAACACAACGTGGACACATCCCATTTTTTGACAGAAAACAGGTGGTTTTTGCAAAGTGCCTACCTGTAGATTTTGGCCTCTAGTTCAGCCGGCACCTAGGGAAACCTACCAAACCTGTGCATTTTTGAAAACTAGAGACCTAGGAGAATCCAAGATGGGGTGACTTGTGGGGCTCTGACCAGGTTCTATTACCCAGAATCCTGTGCAAACCTCAGAATTTGGCTAAAAAAACACATTTTCCTCACATTTCGGTGACAGAAAGTTCTGGAATGTGAGAGGAGCCACAAATTTCCTTCCACCCAGTGTTTCCTCAAGTCTCCCGATAAAAATTATACCTCACTTGTGTGGGTAGGACTAGCGCCCGCGACAGGAAATGCCCCAAAACACAACGTGGACACATCCCATCCTACCAAACCTGTGCATTTTTGAAAACTAGAGACCTAGGGGAATCCAATATGGGGTGACTTGTGGGGCTCTGACCAGGTTCTGTTACCCAGAATCCTTTGCAAACCTCTAAAGTTGGCTAAAAAAACACATTTTCCTCACATTTCGGTGACAGAAAGTTCTGGAATCTGAGAGGAGCCACAAATTTCCTTCCACCCAGCATTCCCCCAAGTCTCCCAATAAAAATTATACCTCACTTGTGTGGGTAGGCCTAGCTCCCGCGACAGGAAATGCCCCAAAACACAACATGGACACATCCCATTTTTTGACAGAAAACAGAGGTGTTTTTAGCAAAGTGCCTACCTGTACATTTGGCCTCTAGCTCAGCCGGCACGTAGGGAAACCTACCAAACCTGTGCATTTCTGAAAACTAGGCCTAGGGGAATCAAAGATGGGGTGACTTGTGGGGCTCTGACCAGGTTCTGTTACCCAGAATCCTTTGCAAACCTCAAAATGTGGCTAAAAAAACACATTTTCCTCACATTTCGGTGACAGAAAGTTCTGGAATCTGTGAGGAGCCACAAATTTCCTTCCAACCAGCGTTTCCCCAAGTCTCCCGATAAAAATGATACCTCACTTGTGTGGGTAGGCGTAGTGCCCGTATCAGGAAATGCCCTAAAACACAATGTGGACACATCCCATTTTTTGACAGAAAACAGAGGTGTTTTTTGCAAAGTGCCTACGTGTAGATTTTGGCCTCTAGCTCAGCCGGCACCTAGGGAAACCTACCAAACCTGTGCATTTATGAAAACTAGAGACCTAGGGGAATCCAAGATGGGGTGACTTGGGCTCTGACCAGGTTCTGTTACCCAGAATCCTTTGCAAACCTCAGAATTTGGCTAAAAAAACACATTTTCCTCACATTTCGGTGACAGAAAGTTCGGGATTCTGAGAGGAGCCACAAATTTCCTTCCACCCAGTGTTTACCCAAGTCTCCCGATAAAAATGATACCTCACTTGTGTGGGTGGGCCAGGTGCCTGCAACAGAATAAGGCCAAAGAATGTAGAGATAGGGGGATATAGGGGATAGCACAGCGAGTTGATAAGGACATTTTCTTCTTTTATACATCTTTAGGCTGACTCTGCAAGTGAGGTGTCATTTTACTTGGTAGACTGAGGGGAACGCTGGGAGTAGGAATGTTGTGCTGGAGCGGTGATCTTACACACAAAAGTCAGGAAAAGATGCTTTTTTAACCAAATTTTGAGGTTTGCAGAGGAGTCTGGGTAAGAAAATGTTGGGGGATCCACGCAAGCCACACCTCTCTGGACTCCTTGGGGTGTCTAGTTTAAAAAAATGTCTGGGTTTGGTAGGTTTCCCTATATGAAGGCCACACCCAGGACCAAAAACATAGGTGCCCCACCCCCCAAACACAGGTAGTTTTGTAATATATCATTTTAATGTGTCCACATACGTCTGTGATGTGCCAAACACTAACATTGTGAAAAGAAACACACTTAGGTTATGTGAAAAAGACCCCTCACCCACCAACCAAGTTGGTGGCATGCTTCATCATCGGGGTCCCACCTGTGACACCTAGCATGTCTCAAGTGTGCTGCAATGCCTGATTACAGCGGAGCAGGTTTTGTCATTTGTACCACACATACTGGTTAGATTTGGGACGAGGGTGAGTGATGGTTCAGTAGATCAAATTTTATTAACAAGAGATTTCACAAAAGTGAAATGCACTGGTAATAACTGAAAGGCCAAAAAACGGAACCAATGACTCACACCTCGTGAGCTGTAAAGCCACGGCAAGGCACCAACCGCTTTACAGTCCATTCACACACCTTTCATACATGACATGCACAAGACCATTCACGTCGCCATCCACGGGCCCAGCACATTACAACACTCGCATCGACAGACAGCGCCAGTCAAGGACCCATCACTTTCATACGCTCACATGCCTGATACAGCAATCACACCAGCTGATGAGTGTGTGGACTGGAGATTGGCTGGCAACGCTAGCCAAGCGCCAGCCCACCCATACCGCCAGCCAAGCGCCACCCCAAGCACACCGCCAGCCAAGCGCCACCCCAAGCACACCGCCAGCCAAGCACCACCCCACCCATACCGCCAGCCAAGCGCCACCCCAAGCAGACCGCCAGCCAAGCGCCACCCCAAGCACACCGCCAGCCCAGCGCCACCCCAAGCACATCGCCAGCCAAGCGCCACCCCACCCATACCGCCAGCCAAGCGCCATCCCACGCACACCGCCAGCCAAGCGCCACTCAAAGCACACCTCCAGCCAAGCACCACCCCACCATACCGCCAGCCAAGGGCCACCCCACGCACACCGCCATCACTTTTGTTTGTTTATAAACAACAAAGAAACCACTAACTAATTATAAAATAAGTACAAAACTACAAACACAAAAGCTCTAACTAAATACATGACAGTAATGCCAACCGTGAAACTGAACATATGAAAATATAAAATAGGCAGTTTACGCTCACGGTATTTCCCAAAAGTTTTTCCTTGTGTGGTAACTTCTAAAACAGCCGGGCACACACAGCCCAGGCTTTGAAGGGCATTCAGGGCAGTACATCCGGCTCTCCCTCCAGATTGATCTCCTGGCACATACTCTACATTTATTTGTGGGCAAGTCTTTTTTGGGAGTGGGTGGAATGTGATCTGGAAAGTGCCGATCTTTCAATCTAGCCACATACTCCACCACTTCTACTCTAGGAACTCTTGCCTATTCCACCACAATAAGGCTTTCTATCACTGACTCCTGAAATGTAAAAAATGTCATCCTTGACTCAGGTGAACAATCCCTGAACACAATAAAAGCATTAAATTAAAAGCTGCCAAATGAAATAAATGTAGGGCCAACGTTTTATACCACTCGTAAGACTTACGAAGAGCAACACCACCCATGTGCCTATTGTAGTCCAAAATGCACGCAGGTTTGCGCACTTCCGCAACCTGACCCCAAACAGTCACAGGAGAAGTACTCTCATCATGGATGGTAGATAGCATGTACACATCCCTCCTGTCTGAAAATTTCAAAGCTAGCAGCTCATTATTCCCCAAGGCACTGCACTGCCCCCTCTCAAGTTTTTTGCAGACAAGCTCCCTTGGATAGCCTTTCCGGTTAGAACAGATTGTGCCACAAGCAACAGTGTCCACTCTAAACAACTCCTTGAACAACTGCACCCCAGTGTAGAAATTATCTACGTACAAATGCTGACCTTTGTTAAACAGTTGTCTACCAAGTTCCTACACAATTTTTTCGCTAACTCAGGGAGGGCCGAAAAACCACTAGACACCAGCGATGTTATAATTTTGCATGTATTTTGGGAGCAACCCCTTGGGCAAGGGTCGCTCCCATTGGGGGGCATTATTTTCCTTTTTCGGCCCCCCCTGGGGACAGATCAGCTGATTTTTCGGCCGATCTGCCCTAAAGGGGGGGGGGGGGGGGGGGGGGGGGGGGCGAAAAACCACTGGACACCAGGGATATCATTATTTGCATATATTTTGGGAGCGACCCCTTGGGCAAGGGTCGCTCCCTTTGGGGGCTAATTTTTTTCTATTTGGCCCCCCGGGGGCAGATCGGACAATTTTTTGGCCGATCTGCCCCCGGGGGGAGGGGGGTGAAAACCACTAGACACCAGGGAAATTATTTTCTTTGTTTTAGGGCAGCGACCCCGTAGGCAAGGGTCGCTGCCCCGGGGGCAATCATTTTTTTATATGTTTCGGCCCCCCCCGGGCTAGATAGCCCATGTTTTTGGCCGATCTGGCCCCTGGGGGGGGGTCGAAACCCACTAGGTGCCAGGGATTATGAGGTGTGTGTGTGTTTGGGGGCAACCCTTGGCCAAGGGTCACCCCCCCAAAGGGGGGAAATTTCATATTGGCTATCTCTGCCCCCCTTTGGGGGCAGAGAGGCCTATTTTTGTAGCCCCATCTGCCCCAAAGGAGGGCAGAAACCACCAATACAGCAGGGATTTTTTTTTTGGGGTTCCCCTTTTTTTGTTTAGTGCTGGGGGTGCCCCCTGTTTGCCCCCTTTGGCAAGGGTCGCCCCCTAAAGTGGGCACAGAGCTGTTGGCCATTTCTGCCCTCCTTGGGGGCAGATCTGCCAATTTTTTTATGCTCATCTGCCCCCAAGGGGGGCAGAATCCACTTAGGCACCAGGGATCCTGTGTCTGTGTGTGTTTTGTGTGGGGGGGCGGCGGCACCTTTGGCAAGAGTCGCCCCCCAAAGGGGGCACGTTAATGATGGCCATTTCTGCCCACCTTGGAGGCAGCAGCCTATTTTCTTTAGGCCAATCTGCCTCCTAGTGGGGCAGAAGCCACTTAGGCACCAGGGACAATTTCTAAGTTCTTGGTGGTGGGGTGTTTGTCAACTGGCGAAGTATTTGTATTTGTAATTATAACAGTTTATTTCTTCTTTTTGTTCTAGTTCAAAGCTTTTGCTTCCTTTACTGTGGATCCTTGCGGTTTTGGCAGTAGTTGTCCTGCGGTTTGCATAGTTGCATGTTTTAGGTAAGTGAAAGCAATTCACTCCAAAGGAGTATTGATGACATGCATGAATGACATGTTCGTAGGTGGTGTACTAAATGAAGTATTGTGTGTGAAATTGTCCTTAGATTTGAGCACAATGATATTTGTGTTGTCATATGCCTAATTTGCTTTTTTCTTTTTAGTGGGATATCATTGATGATTGCTGTGTCTGTGCAGAGTAGTTGCTGGTGAGTAGCTTTTTCAAGCTACACTTTGTTTATTACTTATTTTAGTGCTAGTTGTTGTTGGCAATCCATTTGTTGTTAGTGAGGATCATGGCTAGCCGCAGAGTGACCGCTCAGGAGGTTGTTGGCATGCTCTTTGAGTCGTCTTCAGACCATGATTACGAAACTGACTTTGCATCTGAGGCAGAGGAGGAAGTGAGAGATTTTGGCAGTGAGTTTTCTGTCCAAGAGTATTCTTCTGATGAGGAAACTACTCTCAGTGCAGATGAAGGGCCTGTTGTAGAAGAGGACATTGATGTGCCAAGAGTGCAGCAGCCTGGGGCTGAAGGGTTTCCCATTAGAAGACCTGACACATGGATTGCCCCAAACATGGAGCAGCCACAGTTACCTGCATTTACTGGTCTCCCAGGGTGTAGAGTCAATACGGAAAACTTTTTGCCTGTCCATTTCTTTCACTTGTTTATGGACGATGTATTTTTGGAAGAGATTGTGGAGCAGACTAATTTGTATGCAGAGCAATATTTGCGGGACAACGCTGCCAGACTTAAGCCTCAGTCTAGAGCTACTCAGTCGGTTCCCACATATCTGGAAGAGATGAAAAAGTTTATAGGTTTGACTTTTTTGATGGGGTTGATCAGGAAGCCGTCACTGGCTTCTTATTGGTCTACTAGTCCCTTGATGGCAACGGCTATATTTCTTGCAACTATGACACGTAATGGCTATTTGCTTCTTCTTTGTATGCTGCATTTTGCAGACAATGCTTTAGCCTTGCCACGAGATCACCCTGATTTTGACCGTCTTTTTAAGATTAGGCCTGTCCTTGATCATTTTGTAGATCGTTTTTCAGAGGTCTATGTTCTAGGCAAAGAGATAAGTGTGGACGAGTCTTTGGTCCTTTTCAAGGGGCGTTTAGTTTTTAAGCAGTACATTCCTAGTAAGAGGGCACGGTATGGGATTCAATTGTATATGCTTTCAGAAAGCAGTACAGGATACGTGTATAATTTCTGGGTCTACACTGGTAGGGATTCCAGTATTGACCCTCCTGTTTGTCCGGCCACTTTTGGGTCCTGGAGCAGGAATCCACTGAAAAGAGGCACCGGGGTAAAGAAAAAACCCTTTCCTTTCCCCCCGTGTCTGTTTTCCCCCAGCCCCCAAAGAGGGAAGGACTCACCTCGAAGTACTGATCCCTCGACGCGCTGGAAGCAAATGGCTTCCAGCGCGTCCCTCGGCAATATGTGATGACGTCAACGCGCTGTAAGCGCGCTGATGTCATCGGATTGCCGAGGGAGGGGTCGGGGGGGGGGAGGGGAAGGGCTTCACCTCGTCCAAGGCACCATAGGAGTTAAATGAGATTTTGCATTTCTTGATCCTCTGCACCACGATCACCCAGATCACTTGCAGTTTTCCTGCTCTTAGTGTCAATTCAATACTGCTTCACTTTTAGATTTCTTTTTACTAACACAATCGGTTGAGAGGGGAGCAGCTGTTCCATGGATGAATGCTTTCTTAGAGCACTCAATAGTGTAGGAGGCTGGCCTGGTTTGTAGTGGGTACCTTGGGTACTTACACCTTATACCCGGTCCAGTTATCCCTTGTTAGTGAATGTAGTAGGGTTCTAGCAGCTTAGGCTGATAGAGGTAGCTATAGCAGAGCAGCTTAGGCTGACCTAGGAGACATGCAAAGCTCATGCAATACTACTCATAATTACACAGTACTTATACACAAGTAAAGACAATACTCAGTGTTACCAAAAATAAAGGTATTTATTTGGGTGACACAGTACTAAAAATATCTTAGAGGCAATACTCCTTCTGGAGGTAAGTATTATACATAATATATACACTAGACACCAACATTAGACAAGTAAATAGTTGTAGAACAATGCAAACAGTAGAACAATGCAAACAGTACGAAATCCTATAGAATGTAATGGGAGAAAATAGGTCTAGGGGCAACACAAACTATATACTAAAAAAGTGGAATGTGAATCACGCATTCCCCCCTAGACAAGTGTAGTGTGTGCAGAATCACTGGGAGAGTAAAAATACAGTAAAGGTAAGTAAATTACCCCACCCCAGAGCTTATAAAAGCAGGAGTAAAGTACTGCAAGTTTCCTTAGGACACACTACACCTCATTTTTGGGATTTTGCAGCAGCCAACCAAGTCTGCAAAGAACAACTTCTGGATTTTTGGACCTGAAGACCTGCAAAGGAAGGAGACCAAGTCCAGAAGTCGAAAGAAGTTCCAGGAAGGACAGACGCCCCTGCCAACCCAGAAGAGGGTGCAAAAGAAGAGTCCCCGGTTAGTAGAAGACTGCAGAAATGCACCCTAGGAAGATGCCAGTGGGTCTGCATGATGCAAAAGATGTCCCATGGTGTGAAGTTTGTTGCAGATGTGATTTCGTGTTGGAAGGTGCCAACAAACCTTGGCTACGACAAAAGTGCATTTTTCATGAAAATGGCGCTGGATGGACCCAGGAGGGACCTTGGGGCCTCAACTCTATGTGAGGATGAAGAGGGGGCTCTCAGCACTTTAGAGAGCCCTCAGGATGCCAGCCAGCACCCCCAGAAGCCACAGGATCCAGTTTCAAAGGAGGAGCAAAATGCCATTGGTGCAGCACAACAAAAGAAGGTCCCACGCCGCCGGAGAATAACTCAGCAAGTTGAGCGTCATAGGGTGGAGTGCTGGGGACCTGGGCCAGGCTGTGCATGAAGGAATTTTGAAAAGGGTGCACAGAGGCCTCAGGAGGCGAAGAAGACACAAAACACAGGGGTACCCGCATTCTCGGGGAAGGCAAGGTCTTACCTCCTCCATATTGCATCGGCAGGACCTCAGGACAGTCTATGTAGATGATGTCCACCCTCTGTGTCCTTAGTAGCATGCTCATCACAGTGAGAGGAGTCCCAGGGCACCAGTCGTCGCCTTGGAAGGTGCCTGCTTGGAGCAGGGGAGTGACTCGGTCACTCCACTGGAGATTTCTTCGGTCCTTCTGGTGCAGGATGAAGACAGGGAGTCCCCAGATCATGGACACCCTGGAAACTGTTGCAGTTGCTGACTTGGAGCTGAGGTTGCTGATGTAGTGAATCCTAGTTTGTTTTAATAGGATAACGGGAGTTAGCTTAGCTTTCGCTTGCAGACTCGTGCCCCCGTCACCTAGTGACTTTTAACCTACTTAGCTTTCTCTTTCTTAGACCATTTATTTAATTAAATCTTTTTAAATGGCTGCTGTGTTTATAGTTGGCCTCTTTTGTTTAGAGTTATGTTATCAGTGTCACCTCGCTAAGGCGTCAACTCATACAACAAAGACAAACAAACTATATGGGCTCATATTCGAAATTACCGTCCCAAGCATGAGGCGTTATCTATTGTTTTGGAACAACCTACGTCAGAGGTCCCAATAGATCTGTATAAATACATCACACTTTAGACAGATAATCAGAGGGATTCCGACCAGATACCATTGCCGCTATCGATGCTGTACGTTGCCTTGGCGCTGACCCGGACTTCGTGTTCTGCCGATGTCTGAGCTCGAGACCTCATTCAAGGTAACCAGGGTTGGGGGCTCCATCCCGGGACATGGCATTGGCAGATTAGGTTTAACATACCCAGCTCTCCTCTAGGTAGAAGGTTAGGCCTATTAGGACAGGGTACACGGACAAATGACATGCTTCGTGTATTCTTATGCTAATACAAGATGGTGGGGGTCTTCATAATCATGACCCTCATCCTTACAATTTTATCTCTTGTAATGTTCATTATCCTAATCATTGCAGCCAATATGATTTACTGCGTTATGTTGAATAAAAACTATTTAAACATTACTGCATCTTTGTTATTGCCTGTGCTTGATTGAGATATAATACATCTGTGAGAAAGGGGTAATCTCTGTTTAACCACGACATTCCCTGAGATATCATACTTCTGAGTCCATGTGTAAAGGCTGCCACAAATCACCTTTGACTGTTCGGGTTGTTGGTGAGGTACTGCTAGTGAGCCGGAAGGGTTGGGGCTACAGGGGAGATTTGTTGTAGGACAGGCATAGTCGCCTACAAACATAAGTACTGTCATCCCCAAACCAGCAGACTTGCCCAGGGCAAGAGCCCAATCTACGACATTGAAGAAAAGTGTCTCTTGTAGACACTTTGTTGCAGTTACAGCGTTTCTTGGAGCAGGCTACTATTGATCCAAGGTCAGAAGAGTCTGAAGTTGTTGCAGAGGATTCCTGAAGGAAACTTGCAAGCAGAATCTGAAGAGAACCCAGAGGAGAGACCCTAATTAGCCCTTAGAGGGGGATTGGCTCCCTTATCAGGTATGGACCTATCAGGAGGGGTCTCTGACGTCACCTGCTGGCACTGGCCACTCAGAGCCCTCCAGAGTGCCCCCACACCTTGCAAAGCAAGATGGCTGAAGTGTGGGACACATTGGAGGAGCTCTGGGCACCACCTCTGGGGTGTTGATGGACAGGGGAGTGGTCACTCCCTTTTCCTTTGTCCAGTTTATGCAAGGTGTATGCAAGGAGGGCACCATCTGTGCCTTCCAAAGCATTTCAAGAGGCTGGGGGAGGCTACCCCTCCCCAGCCTGTAACACCTATTTCCAAAGGGAGAGGGTGTAACACCCTGCTCTCGGAGTAAATGCTCTGTTCTGCCTTCCTGGGATTGGACTGCCCAGACCCCAGGTGGGCAGAACCCTGTCTGTGAGGTGGCAGAAGCTGTAGCTGCAGTGCAAGCCTCAGAGAGCTGGTTTGGCAGTACTGGGGGTCAATGGTGAAGCCCCCAGGATGCATGGAATTGGCTCCCCAGTACCAGATTTGGAACGGGCGGACAATTCCATGATCTTAGACATATTACATGGCTATATTCGGAGTTACAATAGTGAAGCTACATATAGGTATTGACCTATATGTAGTGCATGCATGTAATGGCGTCCCCGCACTCACAAAGTCCGGGGGAAATGGCCCTGAACTATGTGGGGGCACCTTTGCTAGTGCAAGGGTGCCCTCACACTTAGTAACTTCGCACCTAATCTTCAGCAAGTGAAGGTTAAGCATATAGGGGATGTCAGTGAGACCGGATCCTCTGGGTTTGCGCCTGTTCCCAATATGTCCACCTCTTGGCAGCTCCAAACTCTACTAGCCGTTATAGCACAGAGTTAAAGAATGGCCAAGCGGGGATGGGTTTTAGGTTGGGAACAGCGGGGAAGGAGACCTGTGGAAGCAAGAGTTAGGAACACAGTTTCAAAGTTATTCACATTAATCTTCATGAACTTTGTTAATAAATATCTATACTTTGATAACATGAGAGAGCAAAAGCTTTTCAATAACATGACTTTTTAGTTCTGGATACCTGGAAGTAAAAGAAGGATTACGCAAACTTTCATTTAAGCATTTCCAGAATAACACCTTATGCACTGACCATGGAACTCTCTCAAGTTAGTTCTTGGAATAGTAACTATGGCATGACAAAAGTCAATTAACACATTAATTCCCAAAACATGAACAGCGAAAGATTCATGAATAATACTGTAAAGTCACACTCTGTTTTGATTTGAGTTTCAGGATTCAATTGCCCAGAAATTACTATGCATCTTATTGCTAAACTGTACATCAAGATTCCAATGCCAGGAAATGATCGCGTACTCTGCCGATCTGAACTGCAAGGGTTAATTGCCAAGAATGAATCGCGCACAATGCTGCTGATTCAACCATCAAGATTCAAATGTCAGGAAATGATTGCGTGCTCTGCCGATCTGAACTGCAAGGGTTAAATGCCAAGAATGAATCTCGCACACTGCTACCGATTCAGCTATCAAGATTAAAATGTCAGGAAATTATTGCGTGCTCTGCTGATCTGAACTGCAAGGATTAAATGCCAAGAATGAATCGTGCACACTGCTGCCGATTCAACCATCAAGATTCAAATTGCAGGAGATGATCGCATACTCTGCCGATCTGAAATGCAAGGGTTAAATGCCAAGAATGAATTGTGCACACTGCTAACAATTTAACCATCAAGATTCAAATGCCAGGAAACAATCGCACACGCGATTTAATCCAAAGACCAAAACTCGAAAAATCTCATGAAGTCACTGGCCTACAGTGACAAATTTAAAAGCAGAGAGAGCATAAGCACTGGGGTTCTCATTAGCAGAGCCTCAGTGACACAGTTAGGCACTATACAGGCATACAAATTAGGCCACAAACTATGAGCACTGGGGTCCTGACCAGCAGGATCCCAGTGAGACAGGCAAATACATACAGACACACGTGAAAAATAGGGGTAACATGCCAAGGAAGATGGTACTTTCCTACACAACCCCCCCCCCAAACGAGGGACAATAAGGCCAACCTTGCCCAGATGACGATGAGTCTTCATTGTCTAAGTGAAATATCTGGAGAGCCCATCTGCATTGGAGTGGGTACTCCCAGGTCTATGTTCGACTGTATAGTCCATTCCCTGTAGGGAGATGGACCACCTCAACAATTTAGGGTTTTCACCTTTCATTTGTTTAAGCCATAATAGAGGTTTGTGGTCTGTCTGAACAATAAAGTGAGTCCCAAACAAGTAGGGTTTCAACGTTTTCAGTGCTCAGACCACAGCAAAGGCCTCCCTCTCTATGGCAGACCAACACTTTTCTCTAGGGGACAACCTCCTTCCAATAAAAGCAACAGGTTGATCCTGGCCATCTGAGTTAAGTTCTGACAGTACAGCCCCTACCCCTAATTCAGAAGCATCTGTTTGGACAATTAATTTTTTGGAGTAGTTTGGGCTCTTCAAGACAGGTGCAGAGCACATTGTCTGCTTCAGCTCCTCAAAAGCTTTTTGACAGCTAGCAAACCATAATACCTTTTTAGGCATTTTCTTACCGGTGAGGTCATTAAGAGGTGCTGCAATGGAGCCATAGTTCTTAATGAACTTCCTGTAATGCCCAGTGAGACCTAAGAAGGCTCTGACCTGGGTCTGAGCTGTAGGGGGAGCCCAGTCCATAATGGTCTGAATCTTCCCTTGAAGTGGTGCAATCTGTTCCCCACCTACCAGGTGGCCCAGATAAACCACTTTCCCCTTCCCTATCTGGCACTTTGAAGCCTTGATAGTTAGGCCTGCCTTTTGCAGGGCCTCTAAAACTTTCCAGAGGTGCACCAGGTGTTCATCACAGGTGGAGCTAAAGACAGCAATACTGTCTACATATGCTGCACTAAAAGCTTCCAGACCTTGCAGGGCTGTATTCACCAACCTCTGAAAAGTGGCAGGTGCATTTTTCAAACCAAAAGGCATCACTGTGAAGTGATAATGCCCTCCTATGGTAGAAAATGCAGTTTTTGCTTTAGCATCTTCTGACATTTTGATCTGCCAATACTCTGCAGTCAAGTCAAACGTGCTTAGATACTTGTCAGATGCCAGTATATCTATTAGAACATCTGTTTTTGTTACAATATTGAGACCCCTATAGTCCACACAAAACCACATTTTTCTCTTTCCTTCTTTGTTATGAGGTTTGGGGACAAGCACCCCTGGGCTAGCCCAGGGGCTATCAGAAGGCTCAATAACTCCAAGATCTAACATTTTTTTAACTTAAGCTTTTATGCAATCTCTGACATGATCAGGTTGCCTGTAAATTTTACCTTTGACAGGTAAACTGTCTCCAGTGTCAATTGTATGTTCATACCAAGTAGTTTTACCAGGTGTGAGTGAGAAGAGTTCAGAAAACTGATCAAGGAGATTTTTACAGTCTTCCTTCTGCTCAACAGTAAGGCAGTCTGCCAGAACCACCCTCTCCACCAAACCATTAGTTTCGGTGGTGGAGAGGAGATCAGAGAGAGGGTCACTCTCTTCTTCCTGTCCCTTATCTGTAGCCATGGGCAGGGTTAAGTCAGCCCTATCATATTAAGGCTTTAGGCGATTGACATGAAGCACCCTAAGGGGACTCCTGGCAGTACCCAGGTCCACCAAGTAGGTGACCTCACCTTTTTTCTCTACAATTAGATGGGGTCCACTCTATTTGTCCTGGAGTGCTCTTGGGGCCACAGGCTCCAATACCCACACCTTCTGTCCTGGGTGGTACTCTTCGAGGACAGCATTCTGGTCAAACCATTGCTTTTGGAGCTCTTGGCTGGCCTGAAGGTTTTTGCTGGCCTTTTTCATGTACTCAGCCATCCTACTTCTCAGGCCAAGTACATAGTCCACTATGTCCTATTTTGGAGCTTTTAAAGGTTGTTCCCCACCCTCCTCTACAGGAGCAAGTGGACCCCTAACAGGGTGACCAAAGAGGAGTTCAAAGGGGCTGTAGCCCACTCCTTTTTGGGTACCTCCCTGTAGACAAAAAGGAGGCATGGTAATAGGACATCAAATCTCCTTCTGAGTTTTTCAGAGAGTCCCATAATCATACCTTTGAGAGTTTTATTAAACCTCTCAACCAGTCTATTAGTTTGTGGATGATAAGGGGTGGTGAACTTGTATGTAACACCACACTCCTTCCACATTGCTTTTAGGAATGCAGACATGAAGTTACTACCTCTGTTTGACATCACTTCCTTAGGGAAGCCCACCCTGGAAAAGATTCCTAGGAGGGCCTTTGCCACTGTAGGAGTTGTAGTGGTCCTTAAGGGGATAGCTTCTGGGTACCTTGTGGCATGGCCCACCACCACAAGGATAAACATATTGCCAGAAGCTGTTGGAGGGTCAAGGGGTCCAACAATATCAACCCCTACCCTTTCAAATGGCACCCCAACCACTGGTAGTGGCATTAAGGCGGCCTTTGCGGTGCCACCAGTCTTGCCACTGGCTTGGCAGGTGACACAGGAGCGACAAAACTCCTTTGTGTCTTCTGACATATGGGGCCAGTGAAAATGTGGAACAAGTCTGTCCCATGTTTTACTCTGGCCTAAATGCCCAGCTAATGGGATGTCATGAGCCAGAGCTAGTAGGAATTCCCTGTACTGAAGGGGGATGACCAGTCTCCTGTTAGCACCAGGTGTAGGGTCCCTTGCTTCAGTATAAATGAGATTATTCTCCCAGTAAAGTCTGTGTGTGTCAGTGACATCGCCATTTTGCTGTTTGACAGCTTGCTGTCTGAGGACCTCCAATGTGGGACAGGCTTGCTGTGCTGCACTCAGCTCTTCCCTGGCAGGCCCCCCTGCACCCAAAAGCTCAGCTGTATCAGCTTCCAGCTCCTCTGGTGTAGGTTCTACACAGGGATAGAATTCCTCTTCCTCAAAAGGGGAATCATCTGTGGAGGGAGGGATAGTGGACAAGGGTTTGCCCTTCCTACCACTAGTTTTTGTGAGCACTTTGTCCATTGTTCCAGGATCCAAGTTTCCCTTAGCCTCTTGGCCAAAGCCCTGGTAAGAGCAAAGATGTGCCCTGGAATGCCCAGAATTGCTGCATGGGCCTCCAACTCCACTTCAGCCTAAACTGAAGTCTCCAAATCATTGCCTAGCAGACATTCTGCAGGTAAATCAGTGGCTACCACAACTTTCTTTGGACCAGTAAACCCTCCCCCCCAGTTGAGATTTACAACTGCCATGGAGTGGCTTACAGTATTGCTATGGGCATCTGTCACTTGGTACTGGGGCAACCAGTTTGTCCATCACCATGGTGACACTGGCACCTGTGTCCCTGTAGGCCTCAACCTGAACACCATTAATCAGGGGTAGCTGCTTGTACTTATCCATATTAAGGGGACAAGCAACTAAAGTGGCTAGGTAAATGCCACCATCAGAGACTAAAACAGCCCCAGTGATCTCCCTAACTAGACCGACCCCAACTATATTACCAATGGTGAGCCCAGCTACACCCTTTGACTGGCTATTAGTAGTGTTTTTCCCACAACCACTGCTATTACTAGGGGCACCAGTGGTTGCAGTTGGGGTGGTGGTGGTGGGCGTTTTGGTGTTTTCCTTTGGACAATGAGGATCAGTTGCCCAATGGCCTTTTGGCTTTACACATATAAAACCAAGGTTTCTTATCTTTGTGAGAAGAGGATTTGGACCCACTATCCCCAGAGGATCTTTGTGGCCCTGATGAAGACTGATGATTTTTATCTTTGTCCCCGCCCTTGTCATGTGACTTACCATCCTTCTTCTTGCCGTTCTTGTCACCCCTTGTATGAGCTTTTCTGCTCACCCTTTTTCTGACCCATTTGTCTGCCTTCTTTTACAATTCTTGGGGAGAGGTCAGATCTGAGTCCACAAGATACTGATGTAACAAGTCAGACACACAATTGTTCAAGATATGCTCTCTCAGAATCAAGGTATATAGGCTTTCATAATCAGTCACCTTACGGTCATGTAACCAACCTTCTAGGGCCTTCACAGAACAGTCCACAAAGTCTGTCCAGTCCTGTGATGACTCCTTTCTAGTCTCTCTGAACTTAAGTCTGTACTGTTCAGTGGTTAATCCCAGACCATCTAGGAGTGCATTTTTAAGAACCTAGAAATTATCTGCATCATCCTCTCTGACAATCAGAAGTCTGTCTCTACCTTTGCCAGAGAAGGATAACCAAAGGATAGCAGCCCACTGTACATGAGACACCCTCTGAATTTTATGGGCCCTCTCAAGTGCAGCAAACCACTTGTTGATGTCATCACCATCCTTGTAAGGAGGGACACCTTTGTGCATATTCCTAAAATCAAATGAAGGTTCCCTAACATTTGTATTCCTAAAACTGCTGCTGCCACCATGGGGAACTAACCCCAAACCTTGCCACTCTTTCTCCACAGCCAGGGATTCCCCGTCTAAGGCCAACTGTTGCTGCATTAGCCTCAGTCTGGCCTCCTCTAACCTCAGCTTTCTGAGTTCCCTATCTAGGGACTAGTCCTCAGGGTTAGAATAATGTGAAGCCTCAGAAACAGAGGTAAGATGAGAGTGTGCCGAAGCAGACCTATCTCTAACAGGGGCCACTCTAGTGACCTGGCCTGTAGGGGTGAAGGGAGCCCTACTTGTGTGTGAACCCTTACTACTACCATTTATACTAGGGGCTTGTTGACAGATAGGTCTGTGGAAGGACCCTCCCCAGGACCGTCATCTTGCTCCTCTGAGCTTTCCTGGTTGGAGTTATCCTCTACCTCTTCCTCAGTGCTGATTCCCTGGTCATCCTGAAGGAGGAGATTTAAGAGGTACTCCTTAGTGGGGTTCTTCCCAATACCTACATTTCTTTCAATGCAGAGCCCTTTCAAGCTTTTATAGTTTAAATTGTCATAGGTAGTCTTGACAGCTCCAGGGGTGGCTTCTACAGAAGACATATTGAAAGAAATAATTTCAGGAGAGTGAGTAAAAAGTTAGTAGAATAACAGAGCTAACTTTTTAGAAAAAAGAAGAAAACTTTTCAGAACTTTGTAAAAACTTTTGCAGAGTTTAAAGAACTTTTAAGAAAGTTAGAAAATTGTTTCTAGGCATATATTATATATGCTCTAAGTCTTGGAGCAACCTTTTCTTGTGAAAAGCACAGGGAACAAAGTGGCAAAGCAATTGCAAGTACTTATCCCACCCCTGCACCACCAATGTAGGAGGCTGGCCTGGTTTGTAGTGGGTACCTTGGGTACTTACACCTTATACCAGGCCCCTTGGTTGCCCCTTGTTAGTGAATGTAGTAGTGTTCTAGCAGCTTAGGCTGATAGAGGTAGCTATAGCAGAGCAGCTTAGGCTGATCTAGGAGACATGCAAAGCTCATGCAATACCACTTATAATTACACAGTACTTATACACAAGTAAAGACAATACTCAGTATTACCAAAAATAAAGGTATTTATTTGGGTGACACGGTACCAAAAATATCTTTGAGGCAATACTCTTCTGGAGGTAAGTATTATACACAATATATATACTAGACACCAAAATAGTCATAGAACAATGCAAACAGTAGGAAATCCTATAGAATGCAATGGGAGAAAATAGGTCTGGGGCAACACAATCTATATACTAAAAAAGTGGAATGTGAATCACAAATTCCCCCCTAAACAAGTGTACTGTGTGCAGAATCGCTGGGAGAGTAAAAATACAGTAAAGGTAAGTAAATTACCCAACCCCAGAGCCCTGAAAAGAAGGAGTAAAGTACTGCAAGTTTCCTTAGGACATGCTACACCTAGTTTTTGAGATTTTGGAGCAGCCAACCAAGCCTGCAAAGAACAACTGCTGGATTATTGAACCTGAAGACCTGCAAAGGAAGGAGACCAAGTCCAGAATCCGAAAAAAGTTCCAGGAAGGACAGGAGCCCCTGCCAACCAAGAAGAGGGTGCAAAAGAAGAGTCCCTGGTTAGCAGAAGACTGCAGAAATGCACACTAGGAAGAAGCCAGCGTGTTCCTGCATAATGCAAAAGATGTCCCACGGCGTGAATATCATTGCAGATGAGATTTCTTGATGGAAGGTGCCAACAAGCCTTGGCTACGACAAAAGTGTGTTTTTCACAAAATGGCACTGGATGGACCCAGGAGGGACCTGGGGGCCTCAACTCTGTGTGAGGACGAAGAGGGGGCTCTCATCTTTTTTTTAGAGCCCTCAGGATGCCAGCCAGCACCCCCAGAAGCTGCAGGATCTGGGTTCAAAGGAGGTGCAAAATGTGGTTGATGCAGCACAACAAAAGAAGGTCCCACGCCGCCAGAGAATAACTCAGTGAGTTGAGTGTTGCAGGAAGGAGTGCTGGGAACCTGGGCCAGGCTGTGCATGAAGAAATTTCACAAAGAGTGCACAGAGGCCTCAGGAAGCGAAGAAGACACAATACACAGGGGTACCATCGCTCTCGGGGAAGGCAAGGCCTAACCTCCTCCAAATTGCGTCAGCAGGACCTCAGAACAGTCTATGTCGATGATGTCCCCACCTTATGTGTCCTTAGGAGCACGCTCGTCTCCGAGAGAGGAGTCCCAGGGTACCAGTCGTCATCTTGGAAGGTGCCTGCTTGGAGCAGGGGAGTGACTCTGTCACTCTGCGGGAGATTTCTTTGGTCCTTCTGGTGCAGGATGAAGACAGGGAGTCCCTAGAGCATGGACACCGTGGAAACTGTTGCAGTTGCTGACATGGAGCTGAGGTTGCTGAAGAAAAGTGTCTCTTGTAGACACTTTGTTGCAGTTACAGCGTTTCTTGGAGCAGGCTGCGGTTGATCCGAGGTCAGAAGAGTCTAAAGTTGTTGCAGAGGATTCCTGGAGGAAACTCGCAAGCAGAATCTGAAGAGAACCCAGAGGAGAGACCCTAAATAGCCCTGAGAGGGGGATTGGCTACCTTATCAGGTATGGACCTATCAGGAGGGGTCTCTGACGTCACCTGCTGGCACTGGCCACTCAGAGCCCTCCAGAGTGCCCCCACACCTTGCAAAGCAAGATGGCTGAAGTCTGGGACACACGGGAGGAGCTCTGGGGACCACCCCTCGGGTGTTGATGGACAGAGGAGTGGTCACTCCCCTTTCCTTTGTCCAGTTTCCTGCCAGAGCAGGGGAGAAGGGGTCCCTGAACTGGTGTAGACTGGTTTATGCAAAATGGGCACCATCTGTGCCCTTCAAAGCATTTCCAGAGGCTGGGGGAGGCTACCGCTCCCCAGCCTGTAACACCTATTTCCAAAGGGAGATGTTGTAACACCCTGCTCTCAGAGAAAATGCTTGGTTCTGCCTTCCTTGGACTGGGCTGCCCAGACCCCAGGAGGGCAGAACCCTGTCTGTGAGGTGGCAGCAGCTATAGCTGCAGTGCAAGCCTCAGATAGGTGGCTTGGCAGTACTTGGGGTCCATGGTGGAGCCCCCAGGATGCATGGAATTGGCTCCCCAATACCAGATTTGGAATGGGGGGAAATTTCCATGATCTTAGACAGGTTATATGGCCATATTCCGAGTTACCTTTGTGAAGCTACATATAGGTATTGACCTATATGTAGTGCACGCGTGTAATGGCGTCCCCGCACTCACAAAGTCTGGGGAAATGGCCCTGAACTATGTGGGGGCACCTTTGCTAGTGCAAGGGAGCCCTCACACTTAGTAACTTTGCACCTAGCCTTCACCAAGTAAATGTTAGACATAGAGGTGACTTATAAGTTACTTAAGTGCCGTGAAAATGGCTGTGCAATAGTGTGTGCACTAATTTATGCAGGCTGCAGTGGCAGTCCTGTGTAATGGTTTGTCTGAGCTCTCTATGGGTGGCAAAAGAAAAGGTGCAGCCCATATGGGTCTCCTGGAACCCCAATTCCCTGGGTACCTAGGTACCATATACTAGGGACTTATAAGGGGGGTCCAGTATGCCAATTGAAATTGGTAAATGAAGTCACTGGCCTGCAGTGACAAATTTAAAAGCAGAGAGAGCATAAGCACTGAGGTTCTAGTTAGCAGAGTTGCAGTGACACAGTTAGGCACTACACAGGCATACATATTAGGCCACAAACTATGAGCAATGGGGTCCTGACCAGCAGGATCCCAGTGAGACAGGCAAAAACATACTGACATACATGTGAAAAATGGGGATAACATGCCAAGGGAGATGGTACTTTCCTACAATTAGTATCAGTTGAACTTAAACTGGGTACCCAGCATATAGAAAGAGGTAGATGGCAATTTGATACATTTTTATTAGCGGATCAGACATGAGAAGAAGAAACCAAAAGTTTTCTAAAGGATTTTTTTCCGAATAATCGTAACACTGACCTAGATTTTGTAGAGTGGGAGGTTTTCAAAGCCACTTTTTGGGGAGGGATGATAGCATATAAGTACATTTTAGTAGGATATGAGCCAGGAGAATTCAAGAGCTGTAATCAGTGATTGATATAGCTACAATCGCTCTAGATGGGTTAGATTGCAGCTAAGTCAGCGTTTAAGAAAACTAAAAGTGGATCAGCTCGCTAGAGCAACACAGAATCATAGAGGTTATATTTTGGCTGAGCAGATCTGTAATCATAGAAAGGTCTTTTATTTAGTAAATTGTGAGGCCCTATTTTTTTATACTGGCCAAATATGGATTTAAAGGTCAATTTTTAAGAATGCTTAAAGATATATATCAAAGTCTCGAAGATAAAATTATGATCAGTTAAAAAGAAATAGGTTAAATGATAATTAAAAGAGGCCCCTCTCCGGGTTGCCCAATGTCTCCAATCCTTTAAAAAAAATGTTTAGTCTTTGGCAGTGAGGCTCTGTAACAAGGCCTCAATTGTCCCACCACTAGAAGGGGTGATGAAAGTTCAGTTGTTTGCTGTTGGTATCATCCTATACATAAAAGCTGAACGGGCTAACGTTCAAGGAGTCATACCTGAAATTCATGAGTATACCCGGGTGGGGGCTATAAAATCAATCAATCTGAAACCAAGCTCCATTTGTTTAATGCAACAGCCAGCAATCTTCCTCAAGATCTCCAACTACAGTTCACTCCTTGGCACCCAATTAGATATTTACAAATTTTTGTAACAGATAGTTTCTATGAACTATTTCAACTTAATTATACCGTCATAATTAACAAGGTTAAAACTGTATTGAATAGATGGATTTTACTTCCATTATTGTTGATTGGCTGGGTGGATTTAATCAAAATTTCGATTATACATTTGTTTTTATTCATTTTCATGAATGTTCCCATAAGAATCAACAATATCAGTATTTCATATTTTAAAGAAGTAGATTCACTTTTACAGAAATTTATAGGGAATAATAAACATTCTACGGAGCAGTTCCCAGTTTTACATTTAGATAAAGAACAGGGAGGACTTGCAATATCCCACTACCAGACTTATTATCAGGCATCATTATTGGACAATTTTGTTTGACTTTCTCAAGAGATGGACATCTTTGGTAATTTTCTATTCAGATGTTGTAAGAGTCTGCAATTGATCTATCAGAATTTTTTAAAACAGCAAAGCTTCCAAAGAGACAGAGTATAAGGTGCTTATGCCATTAAAAATTGTATCAAGATTTTTCTTAAAATCATGGGATGTACCACCGTGCCATGCATTACTTTAATTCAGGATTTAAATTCTTGGGACATATTATGCCTAAGTCAACCTACGTTACCTGGAAGGCAAAGGGGTTCACCAAGATTGGGGATTTTATAATTGGCCAAAAGTGGAGTAGATGAGAGGAAATTATTTTACATCATGGGGAGGAGCTTCATCCTCTATTGTTTAAGTTTACACATATATCAGGCTTCTTGACAGCAAATTATCGTGAGATGAGGAATGAGACATATACAGTAATGAATATCCTATCCGAAAACAAACTGACAAGGGTTGGGAATGTTTATAAGGTGCTCCACAAGGATAGTAGTACGTCTGTGATCCCTGAACATCTAGATTAAATTAAAAGAACTACTAATTGCAAGATAGCAATAGGCGAATGGTAATCCATCTTTGAGATGGGTTATAAATCCCTAAGGGCATCTCATTTTACAAGAATGGTTTTCTTGTTAAGATGGCTAGCACATTATACCCCACATTCTCTTCACAGGATGTTTCAGGATATGCCTGATCATTGTTTTCAATGTCAAATAAATGAGTTGGGGGTCTGGCTACATATTTTCTTCACATGCCCAGCACTTTATCAACGTTGGAATAAGTTATTTCATGAAGTAAGCAAGTGTCTTCAGTTTGTAACAGAGCCAGA